>NC_133538.1:373216141-373826766 GCF_048544455.1 Silene latifolia
TCGACCAGTCATATTTATGACCCTATGGTGGTTGAATACACCATCAATCGACTTACAATCTAGTCACTCTGAGACGTCACCTCATTAAGTAACTAGGGACCAAAAAAAAAATAATGTTAATCCAGTTCACTTTAATAGAATTCAACATTGTCAATACAATCTATTTGGACAAAAAAAAGTATATAAATTCAGATAAAACTGAAAAACTAGAGTTTATACATTATAAAAACTCAAACGATGAATGAGATTTTCATATATGAAATAATTAATACAATATCTAATTATTACATATCTCATAATCTATGATAATTCTGGCATTCACCTTAATCCCATAAAAGCTGCATGACCAACATACTTAGCCTGCGATAAAGGCTTGGTTAAAGGATCTGCAATATTTGCATCTGTTCCAACCTTACAAATTGTTATTTCCTTCCTTTCAATATAATCTCTAATTACATAAAATTTTCTTTGTACATGTCTAGACTTATAACTAGACTTGGGCTCTTTTGCTTGGAATATTGCCCCACTGTTATCACAATAGATAGTGATATGATCTTCAGCTGTCGGAACTACCCTTAGTCCTTCCAAAAATTTCTGAATCCACACAGCTTCTTTTGCAGCTTCAGATGCTGCAATGTACTCAGCTTCCGTTGTAGAATCCGCAATGATCGACTCTTTAAAACTTCTCCAGCAAACCGCACCTCCATTTATCATAAAGACAAAACCAGCCTGGAATTTTATATCATCCCTATCTGTTTGGAAACTGGCATCCGTGTAACCTTTTACACGTAACTCATTATCTCCTCCAAACACTAAGAATGAATCTTTAGTCCTTCTCAAGTACTTAGGAATATTCTTAACGGCTATCCAGTGACTCTCACCAGGATTATTTTGGTAATGACTCGTCATACTCAAAGTATACGAGATGTCAGGACGGGTGCACATCATAGCATCTATGATCGATCCAACAGCGGAAGCATAAGGAATCGATTTCATGTGTTCAATATCCTTAGGTTCAGTAGGACATTGTGACTTACTCAAAATGATCCCACTACCTATTGGTACAAAACCTCTCTTAGAGTTTTTCATATTGAACCGATCAAGAATCTTATTATTGAACCGATCAAGAATCTTATCAATATAAGCTTCTTGACTCAAATCTAATATCCTTTTGGTTCTATCTCTATAGATCCGGATACCTAAGATGCGCTGAGCTTCTCCCAAATCTTTCATTTGGAAGTGTTTTCCCAACCACTCCTTTACTGAAGTAAGTAAAGGTACATCATTCCCAATGAGTAGTATGTCATCCACATACAAGACAAGGAATACAACCTTGCTCCCACTAAACTTCATGTACAAACACGGCTCCTCAAAACTTCGAGTAAAACCATTCTGTTTAATAACATGATCGAAATGATGGTTCCAACTCCTTGATGCCTGCTTAAGACCATAAATGGATCTCTTAAGCTTGCACACTTTGTTATGATTTTTAGGATCCACAAAACCTTCAAGTTGTGTCATGTATACTTCCTCTTTTAGAAACCCATTCAAGAAGGCGGTCTTGACATCCATTTGCCAGAATTCATAATCATGAAATGCAGCAATCGCTAACATTATCCTAACGGATCGAAGCATTGCAACTGGTGCAAAAGTCTCGTCATAGTGTAAGCCATGAACTTGAGTAAAACCTTTTGCCACCAATCGCGCTTTGTAGACATCTTTATGTCCATCCATGCCAACCTTAATCTGAAAGATCCATTTACACTGAAGAGGTCTAACATCTTTAGGCAAATCTACCAGGTCCCATACCTGATTGTCGAACATGGAATCCATTTCGGATCGCATAGCCCCAAGCCATTGTTTGGAGTCGGGACTAGATATAACCGCTTTGTAGGTTACATGTTCGTCACTTTCTAAAAGCAACACATCATAATCACCAACCTCTTCGATAACTCCTAGATATCTATCAGGCTGGTGAATAATTCTACCTGATCTCCTAGGATCTAAAGGAATTAAAACTGAATTAGATGCCAAAGGAACATCTTCATGTATCATCTCCTCAGTCTGTGGTTGTGTCATCTCCTCAGTTTGTGGCTCTTGAACTTCAGAAAATTCAAATTTTCTCCCACTCTGTCTTCTAGAAATAAAATCATTTTCTAAAAAGACAACATCTCGAGACACAAACACTTTGCCCTCTTGACAATGATAGAAATAATAACCACGAGTTTTCTTTGGATAACCCACGAAGAAACACTTGCCGGATCGGGGAGCTAATTTATCGTCAGACTTACTTTTAACGTAAGCTTCGTAACCCCATACACGAAGAAACGACAAGTTAGGGACTTTTCCTTTCCATATCTCATATGGAGTTTTCTCGGTTGCTTTAGTCGGACTTCGATTTAGTGAAAATATAGTAGACAAAAGCGCAAAACCCCCAAAATGAGTCAGGTAATTCAGTTTGACTCATCATGGATCGAACCATATCTAATAAAGTTCGATTCCTCCTTTTAGCCACACCATTCAACTGTGGTGTGCCTGGAGGAGTTAACTGTGAAACTATTCCACGGTCCTTCAGGTGATTATCGAAGTCGTTACTTAGATATTCCCCTCCACGATCTGATTGTAAGGCTTTAATCTTTCTTTGAAGTTGGTTTTCTAGTTCATTCTGACTCTTTGAATTTATCAAAAGCTTCACTTTTATGTCTGATTAAGTAGACATAGCCATATCTACTAAAATCATCAGTAAAAGTGATGAAGTAGTCATAACCACCTCTGGTAGTGATTATCATTGGTCCACATACATCGGTATGTATAAGACCCAGCAACTCACTCGCTCGTGTACTTTTTCTAGGAAAAGGAGTACGAGACTTTTTGCCAAGTAAATAAGATTCGCATATTCCATAAGATTCAAAATCGAATGGCTTGAGAACTCTTGTGGACACAAGCCTCTTTATACGCTTCTCATTTATATGACCTAAACGACAATGCCAAAGGAAAGATTGATCAGAATCACTTGTTTTTACCCTTTTATTATCTATATGATAAACATCTTTAGTTAGATCTAGAATGTATTTTCCACCAATTGCTATGGCTTGGCCATTAAACCAAATCATCATATGAAAAGGTGAGACAATTGTTTTTAATCACAAATGTGAAACCTTCTGTGTCTAACCTAGAAATGGAAATTATATTCTTGCTTAGAGTTGGTACATAATAACAATTATTTAAGTATAACTCTTGGCCTGATCCTAAATTTATTACATATGTTCCTACAGAAACCGCAGCTACTCTAGCTCCATTTCCCATACGTAGGTCAATGTCACCTTTAGCTAATCGTCGTACGTTAACTAACCCTTGCAAGTGATTACAAAGGTGTGAACCAAAACCAGTATTAGATACCCATGTCGTGGTACTAGCATAGTTTATGTCTATCATATAAACATTGGAGGAAAAAGAGCTTGTTAGCGTCATACGTTCAGCTACTTTATCGTCCAAATGTTCATGGTATTTTCTCTTGAACCTCGTCTTATCTTTAATGTTTAAAGCTAAGATTTCTCTTCCAAAACTCCCACTAAATTGTGCATTATTCTCTTCATAAGAGGATTTGTCAACGTTTGTTGCACAATTATAAGATTTGGTAGAATTAGATTCAACTAAATTGCGCATTGTTTCGACTGTTCTAATGTCTTTATGGAGATTTATCTCCCAATTATGATAAATATTATTTTCCAAGGAAACGCTTCCCAAGGACATACGCGGTTGTGAATTTTGAGAAGTGGATTGAACGTCGATAATTGTCATTGCAAAATGATATGCTACAAAACAGAATAAAGGAAATATTAATATTCATCGTATAAATTACTCGAGAAACAATTTCAACCGAGTTTAAACAAATTAACATTTATATAATGATCTCTCACCTAAATTATATAAATGATCCCGAGATCCTTCTCTAAATAAATCTCGGCCCAGTGACGCCAGACATACGAGATCTAAATAAATGCGGTGAGTCAACCCTATGACTGATTCTACTCCTAGAACTCTCGGTCGATAGATTTAAAGTAAATCCATCTCCTTGCTCCGAAACACAAGACTGGGCCCGGTGAAGCCAGACATACCAACCTTGTATTTCGTTAAGTCCAACCAACTTTTAAATGTAATAACAATTATTACCTTACTTACCCAACTTAAAAAGAAAACGCCCCGGTGAGCCGAACCCGCCCCTAATAAAGTAGGGATTCATAGGTGCTACTAATTGGTAAGGCTAATCTCAATTTTAATTAACGTGAGAGATCTTGTCAATTTATCATCTATCACCTCTAAGTGAACTAAATTGGTGAATATGCTTGATAATTTTAATTGACAATAGACAAAAAAATAAATAAAAATGCATGTAATGGCGATTTGGCATGAATGCATTAAATAAAACTCATATAAAAGACGATTTCTAGTATGACCTCCTAATCTAGTTAATCTAATTAACTATTACAACTTCGGAAACCAACTCCTTTGGTCTCTTGAACTTCATTGGAACACCTTTCAATATAGCTTGGCATTTTGAAAACTCCGGTCTTCATCGGAACTTCTTTCCGAAAGGCTCCATCTTTAAGACACCACCGGTCTTCATAACAAATAATTACAAGTATAAAATGAATTACATAGCAATTCCTATTATACATTGTAAAATTAAAATAAAGAAATAAATCTATTAATATTACAAAACGGAGATACGAAATCGCAATTAATTACAAACCAACTCGGTATTCCCTTACATTAAGGGTAATACCAATTTAACTAACTAGGCCATACTAGACAAATTACATGAATAAATTTCATAAATTAAAATGACATTCATCTAAAAAAAATGCTGAATATAAATCATATTTAAACATGCTCTAAAATGCCAAATTGCCCTATAAACCACCGGTTTGATATAAAGCTCGTAACTTTGGTTAATTAAGCGGTTTTTAACCATTAAATACACAAATTAGTACTGAAATCAAGTTTAAGCTCTAAAAAACTTCCCAACCTGATTTGGGGCTCAAAAATTAGTCTTCAATAATTTCATAATGATCTCATAACTTTTTATGAATTATTGCTAATTAAAACTTATTTAATCATAACCTTTATGAAATAAATCCAAATAAATAAAAAAATTATGGAAAAACTTGAAATAAACGTTTTATTTATTTTGGAAAATTTCCATGAACTCAAAACTTCAAAAACATTCGTCCAAAAAAAATTTTTGTATCAAATACACAATTTAAACCTTCTTTTCGCAATTTTTATGAATTAATTCCAAATTAAATACAAAAATTTTGAAAAATCATCAAATAAAATTTTTAATATTCTGGAACATTTTCCAGAACCTGAAAATGTAAAATATTTTACCCAAAAAATTCGATTAAAATTTGAGAAAAATATGGTTACATTTTCGCGGTTTTATCACATAAAAACCAAAATACGTGCAAAAATTAATCAAATCAATTTTCTAAATCTACATCCAATCTATAAAACATGCAAGTAATCTTAGATAAATTTCTCATGCCAGAAAATTCATGTTTATGATTTTTAACTAATATAATCACATTTTAATGACTTTTAACCATTAAAATCAATAACCATTCAAAATTAATCAAATTAATTTTCTAATTTTTACTTACTCTAAGTAAATTATGCATGTGTGACTATATAAAAATTTCATGGCCATAATTAACATGCAACTTATTTTAGTTAACAATTAACCAATTTTATGCACATTAAGTCGGTTTTAAGACGAAAAAATCACTTAATTAGCAATAAAATTCCATAATTAACCAAATTTGACCAAAACTATTTTTCGGTCAAAATTTATACATGCAACCAAAATTTTCGTGCCAAACTATTTTACACAAAAAAAAATCCGGTTTTATAAGGTAATCTTATAACTCGATAAAATTGTGAAAAATCGACATGCATGCAACACCAAAGCTCTGATACCACTTGAAGGTACTAGATCCCTAATTAGACTCTCTAATTAGTAACTAAATTACATGTTAATTTAGTATATACAAGATTTAGTTACATGCAAGAGATTATAATGACATAAAATGAGTAAAAGGATGAATTTTCCTTACATTGCTTGAGAGGAAAATATGGGCACAACAAAGGACTCCTCCTCTGTTGTTCTTGAGCTAAAACTAGTATGGAAGATCCTCCTTCTCCCTAGTACTCATAGTAGAGTACCTCATATGGTGGCACCCAAAAAGTACCCAAAATCTCTACTATTATTGACTGGATAATAAGTAGAAATAACCATTAAATATATTAGTAATATTACTACTATAGTAATATTGTTGTATATTATTATAAGATGAGTTTATATTTATTTTTGATGAAGATTGGGAAAGTGGACTGGCTTACTTTTATAGTTGGGCTTCTGGAGAAGACTTTTCCATAGAGCATGGGCCTAATTAATTAATCTAGCGTGGAGTGATCCTTTGATTTTCTTTGTTTGAACGAGAGTTTAATTATTATTATCCTTCCCCTCTAAGTCAGGCCTCAAACACGGCTTGCTCGAGGAGAATCGGTCTCATCCCAACCCTGCTTTATGGTGGCATGAGGATACGCCCATGCCCACGGATAAGTTTTACAGTTTGCATAAACCCAAGCATGTCATAGGTTCTTTTCTAATAGGTAAAAGGACTACGTTTGACCACGCTTCGCCCACTGGCACTTTTTTTTTAATTCAAGAACAACAATTGTTCTTATTTGAACAAAATTAACCGACCAACATAGAGCTTTTGGTGGAATTTTTTTTGACCAAAAATTCTAACACCTTAATGCCATTATGTGTTTTTGTATTTATAGGCAAGGATAATGGGGAACATGAATGGATAATGACATCACAATTTGGCAAAAATTTACCAAATAGTTGGTGATCATCCACTCACCAAAAACGGCCTATTTTATAATTATGGGTCTTATTTGACTTATGACATTTGTCCCACAAATGCTTATAAGTCACATGCTTAATTATCTTATATAATTAAGTGTTAATTTTACCATTTAACATTTAGATGTCACAATTAACTAAATAATATACACTTAACTTTTAAATGACACTTGACCATTATATCAATATATAATGTGTCTTATAAAACCCAATTAGCTAATTTTACAACTCCTTGTAACTTTAATTAGCTAATTACCTCCGCCTCACAAAATACACCAAAACCATATTAATACTAATAAAATATCAGAAATTAATACAAATTTAGTCAATTAACATTTAATCACTAAATTTCATCTTATTTAATCGTATAAAAATAAGATATAAAATTTATTAGTCGATTATCGTATAATGAATAATAAAGACACTTGCCCTGACTTCCAAACTCATTATCAAATATAAAACTCACTTGACTAACCTTTAGTTAATAATATTTAAGGGACTAATTAAACTGTGTCTAATACAAATAATTAGTTTTTCAATTGGGGATCCTTCCTATAGGTGTGACCGAAAGGGATCAGCTGAACACCGCCGTCAAACGACAGTAACGTCAAACCCTAGTCGATTGATCGTTACCGATATACGTTAATCAACTGACGAGTATAAATAAAATAAATCCCTGATATTCCTTGTACGAGATTTAGTATGTAGAGGCACTATTGTGGAGGACACTACTCCAACAGTAAATTGGCTGATAAACCAATTAATGAAACCATCGTCATAGAGACTAATTTTCATAAGTCTGATATAACGACTAAAAGAAGGATTAAATGGGAAGAAATATTATTCCCTGAAAATTGGAAAATCGAAAGGGCTATGACACCTAAACCTATTATTTAAACAGATCTGTTAGATGTAACACAGATAGGTGATGGATCTGTTACTTTAAACTTTGGTAATAACCAAACTAATAGATTGCTAAGAAGAACTAGTAACAGCCCTTCTAGACTTACTAGATATAATTCTACGAGATCTTATATATTTCCATGTGACTATATAGTAGATCGCCCGAGTACATCTAGACACTCAACTTCTCAATAAGAGATGAAATTGACAGGGCAGTCGTATACCTATCAAAAATAACCAACTGACTCTAACTAATATAGCTAGGGAAGTCGGGTCGATCTCCACAGGGAGATGGGAAAATGTCAGCTTTGTCTAAGTTCGTCACGGTAACCAAATTGGGGGGTTTTAATTGTATTGTTCTAAACTAATGATAAGAATAGAAGAAAGAGTAAGAGAATAGGGATTAATCAAATAAAGAAAGCAGCTAAGACAGACGGTTCACCATGATCATTCGGTCAAGTAATCTAGGTCTCAGGTCAATGCAAGTATGGTCTAAGGAGCAGTGAATATCTCCTTTCGGTCTCAATTCGCCCTAAAGCACAAATAACTTAGCTCTCGCCCTCACTATAGTGCCCTATTGTTTGCTACTAGTCTCACCCCTTCCAACCTTTCGGTCCAGGTCAAGGTCTACTATGATTTAAATGCCTAATTGCGTCGACTCAATTAGACAGATATAGATAAAAGCAGCAATTAACAACAAGGACTACACCAACATTAACCTAATAAATCGATTACTATCCCTTCATAATCATGGATTCTCTTTAGTCTTATCAAAAGGGAATTAGCTATGCATCATTATTGAACTAACAACAACAACATGTAGATAATAGGAATTAAACATGATAGCAAAACTAGTGAGGATTGCAATAGAGTAATGATGAAGACATAAAAAGAAAGATAGCAAAATAACAGTAATTATGATTAAGGAATTTAAGGAGGAATAATAATACCAATCGCAAATCCAAATCCGAGTAGCAAAGTGTAGAGGAAAGGAGAAAGGGAAACAACAGTAGGAAATTCTAGAGTAAAAGTGAATGAGAGGAGTTACGCAGTCTACTGTATTAGTAGCATACAAAATTACTTCTCCAAACCTAATCCATAGCTTAATTACAAAAGCCCATACGAAAATAGGCGGAAAAACTCTATTACAGGCTAAATCACTCGATCGAGTGGAAATAAACCACTCGATCGAGCAACTGAACGTCAAACCCCTCGATCGAGTGGAAATAAACCACTCGATCGAGTATCTCCTTGCAAAGTCTTCTCGTTTGAATACTCGAACTGCTCGATAGAGTAACCTTCAGTAAGTAAAGCATTCGATCGACTAGAAAAGTAGTTGATCGAGCTATTTTGGCACGTAGACATTATAACACCTTCCAAAACCAGCTCACGCATCTTCAAAGTGATAGATTCCAAGCTCCGGCTCCTCGTTCTCCATAAATGCATGCAAATGGGACGAATTTAGGCTCGACTTAGCTCCTCTATGGTTTATTCTTGCAATTTACATAAAACGAACCAAAGTAGAATATTTGGGGGTATTTGTAGCCAGATGCTACATAACTAATGCAGAAATGCGTGTAAAAATGAGGTAAAAACCTTATATAAAATACACACATCAAATCTCCCAAACCAAACCTTTGCTTGTCCCCAACCAAACTATGAATGCAACTAAGAATAAACAGTGGAACGGGACCAACACATCAGCTACAAATCACCCACCAAAACCAGTTTAATGCAACAACTAACAAAGTGGCAAACAATAAGTGCAAACGAGTTAAATCAATGTTTCAAACTTACTGAACCGTCGACCTTGCAAGACTCAAAAGATATCGGACTCTCACGGGTCGCTCATCACTCAAAATCAGGCACAAGGTGAGTATATATGTGAAAGATAGAAAGAAGTAAAGACACTCACCTAACTCGACCTATAAGAACATGCATGCAGTTAACATGAATAAAGTCTCTACAACCGTACATATGCATTCCAACCATACTAATGACCAAGACACATGCCGAGGACTTACATTTGGGTAAGTGAGGTAATGGGTAATAAGGGGCTAAGATGAATTTGGATATGTGGGGTTAGTAGCCAGGCTAGCAACAACGAATCCAAATATGAACTGCATCCCAACTTCGTACTCAATATAACAAAGCAAAACAGTGCAAATTCTATGCACTAAACTCACGAAACACCAATACTTGTCAACTCCCCATAAGATATAAGTAAAACGTGGGAGTGAGAATCATCCGTACAAATTCTCAATTTTTTTCTTTTCTCATATGATTTTCCTTTCTTTTTCTTTTTTTTTCATATTTCCATTTTTTTTTTCATTCTTTTCTTTTTTCTTTCATTTTCATCCATCATTTTTTCTTTATTCCCTTCAATTCTTCCACCATCTTCTGAAATCAGATAAAGATAACCAAACTGCAGTAGAACATTCCAAACAGCTACTCATCACTAGCTCGGCTAGGGTAGGAAAAATTATAGATAGTAGCTAATAGGACCAAAAAGGCAATTTGGCTATGTGAGGCTCATGGGTAGAATGAAATAAAGGGGAACTGCCTTTCCTAACATGTGTCACCATCCACAGACTGAATGCATACAGGTATTAAGAAGACTAGACTCATGCTTATGAAAATTGATGTTACATGTCTTAAAGAGTGCACTACTCACATCCTAAATGAAACCGGTCATGAATGTCACCAGTTTATAAAGCTCTAACCTCAAAATGTAATGTAGCTTGGCCATATATGAGTCAAGTCTATTCGTTCAGATAAGAGATAAACAAAAACTCGTAGATCATGCACATAATCATGCCAACTAAATGTCAAGGAAATGCAAGGCTAAAGTAAGGGTTCAATGTAGCGTTAAATTTCAAACGTTCCGACTCAAAGTAAACGTGAAAATTTTTGAATTTTATGATTTTTTTTTAATTAAAAACGACAATGCATGCGAAAATAATGAAACGCACAAGCAAGCGAAAATGCAAGAAAACATGCAGACACGGATATGGATGCTTACCTCCCCAAACCAAACCGTACAATGCCCTCATTGTACCAAAAATAGGGAAGGAAATGCAAACTGGGGAGAAAAGGATAAGTGGAGTCGGAACACTTACAGAACATTAAAGAGGGACCTCCCCAAACCGACCATGAACATGGGAGGTCAAAGAAAGTCAAGCAGTAGCTCATAGACGTAAAGTAGCAGCTGGAAGACGTAACTACTCGATCGAGTAGGTAGGAATAACTCGATCGAGTGAACTGGTGTCTGGAAGGACTCGATCGAGTAAAAGAATCACTCGATCGAGTAAACGTGATTATGCGGCTGGTCGATCGAGTATATATATCACTCGATCAAGTGAATATTGACCCAAAAGTGCTCGATCGAGTAAGAAAACTACTCGATCGAGTGCTGTAACCTACAGAACACGCATGAAAGACAAGGAGAGTATATAGAGTGCGTAAAACAGTGTCTAAAGTTCAACATAAAGCTAAAGAAAAATAAAAAGTTCAACAAAAATGTAATAAAACAGTCCGGGCTGCCTCCCGGAGAGCGCATGTTTAAGAGGTCCCGCACGACCTTTCTGGCATCAATTAACTGGCGCGTCAAGCTCGTCGAAGTACAAGACTTCAACACGATTGTCTGCTTCATTTGCCTCGTAGTAATGCTTCACATATTGCCCATTCACCTTGAACCTACTACCTTCGGAATCTTCGAGCTCCACGGATCCAAATTTGGTAACAGCCGTCACCGTATAAGGACCACTCCACCTGGACTTCAGCTTGCCAGTAAATAATCGTAATCGGGCATTAAACAGCAGCACCTTATGCCCAACATGAAACTCCCGAGGTAGAATTATTTTGTCATGCCATCTTTTCGTCTTTTCTTTATAAATGCGCGAGCTATCATAAGCATTAAGCCTAAATTCTTCCAACTCATCTAGCTGCAAAAGACGATTCTGACCAAACAGCTTAGGATCAAAGTTAAGCTCACGAATTTCCCACCAAGCCTTACATTCCAATTCAACAGGTAAGTGACATGATTTCCCATAGACTAGCCTATAAGGTGATGCACCAATTGGTGTCTTAAAGGCAGTTCTGTAGGCCCATAATGTGTCCTCTAATTTCAAACCAAACCGTACAATGCCCTCATTGTACCACTAGTGTGGGGATGATACCCCAAACCACGCCGGTGTTGGACACCAACTTTAGACAGAATAGAAGTTAGTTTCTATTCTTTAAAGTGCATTCCCCCATCACTAATGACGACCCTAGGGACACCAAATCGGGGAAATATGACCTTTTTAAACATTTTTATCACAGTCTTGGCATCACAATGAGGTGAAGCAATTGTCTCAACCCATTTCGACACATAATCTCTGACCACTAAAATGTACCCTTACCTTTACTAGACGGGAACGGTCCTTGGAAATCAATGCCCCAGACATCGAAAACCTCAACCTCTAGGATACCATTTTGCGGCATCTCATGTCTCTTTGAAATGTTCCTTGATCGTTGGCAAGCATCACACGCTGAAACAAAAGACTTAGCATCAGCAAACAAAGAAGGCCAAGAAAAAAACCAGATCAAGTACCTTAGCCACGGTGCGCGATGGACCGTGGTGACCACCATAGGAAGAGGAGTGACAGCCTTCCAGGACTACTTTGGCCTCCCTCTGCGGAATACACCATCTGTAGAGACCGTCTGCACATTCCTTAAACAAATAAGGATCGTCCCAGAAATACTGCTTAGCGTTATACAGAAAACGCTTCCTCTGCTGATGAGAAAGGTCAGGCGGCAGCTTGCCACTGACAACGAAGTTAGCTATATCCGCATACCAAGGCTCTTGGTTAACAATAGACGATAGAACAGAAAATAAAGTATCGTCAGGGAAAGAGTCATCAATAGGTAGAGAATATTCCCCTTCTTGTCGCGTCAGTCGCGACAGATGATCAGCTACAACATTCTCAGCTCCTTTCTTATCCTTAATCTGCAAATCAAACTCCTAAAGAAGGAGTATCCATCTCAATAGTCGTGGTTTAGCCTCCTTCTTAGCAAGGAGGTGCCTCAAAGCTGCATGGTCAGTAAAAACAGTAACTTCTAACCCATTCAAATAAGAACGAAACTTCTCTAAGGCATAAACTACAGCTAGCGGCTCTTTTTCAGTGGTAGTGTACTTCACTTGAGTCTCATCCAGAGTTCGGCTCGCATAGTAGATTATATTTAAAGCTTTGTCTTTCCGTTGGCCTAGCATCGCTCCTAGTGCATAGTCACTGGCATCACACATTATCTCAAACGGTAAGTCCCAGTTGGGAGGTTGTATGCTCGGCGCAGAGACTAAAGCCTTCTTTAACCTGTGAAAAGCAGAAAGACACTCATCAATACACACAAAAGGGGCATCCTTAAGTAGCAGCTGTGTAAGTGGTTTAGCAATTTTTGAGAAATCCTTGATAAACCGGCGATAAAAGCCGGCGTGGCCAAAGAAACTCCTCACCCCCTTAACATTAACAGGAGGTGGTAATTGCTGAATCACTTCCACCTTTGCTTTATCAACCTCTATTCCCCTATCAGAAACTAAGTGCCCTAAGACAACTCCCTTGTTGACCATGAAATGGCACTTCTCCCAGTTAAGCACGAGATTAACCTCGATGCAGCGCTGCAACACTTTATCAAGGTTAGACAGACAGTTAGAAAAATCACTTCCATAAACACTGAAATCGTCCATGAAAACTTCCATAATAGACTCAATAAATTCTGAAAATATCCCCATCATGCACCTTTGGAAGGTGGCAGGGGCATTACATAAACCAAAAGGCATCCTGCGATAAGCAAACACGCCCTGAGGACAGGTAAATGTAGTCTTAGCTTGATCGTCTGGGTGGATAGGGATCTGAAAGAACCCAGAATACCCGTCTAAATAGCAGAAAAACTTGTGAGAAGCTAACCTTTCTACCATTTGATCAATAAAAGAAAGGGGAAAGTGATATTTCTTGGTGGCGGCATTAAGCTGTCTGTAATCTATACACATCCGCCAAACAGTCACTACTCGAGTGGGTATTAACTCATTCTTATCATTCTTAACCACAGTAGTCCCTCCTTTCTTTGGGACTACCTGCACTGGACTTACCCATTTAGAATGACCAATGTAATAAATAATACCTGCATCAAGCAGCTTCATTACCTCAGCCATCACAACATCCTGCATCTTCCTCGGTTCACCGTGGCGACCGACCCCCGTCTGCAAGGTTTGTGATCTTCCTCCAGCTCTATCCTGTGCATACAAATATCGGGGCTAATCCCCTTGATATCGTCCAATGAATAACCCAATGCTTTCTTGTTTTTCTTAAGCACAGCTAACAAGGAAGTCAGCTGATCATTATCAAGCTTAGCATCAAAAATGACTGGATATTGCTCAGTATCGTCTAAGAAAACATATTTTAGAAGAGAAGGAAGAGGCTTACGCTCCGGTACCTTTACCTCAATGGAGCAAAGAGTGCTAATCATCTGTTCCACTTGCTCTCCCTCAGCGTCGGTGAGTTCACGCTCATCTAAATCATCTATAAGCAAATCCATCAAAGCGTCATCATCATCTGGGCTATCTGCACACTCACCCAAAAGCATAAGAGCTTCTAGTGGGTCCTTCATGAAGGAACCCGACCAGAAGTCATAAATAGACTCGTCAATAATATCAACCGAATAACAAGTATCCTCTATCATTGGCCGAGCCAAAGTACTAGGCGGACTGAAAGTGATCACGTCATCCCCTACTGCAAGAGTCAAACGCCCTTGTTTGACGTCAATAACGGCCCCAGCTGTACAAAGGAATGGTCTTCCTAAGATAATTGGGGTCCGGGTGTCCTCAGCTATATCTAAAACAATGAAATCCACTGGTATAAAGAGCTTGCCTATTTTCACAAGCACGTCCTCTAAGACACCTAAGGGTCTCCTAACAGATCTATTAACCATCTGTAGGGTAATATTAGTCACTTTAAGATGACTCATATTCAATTTCTTGCAGACAGATAAGGGCATGACACTGATGCTGGCTCCTAAATCACAAAGAGCCTTATCAATAACCACATTGCCTATAATACAGGTAATAGAGAAGCTACCCGGGTCTTTCATTTTAGGGGGAGCCTTATTCAAAAGTAAATTACTAGACTCTTCTATAAATGAAACTGTCTCAAATTCACTTATCTCTCTCTTACGCGTCACAATATCTTTCATAAATTTAGCGTAAGTAGGTACCTGGGTAACAAGTTCGGTAAAAGGGACAGTTACCTGGAGGTTCTTCACAACGTCCACAAACCTATCGTACTGTCGCTCGATCTTCGCGTCCTTCAGACGACCTGGGAAGGGTACTCTGGTAGCAACGAGCGGACCCGCGACTTTCTCTTTACCTTTATCAGTGCGTGACGTCTCCACAGCACGGGAAGATGACACGATAGCGGAATTAGATAGTAAAATAGGGTCTCCGCTGCTTCTGGTACTCGATCGAGCACTTTTACCACTCGATCGAGTGGTTTCAGATTGGCTTTGACCTGATCGTCCACTTTCTTCACTCGATCGAGTGATCTCTTTTTCAGGTTTACTCGATCGATCATTCTTATCACTCGATCGAGTGATTTCCTCAGCAATTGTACTCGATCGAGTAAGAATATCACTCGATCGACCATCAGCAATTTGGGCACTACTCGATCGACCATAATTATCACTCGATCGAGTGATGGGATGAATTATTTCGCTCGATCGAGTAGATTGTTCACTCAAAATCGAGTGTCTGGGCAACACGCAGCAAGGATTTCGTCCAAAAACTCATCCATATCATCTTCTGGGGTATCTTCAGCTGTCGAACCCCCGTCTTCTGGTACTTTTGGCCCCTCATAAGTGAGGCTAACTTGGAGATTCGTTGCACTAACTGGATCGCATGTCGGTAGAAGGATGGCTTGGTCTTTCGCGAGTGTTAACTACGCGACTTGTTCTCTCAACTCCACTATGACGGTTTCATTCCTATTGCACTTCTCCCCAAACTGTTGTGTTAAATTGAACATCAAAGATTTCAGTTCGGCAATTTCCTCGTTTGCAGAAGGAGAGACCGGTTGTTGCGCTAGTGTAGAAAGAGTAGAAACATTCTTTATTTCTTCATACAGTTGAGAAAAAGGAACTCCTTGCTTGTATTTCTGATAAGCAAGGACGCGCTCTATACTCGCCAGACACTCAATAGGGTCATGCCCTTCCATGCCACATCTACCACATAGCTCCACATGCTCAGTAATTGAACAAACCTGGGCGATTTCACTCACAGCTTTCGTAATCTCCACTTTACCTAGACTTTTGCTAGGACTTTCCACTGCGGTTGTAGCCAACTCGTTAACTTGCTTACTACCTCGGGGATTTCCATATTCTGAAACATGAATGGCCATCTCTTCAATAAGGCGCCACCCTTGATCATCTTCAACATTCTTCGTGAATCTCCCCTTAGCTACACTATCTATAATAGCTCTTTGGTTTCGATATAACCCGTTGTAGAACTGGGTACAAAGGAACCAACGTTTGAGACCATGGTGAGGCACAGAACGGACGAGCTTCTTGAACCTCGCCCACGCCCCATCCAAATCTTCAGTAGGTAGTTGCTCAAAAGAAGTAATCTGAGCTCTCAAGGCATTAGTGCGCTGCGGTGGGAAATATCGCCTGTAAAAGGCCAAAGCAAGGGAACTCCAGTCGGTTACTTCGGCTGCCTCCCTATCTAGATCTCTCAACCATTCTCGGGCATCATCAGCTAAAGAAAAGGGAAAAAGAGCTCCCTTCACTTTGTCCTGTGTCACTCCAGCAGCAAAAGGAATGGTAGAGCAATACTCCGTAAACAGCTCTATATGCCTGCATGGATCTTCTTCAGGTACCCCCCTAAAGAGATTTCTCTCGACCAGCTGTATGTAAGATGGGTGGATTCCAAAGGTTCCCGAATCAGTAATGGGTAATAAGAAACCTTTTGGAAGGGAATCCACATTCGGCTCTGAATGGATGGCTATATTCGGCATTCTGGCAAATAGAATTTACAAAGCAAAACAGAAGACCTGCAAAACTAATCAAAAACTTTGCAGAAATGAGATCAGTCTCAAGGAATAAATTCTATCAGTCTCAAGGAATAAATTCCTTGAGACGAGAAACAAACTTAAATAAAGCAACAAAATTGCGCCACCTCCCCGGCAACGGCGCCAAAACTTGACAGGGCAGTCATATACCTATCAAAAATAACCAACTGACTCTAACTAATATAGCTAGGGAAGTCGGGTCGATCTCCACAGGGAGATGGGAAAATGTCAGCTTTGGGTAAGTTCGACACGGTAACCAAATTGGGGGGGTTTTAATTGTATTGTTCTAAACTAATGATAAGAATAGAAGAAAGAGTAACAGAATAGGGATTAATCAAATAAAGAAAGCAGCTAAGACAGACGGTTCACCATGATCATTCGGTCAAGTAATCTAGATCTCAGGTCAATGCAAGTATGGTCTAAGGAGCAGTGAATATCTCCTTTCGGTCTCAATTCGCCCTAAAGAACAAATAGCTTAGCTCTCACCCTCACTATAGTGCCCTATTGTTCGCTACTAGTCTCACCCCTTCCAACCTTTCGGTCCAGGTTAAGGTCTACTATGATTTAAATGCCTAATTGCGTCGACTCAATTAGACAGATACAGATAAAAGCAGTAATTAACAACAAGCACTACACCAACATTAACCTAATAAATCGATTACTATCCCTTCATAATCATGGATCCCCTTTAGTCTTAGCAAAAGGGAATTAGCTATGCATCATTATTAAACTAACAACAACAACATGTAGATAATAGGAATTAAACATGATAGCAAAACTAGTGAGGATTGAAATAGAGTAATGATAAAGACAATAAACGAAAGATAGCAAAATAACAGTAATTATGATTAAGGAATTTAAGGAGGAATAATAATACCAATCGCAAATCCAAATCCGAGTAGCAAAGTGTAGAGGAAAGGAGAAAGAGAAACAACAGTAGGAAATTCTAGAGTAAAAGTGAATGAGAGGAGTTATGCAGTCTACTGTATTAGTAGCATACGAAATTACTTCTCCAAACCTAATCCATAGCTTAATTACAAAAGCTCATACGAAAATAGGCGGAAAAATTCTGTTACAGGCTAAATCACTCGATCGAGTGGAAATAAACCACTCGATCGAGCAACTGAATGTCAAACCCCTCGATCGAGTGGAAATAAACCACTCGATCGAGTATCTCCTTGCAAAGTCTTCTCGTTTGAATACTCGAACTGCTCGATCGAGTAACCTTCAGTAAGTAAAGCATTCGATCGACTAGAAAAGTAGTCGATCGAGCTATTTTGGCACATAGACATTATAACACCTTCCGAAACCATCTCACGCATCTTCAAAGTGATAGATTCCAAGCTCTGGCTCCTCGTTCTCCATAAATGCATGCAAATGGGACGAATTTAGGCTCGATTTAGCTCCTCTTTGGTTTATTCTTGCAATTTACATAAAACGAACCAAAGTAGAATATTCGGGGGTTTTTGTAACCAGATGCTACATAAACAATGCAGAAATGCGTGTAAAAATGAGGTAAAAACCTTATTTAAAATACACGCATCAGAAATTAGAGATGATGATTCATCTCTTGGTGAACCTAAGGAACCTAGAATGGATGAATTTAAACTCCATAGAGAGAACATATTAAGGGGACATTCAAATGAGGAGAATGTTGAGACTATGTCTCAAATGAGTTTTAATTTCAGTAATGGATAAAACAACTTCTAAAATAGATTTTAGTTTCGGATTTGAAGCTAGATATGAGATTAAATAGGAATTTAAGCCACCCAGGTGGAAAATTTTCAAAACATGGTTCCTATAAAATTTTGATGATACTAAAAAAGCATCAATACAAAAGGAATTTTATGACTTTTGTACTTTTCATAACCAAATTACATATTTTGTACCTTGGTTTTGTGCTACGTATGTAGAACAATAAATCTCTGTTATAGAAAGAAATTATACTTTATCTAATGGAGACGAGTTAAATGATATTTACCCTCCTTTACAATCTTTTAGGACGGAAATCTGTAATTTTATTGCCTTAGCAAAATTATTTGACAATAAAGATACGGTTATGACAGCATTTCATCTAAATGTTTTGATACAACAACAAAACTATTCAAAACTATTTTTAAAAATAGTAGGAGAACAAATTGGTTCTTTACATGAGAAAATAGATAATATCATTTATCTTTTAAATAAAAGTACAATGTCTGAAGGAGATACTTCTTCATCAACTTCTAATTCATCTTCTTCAACTGTTAGTATCCAAGGTCCTCTTGAAATCAAGGACTTCGTATTCAAACAAAACCGGAATGAGAGATCAAGTTAACAGAACAAGTGAAACTTAGCGAACAAGTTCAAAACTTCCTTAAAGAAAAAATGGAAAGCCTATCTTTAAAAACCCTTAGTGAAGATTTTACTATTCGTTTTTATAACAACTCTGACCACAAGGAGGTCATAAAGGATGAGTTTAATAAACTTGACACGAAGTGGGCCGATAAACCTACTCAAAGATTGTATTACTATAATCGTCCTTCCCCCATAAATGTTCTTCATGAAGAACAAGAATACCAGTTGAATAATAGTTACAGTGATAAATGTATTTATGAATGGAATATTGATGGTTATACTAACAAACAAATTTAAAATCAAATTTACAGAATGCTCATGTATTCTACTATTTGCAAAAGTTCTGGTAATACTGATGTTAGTATAGCTAAAATGATAGGTACAGGATTCACTGGCCAACTTAAAGGTTGGTGGGATAATTATTTATCTACCACAGGAAGGAATGCTATCCTTAGCACTATAACAAATGTCTATGGTAAAGAAAAAGAAAACGCAGTTTATACACTAACTATAAATATTGTTGAACACTTTACAGGAAGATATTCTCATAATCATGATAATATTAGAACTTTATTACAGAATCTTAGGTGTAAAACACTTACTGACTTTAGATGGTATAAAGATACTTTCCTTATGTAACACCCCCATATATCAAGCAACCTTAACAAGACCTTCCCTAGCATATAAAGGCGTTACCATCTCGGTTGCCCGAGGAAAGCAATCATCAAAAGTCGATAAAAGAACAATTATAGTTTATTACAGGATTAACAAAACTTCTGATGAAAAGATACAACTCGAAACCACTATGTGAACTATTCGGTCATGACTCTTGAAGGACTCATCCCGCCAAGACTCCAACCACCATTAAAGACATCACTTATTAAGACTGACTGCTCACCATAAGGGATCACGGCAGACACAACAGAAACAACAAGAAGACAAACCACATAAGGTCAGTAACTGAAGTAAGACACAACATCAACAGCCAACTTACTACAGATACAACCAAGCACACATACAAGCCACAACTACTCCAACCAATCACCGTCACCGACTGTCCACTGGACCAGCCCTGCCAGTGGGGGACCGCAGCCGTACCCACCAAATCCCCGCTCATCATATCGAGCGATAAACCCAAGTTTCCTTAATGTGCACATCCCCTCCTGTGGCGGGTTCCACATAGGGCAAACCAAGGGCGTGAAGCCACTCCCGCAAGTGACTCCACTCAGCCAAGGACGCTCCTAGAAGATCACAGACAGATATACAACAAACACAATCACGTCAACCAAGACAACACAACATCCACCAATTACCACAATCTACCAATCACACCGACACAACATTGACCAACTCAAATCAAAAGACACACTAGACACCCAACATTACTGAGTAGGCGAACCTACCTTTAGCCAACCACAACGATTCCACGTTCAACCACATGACATTATCCAAGCAAGCAATACACATACACAATCAGTACAATAACCCATCAAAACCTCTACAATCCTAACTGAAAACAAAAACGACAATGATAATGATGACATACCTACGCACAGCATATCGGCATGAAGACCGCTACCCGACTCAAGGAACCTATCCCCAAGGCATAAGCATCCTCAAAGGCTCCAATGGAAGAGGTTATGGTGAAGGGAAAGAGAAAAGGCGATATCTAGGTTTAGAGGAAGGAGGCGGAAATGATTTGCGATTCTACCAAAACACGATTATAAATCCCTGCTGGAAAGACGCTACTCGATCGAGTAACTAACTTACTCGATCGAGTGGCCTCTACTCGATCGAGCCTCCCATTTACTCGATCGAGTGGCCTCGACTAGATCGAGTACCACACACCTAACGCTTACAATGACACAAGATATCTCTCGTAAGACTTCCCAAAGGCCAAGACACGTCGCTAAGGTTGGTCAACGTCAGTCAACGGGTCCCTAAAAGGACGGGTATTACACCTTAGCAGGGTTATGGAACTCCCCGAGTCTAATAGTACTCATTGGAAAGCCAAATTTGTGGATGGTTTATGTAACACCCCGGCCCAAACTAGGTCGGGAGCGGTTATTTATGATAGCTCACGAGTCTGTGTACATGGCCCATAGATCAACACAGGTCCTTTCTAGCGCATTTTGTCCTCACTTATGCGCATCCCGGGAACCTTCCCAGGAGGTCACCCATCCTAAGACTACTCCCAGTCAAGCACGCTTAACTTTGGAGTTCTTTAGCATGGATAACCATAAAAGAAAGTTCACTTTGTTGATATGAGTAGTACTTCCAATCCCTTTAAGCACTAGTCATTTAAGCTTATCACTGGACCTCTTCAATTAACGTGGGGTGTTACAGTTTACCTAATTTATTTGCTGAAAAAGTTAAGAAATCCCTCAGAGGTAATATGACCTCTATTCCTTATGATAATTATACTTATGGTAAACTTATAGGTACTTTTACACAATAAGACTTGAATCTCTGTAATGAGATCAAATTAAATCAATAATTAAAACGTCAGAATTTGGTTGAAAGAAACCAACTCGGTGAATTCTGTAACCAATTTGGCATGGATGTGCCAGCCTCTTCTCATAAGAAGGACAAACATTTTAATAATTCTTATAATACTTATAAGAAAAGAAAAAATAAATATTTTTTTTGCAAGAATTAGCGATCTTTCATTAAAGAAAGGAACCAAACTTACAAAGGAAGCACCAATAGGTGAAACAAAATAAGGAAAACTACAACTCTAAAGCGAGGATAATCTCCTCACTATTTACACTATTAAGATTAGATAAAAGACGGATTCTAACGAGAGTTTTAATTTTATGAATAAGTTGCTCTAAAGTAGCGTGTGTATCAGTAAATATGCGGGCATTACGCTCCTGCCATAAACTGTAAACCATGGCTGCCAAAGCGCAACGGGCCCATTTCTTCCTCCATCCTCTACCAGTGAGCTTAGACAATCTTCTAAGTTCATGATTAAGACTGAGTGGAGCACGAGTGATACCTTGCCAAGTTAGGATAGCTTGAAGAACCTGCCCAGAAAACTCGCATTGAAAGAAAAGGTGCAGCTGGGATTCGCAAGCCTTCAAACAGAGAGCACATCTATTAGGGATAATGCAATAGCCTCGCTTACAGATGTTGTCAATGGTAGATAGACCATGTTGCATAGCCAACACAGTGATAAAGCGATGCCTAGGCATAACAGCACTGTCCTGAAGAGCTTTAGTCCAGTACAAAGTAAATTGCTGCTTCCTAAAATGCTGGTAACACTTCTTCATATGGAGTTTGTGATGTGTAGTGGAAGCATAGAATAATCGCTGAGCCTGGCGAACCCCTCCTACCTGCTGAATAAAATGATCTCTGGTAAACAGGATTTTTTCCAGAGAGGAGAAGAGGAAGCCAAAGGAGCAATGGTCCAAATATCAGCGCACTTGACAAGATAGGCGGTTGCCCATACAAATCAAATAGAGCTCGACCGATAGTAATTTCCAGAAATGTTTAAGCATTAAACATTTGTTCCAACTCAAAATTTCTCGAATGTCAAAGCCCCCTGCTTTGGAGGATCTACACATCTTGTCCCAAGCAAAAAATACCATACGCTTGTCCCCTTGCTTATATCCCCACAAGAACTGTCTGCAAAGCTGTTCAATATGTTTAATTATGCCTGCTGGTAGGAATAAACAGGAGCACCAGAAACTCTCAAGGCCAAAAATAGTTGAGTTAATCAATTGTAATTTGCCAGCATAAGATAGAGTTTGACTTGCCCAGTTAGAGATTTTTCCCTGTATTTTTTGAAGGATAGAGTGGTACATAGCCCGAGTTAACCTGGAAGAGTGGAGAGGAGTACCCAGGTAACGAAATGGGAACTGCCCCTGGGTGAATTTAGTGTCCTGGAGAATAGCATTTCTGTCTGTAGAGTTCACACCACCAAAATAGATGCTAGATTTCGTAGCATTATCTTTCAATCCAGACCAAGATGTGAACAAGTCAATGACCTGAATGATTGCCCTAACAGACTTCAAATCACCGCTGGAGAAAATGAGTAAGTCGTCAGCAAAAAGGAGATGGGATAGCTTGCTTCTAGCACATTTAGGATGCATGTTAAACTGCAGGCCGCGTAAAATTCTGGACCGGATTTCCATACTTAAAACAAAAAGCAATGGTGACATTGGGTCGCCTTGTCGTAGACCTTTCTTACCAGGGAAATATCCAACAGAACTACCATTGATTTTGAGGGAGTAGTGAGCATTAGTAACACAAACTATAATCCAATGAATGAACTGAGCATGAAATCCCAGAGCCTCCAGCATTTTCTGTAACAATCCCCAGTTCACAGAGTCGAAGGCCTTCTGTATATCTATTTTAATCATACATCTGGGAGAGATGTGACTCCTAGAATAGCCCCTAACAAGCTCTTGAGTAAGCAGAGTATTATCAAAGATAGATCTCCCCTT
Source organism: Silene latifolia (assembly GCF_048544455.1). Lineage (NCBI taxonomy): Eukaryota > Viridiplantae > Streptophyta > Magnoliopsida > Caryophyllales > Caryophyllaceae > Silene > Silene latifolia. The sequence goes on from NC_133538.1 coordinate 373,239,856, forward strand.
CACAAAGGCAGGTTGTTCCGGGCCAACTAAGATAGGAAGGACAGTTCTAATTCTATTAGCAAGAATTTTACTAATGGTTATATATATAGTAGAGCAACAAGATATAGGTCTGTAATCAAGAACTGAAGTTGGGTGAGCTTTCTTAGGAATTAAGGTTATGAGGGTAGAGTTAATACTCTTCAAAAGCTTTCCTGTGCGAAAGAAATCCAACACAGCATCAGTGAAATCTTTCTGAATGTTGTCCCAAGCACTCTTGAAAAAACCAGATGAGAAGCCGTCAGGGCCAGGGCTTTTATTCGAGGCAATAGAGAACATGGCATCTTTTATCTCAGTTGGACTAATGGGAAGGGTAAGAGCATGCTGGTGTGTTAAATCAAGGCAGGGACCAGCTTGTAAAACAACCAAATCAGGATCAAAAACCGTGCCAGGAGAGCCTAATAAATGTTTGTAATAACCAAGAAATGCATCTTCAATAGAATCAGCATCAGTGCACCAGGTTCCAGACATATCTTGGATTTTTGCAATATTTTTGGTACTTCTTCTGATAGCCACTTTAGAGAAAAAATAGGAAGTGCACCCATCCATATCCTTCATATCATGCTCCTTAGCCCTCTGGCTTAACATACTGAGTTCAGCTTTTTTGAGGGTACAATAATGTTGAGTTAAATCAGTTTCTTCCATCTGCAAGTGCTCATTAGTAGGATCAAGCTGAAGAGATTCCTAGCAAAGTTTCAGTTTGCTCCTAGCATCAGCAACTCTAGTAGCCAAATGGGAGTAAGATGTTGCATTAAGGCATTTAAAATGTGGTTTCAACATTTTAAGATAGATAATAAGTTGAAACATTTTGGTACCAGGTACCTTATCAGCCCATACCCGTGTAATAATATCCTTAAATTTAGGATCCTCAGCCCAGAAGTTCAAGAACTGAAAAGGTTTTGGTTTAGAAGAGAGATTAGGATCCATAGTAATCACTAAAGGAGAATGGTCAGAAACACCTGGAGGTAAAGCTTCAACAAAAGAGGAAGGAAAACCAGATAACCAAGTAGTATTAACAAGAACTCTGTCAAGTTTCATCCATTTCCTAAATCCCGTATGATGTTTGTTAGACCAGGTGAAAGCACAACCAATAGTGTGTAAGTCTTCCAGGCCAGCATCCAAAATACAATCATTAAACTCATCAATCTCAGGAAGAGAAGGAGGACAGTCACTGATCCTTTCCTCCACATTTCGAACACAGTTATAATCACCAGTAAGAATCCATGGATAAGGGCCAGGATTAAAAGACCGTATATCTTTGCCATAAGTGATGCCTAGAGCTGCCATCATTAGCTCCATACACATAGGTAATGAAAAAAATCAGGTTGTGAGAAATGACTTTAAGAGTTATCCACTGAGAGCCTTCACTAATTTGTAATAACTGAAAGAGATTAGGTCGCCATAGGACCCAAAGTCTCCCATTATAATGAGAATTGTAATTATGAATAAGGGAAAATTTGTTAAAATACTTCATAATTTTCCTTAAATTATGGACCTTAACTCTGGTTTCCATAATCCCAATAATATCCAATTTATTCTTAAAGAACAAATCCATAACTTCACACTACTTTAGACTATCATTCAAACCCCTGATATTCCAAGACCCAATCTTCATGGAGAAGGTAAAGGAGGAGGGTCATCAGTACCCTTAAGATCTTGTTTGTCCAAACTGTGAACCCTTGGTGCAATAGTAAGTCAAACTGGAATATCTTGCATTTCAGGGTTAGGGGTGATCTTAACAATAATATCATTGCCACTAGCATCTTGGTGTAAGAGGAGGGAAGACTCATGGATCAGAGGTCCACCAAACTTATCTCCCACCACTGGTCTAAGGTCAGTCCTACTAGAGCCATTCATGTCCTGAGTAGGGTGCTGGGCAGGAGATCCTACTGGATTCACCATCCCATTATGCTGAGGTGAATGTAACGCCCGTGGACTGACCACCAAAGGAGCCTGAGTCATAACCTGGGCTAGGTGCTGGTCGCGAGACCCTTTAGAAGTCTCAGTTCCACCATACTCAGGATGCTCAGTAACACTCACTGGAGCGGTTTCTGCTACAACCTGCTGATCCGAGGATTTGAGGACTGCAGCATAAGTTTTTGGTGCACTAACTACAGTTTTATCCTTCTTCATGTGGAGTAACCTGCATTGTTTGTGCTCATGACCAAGTTTCTTGCAGTGGGAACAAAAATAAGGCATCCATTCCACTTCAATTTTCTGAAGTAAGGTGCTTCCAAATGGGGAATGTAGTAACAAATGATCAGGAACAGGCTTAGAAACATCCATTTCAATTAGCACCCTAGCAAAACCTAGACGTTCTTTGTGCGTGGTCACAGGATCAGCGTATAGGGGTTTCCCTAATTTACTAGCAATCTTACTAAGGATCAGCGTATAGGAGTTTCCCTAATTTACTAGCAATCTTACTAAGGGTAGTAGATGACCAGAACACAGGATCCAAATCCAATAACAGGACCCATACAGAAACGACAGAAACATCATCTAGTTCTAAACCAAACGTAGCGTGCCATTTCTTCAAAACTAACATACTAGAGTTTAATTTCCAACAGCCACCACGAAGGATAGTTTGTAAATCATTATCCCTATCAAATCGAAAGTAAAACCATCCTTTTTTAAAGTACAATACATCAAACAAATTAACATGACTCCAATGTTTCTTCACAAAGTCTTTTACCTAAACCAAGGTAGGCTTAGAACCCAAAAATTGACCAACCAGAGTATGTTGCCAGTAATCAATTTCACCTTGAATGTCTGATTCCTCAATTATGACTTCATTATCTTTCTCCCTAGGATTATCCATTACATGTATCTCCATTCCTACTTGCGAGCACACCATAATATGATCCTTCCATGAGGCTTTAGGAAGAGGATCAGGTACAGGGCGTCCATCCTTAATTGGCGGTAAAAAGGTTGATAAATATTACTCTAAGGACAAGCTTGATAAAAAGGTTGAAAGAAAAGCCTTTACAAAAACTTATGAGAAAAATAAAAAACCAGACAGACAGATTGTCTGTTATAAATGCAATAAGGTTGGTCACTTTGCTAAAGACTGCTGGACCAAAAATAAAATTGTTAGTCTTAATATTGATAATGAAATAAAAGATAAGTTATACAAACTTTTTCTAGTTTCTGAAGAGGAACTTGAAGAATCTAGTTCCAACTCTGATAATAAGGTTAAAATTATGCATAATGATTCTTATCTCTCTGAATCTGAAAGCTCAGAATGTGAACCTTGTCTAAAGGGTAAATCTTGTGACAAGAATGACATTAATAATAATGATTTTTATAATCTAGTATCTCAGTTTCAAGAAAATCTGATAAATGTTCTCAATAATAATCATTGGGTTGAATTACTTAGAACTATCAAAGACCCCGAAATAAAGTCCAAGATAATAGATCAAATAGGCATTGAACCTAGTACTTCTAATACTTAGAAATAAAAAATTTAAAGAATGAGACTAAAAGTCAAGACACCAGAATATCTAATCTTGAAATTCTCAGTCTTTTAGACAAAGCTCCCAAGAATAAAGAGACTCAAGAGAGTCAAATAAATTCCGAAATTGGTAACAAGAATCCAGACATAGCTGACAAAATTGCTGGAGGTAAAGAGACTATGAACTCTTTAAATTTTAATAATGAATTTTTTCAAACCCTTGAGACTGTTGTTAGTAAAAAATGGTATATCAAAATTATTCTAAAAATTGATAATTATTTTTCAAAAGAATTTATTGCTCTTATAGATAGCGGTGCAGATTTAAATGTTATTCAAGAAGGATTAATTCCTACAAGGTATTTTGAAAAAACCACCCATACTCTTTCTCATGCAGGAGGAGAAAAATTGAATATTAAATTTAAGATTCCTAGAGCTTCTATTTGTGTTGATGGGAAATGTATTCCATTAAGTTTTTTATTAGTCAAAAACAAATTGTCTACCCAAGTTATTCTTGGAACACCTTTTCTTAATAAGATTTATCCTTTTTCCTGTGTGGACAAGGAAAAAATTGATGCAACTTATGACGATGATTCAATTACTTGTAAATTTATAACAAAACCTTGTCTAAAGATTTTGCATCAAATGTATGATCATTTGGTCTTAGAAGAAAACCAATTAGGTTTTTTAAAACAAGAAGTTAATGTTTTAACCATTGAAGAACGTCTTCAAAATCCTAAATTAAAGGAAAAGATTAAAGTTTTGTCTGATTCTTTTTCCATGAATATGTGTGGAGATCACCCTAATGCTTTTTGGAATAGAAAGAAACATGTAGTAAATTTACCTTATGAGGATTATTTTAAAGAAGATGATATCCCTACTAAGGCTAGACCCTGTCAAATGAATTCAGAGTATTTAATACTTTGTAAAAATGAGATATCATCTTTATTAGAAAAAAAAATAATTGGGCCATCGAAATCTCCATGTTCCTGTACTGCTTTCTATGTTAATAAACATTCCGAACTGGAACGTGGACTTCCTAGATTCGTGATAAATTACAAACCCTTGAACAAAGTTTTAAAATGGATTAGGTATCCAATACCTAACAAAAAAAGATCTTTTAGGTAGATTATATGATTCTATCATATTTTCTAAAATTGATTTAAAATCTGGTTATTGGCAGATTCAGATTGATCCTGCTGATCACTATAAAACGGCTTTTAATGTCCCTTTTGGACAATATGAATGGCATGTTATGCCTTTTGGGCTTAAAAATGCTCCCTCGGAATTTATGAAAATTATGAATGAGATATTCACAAGTTACAGTGATTTTATTATAGTCTATATCGATGATATCTTGGTTTTCTCAAAGACTATTGAGATGCATTTTAAACATTTAAATATCTTTAAAAAAATTGTTATAAATAACGGGTTAGTAATATCCAAACCAAAAATGATTTTATTCCAAACAAAAATCAGATTTCTTGGTCATGATATTGAAAAGGGGAATATAATCCCTATCAATCGTCATATAGAATTTGGGTCAAAGTTTCCTGACGAGATAACTGATAAAACTTACAAAGATTTTTGGGAAGTTTAAATTATATTTCCCCCTACTACAAAAACATTGCCCAGGACAAAGCCATTCTATATGAAAGGCTAAAGAAGAATGCCCAACCTTGGACTGAAGAGCATTCTAATGCTGCCAGGATGATTAAAAGATAAGTTATTTCTTTACCTTGATTATATCTTGCAAATCCCCATTGGGATAAAATAATTGAAACAGATACCTCTGATATAGGCTATGGTGGTATTTTAAAACAAGTTGATCCTACCAGCAAACAAGAATTTTCAGTTAGGTTTCATTCTGGCAAATGGAATAATGCTCGAAAGAATTTTGCAACTGTAGCAAAAGAAATTCTTGCTATAGTAAAATGTGTTTTAAAATTTCAAGATGACTTATATAATAGACATTTTACTATTAAAACTGACTGCAAAGCAGCCAAATTTATGTTTATGAAAGACTTTAAACATGATGTTTCTAAGAAAATGTATGCCAGATGGCAAGCCCATTTAGCCCTTTTTGATTTTACAATTATCTACAATAAAGGTGAAGATAATCACCTCCCTGATTTTTTAACAAGAGACTATTTATAATATTCTTTTCTTTTCAGGAATGCATGTCCACAGTAAGGGCAACCCTTCTAATAGAGGTGGTAGAGGTCGTGGTAACTCTTCATATAGAGGAGGAAGCAGTTCTGGTTATACCATACCTCAATATGGTAATAAAAAGCGTATAGCAGCAGACTTATCTGGAGGCAGTCAAACTGAGCTCGGGGAGTTCACAAAGTGGAAGCAGATTCAAAAAGGAACGGATGTTCCCAGCTCTTCTTCTAACCCCTAATTTTCCTCAGTTGTTCAAAACACTGCTCAACAAGAAGATGAAATGCTTCAAAATGAAGATAAAAGAGTAATACTCTTACTTAATGAATCTTATAAGAAATGGGAAGATAAGACATGGATACTCTATGACAGATATCTAGGAGGACATGGTTATACCATGGAAACATACAAACCTCGGCATTTCTATGAGACAATACTCTCTAGAAATGGCTGCACTTTTACCCATTTTACTGGGACAAATAAGAAAATTTATAATTTCTCTAAAATAATTATTGGACAGGTAATATCCATGAATGACTGGGGAATATCTCCATTAACAGAAAAAATTGTTGTAATAAAAAGTACACTAGTTAAATATAACTATTGGGATTATATCTAGGCCTTTGATAAGGTATTTCTTTATGAAAATGATAAACGGAGTCACACTTGGTTTATCAAAATTAGTTTTGAGATTTATAATCATTATCTTCCAATATGGTTGATTAATTGGTGGCGCTTTTATGGCACTTCAGAGTATATTCTCCCATCCATTCTAAAAGAATATTTTGATAAATGGAGGATGGTAATACCATCAGCCCTGGATAATAATATTGTTCCTGAAAATATGAGATTTTTCATAGAATTCTCTATTCCTTGGATATGGAAAACCAGACCCGTAACAGGTTATAGCCAAAGTTTCCTTTTGCCTCAAACAAAGATCATATTCTCGGTTTTGGGAGACGTTGATAATAAAAAATGACCAAGGACAGCTAAACTGCACTCCCACCATAGATCTTGTTAAAGAAAGAATTAGCTCTTATACGAGTTTAAAGGAAATTGAAGATAAAGAATATAGGGAAAAGGAAAAATGAAAAAGCTCGATTCCTTGAGATTTTGGATGATGATGAATCTATGGACATCCATGAAGCTCCTGAGGATGAAATCATAAAAGCATATATGGATGGTCTAAAAACGACCCTTAAACTAAAGAAAGAAGGGGATAAGAAATTCTCAAAAAGTGATACGTCAATGGCTTCAAACAATAGCCATAATTCACTCAGCACTCTTCTACAGGATGCTCAAGACCCAGATGATAATTTTGAGATTGATAAAATCACAGCTTTTTTACAAGGAGGAGGATACTTGCTTCTGCTTTCATTAATAGTTGTTAAACAACTCATTTTTACTGTAGGCATTTTTATAATGCTATAAGTGTTATTACACTTTTGTATAATAATGTAACTTGTGACGTAAGCGCTTACGTTTGCGTTTTTGTTTATTTGTAACACCTCCCCCCCCCCCCTTCCTTTTCTTTATAAGGGGGCTCTAGTTCACTTTCAGAGGCATGTCTTCCAACCCCTCTCTCTCTCTATTTTTTGTAAAAAACAGTCCCTGTTAATCAATAAAATCCTATTCTGAGCACAACTTAAATATTTGTAAGTATATTTAATTCTGTACTTTTATTTTTGTATTAATCTTTTACATCCTAAGGATGAGCCTTATAGGCTAAGTCCTTTGTGTTGAATTGTGTCTTACTAAACCGATTAATTGAAGGCACGATGGTAATAATATTACAAGTGGCGATGGTGCTTTGCAGTCAGTTTTAATAGTAAAATGTTTATTGTATAAGTCATCTTGAAATTTTAAAACATATTTTACTATAGCAAGAATTTTTTTTGCTACAGTTGCATAATTCTTTTGAGCATTATTCCATTTGCCAGAATGAAACCTAACTAAAAATTCTTGTTTGCTGGTAGGATCAGTTTGTTTTAAAATAGCACCATAGCCTATATTAGAGGCATCTATTTCAATTATTTTATCCCAATGGGGATTTGCAAGAGATAAGCACGGTAAAGAAATAACTTTTCCTTTAATCATCCTGACAGCATTAGAATGCTCTTCAGTCCAAGGCTGGGCATTCTTCTTTAGCCTTTCATATAGAATGGCTGTGTCCTGGCCAATGTTTTTGTAGTAGGGGGAAATATAATTTAAACTTCCCAAAATCTTTGTAACTGAGTTTTATCAGTTATCTCTTCAGGAAACTTTGACCCATTGATTGGTTTTATTTTCCCCTTTTAAATATTATGACCAAGAAATCTGATTTTTGTTTGGAATAAAATCATTTTTGATTTGGATATTACTAACCCGTTATTTATAACAATTTTTTTGAAAGATATTTAAATGTTTAAAATGCATCTCAATAGTCTTTGACAAAACCAAGATATCATCGATATAGACTATAATAAAGTCACTGTAACTTGTGAATATCTCATTCATAATTTTCATAAATTCTGAGGGAGTATTTTTAAGCCCAAAAGGCATAACATGCCATTCATATTTTCCAAAAGGGACATTAAAAGCCGTTTTATAGCGATCAGCAGGATCAATCTGAATCTGCCAATAACCAGATTTTAAATCAAATTTAGAAAATATGATAGAATCATAAAATATATATAAAAGATCTTTTTTGTTAGGTATTGGATACCTACCCCATTTTAAAACTTTGTTCAAGGGTTTGTAATTAATCCCGAGTCTAGGAACTCCTCGTTCCTGTTCGGAATGTTTATTAACATAGAAAGCAGTACAGGACCATGGAGATTTCGATGGCCCAATTAATTTTTTCTCTAATAAAGATGATATCTCATTTTTACAAAGTATTAAATACTCTGAATTCATCTAACAGGGTCTAGCCTTAGTAGGGATATCATCTTCTTTAAAATCATCCCCATAAGGTTAATTCACTACATGTTTCTTTCTATTCCAAAAAGCATTAGGGTGATCTCCACAAATATTCATGGAAAAAGAATCAGACAAAACTTTAATCTTTTCGTTTAATTTAGGATTTTGAAGACGTTCTTCAATGGTTAAAACATTAACTCCTTGTTTTAAAAAACCCAATTGGTTTTCTTTTAAGACCAAATGATCATACATTTGATGCAAAATCTTTACACAAGGTTTTGTTATAAATTTAAAAGTAATTGAAGCATCGTCATAAGTTGCAACAATTTTTTCCTTGTCCACACAGGTAAAAGGATAAATCTTATTAAGAAAAGGTGTTCCAAGAATAACTTGGGTAGACAATTTGTTTTTGACTAATAAAAAACTTAATGAAATACATTTTCCATCAACACAAATAGAAGCTCTAGGAAGCTTAAATTTAATATTCAATTTTTCTCCTCCTGTATGAGAAAGAGTATGGGAGGTTTTTTCAAAATACCTTGTAGGAATTAAACCTTCTTGAATAACATTTAAATCGGCACAGCTATCTATAAGAACAATAAATTCTTTTGAAAAATAATTATTAATTTTTAGGATAATTTTGATATACCATTTTTGACTAACAACAGTCTCAAGGGTTTGAAGAAAATCATTATTAAAATTTAAAGAGTTCATAGTCTCTTTACCTCCAACAATTTTGTCAGCTATGTCTGGATTAGGGATGGCAATGGAATCCAAATCCTGCCCAGATCCTGGAATCCAGATCCTACGGACCGGATATGGATCGCAATATATTAGATCCTGCGGATATGGATATGGATATGGATCGTATGATCGAGATCCAGATCCTACCCTTAGATCCATTTTTATTTCATTTTCTTAAACAATAAGTTAAATTAAACAAATAATAAAATAATATGCCTTGTTTTTCTAATAGTTTTTGTAAATCAAATGATGAATTTTACTGATTAACATTTTTCGGTTAAAAAAAAACTTTTTTAGTTAATTTCTTAAGATATTATTTTTATGTTTTTAATATTTTAGCTTTATTATTTTTATCTAATAGAGAAAAATATTATCTTACGTCGAAATAAAATCCAAAAATTAATATTTTCATCTTTTAAGAGGGAGTTTTCTTTTACTATCAAAAGGATACGGATAGATCCTAATCCAGTCCATATCCTGCGGATCGGATATGGATATGGGAATTTCAGATCCTGTAGATATGGACCGGATCTGGATCTTATAGGATCCTGTCCAGATCCTATCCATTACCATCCCTAGTCTGGATTCTTGTTACCAATTTCGGAATTTATCTGACTCTCTTGAGTCTCTTTATTCTTGGGAGCTTGGTCTAAAAGACTAAGAATTTCAAGATTAGATATTATGGTGTCTTGACTTTTAGTCTCATTCTTTAAATTTTTTATTTCTAACTTAAGCTTTTCAATTTCAGATAAAATATCTTTCAAAGAAGTAGGGTGAGAATTTATCTGTCGTGTTTTTAGAAGATTATAAACTTCAGACATAGTATAAGGTTCTTTGTAATCTGTTTCATTACGAAAACTAATTTCAGTATTTGAAGTACTAGGTTCAATGCCTATTTGATCTATTATCTAGATTTACTTAATAAATGGACTATTCCCAGAGTAAGTGCTAAAACAATTTATAAACTAGGTACCTTCAAAAATTTGAGTTTAAAACAAGTGGTTAAGACTACATAAGAAGCAGTCTCACTTAATAATGAAGAGATGTTTCTGCAATTACTGAAGAACGATGATTAAGAACCATATAAAAGGTCAGAACACAAGTTTATTCATATTGGCCTAGTTCAAGTAGCTTTTAAACCACTAACCTTAGAAGGTTTACCTGAGAGCTTTATAGCAACCCTAAGAGATGGAAGAAATTTGGATTGAAAAAAATCAATCATGGGTGTCATAAAATCAAGTCTGGCTCATGGACCAGTTTATTTTGATGTCTATCCAAATTTAACACTGTCTTTAAGTGATGATAATATTTTAGATGCCTTAACATTAAACGTTAAAACCCATGGTTATAACTATGCTCAATGATCTGAAATTATTTGTATATGTTATAGAGTATACTTTAAACCTTTATATACTTTGAATCCTTGTTGTAAATTGGCTGATAAACCAATGAAACCATCGTCGTAGAGACTAATTTTCATAAGTCTGATATAACGACTAGAAGAAGGATTAAATGGGAAGAAATATCATTCCCTGAAAATTGGAAAATTGAAAGGGCTATGACACCTAAACCTATTATTTATACAGATCTGTTAGATGTAACACAGACAGGTGATGGATTTGTTACTTTAAACTTTGGTAATAACCAAACTAATAGATTGCTAAGAAGAACTGGTAACAGCCCTTCTAGACTTACTAGATATAATTCTGCGAGATCTTATATATATCCATGTAACTATATAGTAGATCACCCGAGTACATCTAGACACTCAACTTCTCAAATAAGAGAAGAAATTAGAGATGATAATTCATCTCTTGATGAACCTAAGGAACTTAGAATGGATGAATTTAAACTCCATAGAGATAACATATTAAGGGGACAATCAAATAAGGAGAATGTTGAGACTATGTCTCAAATGAGTTTTAGTTTTGGTAATGGATAAAACAACTTCTAAAATAGATTTTAGTTTCGGATCTGAAGCTAGATATGAGATTAAAGAAGAATTTAAGCTACCCAGGTGAAAAATTTTCAGGACATGGTTCCTAAAAAAATTTGATGATACTCAAAAAGCAGCAATACAAAAGGAATTTTATGACTTTTGTAATTTTCATAACCAAATTACATATTTTGTACCTTGGTATTGTGCTACGTATGTAGAACAATACATCTCTGTTTTAGAAAGAAATTATACTTTATCTAATGGAGATGAGTTAAATGATATTTACCCTCCTTTACAATCTTTTAGGATGGAAAACTGTAATTTTATTGCATTAGCAAAATTATTTGACAATAAAGATACGGTTATAACAGCATTTCATCTCAATGTTTTGATACAATAACAAAACTATTCAAATCTATTTTTAAAAATAGTAGGAGAACAAATTGGTTCTTTACATGAAAAAATAGATAATATCATTTCTCTTTTAAATAAAAGTACAATGTCTGAAGGAAATACTTCTTCATCAACTTCTTATTCATCTTCTTCAGTTGTTAGTATCCAAGGTCCTCCTGAAATCAAGGACTTCGTGTTAAAACAAAAATCAGAATGGGAGTTCAAGTTAACAGAACAAGTGAAACTTAGCGAACAAGTTCAAAACTTCCTTAAAGAAAAAATGGAAAGCCTATCTTTAAAAACCCTTAGTGAAGATTTTACTAGTCATTTTTATAACAAATCTGACCACAAGGAGGTCATAAAGGATGAGTTTAATAAACTTGACCTGAAGTGGGCCGATAAACCTACTCAAAGGTTGTATTACTATAATCGTCCTTCCCCCATAGATGTTCTTCATGAAGAACAAGAGTACCAGTTGATTAATAGTTACAGTGGTAAATGTATTTATGAATGGAATATTGATGGTTATACTGACAAACAAATTTATAATCAAATTCACAGAATACTCATGTATTCTACTATTTGCAAAAGTTCTGGTAATACTAATGTTAATATAGCTAAAATGATAGCTGCAGGATTCACTGGCCAACTTAATGGTTGGTGGGATAATTATTTATCTACTACAGGAACGAATGCTATCCTTAGCACTATAACAAATGTTGATGGTAAAGAAAAAGAAAACGCAGTTTATACACTAGCTATAGATATTGTTGAACACTTTACAGGAAGATATTCTGATAATCATGAGAATATTAGAACTTTATTACAGAATCTTAGGTGTAAAACACTTACTGACTTTAGATGGTATAAATATAGTTTCCTTAGCAGGGTTATGGAACTCCCCGAGTCTAATAATACTCATTGGAAAGTCAAATTTGTGGATGGTTTACCTAATTTATTTGCTGAAAAAGTTAAGAAATCCCTCAGAGGTAATATGACCTCTATTCCTTATGATAATTATACTTATGGTAAACTTATAGGTACTTGTACACAAGAAGGCTTGAATCTTTGTAATGAGATCAAATTAAATCAACAATTAAAACGTCAGAATTTGGTTGAAAGAAACCAACTGGGTGAATTCTGTAACCAATTTGGCATGGATGTGCCAGCCTCTTCTCATAAGAAGAACGAACATTTTAATAATTCTTATAATACTTATAAGAAAAGAAAAAAGAAATATTACTCTAAGGACAAGCTTGATAAAAAGGTTGAAAAAAAAGCCTTTACAAAAAATTATAAGAAAAATAAAAAACCAGACAGATAGATTGTCTGTTATAAATGCAATAAGGTTGGCCACTTTGCTAAAGACTGTTGGACCAAAAATAAAATTGCTAGTCTTGATATTGATGATGAAATAAAAGATAAGTTATACAAACTTTTTCTAGTTTCTGATGAGGAACTTGAAGAATCTAGTTCCAGCTCTGATAATGAGGTTAAAATTATGGATAATGATTCTTATCTCTCTGAATCTGAAAGCTCGGAATGTGAACCTTGTCTAAAGGGTAAATCTTGTGACAAGAATGACATTAATAATAATGATTTTTATAATCTAGTATCTCAGTTTCAAGAAAATCAAATAAATGTTCTCAATAATAATCATTGGGTTGAATTACTTAGAACTATCAAAGCACCATCACCACTTGTAATATTATTACCATGGTGCCTTCAATTAATCGGTTTAGTAAGACACAGTTCAACACAAAGGACTTAGCCTATAAGGCTCATATATTGAGCTATGGTATAACCAGAACTCCTTCCTCCTCTATATGTAGAGTTACCACGACCTCTACCACCTATATATATATATATATATATATATATATATATATATATATATATATATATATATATATATATATATATATATATATATATTTATATATATATTTTTATATTTATATTAGGATCACATGAGTTCACCCTATCTTTTTGAGTCCGTGAGTCCATGATACAATATCATACGTTATATTAAACAATATCACAGCTTATACTACAAAAAAAATCGTGATATTGTTTTGTAATACAATATCCTCGTTATGTTAAACAATATCACAGTTTACAATACCACACGTTATACTAAACAATATCACAACTTACATTAAAGAAAAGAAAAATTCGAAAAAAAAATTCGAAAAAAAAATTTATGATATTGTTTTGTAATACAATATCACACGTTATGCTAAACAATATCACACGTTATACTAAACAATATCACAGCTTACACTAAAAAAAAAATTAAATAAATAAAAAAAAATCGAAAAAAAAAAACTTCGAAAAGAAAAAAAATTAGAAAAAAAAACTTCGAAAAAAAATCGTGATATTGTTTTTTATAGTACGTGATATTGTTTTATGGACTCATGGACTCAAATATTTAAGTGGACTCACCGGATCCTACTTCTCTCTCTCTCTCTCTCTCTCTCTCTCTCTCTCTCTCTATATATATATATATATATATATATATATATATATATATATATATATATATATATATATATATATATATATATACTAAGTCCCCTATATCATATTAAGTCCATAAGTCTTAATGTGGGCTGTTGGATCAAGCAAACCAATGGCCAAGATTGAAGACAAAAAGCACAGTAAACCCCACTCAACTTATATTTCATATTTACCTCTCTCCTCTTACCCACTAACCCATGCATGCTACTGTTATGTCCATCAGTCTGTCATCATTTCCCTCCTCATTTCCAATAGAATTCAAAACAACTTGCGGTTTTTTTTGCCTCTATTTCCTGTCATTTCATCTTCCTTTTTCTTTCTTCACATTCCTGATAACTCCACTCGCCATTTTCATCTCTACCAATTAATTGCAACTCGGCTGCAAACTCGCGTGTCTCCATTTTTTTATAAGGTATTTTTTCCATTCCTTATTTAGTGATTTGTACTTTGTTTTTTATTAATTATTGTTTTTTTGTTAAACTATCATAAAACGAGTTCAATTGATTTTTCAATTTTCAATTATGGGTTTGCTGCTGTTGATTTGTTCAATTGTTAATTATGGTTTTACAGATCAAATACGAGTTCATTTGATAATTAACAATGGTTTTTGCCAAGAAAACTTCCAAGAAATTTGAATCATAGGTAAAAAATCTCGTCTTTTTTGTATAACTCTTATAGAATGATGTATAACTTCAATTAAATATATGCATAATTTTAATCCCAATTGCCTGTCATCTACAGATGGATGTTGTAGAAAGTATTGACAAGGGACTTGATACTCAGGTTAAAAGTTTTGACTTTTATTTATCTGCAGTCAGTTGTTGTATAACTCTTACTACATTTTGAATAACTTTAGTACTCAGTATGTATAACTCTTGGTACTAGATGTATAATTCTACTTTTATTTTGTTGTACAACTCTTCTGATTCTGTGACCAACTCTACTTTCATAATGTATAAATGTTGTTGTTATATGTATAACTCTACTTCTATTCAGTTTCTATACTTAGAGTTATACAATATATGCCTATAGTTATACATTTTATATCAAGAGTTATACATTTTATACCTGGAGTTATACATTATATGCCTAGAGTTATACAGTATATGCCTAGAGTTATACAGTATATGCTTAGAGTTATACCTAGAGTTATACCCAGAGTTATACCTAGAGTTATACAGTATATGCTTACAGTTATACATTTTATTGTTAGAGTTATACATTCTATGGTTAGAGTTATACATTCTATAACTTTAGTTTTCAGAATGTCTAACTTTTGTTATTATATGTATAACTCTACTGTTATTCCGTATAACTCTGCTGATTATCTCTTCTTTTGAATGGTGAAAAGATTTTAGATTTTACAGAATTTTGATTTTACAGAATTTTGGTTGAAAAGAAGAGATGACAAACCATTTAAAATTCTTTTTTGTATAACTCTTATAGAATCATGTATAACTTCAACTAAATATATGCATAATTTTAATTCCTATTGTTTGTCATCTACAGATGGATGATGTACCAAGTGTTGACAAGGGGCATGATTCCAAGGTTAAAAGTTTTGACTTTTTATAACTGCAGTCATTTGTTGTATAACTCTGAATACATTTTAAATAACTTCTGCTTTCAGAATGTATAACTCTTGTTATTATATGTATAACTCTTGATATTGTCTGACTAACTATACTATCAGAATGTATAACTTTACTTATATTTTGTATAACTCTGACTGTTTATTGTATAACTTTAATTCACAGAATGTCTATTTCTTTGTTGCAAATATCTCTAATTGCAACTACAGTATGTCTAATTTTGGGTGTTGTCCTTGTTTTTCCCCAGATTGTTGAGGACAAGCCAAGGGTAAAGAGGGTGCATGAAATCACGGTTTCGTGTCGACCTCAAAGGCTTGTCTCTCTCATTGAAAAGCTTAATGAGGATCAGGTGGCCGCTGTTAAGAACATTGGGTTTGGTGGCCTTTTGGAGCTTAAGATTAGCAGCTTCCCACTTGCACACGTTCGCCTATTCTTGAAGTCCTTCTCTGATGCGTCATATGTGTTCAGGGCTTCTCGGAAGAAGGAGTTTATGATCAGTAAGCATGATGTGCATGACTGTTTTTTGATTCCCTTTGGACCCAACCCTCTCCCGTTGGTACCTACTGGTTCGCAGAAGGGGTCCAATGATGCCGAAAATAAGGCGCTCAAGGACAAATGGCGGCAAGCTTACGGGGTGGATAAAGCTTCTACTTCAATAAGTTTAGGAAAAGCTCACAAGAAACTTATGGAGTACGAGGAGGGGGACAATCATTTTTGCCGGCTATTTGCTTTGTTCTCTATGTCTTTATTCCTAGCACCCACCCCAAACAACGAGATAGATTTGAAGCTTTTAAGGGCTATAGAAGACCCTAAAGCCATTCCGCATTTTGACTGGTGCTCTTATATTTTGGAAATTATGGTGAAAGCGGGGACAGAATGTAAAAAGGGGGTAACAATGTTGGGTGGTTGTATCCCCTTCCTCATGATAACCTACTTTCAGCGATATGATTACAAGGGTAGGCCGTGCCTCCACGATCTACCTTTGATTAAGCATTAGGATGAAACCCCGCTTGTAGAAAGGGTAAATTTTGAGGTGTCTCAAGGGGGATTGGGTCATTTAACTTTGTCTAAGACCAAGTATCCGAGGTGCCTTCAAGATCCCTCTTATATTAAGAGTTTGGACAGTATCACCCTCAGCGACCCTCGTGAACCCAAACTACTGTTGCTATCACCCCCCCCCCCCTCTCCTGCTCAAATTCTGAGAAGAAGTTCATTCAGATTGAACTACCAGCAGGTGTCGAGGATGACCAGGAATTGAAAGCTAGGGTCGTCGATGTAAGTTCAAACTATTATATATTTTGCAGATTGATTCTGTTTCAACTGAACGAACACATCTATTATAATATAACTAACTTACTGTACTTCTTGAATGCAGCGTACTCACGAGATTTATCTACAGATGCAAAGGAACGCTATTGTGTTCTATTCATGGTACGCAGATATAACCGCAAGGATCAAATCTGCAACTAGTGATTCGACTGGCCTAAATCCTAGTCAGGCCTCTCAAGAATTCTTTGAGGGTGAAAAGATTCAAAAGTACGTCGCTGAAGCAGAACATATTGCAGAAAGGCTGAAGGTTTCTGTTGGTAATGCACCTGCATTTGGAGAGGTAGTTCGTGAGTCTCCCAAAAAAGATGACGGAATCGATACATCTACGCGTCAAATAAGTGAAGTTTTATCTAGTCTGGCCAATGATGGGGGTGGTAAGCCTTGTGCTGAGTCGCGTGGAGAGTCGGACAAAGCTAACGCGCCAACGAAATCAGTTGCAGTTTCATGGTCACAGATTATGGAGGAAGTGGGAGGTGTTACAGTAGATTCTAATCCGTTGTCAGATGCTAGCCCAGGGTTAGAGGATCAAGTTGTTCACATCCCCGTCCAAAATGACAGAGAGCTATTGTTGGAGGCGAAGTACACCGTGGAGGAAATTGACCAAGCTTACGGACGGTCAGAGAACGCTGAAACTCGGCCTAGGGTAGGTGATGAGGTGCATGAGCAAGTTCATGGGGAGGCAATGAAAGAAAATACAGTTGAAACTCGGCTTTGGGTAGGTGACGAGGTGCATGAGCAAGTTCATGGGGAGGGAATGAAAGAAAATGTTGAAACTCGGCCCGGGGTAGGTTATCAGGTGCAAGAGCGAGTTCATGGGGAGGGAGTGAAAGAAAATGTTGAAAGATTGTCAGACCATCAAGCGTCAGATAAGGAGATGGAAAAATCTACGGTCCAATCATTGCCAATGGATACACAAGAATTGATGGAATGTATGTTTTCTACTGTTGAAATGAAGGAAGCTTTATGTGGACCTCCAGCAGACGGAAGTGGTCTTGGTGGCGAGGTAAGTTTGTGAATTTGTGCTAAATACTTGTTTTACATTCGTTTTTTTATACACTATTAGTCCCATAAATTTCATATAAGGTAACAGTATGTACACCTCCAGGAATTCCGGAGTGAAACTTATAATTACGTATAATAGTTATGTGGATTTGTATAACTCCAACAACCATTTTGTATATGCCTAGAGTTATACAGTCTGTGTCTAGAGTTATACATTATATGTTTAGAGTTTTTCATTATATGCTAAGAGTTATACAGTATATGCCTAGAGTTATACATTCTATGCCTAGAGTTATACATTCTGTGTCTAGAGTTATACATTATATGTTAGAGTTTTTCATTATATGCTAAGAGTTATACAGTATATGCAATTTGCCTAGAGTTATGCATTCTATGCCTAGAGTTATATAGTCTGTGTCTAGAGTTATACATTATATGTTTAGAGTTTTTCATTATATGCTAAGAGTTATACAGTCTGTGTCTAGAGTTATACATTATTTGTTTAGAGTTATACAGTATTTGCCTAGAGTTATATAGTCTGTGTCTAGAGTTATACAGTATATGCCTAGAGTTATACATTCTATGCCTAGAGTTATACATTCCGTGTCTAGAGTTATACATTATATGTTAGAGTTTTTCAGCATATGCTAAGAGTTATACAGTATATGCATAGAGTTATATATTATTTGCCTAGAGTTATGCATTTTATACATAGAGTTATACAGTCTGTGTCTAAAGTTATACAGTATATGTTTAGAGTTTTTCATTATATGCTAAGAGTTATACAGTATATGCCTAGAGTTATACATTCTATGCTTGGAGTTACAGAGTAAATGCTAAGGGTATACATTCTATGCTTATAGTTATACATTTTATTGTACAGTTTAATTTTATTTATTTTCATTCAGGCCTCTGTACTAAAGGCTGGAATTGAAAATGTGGAACAACATTCTATCCACGGGGGTGATAACGTTGTTGTTGTCGATGGTGCGGAGGTCACCCCGGGGGATCTTTCAACGGAATGGAGTGGAATCATATCCCTCTGACTTTCATGAGCACGGCATATGTGAATGAGGCATTTGTCGGGGTTGATGAGCGCACGAGTAGTGGGGCCAAAGAAGTTGGGGTAGTTTAAAATGTCGATGCTAGGGTGGAGCCGGTTGCACCAACCACCCCCCCCCCCCCCCTTTATGTGCCGCGATATGACATGATCCACCATCCTTTCTTACTTTATTCAACTGTCCCTCTTCCTTGTATGGACATTGTATCCGAGAACCTAGGTTGTTCTGAGGATTGTGGGGCACCCGAACCTGACAAGCACGTATGCTCACAGTTGTTGCGATTTAATAAGAAACGTTTCAGGACGGTTTTCAGGGTGAGGAAGAATGTAATGGATTACGTCTTTGATCAATTCCACGACCATAATAAAGATTAAGTAAAAGATAAGTTTTACCTAGATTTCAATATGACGGTGAAACAGGTCATGAACAACACTTGTTGCGTGTCTCATTTTGCTAATCCTTTATAGGGAACAATTGGTCACATATAACACCCCAAATTGCATAACGCGTAATGATCTCCAGACATTGATGCCCGGGTTTCAGATTATGAGCAATGTCATCGATCATTGTCTCCAGACTACTCAATCAGCTTACGCACGTGAACACCGCAGCTGTTGCATGTTCGCGCTGTTTCTTTGGCCTAGGTCACGCTGTAAGTGTGCTCGAACTCCGCAAGTAATTTTGTGACTAAATGTACGTAAAATGTGATATAGGTTGACTAATCCCCGTCTATCATTTTTATAGGACCTAGCAATTGCAAAGAAAAGCAGGAAAAAAAACGTGGTTGTTGATCAATCTGAAGGCTTTTGTGCCTCGTGGGACATGTGGCAAGAGTCGTGTTCTAGTCCATTCCAACTAGACTCTGATATGGTGAGCTCAGATATCAATATAGAGACATTTCCATACTGGAGTTATACATTATATGCTCAGAATTTTGATGAGTGACTAACTTCAATCCATAACTCTAGGCATATAATGTATAACTCTAACCATAGAATGTATAACTCACTGCACATAATGTACAACTGTAAGCATATGCCTAGAGTTATACAGTATATGCTTACAGTTGTACATTATGAGCAGTGAGTTATACATTCTATGGTTAGAGGAATACATTCTATGCCTAGAGTTATAGAGTGAAGTAGTCGTTCATAAAAACCCTGAGCATATACTGTACAACTCTAGAGATAGAATGTATTACTCTAGACAAAGAATGTACAACTCTAGATATATAATGTATAACTCAAACCATATAATGTTTAATTCCAATTATGCACAAAATGAATACCTCTAAGCTTCTAATTGTGTTTTATAACTCTTAGACTTTTCAGTATAATCAACTAATTTTGTGGTGCATGTTTGTAGGTTTTCGTCCCGGTAAGCACTGGCGATCAAGATCACTACTCTTGCATTTACATAAATTTCCTCTCTGAGCAGATCGAGTACCTTGATAATCGTGCTTACGAGGACGATCTTCTGACATTACCATATGGAGGGATTGCGCGTATTACTGTAAGACTTATAAAACTGGTGACTAGATTAATTTTCGGCTCCATTGTTTTGTTAATTGGTCTTCCCTTTAAACGCCTTGCCTAACTTCTGCCAGGCTGATGAGATGGGAAAGTATATGGTCTCCAAAGGGCTCGACAAAGGGAAGAAAGTTGAAGGGTTTAATTTTGTAAACATTAAATTCAACTGGCAGGGAGGAGGGTATTCTGACAATGATTATGGTCTTTACGTCATGGTTCATATGTTGTTATACCGTGGAGAGCCATTCGAGTGTACCATAGGGACAAAGGACAGCAATACCCTCATGCGCGCGGAAGTTGCTGCCACCCTTGTCCTCAGTGAAATTAACGTGGAAAGGGAAGTTGTGTTATCTAGGGTAACATAATTTAAGGAGGCTAAAGACCGTGAATTGGAGTCGATGTGTGAGGCACAGAGGGTAGCCGACAACACAAGTGGAAGGAAGAGAGGTACCAGTATCGCCGGAGAGAACAGTACCGCTAAACGCCCTTGCTCTAAAGTCACTCCAACCTATCGGACTCCACCTTCCAAAATAGCCCTAGGCCGGACGCCTTCTAGTCGGGCCCTCTCAGCTGTTAGTAGCCGCTCCCGGGGTAAGGGCGATAGTCTTGGTTGCACCACATATTGCGGGGAACCAGACGCCGACCTTACAGTTGTCGCCAAGATGCTCAATTTAAACAAGGCATTAATTAAGGATATCCCGGTGTATCGCAAACAAGTGGCATATTACGTTTTCCTTGATGACTACAAATTTCCAAATAGGTAAGCTGTCTAAAATCAACAGAACCACTTGAGTACTGTTGTATGCTTTGTATAACTTCAACTATGAAATGTATAACATTACCGACTAAAGTTATACATATCGTTAATAGAGTTACACATTCCTAATCTGTAGTTATACGTTTCATCACTGAAGTTATGCAGTCATTTTAATAGCAGTTACCTTCCCATTTAGTAGACGTTATAGCCTGATTAACACCTGTTGTCTGAACCACGGTGAACCACTTGTGAAATATGGCCGGCACGCAACAATGAATAGGTTTCAAATGTTGTCCATGCTCCCTTAGACGCCAATAGATGATTCACTAATTGAGTGTTGGTCCTTGTTGCTTAATCGTTTGGAGGCAGAGGAGTGCGCGTTTTCTCGTTCGTCTTTCTTCGGTATCCGTCATAGGGTATGGTTGTAATCAATCCTTTAATAGGCTATAAGAGTTTCACATACCCTCTATAGACTTATCCATAGAGGGTATGATATTTAAAATTTTCACAGTGGAAAATATGACCAAAGTTATACATACCCTATATGGAGTTACACATATTGTTTTGAGAAGTTATTAACAGCCAGTATGAAGTTAGTCATACTTCAATATGAAATAAGAGTTATTGTGCAACTCCATTGCACAACCCCTATAACTCCTCTGCTATTCTCATACATATACTTCTACCTGAGCAGAAAATAATCTTGGACTTTGTACGAAACCCTGTTCAACAAACACAGAACACCGAAAAGTTGTACAATGTGTGGGACGTCTTCAGAATCGACAGCGGATCTGATTTAAGCTTGAAGGATGATTTAATCTTCGTACCCATTAAGATTGAAGCCCATTATGCATGTGCGTGTATCAACTTTAATTCACTTACGATTGATCTTCTTGACAATAAGTATTACTCAAATCCGGGCCAGTCGGAGATATGCAAAGCGTGTCACATAATTATAAGTGGAGGTGACATGTAATTACGTTCAACTCAAAAGTGTTGTTACCGCTTTACAATTTCACTTTTGATGTTTCTTGTTTGTGCCAGGCGAGCCTCATGAGCGACTATCTGGAAGCTAGGGCCGAGGACAAAGGGAAATTCATACCGGATTACCGCTTTAAATCCAGTCCAGTTTGCTTGGCGAAAACAAACGATCAACGACACCGAGTCTGGCTTGTTCACAATGATGCACATGTTAATGTACGAGGGTGATACTTTTGGTCATGTTGATCTTGAGAGGAAGGTGAACCGTCGATATTTGGTAATCCAGCTGGCAGCGACCCTTGTTCTAGCTGATATGAACATCATTGGGAAAGGAGTTCTGACCAAGGTCAACGGTTTCATTGGCGAGAAAGACCAGATCCTGAAGCAACTAGAAGCCAGACGAAAAATGGCGCGGAAAGTAGAGAAAAAACCCGGGATAAAATAGAATGTATTTCCAATGATTTTGTAGTCTCTGTTTTGCAACTCTAGTATGTTGTCAAGAAACTCCTTATCAACTTAGACAACTTTTTCGGAATAGATTGTTATTATATCATCTCGGTCTGTTATGGTTAAAATCCAAGTTATGCATACAAGGGTAAAAGTTACACGTAATTAGAAGTGCTGTACAGATAAGTATAAGAGTTATACACTCTATAAAGTAAAGTTATCCAAATTGTGTACAAGAGTTACACAACACATGACTGCAGTTATGAAAAAGGCAAAATTTAATAGGCTGAGTTATACAAAAAATGCTAAGATTTATACGTTGAAGGCTTTAGTCACATATATCCAGAATTTTACAAACAAGGGCACATAATTAGAAGTGTTATACAGATAACTATATGAGTTATACAATCTGTGAAGTAAAGTTGTCCAAATTGTATAAAAAAGTTATACAACAAATGACTGCAGTTGTGAAAAGCTAGCTACTGAATACCAAATTGTGAAGTAAAGTTATCCAAATTATGTAAAACATTTATACAACATTAGCTTGAAATTGCACATTCATATTACTGAAGTTATACAATCTGGAAGTTAAAGTTACCAAATTACATCATTTAAGTGCAAACTTCATTCAAAATAGACAAAAGCTAGCTACTGAATACCCCTTCCGTCTCACCAGATTGTTTACCTTTTAAAGAAAAACAGATTGTAAATAATTTGTTGAGACGGAGGTATTTTCCTACTGCCTACTACTACAGCCTGTTAAGTTTCTCTATTCTTCTTCGTCATCTTCTTCTTCTTCTTCTTCTTCTTCTTCTTCTTCTACTACTCCTTCAGATGTTGGTGAAGACGGTGGATGCTCAGAAAATGGGTTAGGGCAGTTCCGTTTATCGTGGTGTGCCATTTCTTTGCAGTTATTACACATGCGCTTTGGCTTACAAGCCAAGGCAATGGCTTTAGCCTTGGCTGACAACATTCTTTTACCACTGCCTTTGTTTTTGGATTGTTTTGGTGGAAGTATTGTTACCTCGTCACTAGCGGGGCAACCAAGAATTTGCTCCAATTCCTGTTGCTTAGTCAAAACTTTCTTGTACGATAAAAGTTTCTCCTTGAACTCTCTAATTAAAGAGCTTAAGTTTACAACTTCAGTCACACTCATGCCACGAAGTAAACCAATGGTCGCATGAACTTCTGACCATAACTTCACCATCTCAACTTCTTTTCCATCCGCGCTACCATTTGAATCCGTTTTTTCACCATCACATTCTGATAATCTGAATTGCAGTGCATCTTTTCTCCATATTGTAGAAACGTAATCATCTGGAATTGTCTTCTTGCCGTTATCCGACAAAATCCATACCATATGTCGGCACAGAATTCCCATCCTTTCAAACATCATACAGATGCACCGTGCAGCCAGTGTCCCTGTAATCAAATTAAATTATGAATTACTGTCATCTAAATAACGTCTCCATCCATATAGTAGTTGAAGTATACATACAATAATAAGAGTCATTCATTATGAAAGTAGAATTATACATATGGCAACAAGAGTTATACATTCTGAAAGTAGAGTTATACATTCTGAAAACTAAATTTATTCAAAATGTCATCAGATTTATACTACAAATAACTGCAGTTCAGTGAACAATTGTATAACTTTTAAAGTTATTCTGAAAGTAGAGTTATACATATGGCAATAAGAGTTATACAGTATATGCCTAGAGTTATCCATTCTATGCCTAGAGTTATCCATTCTATGTTTAGAGTTTTTCATTATATGCTAAGAGTTATACAGTATATGCCTGGAGTTATACAGTCTGTGTCTAGAGTTATACATTATATGTTTAGAGTTTTTCATTATATGCTAAGAGTTATACAGTATATGCCTAGAGTTATACAGTTGTCAACAAGAGTTATACATTATGAAAGTAGAGTTATACATATAATAACAAGAGTTATACATTCTGAAAACTAAAGTTATTCAAAATGTAATCAGATTTATACAACAAATAACTGCAGTTCAGTGAACAATTGTATAACTTCTATGTTCAGACAATGTAACTTTGGCACGATATCTAGCAACTTCAATGAACTACCACATAGATAAAGATTATGCCAAAATGTTATTACCTGGGTTGTACTCTACGTTGAAACTTTTCTCTCTGCTTGAATCCTTAACGACAGTCACTTCAACTCCATCGACTTCAGCATAGCCCCCGGTCTTACATGTATCGATTGAGCAAATGACCTCTAGTTGGAATTCCTTGAAAACCTCACGGGTATAAACATTTGACACGTATTCCTCTATGGGTAAATGCGTCCCCCTTCCCGGTGTTGAGTATCGGTTTTCATGGTCAAGTCTCTTCTGCGTATGCCGTTAATGGTCCATAGCGCTTTCAAAACGCATCCAAAACTCCACTAACGTACCTGACTTCTGCTCAAACTTCTTAAAAAAAATATTAATACTCTCTGATCTCTGGGTTGTCCTCATTACACCACCCATTTTCAAGTTCCTGCAATGCGCCATCACCCATTGGCTCCTTTTATCGTACGCTTCTGTAAACCACTCTTCGTTCACAAGACCATGCGCTTCCATTATTTCTGCCCACCTAGCGTCAAAGTCGTCTGCTTCTAGGTTGTCGTCACATATAATGTTGTTCAATTTCTCAAGGAACTCCTTATAATCCTCCCTTGTCACCCCAAACTTCGTTGGCACCTTGTTCATTATATGCCACTTGCAAAATCGGTGGCGTGCAGTCTTGAAGGCAAGGGGTACGGCCTTAATAATGGCTGCATCCTGATCTGTGATAATGTACTCGGGCTCCTTTCCACCCATAGCATTCAAAAACCTGTCGAAAACCCACTGGAAGGATTCATGGTGTTCATGGGCAATCAATGCCCCACAGAATGTTACTGATCGCTTATGGCGATCTATACCAGTGAATGGCGTGAAAATCATATCGTACTTGTTTGTAGAGTATGTTGGGTCGTACGACACTGCATCTCCAAAAACGAAGTAGTTCCTTCTAGCTGTTCACACCATTGATTGCCCTTCGAAGGCTATTATCCTTGTCAACTTCATAATCAAAATAAAACCCATGCCTATTTTGTGCCATATTCTTGAACCGGTCTATGAACAATTGACCGTCCCGTTTATGTATGAAGCATTTCACATCTCGGTGGAAGTTCTTAAAATCAGATAAGGATGCACCAATGGTCTCGAACTCGTTTACGAGTTCCTTACACATGTTGTACGTCCTAGTTGCTCCTATCCTCAACTGCAGTGGACAACATATCCTGATCAGTGCTGACTAATCAAAAATTCCTCAACTATAACTCTTACACCTGTTCGTATAACTTCATGAAACATATGTATAACTCTATTCATTGATTGTGCAACTCTAACAACTTTATATATAACTCTAAGGCTGTTATAAATTATTCTAGAATTTTAAAAAAATATTTAGAAGTTTCACAATCAATTACTCGAGGTTTACATAACTCTAAGATCTCGGTGTATAACTTTAGACCACAATACGTATGTGTCGGAAATATCGGTATACTTCATCAAGAAATTCGGATTATAACGAAATTATTATTATGAAATTACGAGTCATAAACGAAATTGCATAAACAAAAAGAGTAGAGATTAGAATTAACCTCCGGTCCTAGCAATTCGGTCTAGGAACACATATCGAGATCGATATTCTCCTAATTGTTACACCCAAAATGCTCCGAGAAATGCCTCTCTTTTTGCTAGAATGAGATCCCTAATTTCTAATGATTTTAGGATTTTTGTGATGTGAGAATTAGATCAAAAACAAGTGAGGAAAAATGATCCCATTCTTCCTCTTTTAACCGTCCAAGGAGAGAAAATAGGGAAGATATTTTTCTTCCTTTTTTTCTCCCTTTGACTGGTAAACCACCACCAAAATAAGGAGAAAAATCTTCTTATTTTAGGTTGGTTAAATTGTATAAAATGTGTATAATTATTAATTGTCATTTATGTCGTCATGTATTTAATAAGTGCACCCACAACAGTTTGTAGTCGATTTATTAATACCGGTCTGTCAACATTTATTATGACAATTTCGTATAATATATACTTTAACTATAAATATCGCATATTTATAATTTGATAATTAAATATAACCTTTTACGTTTAATTACGAATTAACATCTTAATTCGTTTAAGCTAACATTATATACATTAATATAACAATTTATATTCAATTTACGAATTAACAATTAATTCGTCTCAGCTGATATTATTTAATTGTAGTAAATAATCGTCTCATCATCACATTGACTAACTTTTTAGTCAAATACACGGACTAACCTTTTAGTCATATAAGGCATCAATGTGATTATATTTTCATATAATCACATCTCTCAAATACATCCTTTAGGTGTGACTTTTAGGGACCAGTTGATCACCGCCATCAGTATGATAATAACGTCAAACTTCTAGCAAGCCAATCGTTATTAATAAACGTTAATCAACTGATAAAATACTAAGTATACCCTGTGAACCTATAAGAGATTTATACACGTTATCACGCTAACTGTTGAGGACACTAGCTCCAACAATCTCCCACTTGTCCTCACAAGTGTGTGTGCGATAACCGATTCTCATATCCTTAATTTCTCCCACTGAATGTAAAACAATTTGCAAAATCCGTATTCACAAAGGTCGTATTTTACAAGTGATCAATATCAAGAGTAGTTTTCCCGACTAGAGAGTAACTTAACTGATAAACGAATCATCATTCGAGCATGGCCATGCATTTCAGTTACAACTCCTCGAGTGGCCCTGAGAAATGTCTAAACCTGATAAAGGTTGGATATTTTCTTCAACTCGAATCCTTCAGATACAAGCACAGTATGAAATGACCCAGTAGAAATCTGCTTAGCCTCCTATTACGGTCGACCATGAGAAAGAAACCAAAGTCACCCAAAAAACTGCCTTAATCTCAAGAGACAATCGATAGTCAAAAGAATCGACTCTAGGAACACAATGGACGTCCAATCCACGACCTGGCACCGAATATTTTTAAACATTTAGTACTCCATTACGTTGTCACAATGTCCTACGAGGTATCGTTATAACTCGCATCTGTGATCGATCAGCCAACCGTTTAACTTATGGCTGGTTGAACCCACCATCAATCAACTTCACAATATAATAGCCAGAGTTATCAGCTCATGTATGCGATTATGGACCAAAACAAATATAATGTAATTCAGTTCACTTTGTGGCGTTCAATGTTGTCATACAATCCACCTGAAAAACAAAATATGAAATAAAACGATGAAGTTATGAATAGCATATGAAAAAGAAAATGTATCGAATCCATAAGCAACTAGTACAACTCAGGAACACGTTTAATTCCCATGGAAATAACATGCCCTTCAAGCTTATCATATTTCAAAGGTTTAGTGAGAGGATCTGCGATGTTGTCATCCGAAGCAATCTTGTCAATCACTATTTCCTCTTGCTCCACGTAATCACGGATCAGGTGAGCCTTCCGATGTACATGTCTAGACTTGTTGCTAGACTTAGGCTCCTAGGCCTGGAAGATGGCACCTCTATTGTCACAATAGATGGTGATTGGGTCATTCGAACTAGGAACTATGGTTAGTCCTTGTAAGAATTGACGCATCCATATAGCTTCTTTTGCTGCTTCTGAAGCGGCATAGTACTCGGATTCAGTATTAGAATCTGCTACAACTTCCTGTTTGGAACTCTTCTAGCTGACGGAAGCACCATTAAGAGTAAAGACAAATCCAGACTGAGATTTCGAATCATCTCGATCTGTTTGGAAGCTAGCATCTGCGTAACCGATTGCACATAGCTTAGAATCTCCTCCATAAGTCAATGCCCAATCCTTAGTTCTCCGTAGGTACTTAAGGATGTTTTTAACAGCTATCCAGTGTGTTTCACCTGGATTGCCTTGGTATCGACTCGTCATACTCAATGCATATGCCACGTCTGGACGTGTGCATATCATG
This sequence comes from Silene latifolia, assembly GCF_048544455.1. Taxonomy (NCBI): domain Eukaryota; kingdom Viridiplantae; phylum Streptophyta; class Magnoliopsida; order Caryophyllales; family Caryophyllaceae; genus Silene; species Silene latifolia. The sequence goes on from NC_133538.1 coordinate 373,268,707, forward strand.
GCATACATGATTGATCCTATGGCTGATGCATAAGGAACTCGACTCATGCGTTCAACCCCTTCCGGTGTCGCGGGTGACTGAGACTTGCTCAAATGCATCCCAGAAGTCATTGGAAGGTTGCCCTTCTTGGAGTTTGTCATGCTGAACCTTTCAAGAATCTTATCTAAATAAGACTCCTGACTCAGTGATAACATCCGTCGTGATCTATCTCGATAGATACGGATTCCCAATATGCGTTGTGCCTCACCCAGATCTTTCATCTGGAAATGGTTCTTCAACCATCCTTTTACCGAAGATAAGAGAGGAATGTCATTCCCAATCAAGAGTATGTCATCGACATACAATATCAAGAAAACAATCTTGCTCCCACTCGACTTGATATATAAGCATGGTTCTTCGACCGATCGAGTGAAACCATACTCTTTTATCACCTGGTCGAAACGATGATTCCAACTCCTAGAAGCTTGCTTAAGTCCATAAATGGAACGTTTAAGCTTGCACACTTTCTTAGGATTTTCAGGATCTATGAAACCTTCGGGTTGTACCATGTACAATTCCTCCTCCAAATAACCATTTAAGAAGGCGGTTTTCACATCCATCTGCCAAATTTCATAGTCATGAAAAGCGGCAATCGCTAAGATTATCCGAATGGAACGCAGCATAACTACGGGTGCAAAAATTTCATCATAATGCAATCCGTGCACTTGAGTGAAACCTTTTGCCACTAGTCGTGTCTTATAGGTATCCGGTTGCCCTTCTACAGAATGCTTTATTTTTTAAAGCCATTTGCACTGAAGAGGTCGTACCTTGTTAGGTAAATCAACAAAATCCCATACGTCATTCTCATACATGGAGTCTATCTCGGATCGCATGGCTTCGAGCCATAGCTTAGAGTCGGAACAGGTCATGGCACCTTTATAGGTAGCGGGTTCATTACTCTCTAGGAGAAAAACGTCATTTTTCTCGACCATACCAATGTATCTGTCTGGAGGATTAGAGACTCTACCCGACCTCCTAGGTTCCTGAGGAATATTAACTGTATCATCAGTTGAAGGAACATCTTCCTCCATTCGTTCCTCGGTTGTTGGTTCTTGAATCTCCGACAGCTCGAAGGTTCTATTACTTGACTTGTTCTCGAGAAATTCTTTCTCTAAGAACTTTGCACTAGCCGCAACAAAAACTCGATGTTCGGTAGGCGAATAGAAGTAATGACCAAACATTTCTTGGAGTTAGTGTCCTCCACAATAGTGCGTTAACATAATAAATCTCATTAATGGAATATCATCAGATATTTAATTATTTGATCCTCGTCAGTTGATTAACGTAAATCGATAACGGTTGATTGACTAGAGTTTGACGTTATTGTCGTGAGACGGTGGTGATCAACTGACCCCTTTCGGTCACACCTAAAGGAACGAACCCCAATAGACAACTAATTATTTATATGAGATACAATTTATTTAGTCCCTTGATTTGTAGACTAAAAAGTTAGTCGATTATTTTTAGAGAGATTTCGAGTTGCGAACTCGAGGAGCGGCAGTTATTATTTAATTATGCGATAATTAAATAAAAAGTTTTGGGAAACGGGTTTTAGTTAATTAACTGTTAATTTACTAAAATTGTACTAATTGATTAATGTGATTAATATTAGTACGTAAATAATATGTGTAGTGGTACACGTATATTTACGGAGTGAATTGGACGAATTAATTATGGAAGTATTTAAACATGATACGATGTTTAAAATAAAAATTACACGGATTTGTGCGACAAATATAAGAACCAACATGGACCCATAAATGGTCAAGTGGACCGTGTAAAATAAGTGTAGTGGATGATTACTCACATAATCATTTCACCTTATTTTGTATACTACCATAATTTATCTTATGTAAAAGTTTTGCATGTGATGTAAGATAAAAACATAAGACAAAATTTCTCCACTCCCTCACTCCACCTCCACCCGCCACTTCCCTTCCCTATATACTCCATCTATTGTTCACATTTCACTCTACCTCACTTCTACACTATACATTCTTGCATGTGAACATTTTTCCTCCATCTCTCTAAAATAATAATTTATCACTACTAAGTTGTTAGTATACATAAATAATATTACTAAGATTAGTTAGTAATATTACTAATAATTATCAAGGGTACAAATTAACAAGTTACTAGTCAATACTTGTTATTATTATTGGGTTAGTTCTTGGATGCAACAAGAAGAAGATCTTCATATTGAAGATTTGCAAGGAGGATCTTCTATTTGGTTTAAGCTCAAGAACAAGCTAGTAAGGTGAACTAGCTTGTGCCCTTTTGACCACAAATTCAATGTAAGGAAATTGTTTTTCCTTATACTTTCTTTTTATGCTTTCATATTAGCATGCATGTTACATAGATCACCTAAATAACAATTTATGAGATAAATTAATTTTATTAGAGAGTCTAATATGGATCTATGATCATTCAAGTGGTATCAGAGCTTAGGCTTGTAATTTGCATGTTGATTTTAAGCATTTTAATGAATTATGAGATAATTTGTAAAAACTCAAAAATTGTGTTAGAAGAGGTTTTAGCACGAAATTTTTGGGACATGCATACCTACTGATGTTAAAAGGTTTGTGGAATTTTTTGGTGATTTGTGAAGTTATTTTGCTATTTTTAATGATTTTTGGTAGAAACCCGAGTCAAAATGTCGCATTTTAGTGAAAAATTAACTAAAATTAGTTTTAAGTTGATTCGGTGCATGGATTTTTTATGGTAGTTCATTCATGTTTTCTACTAATTGTATGCAAAAATTTGAAAGTTGGTTCAAATGTTTTGCATGTTTATTGATTTTTGAGTTAAAAGTCGATAAAGGTCAAATTAATTAATCATAATTTTGAAACTTTTGATTATGCCAATGATAAATTTATGTACATTTAAGAATATTATTTAAATGTCAAAAGTGATTTTGTATGTGTGTTTTCACTTTGTTTTGATGTTTATTGGTTTTAGTAGTTAAAAACCGATAAATATCGATCTTTTTCTTCACAAAATTTATCCGGAATTTTTGGGCAATTTTTCTGACATTTTGGTATTCTTGGGAGTGTTCCAGAATATTAAAAAATTTTGGTTCAATTTTTTGGGTAATTTTTCAATTATTTTGGACTTTTACTTAAATATTATGATTTTATCGATTAAATTAGCAAATTATCACCAAATCAAACTAATAATTTATCATAAAATTAGTGAGGACTAATTTTGAGGTTCAAAACAATTTGGACAATTAGTTTGGACTTAAATGAGAATTAAGAGTTAATTATTGATTTTTACATGTTAAAAATCGATTAAATCCACAAACTCCGATATGGATACCAATGAATGATAGATAGGGCGAATTTGGCATTATTTTTACAGAATTTTAAGCATATTTATTTAAGTTGAATGAATGATTGTCATTTATTTAAAGTATTTATCTTATTGTACCTAGTATGGCCTAGTTAATTTTAATCGTTATTACCCGAAATGAATGGGAATATCGATTTGTTTGTAATTAAATACGATCTCGTATCGTCGGTTTGTAATTAATTAATAGTTTTATTTTATTTTATTAATTAATTTATAATAGGAATAGCTATGTAATTCATTTGTAATAGTTATTTTTACCTACCGGCGTTTCCAAAAGACTTTGATTACAACGAGATTTTAGTCTATTTTTGGAAGGTGTTCCAAATCCCACAAGGAAGAGCCACTTATGGAATGAAGAGGCAAGGGACCAAGGAGTTGGTTTCCGAAATGTAATAGACTAGTTTTTATTAACTAGGTGGCCATACTAGGATTTATTCATATGCTTACATGTTTGCTTGTTTTATTTTCGCGCATGCCAAAATCGCCATTCACATGCATTTTATTTTCGCGGTTGTCAATTCACGTCATTTACATTCACCGAATTAATTCACTTATAAGGAATTTATGAATAAATTGACAAGATCTCTCACATAACTAAATTGAGATTAGCCTTACCAATTAGTAACACCTATGAATCTCTTGTTCATTAGAGCAACGCTCGCCCAAGCGGGATCTTCTCTTTTTACCTTGGGTAAGTAGGGTGGTAAACGGTTATCACACGCTAAAATTGGTTGGACTCAACGGGATATAAGACGGTCTTGTGTTCCGGGACTAGTAGATGAATTTGAGGAAATTCGTCGACCAAGAGTTCTAGAGGTAGAATTAGTCAACGTGACTTACCGAATTTAAGCAATTATGGGATGTTTCGCCCAAGCGATGCTCATTTTTGTTTAATATTTCGGTCTTGGAATCATTTATATAATTTAGTGGGAGGTCATTATATAAATGCTAAAACTTGCTAAACATGTTTTTAGAAGTAATTTTTAAAACAATGAATGTTAATTTTTCCTTTTTGTTGTAGCATTTTAATTCGCAATGGCAACTTCATCAACTCCATCGACTACTTCACTAGGCAAAGATTCATGGTTAAGGTCCGTAATGGACAAATGTATTTTAAAAGATGACGGTAGTAACTTTCTTGAATGGGAATCCAACATCAAAAGTGTCGCGTTGTCCGACAATGTGCTCACTTACTTGACCGATGCTCCTCCAATCGAGCCCGGTGCAAGAGCTTCATCGGCGGTGCGGACCGCCTATGATGACTATGTGAGGATGTTGAATGATATCAAGAATGTGTTGATATGGTCAATATCCCCAAAGCTCAAGCTATCATGCATTTCTTTAAATGCTTACGAGATTTTCACTCGTATGATTACTATGTTTTCACAAACACCAAAAGTCCGTCAATACGATGCAGCGGCACGCTTCTTTGAAGCTAAGCTTGAGAGGGGCCAAAAGGTTGGTCCCCATGTACTCAAAATGGTCGAATATGTTGACATCCTAGAGCGTCTAGGGTTTAAAATTCCTAAAACTCTTGTGGTGGATCGTATCCTCCACTCACTCCCCACCAAGTTTGCCCACTTTAGGGTAAACTACAACATGAATGACATGGATAAGAGTTACCATGAAATTCATGCACTCCTCACCCAAGCGGAGAACTAGTGGGAGCGAAAAAGGGGATGTATTAACCATGAAGTTAAAGAACATGTCCCTTGGAGTCAAGAAAGGAAAAGGGAAAGAAAAGTCCCAATTCAAGAAATCGTCAAAAAAAATTGACAAGGGAAAGGGGAAGGCCGTTGTGAATGGCAATCCCAAGGCAAAAAGTGTCAAGCTCTCCGAGGCCGAATGTTTCCATTGTAATGGGAAGGGGCATTATAGGAGGAGTTGTCCCAAATACTTGGAGGATCTCAAGGAAGGGCGTGTGACGCCTATTGGTATGATTTCCTCTCTCTATGTGATAGACGTTAATTATGCTTGTACTTCCACTTGGGTACTTGATACCGGATGTGGCTCTCACCTTTGTAACCATTTGCAGGGTTTAAGGGACGTGCAAGCACTAGCAAAAGGTGATGTGGATCTCCGCATGGGCAATGGAGCTAGAGTAGCCGCCGTTTCCGTGGGGACCTATGTTCTCACTTTAGCTAGTGGTTTAGAGTTGTATTTAAATAAGTGTTATTTTGTACCAACTTTAACTAAGAACATCATCTCCATTTCCGCATTAGACGTGGAAGGCTTTTGTTTTATGATTAAGGACAAGTGTTGTACTTTTTCTTTTAATGATGTGGTTTATGGCAAGGCCATTTCAATTGGAGGCATTTATGTTATAAATGATGTTTATGACGTTTATCATGTGGAAACTAAAAAGCTCAAAAAGGGTGATCCAAACGAATCCTACCTTTGGCATTGTCGTTTAGGCCACATAAACGAAAGATGCATTAAGAGACTTGCTTCATCAAAAGTGCTCAAACCATTTGGTTTTGAATCTCATGGTACATGCAAGTCTTGCCTTTTAGGCAAGATGACTTGTGCACCTTTTGCGGGAAAAGGGACACGAGCTAGTGAGGTTTTGGCTCTCATACATACGGATGTGTGTGGACCATTAACCATCACCGCTAGAGGAGGTTTTCACTACTTCATAACTTTTACTGATGACTTAAGTAGATATAGGTATGTCTACTTAATGAAGAACAAGAGTGAAGCCTTTGACAAGTTCAAAGAGTTCCAAAAAGAAGTAGAGAACATATTGGATAAAAAGATAAAGACCCTACGGTCCGACCGTGGTGGTGAGTATCTAAATATTGAATTTGATTCACACCTAAAAGATTGTGGTATAGTATCACAATGGACTCCTCCTGGCACACCGCAATTAAATGGTGTGGCCAAAAGGAGAAACCGAACTTTACTTGATATGGTTCGGTCAATGATGAGTCTAACTGAGCTTCCTAGTTCATTTTGGGGTTTTGCCTCTGCAGTATTTTCACTAAATCGAAACCCGACTAAAGCGGCCGATAAGACTCCATATGAGATATGGACAGGAAAAGTCCTTCATTTGTCATTCATGCGTATTTGGGATTGCGAAGCATACGTTAAGATCAAGTCTGACAATAAGCTTGCACCCAGGTCTGACAAATGTCTTTTTGTAGGATATCCAAGGGAAACACGTGGCTATTACTTCTACAATAAACACGAGAACAACGTGTTTGTGGCTCGTGATGCTGTCTTCCTAGAAAAGGAGTTTATTTCTAGGAGACAGAGTGGGAGAAAATTTGAACTTGAAGAAGTTCGAGAGCCACAAACCGAGAATGAGGTAGAGGAGAACGTGGAGGATAGCATTCCCTCTTCCTCTGAAACGGTAATTATTCCTAGAAAGTCAAGTAGGATTTCTAATCCACCTGACCGTTACCTTTGTAACATCGAAGAAGATGGTGTTTTGTTACTTTTAAAAGTGATGAACCCACTACCTACAAATCGGCCATGTCTAGTCCCGACTCTTCGCTTTGGCTAGAAGCCATGCGATCCGAAATGGATTCCATGTACGAGAACCAAGTATGAGACTTGGTGGATTTACCTGAGGGAGTGCGACCCCTTCAATGTAAATGGATATATAAAATTAAGCTCGGCGTGGATAAACATGTGCATGTTTACAAAGCTAGATTGGTGGCCAAAGGTTTCACCCAAGTTCATGGTTTACACTATGACGAAACCTTCGCTCCAGTCGCTATGCTTAGGTCCATTAGGATAATCTTAGCGGTTGCCGCATTTCATGATTATGAGATTTGGCAAATGGATGTCAAAACCGCCTTCTTGAATGAGATTCTAGAAGAAGAGGTGTACATGATACAACCTGAAGGTTTTGTGGATACATCTAACCCTAAGAAGGTGTGTAAGCTCAAGAAGTCCATTTATGGTCTTAAGCAAGCATCTAGGAGTTGGAATCATCGCTTTGATCATGTTATTAAACAATATGGTTTCACTAGAAGTGTGGAAGAACCGTGTTTATACATGAAGTTTAGTAGGAGTAAGGTTGCATTCCTTGTCCTATATGTGGATGACATATTGCTCATTGGGAATGATGTTCCATCACTCACTTCCGTTAAGGAGTGGCTAGGGAAACACTTCCAAATGAAGGACTTGGGAGAGGCACAACGAATCTTAGGTATCCGGATCTATAGGGATAGGTCCAAGAGGATACTAGCATTGAGTCAAGAAGCTTATATTGACAAAGTTCTTGACCGGTTCAATATGAAAGACTCCAAGAGAGGATTTCTACCTATGGGCCAAGGGATTACTTTGAGCAAGTCACAGTCTCCCTCCACCCCTAAGGAAATTGAACACATGAAGACCGTCCCTTATGCTTTCGCTGTTGGGTCTATCATGTATGCTATGATTTGCACTCGTCCCGACGTTGCGTATGCCTTGAGCATGACAAGTTGGTATCAAGCCAAGCCCGGTGAGAGTCACAGGATAGCCGTAAAGAACATCCTTAAGTACTTGAGAAGGACTAAGGATTCGTTTTTAGTGTTTGGAGGAGAAATTGAGTTGCGTGTAAGAGGTTACACGGACGCAAGTTTCCAAACCGATTGGGATGACATGAAATCCCAATCCGGTTATGTTTTTATGCTTAATGGAGGAGCTGTTTGCTGGAAGAGCTTCAAGCAAAGTGTTACTGCGGATTCTACAATAGAGGCTGAGTACCTTGCAGCGTCTCAGGCTGCGAAGGAAGCTGTTTAGATTAGGCAATTCATGGAGGGGCTAGGAGTAGTCCATTCCACCAAAGATCCTATCACTCTATTTTGTGATAACAATGGAGCTATTTTTCAAGCCATAGAGCCTAGGTCTAGTAACAAATCTAGACACATTGAAAGGAAATACCATGTAATTAGAGATTATGTGGAAAGGAAGGAAATTGACATTTGTAAGGTTAGGACAGATGATAATATTGCTGATACTTTAACCAAGCCTTTATCAAAGGCTGAGCATCATGGTCATGTCGTCGCTATGGGATTGAGACGAGTACCAGATCTTCTTTAGATTATGGATATGTAATAATTGGATAGTGTATCTTTTATTATATATATGATAATCACATTCATTGTTTTCGTATTCATTCTTTTATGAATCTTTTATTTAGTGTGACTAAATTTTAATACCTTGTTTATCTGAATAAGTTGTTGAGACAATGTTGAACACTATTCAAGTGAATAAGATGAACATTGTATTTTGTCCCTAGTCACTTAATGAGGTGACGTCTCGGAGTGACTAGATTGTAAGTCGATTGATGGTTGTTCAACACCATAAGGTCATACGTGATGACTGGTCGATTACATAGGCAGAGTGTGTGACACTTTGCCGGACAGTGACCATTTAAAGAGTCCATAAGTTCTATTATAGACGCCTGGTCGTGGCGGGGATCTCTAAGATGTTCTAATGAGTCGATTCTTTTGACTGGAGACTATTATCTGAGCAGGTGCAGTTTCTGAGTGACTTTGATTTTTGTCCTAGGTCGTGCCGTGAAAGGAGGCCAAAAGGGCATTTACTAGGTCATGGTGAGCTGTATTGTGCAATAGGATAGATAGGGCATACAGGAATTGTCCACCCACATTGGGTAACTATATCTCAAGGCCACTCGAGGAGTTAATGACTACAAATGCGTGGCCACGCTCGGAATTAATCTGTGAAAAATTTTTCCGGTCAGGTAGTCACACTCTCGATCGAGAAAACCACTCGCGATGTGTTCATGTGCAAGTGCGACCTGAAAGACACCTTGCATTGAGTGGGAGATTAAAATGGACAAGAGAATTGGTAGCGCACACCTTGTGTCGGACAAGTCGGAGATTGTTGGAGTTAGTGTCCTCCACAATAGTGCGTTAACATAATAAATCCCATTAATGGAATATCATTAGATATTTAATTATTTGATCCTCGTCAGTTGATTAACGTAATCGATAACGGTTGGCTGACTAGAGTTTGACGTTATTGTCGTGAGACGGCGGTGATCAACTGACCCCTTTCGGTCACACCTAAAGGAACGAACCCCAATAGACAACTAATTAATTGTATGAGATACAATTATTTAGTCCTTTAATTTGTAGACTAAAAAGTTAGTCGATTATTTTTAGAGAGATTTCGAGTTGCGAACTCGAGGAGCGGCAGTTATTATTTAATTATGCGATAATTAAATAATAAGTTTTGGGAAACGGGTTTTAGTTAATTAACTGTTAATTTACTAAAATTGTACTAATTGATTAATGTGATTAATATTAGTACGTAAATAATATGTGTAGTGGTACACGTATATTTACGGAGTGAATTGGACGAATTAATTATGGAAGTATTTAAACATGATACGATGTTTAAAATAAAAATTACACGGATTTGTGCGACAAATATAAGAACCAACATGGACCGGTAAATGGTCAAGTGGACCGTGTAAAATAAGTGTAGTGGATGATTACTCACATAATCATTTCACCTTATTTTGTATACTACCATAATTTATCTTATGTAAAAGTTTTGCATGTGATGTAAGATAAAAACATAAGACAAAATTTCTCCACTCCCTCACTCCACCTCCACCCGCCACTTCTCTTCCCTATATACTCCATCTATTGTTCACATTTCACTCTACCTCACTTCTACACTCTACATTCTTGCATGTGAACATTTTTCCTCCATCTCTCTAAAATAATAATTCATTACTACTAAGTTGTTAGTATACATAAATAATATTACTAAGATTAGTTAGTAATATTATTATTAATTATCAAGGGTACAAATTAACAAGTTATAGTCAATACTTGTTATTATTATTGGGTTAGTTCTTGGGTGCAACAAGAAGAAGATCTTCTTATTGAAGATTTGCAAGGAGGATCTTCCATTTGGTTTAAGCTCAAGAACAAGCTAGTAAGGTGAACTAGCTTGTGCCCTTTTTACCATAAATTCAATGTAAGGAAATTATTTTTCCTTATACTTTCTTTTTATGCTTTCATATTAGCATGCATGTTACATAGATCCCCTAAATAACAATTTATGAGATAAATCTATTTTATTAGAGAGTCTAATATGAATCTATGATCTTTCAACATTCCTTTTGGATAACCAATAAAGTATGTCTTGACTGATCGCGGGCCGAGCTTATCCTCGTGTCACCACTTGACATAAGCCTCGCAGCCCCAAACCCGAATAAAGGACAAGTTAGGGACCGTTCCCTTCCACATTTCATATGGAGTCTTGTCGACGGCTTTAGACGGACTTCGGTTAAGTATAAGAGCAGCTGACAAAAGAGCAACCCCATAATGAATCAGGTACTACCGTGTGACTCATCATGGATCGAACCATATCAAGTAGTGTTCGATTTCTCCATTCGGACACACCTTTTAATTAAGGTGTTCCAGGTGGAGTTAACTGTAAAACTATTCTACAGTCTTTAAGGTGTTGATCAAACTCATTTGAAAGATATTCGCCACCCCGATCTGAACGTAGTGCTTTAACCTTTCTTCCCAGTTGGTTCTCAACCTTATTCTGGTATTCCTTGAATTTGTCAAAAGACTCACTTTTATGCTTCATTAAGTAGACATATCCGTATCTACTCAAATCATCCGTGAAAGTGATAAAATATCTATAGCCGTCTCTTGCGGTGATTGACATAGGTCCACATACATCAGTATGTATGAGTCCTAATAGGTCATTAGCGCGCATTCCAACACCTTTGAAGGAAATTCGAGTCATTTTGCCGATAAGACATGATTCACACGTGCCAAATGATGAGAAATCAATTGTGGGGATAGTCCCATTCTCAATGAGTTTCTTTACACGTTTTTCATTTATGTGTCCCATTCGACAATGCCATAGATAAGTTTGATCTTTGTCACCAACCTTTAATTTCTTATTATTCACATGTAATATCTCTGTGGTTTGATCTAAGATATGAATTCCATTCATGGAAACTGCTTTGCCATAAACCATTTCATTAAAAGAGAAAATACAGCTATTGTCCTTTATTGAAAATAAAAAACTGTCTTTATCAAGTACGGAAACAGAAATAATATTCTTAGATAAACTGGGTACATAGTAACAGTTATATAAATATAACTCAAAACCACTCGGGAGCTGGATTACGTATGTTCCCATTGAGACTCCAGCAACTCTTGCTCCATTCCCGACTCGCAGGTCCACATCACCCTTTGCGAGGGGTGTGATGTTTTTTAGGCCCTGCAAATGATTACACAGATGAGAACCACAACCAGTATCAAGTACACAAGTTCCGAAACTTGCATGGTTAATCTCAATCATATGAATATAAGATGACATACCAACAAGAGTGACGCGGCCTGCTTTTATGTCCTCACGGTACACGGGACAGTTCCTCCTCCAATGCCCAGTCTTGTGACAATGGTGGCACTCAACATTACCGCCCTTGCTCTTTTCCTTGCCTTGTGAGCCACTAGTCTCACCAGGCCCACTCTTACCGTTTCCTGACTTCTTAAACTTTGGCTTTCCTACAGTTAGGTCGCCGTGAGCTTTGCCCTTACCCTTATTCTTGTTGGAAATCATGAGAACATCTTGCTTCATGCTCCCACTCAATTTCATATCCTTCTCGGTCTGTACGAGAAGTGAGTGTAGCTCATGAGGACTTTTCTTCATGTCATTCATGTAGTAATTTGCCCTGAAGAGGGCAAAACCATCTTGTAGTGAATGAAGCATATGGTCAATGACTATGCTCTCACTGATTTTGCAATCAAGTGCCTCCGGTTTCTCGACATTCTCAATCATGTTAAGAATGTGTGGGCTAACCGGTTGGCCCTTTTGGAGTTTCGTATCAAAGAAGCGACAGGCATGCTCATAAGTAACGATTCTCGGTGCTTTTGAGAACTCATTAGTGAGCGTGGTAAAAATATTATTTGCACCTTGGGCAATGAAGCGTCTTTGCAAATTGGTTTTTATTACAAAAATGAGTACGTTCTTTATTGCACCCGCTTCCATGACGAAGTCACTATAAGCAAGTGACTCGTTAGCTTTTGCATTGGGGCCTGGGTTTGGCGGTATTGGCTTAGTTATGTACTTGAGCTTACCGTCAGCAATGGCAGCATTCCGTAATGATGCCTCCCAGTCCGCAAAGTTGGACCCGTCATTCTTCAGTCGTGTGGACTGATTCATGTGGTCCTTGAAATTTTTGAGTCAGAACTCGCGTGCAAGTGTGGCACTTGGCATAGGGATTTCGTTATTTCCAGCCATTTGTTGTAAGCAGTATTATCAATATAAAACGAATTCTACACTGCGAAAAGAAGAATAAAAACATAATAAGCATACTCATCGTTATAATTTAAGTCTAATGCAAAACTGTTATAAGCGTAGACTCAAGCATTTATACAATTGACCTCCCTCAAGAATTATATAAATGATCCCAAGACTCAATTATCTGTAAATTGATAAGCCAACCTCTTGGCTAATTCTACTGTTAGAATTCTTGGTTGATAAATTTCTGTAAATTCAATCTATAGTCCATCATAATCACGAGAAACTCTTCGGATTATAATGTTGGGGTAAAATAAGTCAACACAAACTACTTACCCAACGTAGAAGGGGTCACATGGAGAGTAAGGTCCTATATGCCTACCGACGAAGAAGGGATTCATAGTTGTTTGGCCTATAAAGACTAGTCTCAATTTTAGTTTTAGAGGAAGATCCCATCAACTTTATTTTAATTCATTTTAAGTGAACTAATATCTAGCATGCGAGAATGAATAAACTAAGATGATGGCTTAAAAATGTGTGACATCTTTATGTCCATGATAACTAACATTCAATCTATATGAGTCAATTTTCATGCATATGAGTAGGTGGTTTGGTTTAAGCGGTATGATGCACTAATTAACATGCGAAGAAAAACAACGAGAATGGAAAAACGTAAAACAAAAACAAAGTCCTAGTGTGGCCTATCTACCAAAATGAACATAAATACAACTTTGGAATCCTTCCTAGGACCCGAGAAGCTTGTCTTGATGTTCCATCTTGGTCCATGTAGCGGGAGTGAGCAATCCAATCTCCATCTTTAGTCTTCTCAAAATTACAATTAATAAATTACAAAATAAACCTATTTACATTCTAATTTCCAAAAACATAATACTAAAGAAAACCAAAGGAGATTCGAGATCTCAAAATTACATCAAGACTATGTTTCCATCATTACGAAAACATAATCAACTAAGGTCACACTAGGTAATACAAATTACAACCGATTGCAAAAATACGTAAATAAACCATTCAACAATTCATACAACTAAATAAAAATGCATCAACAATAAATTAATCATTCAAGACATAATTCCTTAATTATGTAGAGTAATTTATCCAAACCACCTATTTTAAAATGTTCAAAATTATGTGACAATTCCTCAATTACTCACAATAATTCCAATCTTAATACACATTAACTAAGGAATTAATCTAACATTATTTTAAACCTCTTTAAAATAATTGGGTATCTTAAATTTGTGAACTTTTTCACAACAAACAATCATGCATTATAGATTTAATGTATAATAATTATTGGCCAAAACACAAAAAAAAAAATTTAATTGCTCTCGGCATTTCTAAAAAAAACAAAAAAAAAACAGTTTTTTTTATTAAATGCACTCGGCATTCAAACCCTAAAAACAAAACGGTTTTTATGTTTTTTTTTTACTTGCGGCATTTTGCCCTAAATGACGTAAAACAATTTTTTTTTCTCTTTTTTTTTACTTCTCGGCATTTCTTACAAAAAAAAATTTTTTTTTTCTTTTTCTCGAAAAATACCCTTTTATGTGAACAATTTGTTTAATGTTGCTACTATAACAAGATTGGCATAATCATCAACTTTTAATTTAAACATGGATCCAAACTAGATGATTCAATTTAACCTCTTAAAATGAATATCTAAATTATGATTAAATCGATTATCCGAATATTTGATTCATTACAATTGATTAGAACATTATTAAATTAATGAATCAAGATTCTAAACAACAATTTAAAACCATGTATGCCAAAAACTATATAGCAAAACAAATGAACATCATCAATCAAAACGATTTCCATTTACATTTTAACTTAATTCTTATTAAATCAAAACATCTACAAATTTATCGTATTATCATCTTAACATATTAAAACAACAATATCAATAAATCAAAATGGAAATAAGGCATCAAAAACAAAAAAATTGTCTCGGCAAAAAAAAAATTTATACGGCCGAAACCTTTTCTTTTTTCTTCAAATTTTTTTGTTTAAATCCATTTATGAAATTCATATAAAATAATTTCGTGGCCTATGCTCTGATACCACTTGTCGGAAATATCGGTATACTTCATCAAAAAATTCTGATTATAACGAAATTATAATTATGAAATTACGAGTCATAAACGAAATTGCATAAACAAAAAGAGTAGAGATTAGAATTAACCTCTGGTCCTAGCAATTCGGTCTAAGAACAAATATCGAGATCAATATTCTCCTAATTGTTGCACCCAAAATGCTCCGAGAAATGCCTCTCTTTTTGCTAGAATGAGATCCCTAATTTCTAATGATTTTAGGGTTTTTGTGATGTGAGAATTAGGTCAAAAACAAGTGAGGAAAAATGATCCCATTCTTCCTCTTTTAACCGTCCAAGGAGAGAAAAATAGGGAAGATATTTTTCTTCCTTTTTTTCTCCCTTTGACCGTGTAAACCACCAACCAAAATAAGGAGAAAAATCTTCTTATTTTAGGTTGGTTTTAAATTGTATAAAATGTGTATAATTATTAATTGTCATTTATGTCGTCACGTATTTAATAAGTGCACCCACAACAGTTTGTAGTCGATTTATTAATACCGGTCTGTCAACATTTATTATGACAATTTCGTATAATATATACTTTAACTATAAATATCGCATATTTATAATTTGCTAATTAAATATAACCGTTTACGTTTAATTACAAATTAACATCTTAATTCGTTTAAGCTAACATTATATACATTAATATAATAGTTTATATTCAATTTACGAATTAACAATTAATTCGTCTCAGCTGATATTATTTAATTGAGGTAAATAATCGTCTCATCATCACATTGACTAACTTTTTAGTCAAATACACGGACTAACCTTTTAGTCATATAAGGCATCAATGGGATTATATTTTCATATAATCACATCTCTCAAATACATCCTTTAGGTGTGACTTTTAGGGACCAGTTGATCACCGCCATCAGTATGATAATAACGTCAAACTTCTAGCAAGCCAACCGTTATTAATAAACGTTAATCAACTGATAAAATACTAAGTATACCTTGTGAACCTATAAGAGATTTATACACGTTATCACACTAACTGTGGAGGACACTAGCTCCAACAGTATGTATAACACCAACTAGTCTTGTTTGCCATTCAATTATTGGAGGTTTGATTAATAGTAAACTAACCCTTGAGTTGTACATTATCAAGTACTTGTGAAAATCTTCGATGTTCCACGACATCTTTTGAAACTGACGATCCTCACTAGATACAAGCTCGTGATTATACCCCATGTGGAATCGGTCAATTACTAATACTCCATTCTTCATAAATAGCATGACATGTGCTTTACACCCTACCCTCTTGACTGTATATTTCCTCTGTTTCGCAGTTGTTAATCCCCATTGAATTTCTTCTTCCCTAATCCCGGTCTCATTTTTTTTAATTACTGCCTCCCAAACATATGTGAATCCCTCTCTGTTGCAAACCAGCAACTTTGACTTGATTTAACCTCTCGCCATTTTTTCGTCGTATACTTCAGAACATCAAACCCGGACGCCAGTGCATAAATTTTATAGAATGTCACTGCCTAGTCGATTTCAAAAAATTGTTGTCCTACACAAGGTGTAAACTCCGCTGCTAAATGCTTACAATACTCAGTTTTCGCTTCCTTTCGACCATCTGAGTAGAATCAAACATCCATGAGATGATTAATAAATATAAAACTCCAAGCATAGAATATATAACTCCAAGCATAAAATGTATAATTCTAAACATATAATGTTTAACTCTAGACACAGACTGTATAACTCTACGCATAGAATGTATAAGTCTAGGCATATACTGTATAACTCTTAGCATATAATGAAAAACTCTAAACATATAATGTATAACTCTAGACACAGACTGTATAACTCTAGGCATTGAATGGATAACTCTAGGCATATACTGTATAACTCTTAGCATATAATGAAAAACTCTAAACATAAAATGTATAACTTTAGACACAGACTGTATTACTCTAGGCATAGAATACATAACTCTAGGCATATAATGTATAACTCTAAACAGAGAATGTATAACTCTAGACATATACTGTATAACTCTAAACATATAATGTATAACTCTAGACATAGACTGTATAACTCTACGCATAGAATTTATAACTCTAGGCATATACTGTATAACTCTTAGCATATAATGAAAAACTCTAAACATATAATGTATAACTCTAGACACAGACTGTATAACTCTAGGCGTAGAATGCATAACTCTAGACAATAATGTATAACTCTAGGCATATAGTGTATAACTCTTAGCATATAATGAAAAACTCTAAACATATAATGTATAACTCTAGACACAGACTGTATAACTCTAGGCATAGAATGCATAAATCTAGGCAAATAATGTATAAATATATGCATATACTGTATAACTCTTAGCATATAATGAAAAACTCTAACATATAATGTATAACTCTAGACACGGAATGTATAACTCTAGGCATAGAATGTATAACTCTAGGCATATACTGTATAACTCTTAGCATGTAATGAAAAACTCTAAACATATAATGTAAAACTTTAGACACACACTGTATAACTCTAGGCATAGAATGTATAACTCTAGGCATATAATGTATAACTCTAGACACACTACTACAGAAATCATGAAGGACATCGGACTTCTAGACACATGGACATCGGATTATAGGCCGATGTAGAGTTCAGTCCCGTCCATATGGGGTGTAATGGACATGGGACTTTAAACCGATGTCCATTAATATATGCACATCGGATTTTTAAATATATCCGATGTCCATATGAGTAATGAACATCAGATTTTAACATTAATCCGATGTCCATATGTGTAATGTACATCAGATTTTTATAGAAAGCCCATGTCCTTTGAAGCTAGAATTACATCGAACTTTTATAAATCCGCTGTCCTTTATATTATTTTTTTTTTTTTTTAAATTTGAAAAGAGCAGGCCAATTCATATTGTATTACACCAATTTGAATGCCAAAACATTAATACAAAACATGCCAATTGCCATTCAACCAAAATGATCGATTTCAATTAATAAAAACCGATCCCAATCAACATACAACGCAACCGTCTCCGTCATCCGAATTCAACAACTAACGAACAACAACAAAGGGCATAACAAATCCCAGCCAACATAACATATTGTCTTGCAGATCATGTAATCAGTTTTTCAAAATGCAACTACCTAATACATTACTACGCTAGCTAGCTATCTACGGCTAGATATTGAGAAAATAGTTCGCCCAAAAGTCCCGAACCTCATCTAATTCTTCTTGTGAATATGGCGTGGTGTCTTGAAAACCTGTAATGCATATTAATGACAATGGGCGATCGGACATGGCCTCACAAGGGCAGCTTCATATAAGCTAATAATTAAGGGAAGAGGGTGCGGCAGCTAGCTCATTGAATTGGCGCAGGTTCGCCCACAATGCGTATAGGCGGCAGTCAAAGTAGGATAATTACTTGAAAAAATACCGAGTTTTGCTATAATGTCGAAACTGACCTCATTGATAGCTTTTGTTGGATTAGAACGCGTGACGATTTCCGAGATGTACCTCATGACGTAGTACCCGCATTCTACAACACCTTGTTGACGAGCACACTAAAACAACAACTCGACAAGAATTAAACCAATAACATGACTTTGTCAATTAAAAGTGATTGATGATCGGACATTGAATTTGTCGTCATAATAAGCAACAACTTACATTATGTTGCAGCCATTGCGGTGCTTGAGAACGCATTCTTTCCCCACCATTGTAGCCATATACTCTTACCGATCTAAATATAAACATGGTTTCAAATAAATGATTGTCAGCCAATAATAGTTGCCATTTTTAATGTTCTAATCAGTTGAACATTTATTTATGTGCATATCAATAAATGAACTATTAAGATGAACTTACGCATTAATTAAAGATCTCAACTTTGACGGCACTGACTTTCCTAGTAAGTCGAACCAATGCACTTGATTATGATCAGCAACGTCAGTCACAACGAGCATCCAATGATCACTGTAAATAATTTGTAACTTATTTACATGATAATCAATAATAAATGGTGACAGTTTTGTTTATACTCACTTGAAACACGCCATTGATAGTGGCGTATTTGTTCCATATTTCAGGTTTGGAAAACCCGAGCCTACGTGGACACCATTTTAACAAATATTTTCAAAACCGACCCAAAACGATAAATATTTTATTTTTGAACATTATTCTAAAAAATCGTTTCATATAAGCTTACGGAATTATATTCCATCTCGAGAAAAAAGAAGCAGACTATGTTACATACTTACATATTGCAATATAGCTGCACCACCATTAAAATAACTTTTATATAATGAATGACCCGCTTATTATAACGAACATAACGAACAACCTCTGCCACTATGATCTCAAGGGTGTTAAGAAGCATAATTACCTCGTTTATGTACTCCAAAATCCTTGTCGATGAGAACAAAGAAACATTTGCTTTGCATCATTTAGTGAAAGAGAGTCATACGCTTTTTCACCGCATCCACAATTTCATCCCCTGCAATTTCAAGAAACGAAAGATTTTAAACGCTTACAAACGCTAAAGCAATGACAATCGATAAATTCACCGAGTGGCTACTCGGGATATTACCTGACAGTCTTGGCAAAGACATCCATGAAATACACATAAGTTTCATGAGGGACCAATTGTCTAGCACTTAAAACACGATTGTACGCTCCTTCCATAAAGGACTGTTCCAGCTCCACAAAGATGCTTAATGCAAGGGCTCTCCAGGGCGATGTAGATGAAAGCAACTCCAACTCGGTATGAAATTCCGCTATCCTTTCGGACTAGAAGTCTCAACAAGTTCATTGAATATTTGGTATTCTTGTGGAGATTGAGGAATTCGGTCCATGTTTAACAATGCAAAATTACGAGCTATAATAATGAATGTAGGCAACAAAAGACTATAAAGAAGATAATAGTACGGTAGCCTACAACCAACAAAGACAATTTCTAAATAAGCTAGAGATTTTGGTTGATTCCAAAATATGAAATCAAATCTACACTACACAACTTAGATCGATAATTTCAGAGAATTCGGTCGCGAGATCAACAGATAAAATAACTGCCACATTCCAATTTCCTTGGTGCACGCAGGCCACTCTACTAGCAGATGTGCATAACACAGAAATCAAAGAAATCTTTGAAAGGATGTTTGAAAGAGATTTTGGTTTCTACCTTGCATCGATGTAATAAGGTTTGAGCTGGCGTGTCTCTCTCAAACGCTTCTTGATCCTCCATCTTCACGCTCAAAACAACAACATGCTCATATATTTCTCCTGGTAATTATAAAGACAAATCGTTACCACTAAATGCAAGTGAATTGATTGGCAAAACGAAAATGAGGAGAATGTTTGCCTAGAAATTGAAGAAGTTACTTGCTAATGTCAATTCTGAACAAAGATTAGGTGTTGCTTCAAGTAACGGTGGAAGACTCCGGAAATAGTTACCTTCATCAAATATCAAAACCCATAATCTTAAACAACCCTTATTAATCGAAACCCGAAAACAACCGCAAACTAATCCACTGAGTTCTCTACAATCATCAAATATCAAAACCCACATTCAGTTACATCCACGGTAGCCAAAAAAACACCCAACAATTTTATCACTCTCTTCCAATTAGATTATCAATTAAATTATAATCCTATAATTCATTCTTCAGTCAAAATTACAAACAAATCAAAAACCATTTCAGTAAAATATTCAAATAAACCATAAAATGATCGAGAATAAATATATAAATGATAGGGGAAGATTAATTACCTAATAATAAAGAGCGAAGAACGAAGCAGCAGCAGCTAGGGTTTGATGTCGCGAGGTGATGAGAACGAAGACTGGTGATATCGCCGGTGAAGAGAAGAAGGATGATGTCGTCGGTGATGAGAGAAGAAGGGATGAACGATGAAGCAGCAGCAGCAGGTAGGATTTTGGGTTTTTTATCGGGTTTTGAAGTGAAGAAGCTAAGGGATGAACGATGAGATAGAGAAGAAAGGGATGAGTAAGCTAAGGGTTTGGGTTTGGGTTTGTCTAAAAAAAAAGAATGATATGGAGTAAGTATAATAGATTGACTCAGTATGCTAGTGAAAATAATTTGGGGCGGGGGAATTGTTTTCATTTTGCGCCCAAATTGAGGATTATATGGACATGGGTTGTAATTTAATCCGATGTCCATTATAATGGACATGGGTTGAAAATAACAACCGATGTCCATATAATATAATTACATCAGACTTTTATAAAAATCCGATGTGCAAACTTATTACATCTGTTTTTTCAAAAATCCGATGTCCATCCACTGATGTCCTTGATGAATTCTGTAGTAGTGACACAGACTGTATAACTCTAGACATAGAATGCATAACTCTAGGCAAATAATGTATAACTCTATGAATATAATGTACAACTCTAATCATACAATGCATAACTCCAAGAATATAATGTACAACTCTGATCATATAATGTATAACTCTACGCATATAATGAATAACTCTAGCCATATAATGTATAACCCTCTACATCCTATAACTTCAATTAATGAATTTATAACTTCAGCTATAACATGAATAACTATATCAAAATTGGTTGTTTAGTAATATTTTTTATGCAAAATTTAGGGTTAGAATTACATGAGTTATGTACTCTGTTACCTGAAGCTGTAGGAAATTGTCAAAGAGTTATACAACAACCACTGGAGTTATAACACGATGAACATCAAATTTTATGATCCAAGAATATAATGTTTAACCTGAATCTAATATGGGTAAGAGTTATACATATATGGGTAAGAGTTTTACTTAAACCCACTGAAGTTATAATTCGTCCTTTATCAAACTTTTAAATTTCCATCACTTTTGCCATGAACAACAACTACCAAAATGAAAGAACGAATCTGATGAACACCATGAAAGAACAATTATACCAAATTTAATGAACACCATGAAATAACAACACCATGAAGAATAATGAACCGACACAAATGAAATAACAACACTGACCGTCATTTTGATAGCATTTTATTCATGAACATCAAGCTACAACAATAACCAAGACACAAATAAGAAAGCAAATAACTCACCATCGACGGCAACTTCAATCTGGATATGATCAATTTCACAAACACTGACCGTCATTTTGATCGTCTTTCTCTGATGAACAATGACAAATTATTTATCTTCAACAAAGCGAATGAAATTTATCCGGAAACATGAAGTAGTTATACAGTGGGAATGAAATTTCTCTTATTTTTTTGATGATTTATAATGGATTTTACCGAATTTTGGATGTTTTTGAATGTTGATTTTTATGGGTTTTGCTTGTTGAGAGTGTAACACCCCCATACTCCAAGTGCCTTACCAGGACCACTCAGGTATAAGGATGCCACCATCTCGGTTACCCGAGGCATGATATTCATAAGACAATAACGAAACAACTTTAAATAATATAAGTTTAGTGAAAGGTTACAACTGAAACCAAATACCAAAATACGATACATGTTCTCAAAACCAACTCGTCTCTTGAGTTAATCGAAATGTTATAAAACTAGTAAAGCTACAAATGAAAACTTCTATCGTCGACGGTGGCACATCCCAGCTATCCCAAAGAACTCAACTCAAACTCGCTCACCATTCTTTGCTCACCATCCCCGAATGGATCACCGCAGGTTTTACAAAACAATAACCAGGGTTAGTACTAATCACACAACTTATATATAACAACAATACGACAAACAGATGCCTTACACCGTCACACACACACTCAATCACACCAAATCCCCATCAATCTCAATCACCGATCGTCCACTTTGGACCCACCACCAAAGGGGGGACCGCAACCGTACCCACCAAATCCCCGCTCCTCATATTGAGCGAATTCCTTGTTCATTAATGTGCACATCCCCTTCCGTGGCGGGTTCCACGAAGGGCGAAATTAGGGCGTGAAGCCACTCCCGCAAGTGACCCCACTCGGTAGGACACGCCTCGAGAACCAGAGACAAACAATCACAATCAACAAACCGTCACAATACAATTACTATATTATTCAATCAACCACAACACATCAACATCACATTATGGGACTAATACTGAGTAGGAAATCCTACCTGGAAAGCACAACTATCAGACGGTATCAACAGCTGTATCAAAAAGCCTCTTCTACAAAACCTCCTCCTATCATACAAACACATAAACACTACCAAATCACAATCTACACAAAACCCCCAAATCCCCATATTAGGTTTTAACCAACATAAAGGAAATACTGTAAAAACGGTACATAGATCTTACCCTCGACGCAAGGATCTCAATGGTATCACGAAAGTTGAAATCCGACCTTCCAAACTCCGGGATTTGCTAACAATGCGATTAAAGCGAAGAACGTACTTTGTTTTTTCTCTTGACAGTGATTAGGTTTTGAAAAAGTGTTTAAGAACAATGACGGAAGTATTATATACCTTAATCGCATAATTATCAAAACCCGAGAAATAACTCCCCGTAAACCGGCTACTCGATCGAGTAGCTAAGGTACTCGATCGAGTGCCCCCTTACTCGATCGAGTATCTTAGTTACTCGATCAAGTACCCAACAGGTCAGAAACTATTTTAAAACGCAACTCACCCTTACTCGACAGAGTAAGGCCTACTCGATAGAGTACCCAGAGACTCATAAATACGGAGTATTACAGTCTTCCCTCCTTAAAAAGAACTTCGTCCCCGAAGTTCAACCCATACATAAAAACAAACCTACCAACTTGACTAGGACACAACAACGCAACTAAGACTCAAAACAAAACCTCACCCTATAACTCGTGAACTCTTAACACCAACTCCACCAACTATTCCTACCTCCACACATCGCTCACGATGTCGTATCAACTACATCATAAACTCTCCCGACACTAATTCCATACACTACCAACTACCATTCTCTAACGCTGCTAGCTCCATAATATCATCCACTACCAAATCCAATATCAAAACACTCATAGACATCAAACGGAATGTTACATTCTACTACCCTTAAAAGGAACTTCGTCCTCGAAGTTTACTCCGACTCATAACATCATCCTCCAACTGTCAACACTATATAAAATATTCTCCCACTCCTAAACATCACACTACTACAAGCTCGACCATGGCCTTTTACAACATCAACCACAAAATATTCAACTTCCTTCTTTATGCTACACCAACACTCTACTTCTAATTATATTACAACATGCACAAATATGAAACTCTCTTTTACCGCATCCTACTCCTCTTAAAACAAATGTTACGTCCTCGTAACTCACTAATACTAAATTCTTAGTTATATCATCTCGTTATCCTCATCACCACAACATGTCAAAGATAACCGCCTATAACCTCATTTCTATAACCATTCCTATTTCCAAGACTCTCTTACTTAAACAGTTCTCATACTTCAATTCACTCTGCACTCCATTTAACCAAAACCATAAAACCCTTAGCATAACCAATACTTCAACTCTTCCACATTACCGCAACATGGCATACCTCTATATGTAAAGCACCTATCTCCCAAAAGCATAACTCACGATCCACACTCGTTACGTACGCTCACACTAGATCCTCAAGTTCTTTCCTTTATTACCTCAAAACTCATACATAACTTATCATGACAGTAATTCCCCCAACACCCTACACTCACTGTCTCAACAAAGGATTATGAACCACCTGCATCTTTCAGTCATTACCACACATGTTTTACGAATCACTTGCCATGACTATGTGCACCGATGTCTCATCTACAATAAGGTCAAAAGTCTTCAGTAATAACTTCCGACAACCGTGTCCCATCAATGTAAACATTTCTATACCATGACAACAACGAAAACATATACAACTCTCTTTATATCATACTCTACCCTCATTCTCAAATCAAACTTATAAGAAACATCAAAGAACCAAAACAACGATCTATCTCGTCCAAATCAAACTCACAGGAAACAACAACAACAAACAAAACAACAATCTATGTATAACTGGTATGTACTTTCAAAAACTCGTATCATAATCATCCCGTCTACTTCACCACAACCGATGACGGCATCGCAAAACCGTCACCAACAGCCACACCGCAGTGTGAAAATACCCGCATCACAACACTAAGTACCGTGCCCGGATCACCACCCGAGGCGCCACCACCACACCGATAGACATCACAACTACGTACAATTCCATAAACACTGACTCGGAAATCACTTTTCGGACAAGAAAACTTACTCAAATCCACTTTACTCAATCCCAACACAACATATTATATGAATAAAACAGATAATAACCTCATGAATATCATCCCCTTACCATATCACAGACTAACATGTATCATGAATACATACAAGTATAACCAGTCATGCGACATAACTCAAATTATTAGCTTTTTAATCATCATACAATTAGATTAGCGTACCCAATCATGCATTACAGAACATTCAAATAACAACTTTATGATAATCATACCATACCACGTCTTGTGAGGTCAAAGCCTCACACCAACATTTATATATATATATATATATATATATATATATATATATATATATATATATATATATATATATATATATATATATATATATATATATATATATATCAGGACCCGTAATCACACCCAACCTGTCAATCCTGATCACGTAAGTTACCACCTGATAAAAGTTACCTCTCACCCGAGCTTAACTCGTATACCCCTCATAACATATTCTTCCATTATCATATCTATCACCCCCTGCCAATTGTAACCATGCCATTAATACTCAACTGCTAACAACCGCCTCATATAACCACCTCTTATACTCTCTCACAACCATACCTATCAATCTGGTCTCTACAAAATCAACCTCTTTAGAATTGTTACCTTTCTAATATACCATCACCCTTAACCACTAGTCACAAAGCATAACACTACCACTGTCCGGACATCAAACCTCTTACACTCATCCGAACATCACAATTTCTTTCCGATCTTTGGTTATCATCCCAAACAACGAACATCAAATCCATCAACAAAATTACCTCAACATTCTTCCCAATACTATCCTCAATTGTATCATCATCTGGCTCTCCACCAAAATATCTTATCATGCAGATATTCTACCAACTTCTTACTTTCCTTAATTCCTCAAAACTCAAGACTAATCATGTTATCCCGAAACTCCTATATAACCATTAACTAACATCCTCATGATTGGTGTCGCACATCTCGGTGTCTCCTTACCTCTATATCACATAACTCCGGTAAACATTTTCTTAGTTTTACTCCCCTCATTCTTTTCTTTTTACACTCGACAAAAGTAATTAACCATTCAACTCCTTATTACTTCTTCCTAACGCTTTAGTGCTGCAATTACCTTTTCGTTGCTCCAAAACTCAAATCTCACTATTTCATGTCGATATCATCTCTTTCTTACCATGGATCTTCTTTTATTGTGCTATCACTCACACTTGCCACTAACCTATCTATAAAATCAACGTTCACTGTTCAAACAATTTCATTTCATGCCGTTAATTGCCCAAGGAAATCACATATTAGTTTCACCTCTTAATAAACCAAATCTCCCAAACTCACTCATTGTCTACAAGTCCACCTCGCGGCATGTCTCCATCTCAGTTCACTATAGACCACCATTCTCCATCCCTCTACAACGACTTTTCATTACAGATATTCCTAACCAACACAATCTAACCATCTCCCTCCATAATTCTTACACATCTCAAGTTGCTACTATCCACATCCTTCCTGTCACCCCTTTAGTCTCACATTCCTTACACTTACATTACTCCTTACTCACATCCACTTGCCTTTAAAGCACTCAAATTCGCGAATATCACTCACCACGTCTCACCAAAACTTGCACCATGCCTCAATCGGCTCATCAATATTCTTTTTGTCTTTCCACTTCTCAGCACAACCACATATAGCTCATCTCCTCCCACCAAACTCATACTCACCATAAGGTGCCACTCACCACCATAAGATTGGGTAACTTACGCTTCCGGACCAACACATACGTAAAACAATACATAAAGAAATAATTTGACACCTTTGAATTAAACATAATATCCAACGAAGTCAAAAGATAAGCATATGACCCAAAATAGGGGACACTAGATCGAGTACAGGCCACTCGATCGAGTAAGTGACTTACTCGATCGAATAGGTGAAGATCAGAAGCACGTAAAACAAATTAACAGGGCCACTCGATCGAGTAAGTGACGTACTCGATCGAGTGCCCCCCTACTCGATCGAGTACCAAGGCTACTCGATCGAGTACCTACGCATTTCTCAGCACTGTCCGGTTTTCGTAAAACAGTCATAACTCACTCATTTCTTGGTCATTTTGGGCGTGTGACCTATCGTTATAATCATAAAATGACAAGCTATCACCTCCAATTGGAATCACATCAAAATTATTTATGCATCTCAAGTTATAAGAGTTTAAAGACAACTTTGCTGTAATCAGACGACATAACTATTTGATTTTTACTTCCAAACAAATTTTAAACAAAGAAACCAAGCAAACAAAACCAGTCCAAAACTCATAAAACCAGTATTCATAATCATATGTTACTATTTTCAAAAGCCAAGCAACAACATTCATCATGCACATAGGTTATTTAACTTGTCAATCACGATTTACCCACATGCTTTTATTTTATGACTTTACGTACACAATAACATAATATACGACATAAAATCCTCTATTCACATGTTACTAACATCGCAATATTATAAAATACATTACCCACATAAACATGTTCCACACATAAATTTCATATTTTTATGCAACTACTTACTTAATCTCTTCCAACCAATTCATCCATCCATTATCTACACACTTCTTACCACATATACACATGAACAATAGTGGACAAGTACATAAACTTATCATACAACTTTATGCAAACAAAATATACGTATACGACACAACATTCCTATGCACATGTTATTATTATGCCACATTATGAATCATTCATCCTGCAACATCATCATTCATCACATATTATCACATATGAACTACTTCCTTTTTCTACCACATCATTCATCATTCTCATATACTTTTCCTACAATTCCAACTAACATTGTAAACCAACTACCATGCAACATGATTTCAATCAACAACAGTTCTATATACTTCACCAACCTTGCATTCACAATCTCAAACTTTTACTCCAACATCCAACAATTACAACATACATCATCACATCCACATACGAACTAACAAACATCACATACGACCTTGACATACACCCCCCATGTGACCGGTTCAAAATTGTAGGGCGAGTTCGCGACTTTAGGACGTCTCCCAAGCCTTTGCATTAGCTCCTACAACCTTTACCCCGGGTTCATTTTAATTGACTCCTTAGATTCATTAGATTCATTGGTTACAGGTTTCAGGATCGTCGCTCTGATACCATTTGTAACACCCCCATACTTCAAGTGCCTTACCAGGACCACTCAGGTATAAGGATGCCACCATCTCGGTTACCCGAGGCATGATATTCATAAGATAATAACGAAACAACTTTAAATAATATAAGTTTAGTGAAAGGTTACAACTGAAACCAAATACCAAAATACGATACATGTTCTCAAAACCAACTGTCTACTGAGTTAACTGAAATGTTATAAAACTAGTAAAGCTACAAATGGAAGACTTCTATCATCGACGGCGGTGGCATCCCGGCTATCCCGTAACTCAACTCAAACTTGCTCAATTACTGCTCACCATCCCCGAATGGATCACCGCAGTTTTACAAAACAACAACCGGGTCGGATTAATCACACAACTTATATATAACAACAATACGACAAACAGACATGACTTACACCGTCACACACACTCAATCACACCAGTCCCCATCAATCTCAATCACCAACCGTCCCACCGGACCCACCACCATGGGGGACCGCAATTGTACCCACCAAATCCCCGCTCCTCATATTGAGCGAATTCCCTGTTCATTAATGTGCACATCCCCTTCCGTGGCGGGTTCCACGAAGGGCGAAATTAGGACGTGAAGCCACTCCCGCAAGTGACCCCACTCAGCCGAGGACATGCCTCGAGAACCAGAGACAAACAATCACAATCAACAAACCGTCACAATACAATTGCTATATTATTCAATCAACCACAACACATCAACATCACATTATGGGACTAATAATTTGTAGTAAATCCTACCGGAAAGCACAACTATCGACGGTATCAACAAATTGTATCAAAAGCCTCTTCTAGAAAACCTCCTCCTATCATACAAACACATAAACACTACCAAATCACAATCTACACAAAACCCCCAAATCCCCATATTAGGGTTTAACCAACATAAAGGAAATACTGTAAAAACGGTACATAGATGTAATACCCGCCCTTTTAGAGACCCTTTTACCAGCGTTGACTGACCTTGGGAGGGGGAGTAGTCTTAGAAAGACGTGCCAAAACCATCTTGGGTTGCGTGATATGAGTGGTACTCGATAGAGTAGAGGCTACTCGATCGAGTAGCTAGGTTACTCGATCGAGTAGGGGGCCACTCGATCGAGTGTTTTGGGTACTCGATCGAGTACCGAGTTTTCAGCGAGGGTTTTATATCGCGTTTTGTTAAATCCGCATATCACTTCCGCCACTTTCCTCCTATCCTTCAGTCGCCTCTTTCCCTTCCCTTCACCTCAAAACCTCCATGGAAGCCTATGTGAAGATCCTTGTGCCGTAGGAGAGCGTCACTTGAGTCGGGTAGCCATCTTTTGCTGAGCTTCTCCCTATAAGTATGTCATAATCATCATCCGTGTCCTTGTTCCCTACAGTTAGGGTTTGCTTGATAGTAATAGATATTTGTATTGTGGTTATAGGCTTTGCTTGATTGCTGGATATGTTGTATGTTGGCATGGATTGGTTGCAGTTGCTCAAAGGTAGGTTCGCCTACTCAGTTTCTGTAGATGGTCTAGTATGTCAGTCATTGTGGTTGTATTGTGATTGCTTAGTATCGTAGTTGTATTGTGACGGTTGTGATGGTGATTGTGGTTGATTGTTTCTGGTTCTCGAGGTGTGTCCTCGGCTGAGTGGGGTCACTTGCGGGAGTGGCTTTATGCCCTAGTTTCGCCTTCTGTGGAACCCGCCACAGAAGGGATGTGCACATTAATGGACAGGGTTATCGCTCATTATGAGGAGCGGGGATTCGGTGGGAATGGCTGCGGTCCCCCACTGGCAGGACTGGTCCAGTGGACAGTCAGTGATAGAGTTGGTTGGGTTATCGTGATTGTGTTTGAGACTGATAGCATTGTTTGTATTGATAATTGTAGTTGTCGTTGTCGTATCTTATCTCAGTACTGACCTTGTGTGGTTGTTTGTTTGTTATGTGTCTGCCGTGATCCCTTATGGTGAGCAGTCGGTCTTAGTAGGTGTTGATGTTGTTGATAGCTGGAGTCCGGGCAGGGATGAGTCTTCACGAGATTCGGTAGTCATAGCGAGTAGTCTTTGAGTTGTATTCTTTCATATCGTTTGTTGGTTTAAATTGCTTGTAATACAATAAAATAGTTCTTTTATCGACATTTGATTATTACTATCCTCGGGCAACCGAGATGGTAACGCCCTTATATGCTAAGGAAGGCCTAGTTAAGGCTCCTCTGAATATGGGGGTGTTACAAAGTGGTATCAGAGTGACGATTTTGGAACCTGTAACAAATGAACATAATGAACGTAGGGAGTCTAATAAAATGAATCTGGTGTATGTGTAATGGGAGCCCCAGCTGATGCTAGGTTTTGGGTGAGTAGGCGCCCTCATTTCAAAATCTTGGCCCCATGATGCTTAAGCCAGTTACAGGGTACGGGAATGTGGAGTCCGTGTGTATATGTATGACGTGTATGCTAATTGTGTCGGAGCTACCTGTAGTTGAGCCTTAGTTAGCATTAATAGGAATGTAATAGCTGTATTTGGGCCGTGTTTAGTGAAGTGTGGGCATGATTAGTGAGCTTGTATGATGATTTTGAGATACGTGACAAAGGTATATTCGATAGAAAGGCTTGGGAATGTGAATGGGTGTGTTATACTTGAAGGATGAACATGTTGGTGTTGCTATAAGTTGATGATGACGGTAGTCACATACGAGTTTATAAATCCTACCGTAATTACTATGATGATAGTTATAGTATAGTTGAGTTATAATTCGAGACCTAGCATATAGTAATGCGTTTATGCCTTATTTGTTGGTTGAAATTTTTCCGCTGCGTAAGATTTGATTCGTGCAAGATGATCTGCTTATGATAGAATGTAAAACACGATAGATTAATGTGCTTTGAAAAGTATGCATTTATATGATACGTGAAAGAAAGAATTGGTGTTAATTATACGCTTCAAATTGAAGTGAACACGAGTTTAGTAGTAACATGTAAAGTAAGTTTAAGTGTATTATGATGGCGTGATTATGTTTATAAAAGATTCGGTAACAGGTAAACCGAGCCGGTAATTTGTGTAGCGTAATGTGACAAACACTTTAGTAGTTGAGACGATACATTATGCATGAGTAGTGATGGTAATGAGCGAGCAAGTGCGATAATTGGTGCCGAATTCCGAACTTAGTTTGGAATCGACACACATGCTGTTTTGCAGGAATCTTCAAGTTACTTCGTATTTCTGACCGAGTACTTAACTATACTTGACCGAGTGCGAGTGTGAGTGCTTACTAGACCGAGTAGACCTCACTCGATCTAGTTAGGAAGCTATGACGTCGGGATGTGGGAAAAATTCCTGCAGATACTCGACGAATTAGCGCCTACTCGATCGAGTAGGGTGGTACTCGATCGAGTACCCTAGGCACTCGATCGAGTAGGTTCTTTGTCATGATGAATTCTACGGGTTTCTTAAAACCCCAATTCTTTCTACTTCTTCCCATTCATCTTCTATATTTCGAAACCTAAGGCTACAATCCTCTCAAAATCTCTCATACTCTTGGGTTAGTGGTGATTCTTGGGGTTGATTTCTTTGCTTAATTTCGTTTCTTTACTTTGCTACTCAATTAAGGTATGCTTTTCTTCCCAATCTACATGGTTTATTGATTTGAATGTGTTAGAGTAGTAAAAAAATCGGAAATTTTCGATCCTTATGATCAATTTGTTGCTTTTAATTGTTGGAATATGATCCACATGCCCTCTTTCCATGTTTTTTGGTGATTAATTGCTGTAAATTAGATTAGAAATTGCAAAATTTGAAACCGAAATTTCTAGGGTTTACAAAATTGAAATTGATTTTTGATTGATTCACATTGATTAGATGGTAGAATTGAGCCTTATGTATTGTTTATATCATGTTGAAGGATAGATTTTGATGATTTTATCTTAGAAAGTTGCCTTAAAACTCCGTCTTAAAAGTACCTCAAATGGAAATTCGTGATATATATATGTGGAATTTGGTGTTGTATATGAAAGATTAAGTAAAGTTTGAACTTCAATATGATAATAGTTATGCTAAACGATGAAAAACATGTCAAAATAATTACAGCTGTAGAGACCGTCTGACAAGTTGAATTGAATTATTTGTTTCTAATAGCGAAGATAATGATAATATGTCCTAAACTACTTCTCCATGGACTTGTACAATTGCCTCACATATTATTGGGAGTGTTATGGAGTAGCGTTGGAATCATGCTAAGTGGTTGGAAATTGCTGAGTACATGTGTTCACCATACTAAATTTTCACAACTATGGCTTATGAGTAGTTATAAATTGAATTCATGTATCAAATTGAGGAAATTGTTGATGAATGTGTGTACTTAGCTTAGTATTCAAAGTTAATGGCATGAAGTATGTGCTTCACATGTTGAAATTTGTTGGTGAATTGGTGTGCCTAACTGAGTATGTTAAGTTCAAGTTACATGAAGTATATGATTTACGTGTTTATGCGAGTTGTTTAAGACATATCTTTGAAAACAGATCTGAGACCGAACATAGGAACTCGTCAAAGTAAACGGAGGAGGGGTAATCCACCTGAGATGGGGGAAGGGAGTGGACCTGTGGTACCCGAGTTCCAGAGTACCCTTCTGTTGTTTTTGTTGATTTCAAGCAGAGAGAGCGTTTTGTAGCTTTACAAAAACGCAAAATGAGACCTACAAGGTGT
The DNA here is from genome assembly GCF_048544455.1 of Silene latifolia. Lineage (NCBI taxonomy): Eukaryota > Viridiplantae > Streptophyta > Magnoliopsida > Caryophyllales > Caryophyllaceae > Silene > Silene latifolia. The sequence continues at coordinate 373,301,567 of NC_133538.1, forward strand.
ATATACACTACTTTGTTGGAGGATTTGGAGATAGAGACGGATGTCCGTCACATTTTTGAGACCTTGGGCCTTATGGGTTTGTATAGGCTGAGGAAACACTCTTATCCTTTTCTTACCCTGGAGTTTATGAGCTCCTTTATCTATGACCCCGCTGGCTAGACCGTTGAGTTTCGGTTGATGAACACTAGTTTCATGCTTTCTATGGACCAATTTGCTTCTCACCTTGGGTTGGCCAAGCCTCCCAAGGAATCCATCACCGATATCCCTGCTGAGTGCGGTGTATGCCGCCTAATGCCTTGTCTGACCGGGAAACCAGCTCCTACCTCAAGTAACATGCTGATTAATGACGTTCAGCATGTCACATTGAGGATCTTTCTCCGTTCTCTCTCGAACCTCATTTATGATCGTCCGGATATCGAAGGTGAACAACCATGAGGTGTTACTTCGATGTCTTACTTGAACCGGAGCGGACCGGAAAGTGGTCTTTAATGCTCCTTCGAAGGTTTGTCTTTGCCCTTGCCTTGATGGCCACCGCCTCTTCCCCATTACTTGAGTTGTGGCGCCATCGCCACTCGGTTAGCTGAAAAGCTAACCTCTTTCGAGGCTTCTTCGGAGTACGTGCCTCTAGTTACCCCGGTGCCCACCATGGATCGTGACTACTATCTCAACCTGAAATGGTTGAGGACTTTGGCTGACGGTAGCTTAGCTTGGAGGGTGTGGGGCGTGAGCTGGATGAAGATTCCAGCTCCTGAGCACCTCCCACCCACGGAGCCCTTAGAGCCGGTGGTAGTGACGGTGGACTCCGATGATGAGGAGGAGGAGGAGGATGATGATGATAGACCCCGCCATCTACAGACCTACCTCATCGATGACACGATACTCGAGGTGATGCCAGAGCCGAAGAAGGGCGAGAATGCGTCAGTTGTGGCAGTGGAGAGACCTAGGTTGGGGAGAGGACCCCGTCGAGTGAGGGAGAGGACCTCGGAGACTAGGCCATGGCCGGTAGCACCACCGCAGCAGCATCCTTTTCCATGCTACCCTTACCTCGACACCCCGGAGACGCGATCCAGCTACTTGGCGGAGAGAGTGTCGTCTACCTTGACACTCCGGAACATGCACGAGATGGCGTACGCTCAGGGGATAGGGACCGAGGGACCGCATCCGGTGTGGTGGAGTGGAGTTGGGGACTACACATGGGTTTTCCATTCCTACGGGGTGGATCAGTTGACGTGGGGGACACCTCAGTCCTTTGCCTACGGTGGCTTGACTCCATGGTACGTGGGCCCAGGAGCAGGAGCAGGAGTGGATGCGGGGATTGGGTCATCAGGAGCAGGTACTTCTGGCGGTGGTGGAGATGATGAGGTAATGGTTGAGCAGCAGCAGCATCAGCAGGAGTGATAATCCTTGTTTTTATCTTTGTTTATAGTAGTTGACGTTGGTAGTATGGTTAGACTTTGGTAGTTGTTTTCGTTAGAACTTTGGTTATGGATATGTATTGTTGGCCATAAGGCCGGAATTGTTAGTTAACTTTGTTGCAGGATTGATTTTGGGGTCGAGAAATCATCCCGACTCAAGTTATGTGACGGCCATGTATATACATGTTGGGTTATGACAGGCTTTATAAGGAATTTGACCTGTAGGTACTCGACAGAGTACCCCGTACTCTATCGAGTAGTTGCAAGAAGGAAAGAGAGAAAGTTTCTGATCTTTGGACTAATCGATCGAGTAGCCAAGACACTCGATCGAGTAGTATGGCACTCGATCGAGTACCAGTATATACTCGATCGAGTAGCACTGTTACAGGAGATTTTCGAAAATTAAAAGTGTGTAATTGTTTGATAATTGCGAGCTTGATGTTTAACATGGTTAGTAGTGCGTAGTAACACCGTTGAGTCGTTAATTTCATATGTTGGAAGTCGTGTTTGAAGTTTTATAAGCGTATTTGTCACAATTAGTGAAGCGGTAATAGTTTCTTGTTACTTTAATGTTGCATACGCCCTATTACGATCTATTTATCGGAGTTATAACTTCTGGTACACTTGTGCATACCATATTAACATGCGTTGTCGACGGTGACTAGATATTCCGGAGGTTTGTGTATGATTTCTAATTTAAAAAGTATATAGTTAGTGAGTAATGTCCATAACAAATAATATGGTTTTATTTAATGTTATGATGCAAGTAATAGGTAATCTGTGTTGTAATTTTGGTGGTGAACTTCGGGGACGAAGTTCCTTTTTAGAGGGGAAGAGTAATGTCACGAAATAAAATGGCTGATTTTGAAATGTTTACCTATAATGTTTTGTTGTTTAAATTGCAAAATTTGCTAGTACCTTGGTCACTTTACTTGTATGAAGTGTAATTGGTTACCTTAGTTTGTTGAGTAATTCATGCGTTGAAGTGAAAATGATAGTATGTTTTAAAGGACGGTCGTAAAAAGTTAGTTGTGGTATAATGTGTTGTAATAAGATTGCGTTGATGGGTAACATGGTGGTGTAGTTGTGCAACATGGAGTTGTTATGAGATATGTTTCGGGTTGATAGTTATTACAATATGATGGGAGATTGTTGTTTGTGCTGGTTCGTACTACGAGATTAATGTTTTGTAGACAATAGTTTGTAAGAGTAGTATACATATAGAGTGACAATTGATGCTGAGCATGTTTGTGTGATAGTTGCAAGAATTGATATATATATATATGTATGAATAGAGCGTTAGACGGTGATGATGATGACATGGGGGATGGTATTTCCAGGGAGTAATGGTTTGAGCGGGAAGATTAGTGAGGTCGTGTTGTTTCCGTGTCTTGAGCGGGAGATAGGTGAGTTGAACTTCGGGGACGAAGTTCTTTTAAGGGGGGAAGACTGTAATACCCGCCCTTTTAGAGACCCTTTGACCAGCGTTGACTGACCTTGGGAGCGGGAGTAGTCTTAGAAAGACGTGCCAAAACCATCTTGGGTTGCGTGATATGAGTGGTACTCGATAGAGTAGAGGCTACTCGATCGAGTAGCTAGGTTACTCGATCGAGTAGGGGGCCACTCGATCGAGTGTGTTGGGTACTCGATCGAGTACCGAGTTTTCAGCGAGGGTTTTATATCGCGTTTTGTTAAATCCGCATATCACTTCCGCCACTTTCCTCCTATCCTTCAGTCGCCTCTTTCCCTTCCCTTCACCTCAAACCTCCATGGAAGCCTATGTGAAGATCCTTGTGCCTTAGGAGAGCGTCACTTGAGTCGGGTAGCCATCTTTTGCTGAGCTTCTCCCTATAGGTATGTCATAATCATCATCCGTGTCCTTGTTCCCTACAGTTAGGGTTTGCTTGATAGTAATAGATATTTGTATTGTGGTTATAGGCTTTGCTTGATTGCTGGATATGTTGTATGTCGGCATGGATTGGTTGCAGTTGCTCAAAAGTAGGTTCGCCTACTCAGTTTCTGTAGATGGTCTAGTATGTCAGTATTTGTGGTTGTATTGTGATTGCTTAGTATCATAGTTGTATTGTGACGGTTGTGATGGTGATTGTGGTTGATTGTTTCTGGTTCTCGAGGTGTGTCCTCGGCTGAGTGGGGTCACTTGCGGGAGTGGCTTCACGCCCTAGTTTCGCCTTCTGGGGAACCCGCCACAGAAGGGATGTGCACATTAATGGACAGGGTTATCGCTCATTATGAGGAGCGGGGATTTGGTGGGAACGGCTGCGGTCCCCCACTGGCAGGACTGGTCCAGTGGACAGTCAGTGATAGAGTTGGTTGGGTTATCGTGATTGTGTTTGAGACTGATAGCATTGTTTGTATTGATAATTGTAGTTGCCGTTGTCGTATCTTATCTCAATATTGACCTTGTGTGGTTGTTTGTTTGTTATGTGTCTGCCGTGATCCCTTATGGTGAGCAGTCGGTCTTAGCAGGTGTTGATGTTGTTGATAGCTGGAGTCCGGGCAGGGATGAGTCTTCACAAGATTCGGTAGTCATAGCGAGTAGTCTTTGAGTTGTATTCTTTCATATCGTTTGTTGGTTTAAATCGCTTGTAATACAATAAAATAGTTCTTTTATCTACATTTGATTATTACTATCCTCGGGCAACCGAGATGGTAACGCCCTTATATGCTAAGGAAGGCCTAGTTAAGGCTCCTATGAATATGGGGGTGTTACAATAGATCTTACCCTCGACGCAAGGATCTCAACGGTATCACGAAAGGTGAAATCCGACCTTCCAAACTCCGGGATTTGCTAACAATGCGATTAAAGCGAAGAACGTACTTTGTTTTCTCTCTTGACAGTGATTAGGTTTTGAAAAAGTGTTTAAGAACAATGACGGAAGTATTATATACCTTAATCGCATAATTAACAAAACCCGAGAAATAACTCCTCAGAACCGGCTACTCGATCGAGTAGCTAAGGTACTCGATCGAGTGCCCCCTTACTCGATCGAGTATCTTAGTTACTCGATCGAGTACCCAACAGGTCAGAAACTATTTTAAAATGCAACTCACCCTTACTCGACAGAGTAAGGCCTACTCGATAGAGTACCCAGAGACTTATAAATACGGAGTATTACAGTCTTCCCTCCTTAAAAAGAACTTCGTCCCCGAAGTTCAACCCATACATAAAAACAAACCTACCAACTTGACTAGGACACAACAACGCAACTAAGACTCAAAACAAAACCTCACCCTATAACTCGTGAACTCTTAACACCAACTCCACCAACTATTCCTACCTCCACACATCGCTCACGATGTCGTATCAACTACATCATAAACTCTCCCGACACTAATTCCATACACTACCAACTACCATTCTCTAACGCTGCTAGCTCCATAATATCATCCACTACCAAATCCAATATCAAAACACTCATAGACATCAAACGGAATGTTACATTCTACTACCCTTAAAAAGAACTTCATCCTCGAAGTTTACTCAGACTCATAACATCATCCTCCAACTGTCAACACTATATAAAATATTCTCCCACTCCTAAACATCACACTACTACAAGCTCGACCATGGCCTTTTACAACATCAACCACAAAATATTCAACTTCCTTCTTTATGCTACACCAACACTCTACTTCTAATTATATTACAACATGCACAAACATGAAACTCTCTTTTACCGCATCCTACTCCTCTTAAAACAAATGTTACGTCCTCGTAACTCACTAATACTAAATTCTTAGTTATATCATCTCGTTATCCTCATCACCACCACATGTCAAAGATAACCGCCTATAAACTCATTTCTATAACCATTCCTATTTCCAAGACTCTCTTACTTAAACAGTTCTCATACTTCAATTCACTCTGCACTCCATTTAACCAAAACCATAAAACCCTTAGCATAACCAATACTCCAACTCTTCCACATTACCGCAACATGGTATACCTCTCTATGTAAAGCACCTATCTCCCAAAAGCATAACTCACGATCCACACTCGTTACGTACGCTCACACTAGATCCTCAAGTTCTTTCCTTTATTACCTCAAAACTCATACATAACTTATCATGACAGTAATTCCCCCAACACCCTACACTCACTGTCTCAACAAAGGATTATGAACCACCAGCATCTTTCAGGTCATTACCACACATGTTTTACGAATCACTTGCCATGACTATGTGCACCGATGTCTCATCTACAATAAGGTCAAAAGTACTGTAACAACTTCTGACAACTGTGTCCCATCAACAGAACATTTCTATACCATGACAACAACGAAAACATATACAACTCTCTTTATATCATACTCTACCCTCATTCTCAAACTGAAACTTATAAGAAACATCAGCAACCAAAACAACAGTCTATCTGTCCAAACTGAAACTCACAGGAAACAACAACAAACAAAACAACAATCTATGTATAACTGGTATGTAATTTCAAAAACTCGTATCATAATCATCCCGTCTACTCCACCACAACCGATGACAGCATCGCAAAACCGTCACCAACAGCCACACCGCAGTGTGAAAATACCCGCATCACAACACTAAGTACCGTGCCCGGATCACCACCCGAGGCGCCACCACCACACCGATAGACATCACAACTACGTACAATTCCATAAACACTGACTCGGAAATCACTTTTCGGACAAGAAAACTTACTCAAATCCACTTTACTCAATCCCAACACAACATATTATATGAATAAAACAGATAATAACCTCATGAATATCATCCCCTTACCATATCACAGACTAACATGTATCATGAATACATACAAGTATAACCAGTCATGCCAGATAACTCAAATTATTAGCTTTTTAATCATCATACAATTAGATTAGTGTACCCAATCATGCATTACAGAACATTCAAATAACAACTTTATGATAATCATACCATACCACGTCTTGTGAGGTCAAAGCCTCACACCAACATTTATATATATATATATATATATATATATATATATATATATATATATATATATATATATCACAGACCCGTTATCACACCCAACCTGTCAATCCTGATCACGTAAGTTCCCACCTGATAAAAGTTACCTCTCACCCGAGCTTAACTCGTATACCCCTCATAACATATTCTTCCATTATCATATCTATCACCCCCTGTGTAACACCCCCATATACAGAGGAGCCTTAACTAGGCCTTCCTTAGCATATAAAGGCGCTACCATCTCGGTTGCCCGAGGATAGTAATAATCAAGTGTCGATAAAAGAACGATTAAATTACTTTACAAGTCATCTATCCAACTAATGATACAAAAGATACAACTCAAAGTCCACTAGCTACAATTATTAAATCTCGTGGCGACTCATCCCTGCCCTGGACTCCACTAGCAACCACATCAACACTGCTAAGACGACTTTTGCTTACCATAAGGGATCACGGCGGACACATAAACAAACAAGACAACCACACAAAGTCGATCTTGAGATAAGACATAACCAAGTTACCAACAACTACCAAAGCAACACAAGACAATCGATCCACAATCGGGCACTCCGCTCCATCTCCGTCTCCGATCGTCCACCGGACCCCAATCGCCCGGGGGGACCGCAGCCGTTCCCACCTAAGCCCCGCTCATCATACCGAGCGATAACCCTGTCCCATTAATGTGCACATCCCCTTCCGTGCGGGTTCCACGAAAGGCGAAACTAGGGCGTGAAGCCACTCCCGCAAGTGACTCCACTCAGCCGAGAATGCATCTCGAGAACCATAGACAAACAATCACAATCACAATCACAACAGCGTCTGAACCAACCAATTATACTAATTACAGCACAACAACAACGATTCAACGATCGACGCACTAGACTATCTACAAACCGAGTAGCGAACCTACCTTTACGCAACCGCAACCAATCCACGCCGACACATGTCATAACCAGCAACCAAGCAAAGCCTATAAGGGCAAACAACTATCTATTACTATCAAGCAAACCCTAATCACAACCAAGGGAACAGTGATGATGATGATGATGACATACCTGTAAGGAGAAACCCGGCAAAAGACCGCTACCCGACTCAAGCTACGCTCTCCTAAGGCACAAGGACCTTCAAAGGGCTTCCATGGAGGTTTTGTGGTGAGGAGAAGGGAAAGGGGCGACTGATGGATGGAAGAAATGAGGCGGAAATGATTTGCGGATTTAACAAAACGCGATATAAACCCTCGCTGCAAACTCGATACTCGATCGAGTACCCAACCTACTCGATCGAGTAACCCCCTACTCGATCGAGTAACTAAGCTACTCGATCGAGTAGCCTCTACTCTATCGAGTACCACTCCCAACTCGAAACCCAAGATAACTTTGGTACGACTTTCTAGGACTACTCTCGCTCCCAAGGTCTGGCCAACACCGGTCAAAGGATCTCCAAAAGGGCGGGTATTACGGTCTTCCCCCTTAAAAGAACTTCGTCCCCGAAGTTCAACTCACCCATCCCAACATATATGACACGGAAAACACGACACTCGCTATTCTTCCCACTCGAGTCATGACTCCCCAAAATACCATCCCCCATGTCATCATCATCACTTTCTACGCTCTACTCGTAACGACTCTTACTACTATCATACGCCCATTGTCACCGTCGACCGTTACTCTATATATATAAAATTTCACTTTCGCAATGCAAAGCACAATCCACGATCACCCGACATATGGTAACAATCGCCGGACTATCAATCCGAACATGTTTCTCATCGACTTTCCAACTAAGTCTCATATCAACTTTCGTGCTATACAACTAATGCCACCATGTTACTCACAACGTGATTCTATTACGATTCATTGTACCATAATTATTTCTTCATGACCGCTCATTGAAAACAAAATATACAACACATTCATTTATAGAACTAAAGTAATCACATATTCTTCGGAAATTTATTTTGTAATTAAAGCAAAACATACTACCAATAACATTATAAACAAGCAAAATATAATTCAAAGCAGCCTTTTCCTTTCGCGACATTACTCTTCCCCTCTAAAAAGGAACTTCGTCCCCGAAGTTCACCGTCAAAATCACAAGACACATTACCTATTACTTGTAGCATTACGTTAGTTAAAAGTTATATTATTTGTTATGGACATTACTTACTACTATGTGCTCGATACCCTATAAATCATACACAAATCACCGGACTACTAGCCGCCGTTGATAAAGCATGTTAACATTGTATGTCCAAATGTAAGAAAGGATGTGACTTCAAAGGATAGATGGAAACATGGCATATGGAATATTTAATAACAACAAGAAATCATCACCACTTCACTACTTGTTACAAATAGGTACATAGAAAACTCAAGCACGACTTCCAACATACAAAATTAACGGTTCCCAGATGTTATTAAGCACTAACAACCACGGTAAATATCAAACTTGTAATTATAAAACAATTGCACACTTTTAATTTTTGAAAACCTCCTGTAACAGTGCTACTCGATCGAGTAGGTAGCGATACTCGATCGAGTGCCATGCTACTCGATCGAGTGTCTTGGCTACTCGATCGAGTAGCCTACAGGTCAGAATGCTTTTTATCCCGTCTTCCTGCAGCTACTCGATAGAGTACGGGGTACTCTATCGAGTACCTACATGCCAAGTTCCTTATAAAACCTGTCATAAACTAACACATATATATATAGCCGTCACATAACTTGGGTCGAGATGATTTCCCGACCCCAAAGTCAATCCTGCAACATAGGTAAGTAATAAATCCGGCCTTATGGCCACAATACAAGTCCAAAATCAAGTCTCAACGAAATAACTACTAAAGTCTAGCAATACTCTTAACCACTAATACCAACTACCATCAACAAGGATAAAACAAGGAGTATCACTCCTCCTGCTGCTGCTGCTGCTGCTCAAACATCACCTCATCATCACCACCACCAGAAGTACCTGCTCCCGATCCCCGCATCCACTCCTGCTCCTGCTCTTGGGCCCACGTACCATGGAGTCAAGCTACCGTAAGGGAAGGACTGAGGTGCCCCCCACGTCGACTGATCCACCCCGTAGGAATGGAAAACCCCTGAGTAGTCCCCAACTCCACTCCACCAAACTGGATGCGGTCCCTTGGTCCCTATCCCCTGAGCGTACGCCATCTCGTGCATGTTCCGGAGTGTCAAGGTAGATGACACTCTATCTGCCAAGTAGCTGGACCGCGTCTCCGGGGTGTCGAGGTAAGGGTAGCACGGAAAAGGATCTTTGCTTTGTTTGTGGCGCTACTAAATTTTTGTGGCCTAGTCTCCGAGACCCTCTCCCTCACTCGACGGGGTCCCCTTCCCAATCTGGGTCTAAAGTAAGAAAAGGGTAAGTATGCTTCCTCAGCCTATACAAACCCGTAAAACCCAAGGTCTCGAATATGTGACGGACATCCGTCTCTATCTCTAAATCCTCCAACACAGTAGTGTCTATACACCTCGTAGGTCTCATTTTGCGTTTTTGTAAAGCTACAAAACGCTCCCTCTCGCTTGAAATCAACAAAAACCATCAAGGGTATTCGGAACTGCGGGTACCACAGTCCACTCCCTCCCCATCTCGGGTGGGTTACCCCTCCCCCGTTTACTTTGGCGGATTCCAAGGTTCAGTCTCGGCATCTGCTTTAGGCATATGTTCAAGCAACTTGTATAAACATGCAAATATTTATTTCATGTAATTTGAATTCACATACTCAGCTAAGTACACAATTTCACCAACAAATTTGACATGTGAAGCACATAATTCATGCTATTAACCTTGAATATCAACACTATGTACACACATTCGTCAACGGTTTCCAAATTTTGACATACAAGCTCAGTTTACTACTACTCATAGGCCATAGTTGTGAAAGAAATTTATCATGGTGATTACGTATGCCCAACAAATTCGAATATCTTAGCATGATTCTAAGTTTATTCCAAACACACTTCTAATCACATGTGAGGTATTCTTACTAGTTCATGGACAAGAATGACTTAGAACATATCATTATCACCCTTCACTATTATGAACAACAACTCAATTAGAATTTTCGATTCTTCTTTACAAATTGTGATAATCTTGGCATATTTTCATCAATTATCGTTTCTATTATCATATTGAAGTTTAACTTATACTTATAATGTCATTCACAACATCAATTTTCCAATTATAAATCACTTAATTTCCATTTGAGGCACTTTTAAGACGGAGTTTTAAGGCAACTTTCTAAGGTGAAATCATCAAAATCTATCTTCCAACATGACATAAACAATATTTAAGGCTCAATTCTACCATCTAACCATTGTAAAACAACCAAAAATCGATTTCAATTTTGGAAACCCTAGAAATTTCGATTTCAAATTTTGCAATTTCTAATCTAATTTACAGCAATTAGTCACCAACAAACATGGAAAGAAGGCATGTGAATCATGTTTCAACAATTAAAAGCACCAAATTGATCATAATAATCGGAATTTCAGATTGTTTCACTTCTCTAACACATTCAAAACAATAAATCGTGTAAATTAAGAAGAATAGCATACCTTGATTGATTAACAAAGTAAAGAAACGAAATTAAGCAAGGAAATTAACCCAAGAATCACCACTTAACCCAAGAGTATGAGAGGATTTGAGAGGAAATAAGGAATTTGAGAGTAGTTTAGGTTTAGGTGTGTCGAAAAATAGGGGAAGAAGAATAGGAAATAGAAAGATTAGGGGTTTTAGAAAACCCGTAGGATTCGCTGTACAGTAACTTACTCGATCGAGTGCCTGGGGTACTCGATCGAGTACCACCCTACTCGATCGAGTAGGAGCTAAATCATCGAGTATCTGCAGGAATTTTCCCACATCCCGACGTCATAGCTTCCTAACTAGATCGAGTGAGGTCTACTCGGTCTAGTAAACACCCGCACTCGGTTCACCTACTACCGAACGTTCCATAAACATATTCACGTCATCATATTGTACTTGAACTTACTATACATGTTACTACTAGACTCATATTCACTCCAATTTGAAGCATATAATTCACCTCAACTCTTTCTTTCACTTATCACATAATACACACTTTTCAAACAATTGTTCAATCATGTCTTACATTCTATCCTAAGCAATTCATCTTGCACTAATCAAATATTACGCAGCGGAAAAATTTCAACTGATTAGCAAAGCATATACACATTGCCATATGCTATGATTCGGATTATTACTCAACTATACTATAACTATTATCATAGTCATTACGGTAGGATTTATAAACTCGCTTACAACTTCCGTCATTGTTAACTTTTAGCAAACACCTACATGTTCACTCTTCATGTCACGACATTCGATTCCACATTTTCACGCATCACTATCACTTAAACCTTCGTCACATATCTCATAACCATCCTATAAGCTTGCTAATCATTCAAAGAACTTCAATAATCTCATCAACAATTACCCTACACGGCCCAAATTCTACCATCACACCCCTACTAACTTCTAACAAAGACTTAACCGGAGGTAGCTCCGGCACAGTTAACATACATATCACACATAGACACACGGACTCCACATTCCCATACCATGTGACTGGCTTAAGTGTCATGGGGCCAAGATTTTGAAATGAGGGCGCCTACTCACCCAAAACCTAGCATCAGCGGGGCTCCCATTACACATACACCAGGTTCATTTTATTAGACTCACTACGTTCATTATTTTCATTTGTTACAGGTTCCAAAATCGTCGCTCTGATACCACTTTGTAACACCCCCATATACAGAGGAGCCTTAACTAGGCCTTCCTTAGCATATAAAGGCGCTACCATCTCGGTTGCCCGAGGATAGTAATAATTAAGTGTCGATAAAAGAACGATTAAATTACTTTACAAGTCATCTATCCAACTAATGATACAAAAGATACAACTCAAAGTCCACTAGCTACAATTATTAAATCTCGTGGCGACTCATCCCTGCCCGGACTCCAGCTAGCAACCACATCAACACCTGCTAAGACGGACTGCTCACCATAAGGGATCACGGCACACACATAAACAAACAAGACAACCACACAAAGTCAGTACTGAGATAAGACATAACCAAGTTACCAACAACTACCAAAGCAACACAAGACAATCAGTCACAATCAGGCACTCCGCTCCATCTCCGTCTCCGACGTCCACCGGACCCGACCAAAACGCCGGGGGGGACCGCAGCCGTTCCCACCTAAGCCCCGCTCATCATACCGAGCGATAACCCTGTCCCATTAATGTGCACATCCCCTTCCGTGCGGGTTCCACGAAAGGCGAAACTAGGGCGTGAAGCCACTCCCGCAAGTGACTCCACTCAGCCGAGAACGCATCTCGAGAACCACATACAAACAATCACAATCACAATCACAACAGCGTCTGAACCAACCAATTATACTAATTACAGCACAACAACAACGATTCAACGATCGACGCACTAGACTATCTATAGAAACTGAGTAGGCGAACCTACCTTTACGCAACCGCAACCAATCCACGCCGACACATGTCATAACCAGCAACCAAGCAAAGCCTATAAGGGCAAACAACTGTCTATTACTATCAAGCAAACCCTAATCACAACCAAGGGAACAGTGATGATGATGATGACATACCTATAAGGAGAAACCCGGCAAAAGACCGCTACCCGACTCAAGCTACGCTCTCCTAAGGCACAAGGACCTTCAAAGGGCTTCCATGGAGGTTTTGTGGTGAGGAGAAGGGAAAGGGGCGACTGATGGATGGAAGAAATGAGGCGGAAATGATTTGCGGATTTAACAAAACGCGATATAAAACCCTCGCTGCAAACTCGATACTCGATCGAGTACCCAACCTACTCGATCAAGTAACCTCCTACTCGATCGAGTAACTAAGCTACTCGATCGAGTAGCCTCTACTCTATCGAGTACCACTCCCAACTCGAAACCCAAGATAACTTTGGTACGACTTTCTAGGACTACTCTCGCTCCCCAAGGTCGGTCAACACTGGTCAAAGGATCTCCAAAAGGGCGGGTATTATACCCTGCCAATTGTAACCATGCCATTAATACTCAACTGCTAACAACCGCCTCATATAACCACCTCTTATACTCTCTCACAACCATACCTATCAATCTGGTCTCTACAAAATCAACCTCTTTAGAATTGTTACCTTTCTAATATACCATCACCCTTAATTACTAGTCACAAACCATAACACTACCACTGTCTGGACATCAAACCTCTTACACTCATCCGGACATCACGATTTCTTTCCGATCTTTGGTTATCATCCCAAACAACGAACATCAAATCCATCAACAAAATTACCTCAACATTCTTCCCAATACTATCCTCAATTGTATCATCATCTAGCTCTCCACCAAAATCTCTTATCATGCAGATATTCTACCAACTTCTTACTTTCCTTAATTCCTCAAAACTCAAGACTAATCATGTTGTCCCGAAACTCCTATATAACCATTAACTAACATCCTCATGATTGGTGTCGCACATCTCGGTGACTCCTTACCTCTATATCACATAACTCCGGTAAACATTTTCTTAGTTTTACTCCCCTCATTCTTTTCTTTTTACACTCGACAAAAGTAATTAACCATTCAACTCCTTATTACTTCTTCCTAACGCTTTAGTGCTGCAATTACCTTTTCGTTGCTCCAAAACTCAAATCTCACTATTTCATGTCGATATCATCTCACTCTTTCTTACCATGGATTTTCTTTTATTGTGCTATCACTCACACTTGCCACTAACCTATCCATAAAATCAACGTTCACTGTTCAAACAATTTCATTTCATGCCGTTAATTGCCCAAGGAAATCACATATTAGTTTCACCTCTTAATAAACCAAATCTCCCAAACTCACTCATTGTCTACAAGTCCACCTCGCGGCATGTCTCCATCTCAGTTCACTATAGACCACCATTCCCCATCCCTCTACAACGAATTTTCATTACAGATATTCCTAACCAACACAATCTAACCATCTCCCTCCATAATTCTTACACATCTCAAGTTGCTACTATCCACATCCATTCTGTCACCCCTTTAGTCTCACATTCCTTACACTTACATTACTCCTTACTCACATCCACTTGCCTTTACATCACTCAAATTCGCGAATATCACTCACCACGTCTCACCAAAACTTGCACCATGCCTCAATCGGCTCATCAATGTTCTTTTTGTCTTTCCACTTCTCAGCACAACCACATATAGCTCATCTCCTCCCACCAAACTCATACTCACCATAAGGTGCCACTCACCACCATAAGATTGGGTAACTTACGCTTCAGGACCAACACATACGTAAAACAATATATAACAAAATAATTTGACACCTTTGAATTAAACATAATATCCAACGAAGTCAAAAGATAAGCATATGACCCAAAATAGGGGTCTCTAGATCGAGTAAGTGACTTACTCGATCGAGTAGGTGAAGATCAGAAGCACGTAAAACAAATTAACAGGGCCACTCGATCGAGTAAGTGACGTACTCGATCGAGTGCCCCCATACTCGATCGAGTACCAAGGCTACTCGATCGAGTACCTACGCATTTCTCAGCACTGTCCGGTTTTCGTAAAACAGTCATAACTCACTCATTTCTTGGTCGTTTTGGGCGTGTGACCTATCGTTAGAATCATAAAATGACAAGCTATCACCTCCAATTGGAATCACATCAAAATCATTTATGAATCTCAAGTTATAACAGTTTAAAGACAACTTTGTCATGAATCGACGACATAACTATTTGATTTTTACTTCCAAACAAACTTTAAACAAAGAACCAAGCAAACAAAACAAGTCCAAAACTCATAAAACCAGTATTCATAATCATATGTTACTATTTTCAAAAGCCAAGCAACAACATTCATCATGCACATAGGTTATTTAACTTGTCAATCACGATTTACCCACATGCTTTTATTTTATGACTTTACGTACACAATAACATAATATACGACATAAAATCCCATATTCACATGTTACTAACATCGCAATATTACAAAATCCATTACCCACATAAACATGTTCCACACATAAATTTCATATTTTTATGCAACTACTTACTTAATCTCTTCCAACCAATTCATCCATTACTGCTACACACTTCTTACCACATATACACATGAACAATAGTGGACAAGTACATAAACTTATCATACAACTTTATGCAAACAAAATATACGTATACGAAACAACCTTCCTATGCACATATTATTATGCCACATTATGAATCATTCATCCTGCAACATCATCATTCATCACATATTATCACATATGAACTACTTCCTTTTTCTACCACATCATTCATCATTCTCATATACTTTTCCTACAATTCCAACCAACATTGTAAACCAACTACCATGCAACATGCTTTCAATCAACAACAGTTCTATATACTTCACCAACCTTGCATTCACAATCTCAAACTTTTACTCCAACATCAAACAATTACAACATACATCATCACATCCACATACGAACTAACAAACATCACATACGACCTTGACATACACCCCCCCATGTGACCGGTTCAAAATTGTATGGCGAGTTCGCGACTTTAGGACGTCTCCCAAGCCTTTGCATTAGCTCCTACAACCTTTACCCCGGGTTCATTTTAATTGACTCCTTAGATTCATTAGATTCATTGGTTACAGGTTTCAGGATCGTCGCTCTGATACCATTTGTAACACCCCCATACTCCAAGTGCCTTACAAGGACCACTCAGGTATAAGGATGCCACCATCTAGGTTACCCGAGGCATGATATTCATAAGACAATAACGAAACAACTTTAAATAATATAAGTTTAGTGAAAGGTTACAACTGAAACCAAATACCAAAATACGATACATGTTCTCAAAACCAACTCTTCTCCGAGTTAATCAAATGTTATAAAACTAGTAAAGCTACAAAATGAAGACTTCTATCGTCGACGGTGGCACATCCCAGCTATCCCGAACTCAACTCAAACTCGCTCACCATCGCTCACCATCCCCGAATGGATCACCGCAGATTTACAAAACAACAACCGGGGTCAAGAATAATCACACAACTTATATATAACAACAATACGACAAACAGATAGCTTACACCGTCACACACACTCAATCACACCAGTCCCATCAATCTCAATCACCGACTGTCCACTGGACCAGCCCTGCCAGTGGGGGACCGCAGCCGTAACCACCAAATCCCCGCTCCTCATATTGAGCGAATTCCCTGTTCATTAATGTGCACATCCCCTTCCGTGGCGGGTTCCACGAAGGGCGAAACTAGGGCGTGAAGCCACTCCCGCAAGTGACCCCACTCAAACGAGGACACGCCGAGAACCGAGACAAACAATCACAATCAACAAACCGTCACAATACAATTACTATATTATTCAATCAACCACAACACATCAACATCACATTATGGGACTAATACCGAGTAGAAATCCTACCTGGAAAGCACAACAATCGAGGCGATATCAACAAATGATCAAAAAGCCTCTTCTACAAAACCTCCTCCTATCATACAAACACATAAACACTACCAAATCACAATCTACACAAAACCCCCAAATCCCCATATTAGGGTTTAACCAACATAAAGGAAATACTGTAAAAACGGTACATAGATCTTACCCTCGACGCAAGGATCTCAACGGTATCACGAAAGGTGAAATCCGACCTTCCAAACTCCGGATTTGCTAACAATGCGATTAAAGCGAAGAACGTATTTGTTTTCTCTCTTGATGCTGATTAGGTTTTGAAAAAGTGTTTAAGAACAATGACGGAAGTATTATATACCTTAATCGTATAATTAACAAAACCCGAGAAATAACTCCCCGTAAACCGGCTACTCGATCGAGTAGCTAAGGTACTCGATCGAGTGCCCCCTTACTCGATCGAGTATCTTAGTTACTCGATCAAGTACCCAACAGGTCAGAAACTATTTAAAAACGCAACTCACCCTTACTCGACAGAGTAAGGCCTACTCGATAGAGTACCCAGAGACTCATAAATACGGAGTATTACAGAGAGGTTTTGAATGGTGAAAGAAGTGGGAAAGCATGCAAAATGAATTATTAGTCTTTGTTTATTCCTTTTGTCCGCGGGATTTGTACTGCAAGAAGTACACAAACAATGCAATGTCTACCCTCTCTCATACAATCAGCATTTCCTTTTTTTTTGCTCTAAAAATTGCGCCCTCTCTCCTTATCCCATCCATTGAATCCCTTCATCCAATGGTTCTTATAAAGACTTAGGGCCTTATATGATATAAGAGACTTATAAGAACCCTTATATATATATATATATATATATATATATATATATATATATATATATATATATATATATATATATATATATATATATATATATATATATATATATATATATATATATATATATATATATATATATATATATATATATATATATATATATATATATATATAGGGGGGTTCGTGTACGAACTAGCTTAACGTACGAACCGTACGAACTAGCCCAGTCTTGCCTTTTTTTTTTTTTTTTTACACTCTTTATTCAGATACACCTGGTAACATACGGAGATACATTTTTTCACACTAAAATTCTATATACACTTTTATACTAGCTTTTTTTGACATTTTTTTTTTCAATACATTTTATTCTCTTACCGGATACACTTCTTATTGAGATACATTTTATAACACAAGTAGATACACTTCTTCCACACTAAAATTCTAGATACACTTTTACACTTTTTTAACACTAATTTTTGTCATATTAGTAAAGTTAGATACACATTTCAATACTCCGAGATACACATATTAGTACCGCCAGATACACATATTGGTACTGCCAGATACGCATACCAATACTAAGATACGCATACCAATACTACCACAGGTACGCATACCAATACTACCAGATACACGTACCAATACTACCAGATACACGTATCATACATGTATCTAGTAGTATTCATACATGTATCTAGTAGTATTCATACATGTATCCACCCCCAACTATGAATTACCACCACTACCACCTATCGCCACCGCCACTAGTCGTCATAACAACCACACCAGGGTGCTCCAGCCACCACTCCACCTACGACCACGACTCCACCACCACCACCCACACCTACTGCCAACGCCACCACCACCCGTTCACCTATCCAACACCACAGAAACTAGTGACCCAGCCGGTGACACCAAACTTGACCACTACTATCACTACCAACACCAACTAAAACGACACCTAAGCCTTCGTTCCAAAATGAATTGAGCTCGGACTATTATTACTAAAGAAGTGAAAACCATGCTATTGTGCTTGGACAGTTTCTAAAATAACACCAGATCGTTCGTTCCAAAAATAATTGGCTCGGACTATTACTAAAACGACAACAGAGCCTTCGTTCCAAAAATGTGACAGTAGTAAATGTTCAACCAAACCCATTGAACATGTCCATGAAGATCAGAAAATTTCAGGGCTTAAATTATACTGTTTCCAGCTTCTGCTTGTTGTTTGTTGTATTCTTCAAGCTCCTTCTTGTATGCTTCCATGCCCTCAACTGCCTTATCATTCCAGATTTTCTTCTCTTCTCCACTCAATTCCTGTAATTAAACATAAGATCAGCTGCTGTATTATCCACTTTTTACGAAGATCGAGTTAAGCTGAACTTGCCTTCCATTTCAATGAGATCAGAGCAGGGATAGTGGAGCTGTTGATATCAGGCTTCTCCTTAAGCAAGTTTTTCCTCTCTTCTTTGCTGAATTTCATCAACCACCCCCTATGAATTGACTACTCAACCCAGGCACCTAAAACCACCCCAACCCAGATCTGCAACACCACGACTCAACCCACCAAAAGCCAACCTGCAACACCCCACCACAACCTAATCTTCCCGCACTTCCGAATGTCGCTGACCACCAACAATTAACATCACCACCGTCACACCCAACCTAAACCACTATCGTCCTTACGCCATTCTCTCTCCACTGATTCCACTCCTCCCTTACTACCACCGATTCAACTTCCCTCTCCTTCCCATACACAATCAAGGGTTGTATAACAACCGTGAGACTGACACTCAGCCAACCACACAAAACCAATGGTTAATACAACTAACATCAAGGAGAGTTAACCAGATCTACATCACCAAAAACTGAATTTATATATATCATAAACGACCGACAATATCTGGGACGTTAATGGCCGGAGGAGGACAGTTGTGGTGGTATACATCTCCGGCAACATGAACTGTCATAAAGAGACTTGAATGAATAAAATGGGTCGAAAAATGGATGAAAGCTAGAAGGGTAAGGTCGTTATCGATGTTGTTGGTCTAGTATGTAGCCGTCGGAGGGTCGACATGCGGCGGTGTTGGCTGGTAAATAGTTGTTGGTTGGAAGGGAGAGGATAGAGAAGACGAAAAGAAATAATTGAGGTGAGAGAGGATAAAGATGGTTGGGTTTGGGATAAGCAACGAGATGTTGTTATATTTGTGATGAAATCTCAGCCGCTTGTTGTTCTAATCTAGTGGTTGTTAAAGAGTTCGTACGGTTCGCACCGTAATTTGGTTCGTACGGGATCCCGATTCTATATATATATATATATATATATATATATATATATATATATATATATATATATATATATATATATATACTCCCTCCTATTCACTATATTCTTCCATATTTCCTTATTCGGATTATTCGGGTTTTCTTCCCTATTTCCTTTTTTGGGTTGATTTGTGTGGTCCAAATTAAATTGCATGTGGGGTAATGTGTTTTGTCTGGTCCAAATTCACTTTCTTATTTCTTGTGCAAAAAGGAAAGGGGAAGAATATAGTGAATAGGAGGGAGTATATATATATGTATATATATATATAGGTAGGTAGGTAGGTAGGTAGGTAGGTAGGTAGGATCCGGTGAGTCCACCTGAATATTTGAGTCCATGAGTCCATAAAACAATATCATGCATTATACAAAACAATATCACGTTTTTTTTTTCAAAAAATTTTTTTCGAATTTTTTTCGATTTTTTTTTTTTCGAATTTTTTTTTTGTGTAAGCTGTGTTATTGTTTAGTATAACGTGTGATATTGTTTAGCATAACGTGTGATATTGTATTACAAAACAATATCACGAATTTTTTTAAAAAATTTATTTTTTTCGAATTTTTTTTAGTGTAAACCGTGATATTATTTAGTATAACGTGTGATATTGTAAGCTGTGATATTGTTTAACATAACGAGTGATTTTGTATTACAAAACAATATCACGATTTTTTTTTTAAGCTGTGATATTGTTTAATATAACGTGTGATATTATATATCATGGATCACACACCAAAAAGATAAGGAATTTCACGTGATCCTAATTATATATATATATATATATATATATATATATATATATATATATATATATATATATATATGAGATCCTAGAGAATCTGAGTTTGGTACGAACTGTACGAACTATGCCAAACCGATAAAACACGCGCTGATATTTCAATTCTAAACTATTCTCTCACTCCACATCACATATGCTCCATAACATTCAATTATTCCTATCCTCTTTCTCTCCCACCCCGACACACAGGCCACGACTCCACGACCTCCGATCGCCGACGTCGGACCACCAACCACAACCGGAAAATGAAGACAACCCCACTGCGATATTGTTGCTATAGGTTTGCGGCGGAAGTAACGATTTTTGAATTTGTTGAATATATTTATGCTATATGTTGTTTGTAACTTAAGGTAGTTTAATTTATTATGTTAAGTTTAGAGTTGATTTTTTTGCTGTTTTTTTAATTGTTTGATTGTTGTTAATGGTAATTGTTTTGAACTGAAGTGATTAATGGATTGATTACTTGTTCATGCAATCATTGTCAATTGATTGATTGATTTTGATCACGATTTCGTGTAAGAATTAATTTGATTAAGTAGCGTAAGAGTTGATCAATACTCGTCAATGTAAATTTGATTGGAGTAAGCATGGTCATGCTGACGTGCTCCACAGTGATAATCCGATTAATTTTTTTCGGTATTTTGATGATTTATACTCGCTTTAAGAGTGTATCTAGTTAGGATAGAGGTATGTATCTAAGAACTTAAATGAGTGTATCTAACTAGTTATAGGTATGTATCTAGCAACTTAAAAGATTGTATTTAGTTAGCTAGAGGTGTGTATCTAGAAAGTTAAAAAGTGTATCTAGCTAACTAAAGATACGTATCTAGCAACTTAAAGGAGTGTATCTAGGTAGAGGTATGTATCTAGCAACTAAAAGGAGATAGGTTGCTGGTAGGAGGAAGTTTGCCTGTGAGGGTCGGTGATGTAGGGACGACATTGTTGAGGGGTCGGTGTTGAATTGGTAGTGATGGTTAATGGGTGAGGTTAGTTGACGGTGTTGCATGGTGGATCAGGTGTTAGTCGTGGCTACGGTTGGTCAGTGGTGGTGGACGGTGGTAGTGGTCGTGAGGTGTGAGTGGTGGTTGCATAATATATGACCGTAGATACGCAAGCTAGTACTACAGGATACACAAATCGACTTGTGTATTGGTGTATTAATTTATGGTACCACATGAATGCGTTGAATGGAACATATCAAATAAGCAGTAGCATTTCGCTGTTGCTTCTGGATGCAAGAAATTGGAATAATTAGACATTAAGCACTGCCCAAATATTCAGGATTCTGGGCTGTTGCCAACTACTCCAAGAACATATGGCATGTAATTAGCTCACTGATGCAATCTACTTCAATTTCCATTGTCAACTTTAAGAATTTAGAAGATAAATTGATCCTATAACAAACTTGGTTAAAAATTGTTTGGAGTTGTGATCCTAATGTTTTATGTCGCCATTTCGCAGGCATCCACTAACGGAATATCAAGCATTTTGTAAGTGCTTAGCGCTCTTCGATTGATCAAAGCTTTGATTTACAGTCTGAGAGGTGGTCCCATATTTTGACTTGATTTTGAGCTAGGGAGCAAACTAAGCTACGGAGTATATGCAATACTAGAAAACTGCATTGTGCAAAAGGAAGTTCAGTAATGTACTTAAGTCAGGTTAGAACCTTTGGTTATTAGTACTATCCTTATTGTAAGATAAGAGAGTTTCCACACTATATTATCGACAAAATTTTTATTATGGTGCATTATGAGCTGGAGACTACTGCTATAGTGCTACTTCACCGATATTTCTTTGTCTTAACATGTACCACCTGCTATTTTGTAAGGAAATACTTAGGGGAAACATTTCTACATGCATTGACGTATTTATTTGTAAAATATGAGGGAATAAAAGGGAGACCATCGGTTTAAACCATAGGAAATCAACTTAAAATTCTGTATGTATGAAGAAAGGGAGATGTAACTCATTTGCTGAAGGTTTTTGAATTCTAGAAGCAATGACTGATCCGTTACATCACTTTTGTGAGACTGTGACCGACCTCGCATTTAATACTATTACTACGTCAGTGATGGAACTGAAGTCTGGAACTAGACTACTTCACTAAGGATAGAAGACTTCGTCACATAATTAGCTGAAGTATTTTTCAATCTTGTTGCACTTTTTTTTATTGAGCGATCTTTAAGGGTGTGTTTGGATTAAGGGATTTAGAGGGAAAAGAAAGTGAGGGAAAGTATGGGATTTTAAATCCCTTATTCGGATAGGAAATAAGTGTGGAGGGGAATGGAGGGGGAGAGATTTGGAGGGATCCATTTTCCCTCCTCCAAGGCAAAATAAAATCTCTCCACAATAGGCAAGATTTGGAAAGAATTGTATCCAAACACCCACGCCCCATTTGCCCTCCCCTTCCCTTACCTCCCTTTCTCTTCCCTACTTCTCCCTCCCCTCCATTTCCCTCCACTTTTGCTCTCCAAATACACCCTAAAGCTAAGAGACACTACCTTAACTAATATAAATCTAGAGTATCGGCACTGCCCATCTACTTTGTTATCTAGTACCCATTCCATAGAAGGTTCCTATGCTGAGAAGCAGATGGTTTCTCATGGCTTCTAATAAGAAAATCTAGCTGGACTTGTACAGTTGTTAACAAGTTTAATGTTGTTACTTTTTTTTTCTTTTTTTTGTTCCGCTTGGCAACATGCACCGATGGTAATGGAGCTGCAACTGTACAAGTAACTCACATGTTTCATATATGAGTTCAGTTTGCATGATTATATTTTTGCTCTTCTGATGCAAAATGAATTCTGCTAATTACTCTTTTCTATTTATTTCACTTCCAGCCGCATTATGGTGATGTTTCAAGGTCTCTTCCTAAACCACTGCATTTGTCTGATTCTTTTTCACCAGAGAGAAAGGAGATAGATGATGAAACAGATGACAAGGTTGGTTATTATTTAGTTGTTTTTAGTCTGTATGCTATTTGCCTTTATGTCAACTGCACAACCTCACCCCATAGTTGTCAAGATGAACTCAGTTGTATATATTGAAAAACTGTCATTGTCGGGTTGCTTAAGGCACCTAGTTGTCCTTAACAAACTTATCCCAACAAATAGTCTTCTCAAACTCCATCATCCAGGGGAATAATTTGTTTTGGCGTTGAGATCATGTAAAGTTTTAGCCTTGATCTCACATCGGTTGCCGCGGCTTAATCTTTGTCGTTATGCCATGACATGTATATCATGGTAAGTTGGTAACCTTTCATTTCTTTACAAAGTGGCCACAATATGGATTTCTATACCGTGTATTTCATAGATGTTTTGTATCTGACTGTTTTAAAATGAGCCAGAAGATTCCACAATACAACCTAATATCTAAACATGTAGTCCCAATACCCGCAGCAACAGGATTAAAAAAATCAATTCTAGAGCTCAATGTTCTTGAGTTTCTTTTTAAGTAAAATTTCACTGCTGCAAGTCGGCAACCTCTTTGATTTGGAAACTTATAAGATGCATAACCTAGAATAGAAAGACTCAATGATGGAAAGGGAAAAGGATGACCTTCCATTAAATCCTCCGTAAAATCAAACTTATAAACAACCCTGATTAAACTCTTTTGTAAGGCTACCTTGAAACCAATTTTCTTGGACTGGAGTAGGTCTGAGGTATCTGAACCCTACCAGTTTATTTTATTAATGTAATCCATTTCCAATGATACCATGTCTTCTCCTGAATCTTGATCACCTGATGTCATAGAAGACTGGGGATCATTCAGGGAATGTCTGTTCTTCGAGAGTGAAACGCCATAGCGATTTCCAACTATGAAATGAAAACCCTTTCGTGCGTTTTTTTTTGGATGGATACTTACTTTTGAAATGTGTGCCTTGATATAAGGGGTACCATGTCCATAAAGTGCACAGAGTGCAATCAGCAAGTCACACCAAAGTTCACCAAGGCAAACTATTATATAATTGCCAGTTTTTAGTTCCTTTTAGTCGACACTTCCCAATGCCCATTTACTCCCTAACTTTTACGTCTGACATGTTAGCCCAATGCAATTAAAAAGGCAAAAAAAAAGGTATTCTTTGTGAAATTTTCTTCCTTAAAAGTTAAAATTTTGTTTGCAAATAGTGTGCCTAGAGTTCATGACGAGTGCATCTTCCACCCCGTTTCCTCTTACCCACGTCGCTTCTTTGCACCTTGTATTTTCTTAAACAAGGGTGGGTAAGTGGGCCAATGCCTGTTTAGAACTATGTTCATTGTTTAGAATATACGAGTTTATGTTTCAGATTCAGCATCTCTCCTTCAATTTAGTTGGTTGTTCGTTTCTGATGTTTGATATGAATCATTTACTCATTGGCTTGTTTGCAGGACAAGAGTACATTAGGGACTTTATGTGCAGAAGAGCTACTACAAAGGCATATTAATCGAGCCAAGAAAGAAAAGATGTGAAGTTGATAACCACTAGGGTGGAAAAATCTGAAAATTTAACCAAAAAGTTCAAAATTTTCATGGTTCAACAGGGACAAGCACCCTTCCCTTAGTTCCACCACTGTACTTGTCTATAAAGTGATGCTGTCATGTTTCTCTTCCTTTTGTGAATTCGCCTCACATATATTTATAGTAATGATTTTTTTTAAGTGGTATTATGATTAATCTGCAGATTGAGGGCAGAACGGTTGCGACGTATTGAGAGGTATAAAGGCAGGCTTAAACTACTTCTTCCTTCACCATTAGAGCAGTGTAGGGAGGACACAGGCCCTCTATGATGGAAGTGCATTGACAATTGGGAAAAGGCATGGAATTGTTTGGCGGCATTCGTTGCAGGTTATTGACGATTTCGTATTAATGTGATATGAATTGTCAAGTCTCCTCGTAATATAAGAACAAAAGATTTGGTTGGTACCTGTGACCTTCGCATGGAATTGTATGAATACAATTAGAGAAATGAAAATAGCGCAAACATTGTGCTCCTGCTAGATTATGTGTCTCTTGTGTGCTATTACGGACTAAATTATGAGTTGGTATATAACTATATATAGGTAGCTAAAAGAATGTATCTGTAAGAACTTAAAGGAGTGTGTCTAAATTAATTAAAGGTATGTATCTAGTAACTTAAACGAGTGTATCTAGGTAGCTAAAGGAATGTATCTAGTAATCTAAAAGAGTGTATCTAACTAGCTAAGGGTATGTATCTAGAAACTTAAAGGAGTGTATCTAGCTAGAGACATGTATCTAGCAACATAAACGAGTGTATCTAACATGTTAATTGTTTGTATCTAGAGATCAAACGAGAGGATGGGTATCCTATATTTAGCATTGGATACGGATCTGAACAACACACACCCGATTGGCATGGACCAATAATTAGCTTTGGGTATATTTGTTGTTTAGATCAGTTTCACGCTTATTACGGTCTTAGAAAGACTTCTAGTAAGCAACAACTATTATCTTGGTTATTAATTTCTAGAGTAATTATGGAGATAAAAATGACATTTGTTTCTAATAGCAACAAAAATGTTTTGCCTTTGCTATTTTTGTATCCATTTAACGTTAAAGTAGTATCAATTTTGATCTCGCCTCACTTTAAGATATACATAAACTCTAGTACAATTTGTTCAAACACTCCAACTTCAAACATATACAATTTTATTTTCGACTAAAAACACGAGCTCCAAATTGACACTTGTTTTTCTATTTCCGGCAAATTACTATGGAATCTCATACTCTATTAAAACAACACATAGTCGTGAATTACTTCTTCTTGACAAGTAAATAATCATATAAATAGTCATATTATTATTGATTATTACTCGTATATCCTTATTATGATGGTCAAAATAGCATTTCATGAACAAAGTAGAAAAAAAATACTCCTAGAACTAATTACTGATGCAAAGACACTATAAAACATATTTACATTATTGGTGATCCTGCTGCAAAGAATATATAGATCTAACAAGTTATTAACAGGCATCATCATCCGTTGTTGTACAGTGGTTATATCCATCTAACTCCTTGAACATTAAGCATGAAAACACATTGCTAGCAACTCCATGCTTTTGCAAAATTAATAATGCGTCCGAAACATTTGCACTCAACAGCCAGATACACAACTCAATCGACCTAAGGTACGGTAGATACACATGGTATAATACCGGATACACATGTTATTACCACGGGATACACAAATCGATTTGTGTATCGGATATACATGCTATTACCATGGGATACACAAATCGATTTGTGTATCTCATAGTAATACCATGTGTATCCAGTAGTAATATCATGTCTATCCATTGCTCCACCAAGCCCGCCACCACCACTGCCGTCACCGCCAACACCACCACCATTACCACAGCCAAAGCCACCACAACTAGCACCACTCCCATAACATCTACGTTGCCCTTATGAACACCACTAACCCCACCTCCAACCGTGGATCACCACTAACCATCGCCGGAGCCCACAAACATTTACGCCAGCTGCACCACCCACCGCCCTAAATAGAGCTGGCGAAATCGATAATCTTTTCAGATTGCGTTGACAATATACACACCTATCCCAGAACCTCGTCACTCCTATTCCTTCTCCGGCGTCGGCAATTTCATCCTTTGTTCACCATTAACATAAGATATGAATAGTAGCACTTGTCACCCAAAAAATGAACCAAAAATATACACTCAAACCCAACAGATAGTATGGTTTTTTGAAATTTTATTTGTTAATTAGCTAGATTTATAAGAAATCACAAGAAATTTCGACTAACTAATAATGTAAGTTCAATTATCGTTAGAATCTGATTCAAACCATGGTAGCACTGGTCGGAAAATTAAGTATCGACACCGGCGTCGACGTCGGCTACCGATTGGAGGTGGAGTGGTGATAGATGGGTAAAGAAAGGTAATAACACGGGAGGTCGTAAAACAAAGGAGCCCGACTTCAGGCGAGGCACGGTCGACTACTGTGGATTCCGGCCACCGGCGCCGACTTTAGTTGGTTGGAGGAGAGAGTGAAAGGGGTGAGAGTATGGTTGGGTTGTTGGATTATACGGGAAGTAATTGTGGGTTAAATGTTTGGGGCTTTTTTTATTGAGCCATTCAATCTCGTCTCTTAATTTGACTAATCTAAGTGTTCTTATTGAGTTAAATGCAGTTCGCTTCGCACTGTAATTTAGTTATGATTGGATTTGATTACTATATATATATATATATATATATATATATATATATATATATATATATATATATATATATCTATATATTTTTGGGATCCTATGAAAGAACCACTAGTATATTGAGAACCATGAGAACCACTAATAGTAATAATAATACGGATAGTTTGAGATAAACTCACCTATTCCCCCAATCACCAAACCCTCCTGACACCATCATTTTACCCATTTGCTTTGTCGTTCTTCTTTTTTCTCCCCTCTCACGTCGATAATTTGCGATAAATTTCTTCATCCACTGATTTAATCTCCTGATTATATTCGCATAAATCACTGTAAGTTCATCATCTTCTCTCCAATATTTCTCTCATTTGTATGCAATTCATGTAAATCGTTTATTCCTCTAATCACGAAACCCTAATTTTTGCAATTTTCCTATGTTAGAATCTTCATAATTCACTTTTTAGCTGGCTATTGTTTAGAGTAAAATCCATTTGTCTATTCATTTATGTTGATTTATATGATTACGCTCTCAATTTGCTTGATTTATGGCGTAAGGTTCGTGATTCGTGAAAGTTAGACGTGTAACTGTCTCTACACTAAACTAGACTCGAAAAACAATCTAATTTGATCAGGATGGGTCCTTTCGGGTCATGTTTAAGTTTGTCGTTCTACTTTCAGATTGGATTACTCTAATTTTCTCTATCATATACCTCAGTTATGAAGCTTAGGGTAAAAGAGGGGTGGTTGCATATCATTGATATTGTTAGGCTTTTAGGCTTTTGCAAAAGTTAGTATTTATTTGGGAGAAGATGACTTATTTTGCTTTACTTCGTGAGACTGTTGCTGCTATATCTCTGCTGATTCTGTTCTGCTTTTCACAATTTTAGTTGCAATTGAAGTGTTGTTTCCTTGTTTTCTTGATTGTACTTTTCTTTCTTTTGCTGACATTAAATACAAGAACGCCCAAGATAATTCTATATTGAGACAATCTTGTGCATGGCCCTGCTTCTCCAGATGTCGCTTGATATGTTTTCCTCGCGTGTGCACTAACGTATTTGTTTCAAACAGGTGGCTTATATGGCGACAGTTGGATCATTCCCATTCAATTATTTCTTGTTTGGCGTGCTTTCTTGTGTTGGGACATATGTTCTTGCTGGTATTTGTCTAACCTTTCACTATTAATTGTTGTTTTTTGGACTATTTCTAAACAGTTTGGAAACGTTGTTTTGTAAACCATGCCTCAGTGTGTCTCCACATTCAAGTTAACAAGGAGAACAAGGAATTCAAGGTATGTTTCACTAACTCAAGTTACTCATACTTAAGTGAAATTGATATGCTGTGTTTGCTTAAAGGTCGAACATATGTGACAAATTGCTATTCATATTAAGGTTGAGCTGGTCAGACTCTTGCTTACAAAATGCTATCTAGCTCAAAGCTATCTGACTTCTAAGTTCTAACTCTTAGAATTAGCTATTGCCTATTAGAACTCAAGTAGCATTATTTGACCGAGAGCGGATATTATTAGCTATTGCCTATCAAAAATCGTAAAGAGAAATTTGATCACAATTTGCACTACTGCTGCTAGTTGAGAAGAATGTGTAGTTCTATGTTTGGAATAGTAAAGTTGCTGATATATAATCTAAACGCATGAAATAAGGTTCTATGTGTATGAAATATGTGTTAAATGTGCATAAAATAAGGTTCTATGTGCATGAAATAAGGTTCTATCTGCATTAAAAAGTTCTTCAGTTGCATCAGTTGGTTATATTATGATACTAATTACTGTTGGCTAAGGACGCGTTAATTTTATATGGCCATGAAATGATATTATATGTGCATGAAATAAGGTTCTATGTGCATGAAATAAGGTTCTATGTGCATTAAA
Source organism: Silene latifolia (assembly GCF_048544455.1). Taxonomy (NCBI): domain Eukaryota; kingdom Viridiplantae; phylum Streptophyta; class Magnoliopsida; order Caryophyllales; family Caryophyllaceae; genus Silene; species Silene latifolia. The sequence goes on from NC_133538.1 coordinate 373,331,461, forward strand.
AAGTTCTTCAGTTGCATCAGTTGGTTATACTATGATACTATTTACTTTTGGCTAAGGACGCGTTAATTTTATATGACCATGAAATAAGATTATATGTGCATGAAATAAGGTTCTATGTGCATAAAATAAGGTTCTATGTGCATTAAAAAGTTCTACAGTTGCATCAGTTAGTTATATTATGATACTAATTATTGTTGGCTAAGGACGCGTTACTTTTATATGGGCATGAAATAAGGTTCTATGTGCATGAAATAAGGTTATATGTACATGAAATAAGGGAAATGACTGCGGAGGAGATTTAATGTATTTAACGGCCTTTTTTATGTAATTACAAGGCATTTTAGTGTATCTATTACATATCTTACTAATATGTGAGAAACATTTCAGTGTACTTATTTCACTTATTTCGTACTTGTATTTGTTTAGCGTACTTTAAAGGCTATTAGCTCAATGGTAGAGCAATGTGCAAATTTTGCACAAAGGTATGGGTTCGAGTCCCATATAGCCTATTAAATCGCAAAATCTCATGATAAGAACGTGTCATGAACTCATGATGCGAGCACTAAAATACAACTATGATTAAGGAGGCCATAATCATATTCGGGCAATGACGTGCAGACCATGATCAGACTCAAGCGAGAAGACAGCAACAAAGAGATTGATGAGAGAGTGTAATAGTTTTATTAGCTTTGCAGCGATTAGAAGTTTAAGATAAGCATACAAGCATTTCACAGACTAGCATATGTACCAAAAATATTATCATACATGCCATACTTGAAAAAGTATTACCAATTACATACATAATTTTTCAGTAAAAGAAATAATGGTGTATTTCATAGCCAATATGGGAGTCGAACCCACATTTTGTGCATAGCAAAATGCTCTACCATTTGAGCTAATTGGCTTTCGAATAAGTAAAATGTATACATTCGTAATGTTTAAACAGTAATGACTATATCAAAGATATTATAAATAGTAATGTAGCTTCTATCCAAAACTATCTGCCGACAAGTACCACATATTAACTTTATCAATCAGAGCTTTGGGCATGTTAAGCCCTTTTCCTTCTGTCATATCCACTTCTTTTTCACTGACCCTTTTCCAGTCAAAGCACTTAATCAGTGACCCTAAAACCAACTTGGCCATTCGAGTGCCAAAGCTCGCTGCAGGACAACTTATTCTTCCTAACCCAAATGGCAATAATTGCAATTTGTACTGATCAGGGCCTGAACTGTCAAAAACGTTCTAGCTTAAACTTTTCAGGCTCATTCCACAGGTTAGGGTCCCTGTAAACAGCCCATATGCTAGTCAGTAACATGGTGCCACATGGCACATTGAACCCGCCTACAGCAGGAAATATCCTCATCCCCTCAGAGATTATATTTTGAAGGTACTGTAGTTCAGAAAGATCAAATTCAGTTGCTACTACAATTTTAACACACTAAGTTATCAGGTGTTGCATGCTGTAGAGTGTAAAATACTAAAGCTAATAAGATAGCTTAGTTATAAGCCATGATACACGTACCGAGGGAAACCTCAAGATGATAAGACGCCATATTTGAGTTCCGTTGCAAAGCGCACGAAGATAGTTGAGTTGACAAGTCGTTTACAATGATGAAAAACAAACAACAAAAATGTAAAACCTTTATCGATCAACTTTTCGAAGAAATCGAAAAAAGATAACAACAGATATCACCGCTTTATAATGCTTATCCAATCTGTTTTAGCCGCCTCTATCTCATCTATTAACGTATCGCACGCCCGCACTATTCATTTGTACCAGTGCTGAAAGTTCAATGCTACGCACCGCATAAACGAGTCAAGGTCAAAACACCAACAAAAGAAAGCATATCAGAATAACAACATATGTATGGATTCATTCTTCTTCAGGGAATTTTGTGTGCTTTTCGAGGATGTAGAAAGTCTCGTCTCAATGATTCTAAGGACCATTGTTGAAAATTTAAAATTACTACCTCACAACAGTTGTATTGCAAAATTGCAATTCCGGAAAACAGAAAATCAATCTGTACATATATTGTAAACACCTCACAACAGTCCCTTTAATTTGTAACCTTTAAAGTCAATCTGTACATATATTGTAAACACCTCACAACGGCATAGGCCCCAAACAACCGCTAGAACCAACAATGCAACCGATATAGAAACAACTATTGTTACAATGATTGACGACTCCACCGTTGTTTTCTTGCTTGTCTCCGAAACTACATGTAATGGTGATTTTGAACTTAGAAAATTGTACTAGTCGTCTTAAAATCACAAATACAACGAAATTAACTAACCGTGATCCATGGATGGAGGATTTGGCGGAGAAGGAACTGGAGGATTGACTGGAGGATGAGACGGAGGAAAAGCTTAAAATAGCTGATTATTCAAAAACGGACCAGTCGTGTTGAATCTCAATTACAAACAATGATACACAAAAGCCTACTTTGCTGTTATTTCAATCGAAGTAATTTACTGATATTACAGTCAAAGTAATTCCAGATTGTACTGTTTATGAACCCTAATTTACTTCTATTCCAGTCAAACTAATTCAAAATTGCCTCAATTTGGGTAAAAATCGAATCAATCATATAAATTTTACATAAAATCATCATGCTATTGTTATAACACGGAAATGATATCTTCAAATTACAAAATTGAATAAATTTAAACAGGAAACTTACCTTTGTCAATGGTGGTGAAGGAGGAGTGCGGCGGTGCTCGATGACTGTGAAGAAGGAGAAACGCGATGGTCGGCGATGGAGAATCCGGTGATGTGCGGTGGTCGGCGACGGAGAATTTGGTGATGTGCGGTTATGGAATGAGGAGGCAGAGAGGGAGAAGAGATAGAAACGTTTGGTTTGTGATACAGACTAGAGAGTTTATAAAGTTTTATATGTTGACGACAAATTTAAATTGTTAGGATTTGTGTATGATCCAGCGGTTCTGATAGGTTCTCATGGTTCTCAACATAATGAGAACCGTGAGAACTCTATTTTACGGATTTATTTAAAAAAAAAATGACATATTTGGATTCGGCATAGAATTTTATGGCTAGATAACATATTTCTTGGCCCAAAAAGTATAAACTATAGACGAAAATCGAGGCGAAATACGTTTTATTAATTTTTATGCACCTGCTACTCATTTTCATGTATCTAACAATTTTCATGCACCTAGAACTCGTTTTCGTGCATCTAGAACCCGTTATTTTCATGCACCTAGTAATCATTTTCATGCATGCAATATTTTTCATGCACCTAGAATTCGTTTTCGTGCATTTATAGCCGTTTTAATATACCTAATTGTATTTTCGTATATTAAGTTTATATTTTGTTAATAAAATCGATAAATTTTGTTTAGTTATACTAAAGAATATGTTTGAATAAACTAAACTAATGCTAAATGATCCATCAAAACTTTCGAAACAAGTTTTGGTGGAGATTTAGTGAGGGTTCTCACGGTTCTCATTATGTTAATGTTTCTATATATATATATATATATATATATATATATATATATATATATATATATATATATATATATATATATATATATATATATATATATATAGAAATTGAATCTCGTGAGGCGCCCTTCTTAGGGTGAGGCGGCTGAACTCATTCTATACCATTGGATCTAAATATTATAGACTCATAAGATGATGCCACGTGTCCCCTATTTAATTCCAACAAACACACACACATTTTATTGAATAACACTCATTTACTCATTTGTTGGATAACACTCTTTCTCTCTCTTCAAATCATCTTCGTCCGCCATTATCACTGAAGCTTCCCGTCCGCCATTATCACTGAGATTTCCTCCCGCCATTATCTTTAGCTTTCGACCTCCGTTATCAGAGAGCTGAGGTTTTGTATTGCATTATCATCACAAATTAGGTATTTTCGATCTACTAATTTAAGTTTCGATTCATCTTCCTTTCATTTTGTATTTTTCAGTTTAATTTCCAAATTTATTTAGTTCGTCAAATTATTGTTGTTATTATGCAGGTTTTGATCGCTTTGTGAGCATAATCGAACACAGTAGGAACACATAAAATCAATTGCAGTCGATTTCTCCGCATTTTCGTATGTTCCTTTCTATTTCTTTACTAGATATTGATTTTTTTTCTTATTTAGTTAAATTTTAGGTTATAAACTTCATTAATTAGGTTAAATAAGGAGTTTTGCTCTTGTTTCACTATTTTCCTTCATTCGATTTTCATCGATTTTTTATGCATTCCTTATCTGCTTAATTATTATTTGAATTGAAGTTTCATTGTTATTGTTCATTGTTAGTTATTGCCGATTTCATGTTTACCTGGTTAATGTTTAGGTTATAAACTTCATTAATTAGTTAAATTTTAGGTTATAAACTTCTTTGAATTGAAGTTTCATTTTTATTGTTCATTTTTCACTTGGACTTAATGTTTGTCATTTGTTTGTTAAGATTCGTTTACCTGCTTTTGTGAAACCTAGAACTTATTTTGTGAATCTAGAAGGTAAATTTGTGAAACCAGTAGCTTATTGTTATATTATCTTCAAACTTGGCCATAGTTTTTGTCAACTGTTTGTTAAGATTTGGTTTACTTGCTTTTGTGAAACCTAGAACTTATTTTGTGAATATATATATATATATATATATATATATATATATATATATATATATATATATATATATATATATCCTAGTGAGAACCACCAACATAATGAGAACCGTGAGAACTCTATTTTACGGATTTATTTAAAAAAAAATGACATATTTGGATTCGGCATAGAATTTTATGGCTAGATAACATATTTCTTGGCCCAAAAAGTATAAACTATAGACGAAAATCGAGGCGAAATACGTTTTATTAATTTTTATGCACCTGCTACTCATTTTCATGTATCTAACAATTTTCATGCGCCTAAAACTCGTTTTCGTGCATCTAGAACCCGTTATTTTCATGCACCTAGTAATCATTTTCATGCATGCAATATTTTTCATGCACCTAGAATTCGTTTTCGTGCATTTATAGCCGTTTTAATATACCTAATTGTATTTTCGTATATTAAGTTTATATTTTGTTAATAAAATCGATAAATTTTGTTTAGTTATACTAAAGAATATGTTTGAATAAACTAAACTAATGCTAAATGATCCATCAAAACTTTCGAAACAAGTTTTGGTGGAGATTTAGTGAGGGTTCTCACGGTTCTCATTATGTTAATGGTTCTCACCGGATCCGACCTTATATATATATATATATATATATATATATATATATATATATATATATATATATATATATATATATATATATATATATATATATATATATATATATATATATATATATATATATATATATATATATAGAAATTGAATCTCGTGAGGCACCCTTCTTAGAGTGAGGCGGCTGAACTCATTCTATACCATTGGATCTAAATATTATAGACTCATAAGATGATGCCACGTGTCCCCTATTTAATTCCAACAAACACACACACATTTTATTGAATAACATTCATTTACTCATTTGTTGGATAACACTCTTTCTCTCTCTTCAAATCATCTTCGTCCGCCATTATCACTGAAGCTTCCCATCAGCCATTATCACTGAGCTTTCCTCCCGCCATTATCTTTAGCTTTCGACCTCCGTTATCAGTGAGCTGAGGTTTTGTATTGCATTATCATCACAAATTAGGTATTTTCGATCTACTAATTTAATTTCGATTCATCTTCCTTTCATTCTGTATTTTTCAGTTTAATTTCCAAATTTATTTAGTTCACAAATTATTGTTGTTATTATGCAGGTTTTGATCGCTTTGTGAGCATAATCGAACACGTAGGGAACACATAAAATCAATTGCAGTCGATTTCTCCGCATTTTCGTATGTTCCTTTCTATTTCTTTACTAGATTTTGATTTTTTTTCTTATTTAGTTAAATTTTAGGTTATAAACTTCATTAATTAGGTTAAATAAGGAGTTTTGCTCTTGTTTCACTATTTTCCTTCATTCGATTTTCATCGATTTTTTATGCATTCCTTATCTGCTTAATTATCATTTGAATTGAAGTTTCATTGTTATTGTTCATTGTTAGTTATTGCCGATTTCATGTTTACCTGGTTAATGTTTAGGTTATAAACTTCATTAATTAGTTAAATTTTAGGTTATAAACTTCTTTGAATTGAAGTTTCATTTTTATTGTTCATTTTTCACTTGGACTTAATGTTTGTCATCCTTTGTTAAGATTCGTTTACACGCTTTTGTGAAACCTAGAACTTATTTTGTGAATCTAGAAGGTAAATTTGTGAAACCAGTAGCTTATTGTTATATTATCTTCAAACTTGGCCTTAGTTTTTGTCAACTGTTTGTTAAGATTTGGTTTACTTGCTTTTGTGAAACCTAGAACTTATTTTGTGAATCTAGGAGGTAAATTTGTGAAACCAGTAGCTTATTGTTATATTATCTTCAAACTTCATCTTACTTCTGTTGTTGTTGCTTGAGTTCTCATTGAATAAGGTCTGCGATTATTCAAAGGTTTGCATAATTACAGAGTTTTGCATAAATTACACTAGCTACTTTGTCTTCTGTTGTTGTTGCTTGAGTGTTCATTGAATAATGTCTGAGATTACAAAGAAGCAGAGAAACAAATTAAGAAGAAAAGAGCAAAATAGATGATTTTAACCACTTATAATGACGAAGTTTCACAAAAGAAGCCCTTAGATTTACTGAATAAGGTCTGAGATTCACAAAACAGGGTCTGTGAATTCACCAAATAAAGGTATGAGCAAAATAGATGATTTTAACCACTTATAATGACCAAGTTTCACAAAACAAGCCCTTAGATTCACTGAATAAGCCCTGAGATTCACAAAACAGGGTCTGTGAATTCACCAAATAAAGGAATGAGCGAAACAGATGATTTTAACCACTTATAATAACCAAGTTTCACAAAACAAGGTCTCGATATTCAAAACAAGGTCTGAGATTCACCAAACAAGGTCTGACAATCTAAACCTTTTTATTTTCCCGGTTTTTGTGCTTCCTAGATCTAATTTTGTGAGGAATTTGTGCTTCCTAGGTCTGAGAATCTCCTTCACCTTTGTTTATTTTCCCAGCTTGTTAGTCCAACTACCTAGGAATTTGTGTTTTGTATTTTCACATTTCTTTTGTTTATCTAATATTTGTATTTCACTTGTTTCATAGACAAGTATGACACCTTGGTGCAATGGTTGTGTTGTTAATCTTCTTGACGAAGATCAAAAGTCATTTCGCGAACTTTATGTCACTGAAAAACAAACAGCTATGGATTTCTCTTTTTCGCCGTTAAAGGAAGTTATAGTGCCTGGCCGTCACTATCAAGCATGTCATTCTGTTTTCAATAATGAAGATCTTATGGAAAAAATCTTCTCAAAAATTAATCATAAGGAAGATAAAGCAAATATGGCGCTCGTTTGTCGAAATTGGGCTCAATTATTTCTGATACACAAAAGTGCACCTGGGTCACCTTGGCATATTGGCTTTCTCAGAGACATAAATGATATGAATGGTGTTCGGACTATTTGTAGGGGTCCTAGCATAGTCTTTCAAACATGCAAATGTTTCATGACGGAGAATATGATAGCCACATTCATACTTGTATTATATGCAAGCAAAAATTCCATCTCGTAGTACTCATCTCAATGCTCTTGATGATGCTTTGCAAAAGTGCGCTTAATGAGTCATTGATTGTTTTAAAAGTTACGCCGAGTGAAGAACGTGATATAGCTATTGGCATTGCTGCTGACTTACTACTCACTCGTAGAGATATATCTTTTCTTGACTTACCTCTGATGATGATGTATATATAGTATAGAGTTGTCCCTTGTTTGTAATGTACTATCTGTGTAACTAGGGCTTTGCACTTTAAGGTTTTAACTTTGCCCTTTTGTTATTTTGTATAATTTCGTAGTAGTGTCAACCTTCTGTATAATTACGTACGTCTTAGTTTAACATTTTGGATAACATAAATTATCATGTAATGTTGTACTTTTGTTTTAAATATTTGCATGGATCACTTTTATATGTATTATGCAATGTTCTTTACTTCTGACTTTCTATTTAATTTTGTATTTGTTTTCTTACATATTCTTCCATGCACTTACAATGACCAACTTATTTTGTGACCTTATTTTGTGAATTGTGGATTTTCTTTTGTGAATCTTGCAACTTATTATGTGAATCCTGAAATTATTTTGTGAATCCTGAACTTATTTTGTGAAGGTCTGAATAAGGACTTAGATTCACTGAATAAGGTCTGAGATTCACAAAACAAGGTCTGTGAATTCACCAAATAAAGTTATGAGCAAAATAGATGACTTTAACTACTAATAATGACCAAGTTTCACAAAACAAGCCCTTAGATTCACTGAACAAGGTCTGAGATTCACAAAACAAGGTCTGTGAATTCACCAATTAAAGGTATGAGCAATATAGATGATTTTAATCACTTATAATGACCAAGTTTCACAAAACAAGCCCTTAGATTCACTGAATAATGTCTGAGATTCACAAAAATAAGGTTTGAGAATCTAAACCTTACTGACCAAGTTTCTTTATTTTGTGAACTTATTTCCCTTTGCTTTGTGAATAATAGGTTTTACCGAGTTGTAGGAATCAAGCCAAGCCAGGATGAAGCGACGTGCTGAGGACGTACTGAAGCTACTGCACCACTCTATTGAAGCACCTACTGAAGCTACCGAACCAGTCCCTAAGCCACCTACAAAAAAGACAAGAATTTACAAAGAGAGACTGCCTGTGTTGAGGACTCGGATGTCTCCTTCTAGGCTTTACCACTTTCTCAACAATAAGGAGAATCCACCATCAGATAAGTAGATTGAAGCTATACAAGAAATGGGATTTGGTTCTCTATTGCATCTTAAAACAGATGTTGTTCCGAGTCAGTTGGCGTACTGGCTAGTTTCAAATTATGACCACTGTACAGGATCGTTGTGTGATGGGAAACTCCTTGTTTTAGAGGAAGATATCCATCTGTGCATGGGATTGCCAATGGGTCCAAACATTGTCGAAGAAGCAAAAATTGGAGATAAGTGCCCTTCTTATGTGTCTCTTTTGGAGGAGTTCAGAAGTCAATACAAAGGTAGTTCCATTGAGCTCAAACACATTATGGAAAAGCTCTCTACACAAAGAGATGGTGGAGATGATTTCAAACGCACTTTCATCATTTATATCTTCAATGCTTTTTTAAGCGGTGTTGTAAGCAATCGGGCTAGTTTGAGACTTCTTAAAAGTTTGGCAAACACTGAGTTGATCTCCAAATTCAACTGGTGCAATTTCATCAAACGCAAATTGGCTGGCCAAGTTGAGTCTTGGCAAAAGGAGGAGTGGGAGACCCAAAAGCTGAAAGAAAATTGGTTTGGTGGACCTATTATGGTCTTGGTTTTCATTTATGTTGACCGATTTGTCTTCAAAGCACGCCTTGTTTCTCGGCAGTTTCCAACGCTCTCAACTTGGACTAAAGAAGCTATAACCAAGAGAGTTAAGCAGGAACTGAATGAAAAATTCGGACAAGAAAACTTTTGGCAGGGGTTCTATTGAGCCTCCAATGGTATTCAACCACCATATTCCACAGTTGTGTCCTCCTCCTCCAAAGATTGAGCTTGGTCAGTCTTCCAAGTCAACAATTCAAGATAGAGCATCCGAAGTCGGGCGCCGAAAAATTACCGCTACACGGGATTGAAGGCACGGTGAGTTTCTCCATAAACTTGCGTTTTCCGCAAAGCGTGGCTCAAGCTTTTTCGGATTTCAAATCACTTGTTAGTCAAGCTCCTCGCAAACCGCCTTCAACAACAACGGTGAAGAAACTAGTTGCGGTTGTGAGACGGCATAGCAGAAGGTTTTAAGTTATCTCAACAAGAGGATGATGCTGAAAATGTGAATGATGTGAAGAATGAGGAAAAGGTGTCGGACATTGTGGATGAGAACATCGCTGAGAAAGTGGTTGACGATATTCATGAGAATGTGGAGAAAGGTGGGGAGAATGTGGAGAAAGCTGGGGAGAATGTGGATAATTTTTATGGGTGGAGTGAGGCTGATTTGTTGGCGGGATTGGATGCGATGGGTGAAGCTTTGCAACCAATAGCGCGACATCATTCACCACCACCAAATGCAGAATACCCATCCTTTAGGCTCCTATCAGATGATGACCATTTGTTGTCTCAACCTGAGCCTGAGCCTGACACATATGATGTGTCATCCCTCCTTGTGGATGTCATCCCTCCTTTCACTGAGCCCACTCCTTTGGTAGGGAACACATCTTCTCACGCCGCTCGGATGATGTTCTTCCTGATAAGGACGTCACCGAGCCTACAATTATTGAGATAACAGACTACTCCTCCTACTCCTCCTACTACTGTGGTACTGAAGACAACTCGTGATGTTATTTGCCTACCAGATACTCCACTTGTTTCAATAATTGATAAAACATCTGTCAGTAAACGATCTGTCATTAATGTCTATATTCGTCGATTGCCACGTCATTTGGCAAAGTCGATTGCCCGTGTTCCTTGCAAAACCCCGGCTACTGCTGCAATCGCATCTCCTTTATCTCCCTTACCAATTGAAGAGTATGTTCCGGGTCGTGGTAAGAGGAGGGTTTTAGTTCCAGCTGAAGTTATCCGATCGCCCTATTTGCAAAGGAATCTTAATGTTTTTAAGGATTTGAATCAAGCTGAGAAACAAGTATTAGATTTTATACTTGGCGAATCATATGATGAAACGGAGTTTCTTTTCCAAAGTGAATGTCGACTTTGACTAGGAGCCGATTGAAGAGTGTGCCTGAATTCGATCGGATATCATCTCATGTCATAGATGTGTATTGTGAGATCTTAAATAGTAATGAGATATTCAAATCCCGGACTTCCCCTTCTTGTTTATTTGTGCCGTATAGAAATGAAAGTGTTAGTCTTATTACCCTGTACTTTATCCATTTCTCTGAGTCTATTTTACATGATGTTCACTTCTAATCGTTACTCATACTGATCTTATTTTTTTGTTCCCAGTGTCTCTCCAATGTTGATGTTTCTGCAGTTCAACTAGTAAGTCTTTGATTTTGGTCTGCTTAAGTTCAACTTAAGTTCATTTTTGTCTTTTTTATTCACTGCATTTTTGTCTTTTTTAATTCAGTTAACTTTTTGTCCTTTTTCAGGTTTTCGCTCCAATAGTCTCCGCCTCCTGCTCACCTTTCTTGATTTGTATCGACCTCAGAACTAAAAGTATCAAAAAGCAAATCATCCATCCTATGAAAGGCAGATCTGTTGATTATTCTTGTTTTATCTAACCTTTGGTACGTCTATTGTTTCCATTTTGCTTAGGGAAATGTGTGTTATTGTGATTCTACTAGGAAATGACGGAGGAGCATGCATATCATATTTTGTTGTTTCATTGTATTCCCTACTCAACCTCGTGGTTGACCCTGTGTATTCGTGAACACCTGTGACGATCCAAATATTGGGGAGCAGGCTTGACAGGTTTATGAGATAGGCTGGGAGCTTGATAGGCGTGAGACACTGGATCAGAAGACTTAGTAGCTAGATCATCATTTAGAAGACTTTCACTTTCATTTATGTTAGTTCCTTGTAATTTGATGTAAAAGAGGTTTTGTAATAATTAAGTTAAAGTAATTATATATTTTGCCTTGGAGTTTAATTTGTTATTCACTACCTCGGGAAACCGAGATGGTAACAGTCCGGTTTATTAGGGAATGTCTTGCTAAAGGCTCCTTCATAAATCGGGGTGTTACAAAGTGGTATCAGAGCGAACGATCCTCAGGCCTAAACCAATGAACCCAATGAACGTAGGATGTGTCTAAATAAAATGAACCCCTGGGAATAAACTGTTAGGAGCTCACAGTGCGGTTAAGAAGGCGCCCTTAATACGTGCTCTTTTGCCCTCTCAGTTTTGAACCAGGTAACCCGAGAGAAAATTGAGTGAATGGGGTAGTTAGAAGGAAAACCTTGGATATAATCGAGTTGATGTATACCTTGAGACCCATATATTCTAACCATTCTGCAGGACAACGTTACGGTAAGTATTTTGTATGAATGATGACGTGATCATATGATGTTGTGGAGATGAGAAATAAATTTTCGTGTTCAGATTGATAATCAATGAAGTGTTGGATTGTGGTAATCGTGAGCGTGAAAATAATAGCGAATTGATGATATTTATCTGGATGGATGTGAATGACGTGTTGATAGTGCTATTATGTTAGTGATATGCGGTTATGTGATCCCGAAGCCATGCTAGTATAGTATTGTGATAGTAATCAGAAACACTATTGAATTGCTTGTTTCTAGTCATAGAAATCGTGATTTAGATGTAAGGAGTAGATCGAGATGCGAAGGGATTCTATGGGATAGATGTTTACGTAAGTACAAAGTGTGAGATTTAAGTTGGGATGGGTTAGTATACATAGTATGTTCATAAGAGCTTGTAACATAGTAAAGAATGACCTAGTGCTGAAACTCGTTTTGTTTGATTTTACTCTTTAATTGACCTTACTGCCATGTCTTTTCTGTTTATTGCCTATGGATGAAAATTTTATGAGAGATAGCCTCGTGAGTTAGTGTTCATTTGGCGTTGGTTTCATGCTTATAGGATATACGGATTAGGAGTAATAAATATTTTAGTGGGCTGTGGTCAGGAAGTTCCTGTGCAGTGATGTTTCGACCAACGATTTTGTAAAACTCCTCATTTAAATTGTATTAATAATTTTTGCATAATTCCAACTCCATCGATCACAAGATTCGCATATGTTTTCAAATTGATAAGCCACGAAAATTCTTGATGTCTCTATATTAAATGGTAAGTTTTGCAAACTGACCCAAGTTTCGGACCAATTGCTGTCACATACTTGTTTGGACCAACTGAGTTGTAAAATCCTTTAGAAATTGAATTCTTGAGCTTTGGACCTCATTCTTTTTCTCACGAATTATTAACTCTCTGTATGTTATAAAAAGTAATATAACTCAAGTTTTCGTTGAACGGTTATTTATTCGTGATTTTTTTGGAAGTTACAACGTGAATCATAACTTTTAAAATGTGAATGCTATGTTGAGTTTTCATGCAGTTGTTCGATTATTTCATGAGCCTTATTAATGTGAAATTATAGTGTTCTTATATGATGATAGTAGCACACATATTCATTGATTATGTATCTTAACTAGTGATAAAAAAAAAATTAAAGTTTAGTTTATAACATTGTTGGCATGATAGTATGAGTGAAATTGAATAGCTTAATTTGATTCTTAATCGAGGGTGAAATATTTTATACGAGTCCAGTTGTTTGCATATTTTATGCTTGGCATGTTATAATATCTCTGGTGTGTTCATCATATTTGAATAGTGGTCGGATATATATAAATATAAAACTATATTGTCATATCTTGGTAAAGTTGGTGGCGTTAAATGTTAACTTGATTGTTCTAATATACTCGCATGAATATTTATAATAATTATGTTTAAATGTTTACACATAGATGGTAGTAATGAGTATGTCTAAATGTTCACACATGTAGGATGTCATCTGAGTTCTAATGTCTTTTATGTGAGTCTGTGTGCCTATAGTTATACTTATTACTTTCATTGCATTAATTTATTTCAGTTGAACCTAAACTTATGATATAATAATAAAATAGTGTTGTTGCTCCTTATTGGATATGTTCATAGTTGTATTGTCATGAAATGCTAAGGTGATTGTTGCAATTGTCACGATATTTGAAATATAGTTTGATATAGTTACAATATAGTTACGATATTTGAAATATATTCTCGAACCGTCGCTATGAATTATAATGAGATAACCCTTTGATGATTCACATGTTATGCGTATGTTTAAATGATAGTCGTTATAGTTACGTTTAATTGAGCCGCGAGTTGCCTATTTGTTCAAACCGTGCAAACCAGAGAACTTGTTCACCTTGCTAATCTTTTGTCATAGATAATGTTTTACAAGTTATATGATGGTATATGTACATGTTTAAGTTGTTTATGCGATATCTTTTATTTTGCTGAAAATGAATTATACTGAGTTGATGGATACAATTGAATGGTATGGTTGCTAAAATGTTAAACATATGTGTGATATGGAAGTAATTTTGTTGTTATTGTGAATCATATAACCATTAATACTCAATTGTAATTTCAGTTGTTTGACTTCTACATTATTAAGTTAATTACTCATGACGCACAGTCGATGGTTCCGTAAGGAGTTTAACAGGGAATTTTATAATGTGCCTCCGATCTAAACTAATAATCTTCTTATATTGACTATATGGTTAGACTCTTGTCTAGTTCTTATGACGTGATAAATCGTTTTAAAATTTAACATATGATTGAGTTGGTACTTATACTTTTGTGTGACCATGCAACCCGTGATAAATAGATCTGTAATAAAGAGGTAAAATTTTGATTGAACACAGTTAATTTGTAGTTACTTGCTTTACATCATGGTACGAATCGTATGCTTTGATGAGACGTCACCAGGGAATGTGTACTATCTAAAAGGTCTCCGATTAAATGTTGTAGTCGTGTTAACCGTGAATATAACTGAGTAAAGAAATGCAACTAAAATCCTGATGTTGAGGTAATAGTCGTTCATTAGTAAAGATAGGACTGAAATGAATAAGATGAACCTGTAAATTACGAAATATGAGTCGACACCTAAGCTCGTATTGTTTGAAGGAATTGAGTTAAGTTTATCTGATTTTGAGTTAAATGGATTCTATGGACGGCTCTGTTATAAGATTTATGTTAAGAAAGTTATTCACCGTCCAAAGATGAAAGTAAAAGTTTTGAAAATGAAGTTAAATTTTGTCGTGTGAGTATAAATTGAATGAGATTTCCGGCCATTAATGTCTGGTTGTATGGTTTCATGATATTTGCTAGTCTGGGGAATGAAGCTAGAACGGAGTCACAAATAGTGGGTTAATTTAGTCATGTTGTTCGTTCATGTAGTGAATTAGTGGGTTGTGGTTAGTTACGAATGTCAAAACGGGAAATGTAATGTGGTGATTTAAGTGAGTTGTGTGTTAACATGGTATGTTGATATTAGCATGATATGTAATGAATATTTGTAAAATTGGTGTAGTTAAATACATTTAATCTTTTATGTCATGGTGTTGGGTGCAGTTTAAATATATTTAACACCAAGAATGAAATTTTATGTATGATAGTATTGTATGTTAACTTTCCAATATCGTTGTTTACTCGCTTGACTGACTCGACCAATAAGCTTGTAAAATTTGCCAATCAATGTGCATTCGTCATTCGTCATTCGACCAATATTTCTTGGAAAATATGCTATTTGACATGAACCATATGTGAGCACCTAAGCATCTTCATCTTTGTAACCTGAGTAGTAATGTATAAATTAGATTGACAAGCAGATCCTGTGAATGTTATTGCATGTATTGATTGATATGAAGAGTGTTTAGATTAATACTGAAATGTCTTAAGTTATTCAACGTGACTTTTGCTCCGATCCGTGGCGATGTGCTGTAGCAGCAGTAACTGTAGCTTCCTTGAGAGAGCTTGTATATTGATTGTCTTTAGTAGGGATTAGTTAATTTGAACGTGAGTTGTGAATCTTTTATCCTCTTTCAGTTGTTAGCAGTAGTTTGAGAACTTTTGTTATAATAATGAAGGTTACGGGGACGTAACCATGTTTAAGGAGGGTAGGATTGTAAAATCTTTATACTTTCATGTGTGATTTCTCAGTTTGGCTATATTGGTTATGCGTTGTGTGGGTTATGTTGGAGTGTTACATGATGTGTTTCTGTTATGGTTAAACTTTGGGACGAAGTTTGTTTTAAGGAGGGTAGACTGTAATACCCGGTATTTTAATATGATATTATATTAGGCCGAGTTACCAGCTGGGTCGTGTAGTGTATTTGTGACTCGGGTAATTATGTGACTCGGGTTTTAATGAATCTAACTAGGCTAGGCCCGTATCGTCTTAATAGCACCTATCCTATATGTATAACCCATCTAACCAAACCCTAATCTCCCTATGACCATATTCATTTTAACCATGAGAAAAGAGAGAAAAGAGAGAAGAGGGAGCCGTGTGTGAAGGGAGCGTGAGGGAATTGCGAGGCGATTTCTCGGCCTATTCTCATCCTATTTCGTAAGTAGACTATCCTATTACCTCTTTATTCAATTATTAGCATAATTATAGTATTATTGGGATAATTTTCGTAACCCTAGAATTGGTTTGGGGGTTTTTGATTATAAATTGTATGAGATAAATGAATGGAATAGTTACAGCAATTTACAGATTCGTTGGTCTGTGTTATTTGAGTGTTTTACCTGTCTTAAAGCCGTGGGATGCAAAAAGTTAAATAAGAGACTCATATTTATTCCAAGCCTAGTTTATGCCTGTGAAAATTGGTAGCATTTCACCGTGTAGTGTTTCCTGAAGAAATTATTTGTGAACGTCTATCTAAAAAATCCGCAAATCAGTAGAGGCTGAAAGATTACTTCTAAAACATAATTTATATATTTAATTGGTGCTGGGTCTTTTTCATATATTTAATTTAAAGAGTTTAGATAAGTTAGGCGTTGGTTTTACTTAAGAATCATTTGTCAAACTCGTTTTATGAATCAATACTTTTTATGCGACGGTTTCTGTCAGGTTTTGGAAATCAGTCTGAAAACCCTTGATAAGTTTGGAATTTGAGAAAAACATGTTAGATATAAATTGTAGCTAAGACTCATGGGGTTCTAATTCAATTGGCCTTGCATCAATTCGAATTTTCTGGAATTAGTTATTCATTTTATATCGAGTCTGCCATGAGCAGGAAAATCAGGAAAAGTCGTGTTTGTTCTTTAAATTGATATTCCTATTAAGTTATGACGAGTCTAGGTTATGTGCATGATTAATTGACTGAGTAGATGGTAATTATACATAATTATGTTATGTAGGTGATGGATAAGTGAAGGATCATAAGTGATTGCTTGTGTGTGCTTGGATTGCGAAAAGGTAGGGAAATACACTTGACTTATTATCGTTGATTTTGAATTGTGTTGACTTGTTTGTGTTTCGTATGACCAAACTGTGAACGTTGACTTGCTTCGTGGCTGTTGATTTACGTTATGATTCATATACTGGAAGGTGATTAACTGAATTGATCGTATTGAGTATGTTATCACAACATTTGGTAACCGGCATGATTTTATGATTGATCAGTTCAAAGATATATATTGTGTTGCATTAATTTCTTTTGAGCATTCATATGCATTGGAGATGGAGGATGTTGTGGTGATGTGGTGTGGTGAAGATGATGTTGTGATAAGGCCCGGCGGGTTCTGCAGACTTGCCCTGGTGTCCTCACAAGGAAATGCGGCGGATCGGCTACGGTCGATATATAGTCTACCGGGGATCGGTATGGCTGGGTGTTCCGGGTTATGAGATATGAGTTGAGATGGAGATGGAGGTGACGGAGGAGCATGCATATCATATTTTGTTGTTTCATTGTATTCCCTACTCAACCTCGTGGTTGACCACGTGTATTCGTGAACACCGTGACGATCCAAATATTGGGGAGCGAGGCTTGACGGTTTTATGAGATAGGATGGGAGCTTGATGGGCGTGAGACACTGGATCAGAAGACTTAGTAGCTAGATCATCATTTAGAAGACTTTCACTTTCATTTATGTTAGTTCCTTGTAATTTGATGTAAAAGAGGTTTTGTAATAATTAAGTTAAAGTAATTATATATTTTGCCTTGGAGTTTAATTTGTTATTCACTACCTCGGGAAACCGAGATGGTAACAGTCCGGTTTATTAGGGAATGTCTTGCTAAAGGCTCCTTCATAAATCGGGGTGTTACATCGAGGCAAGATATTTCAACTCTTGTAAAGATATTTGATAGTTGTAAAGATTGTTGCCTTCATCAACTCTTGTAAAGATATTTTGATAGTTGTAAAGTAGATGATTTTAAAACACGACCAAGTTTGACATTGACATTGTCAATGAGTTGAGCAAAAGGTATGAGATTCACAAGATAAGGTCTGAGATTCACAAAATTAAGAGCAAAATAGATTATTTTAAACCATGACCAAGTTTCACAGAACAAGCCCTAAGATTCACTGAACAATGTCTGAGATTCACAAGATAAGGTCTGAGATTCACAAAATAAGGTCTGAGATTCACAAATTTAACAGCAAAATAGATGATTTTAAACCACGACCAAGTTTCACAGAACAAGCCCTAAGATTCACTGAACAAGGTCTGAGATTCACAATATAAGGTCTGAGACCAAGTGTCACAGAACAAGCCCTAAGATTCAATGAACAAGGTCTGAGATTCACAATATAAGGTCTGAGACCAAGTGTCACAGAACAAGCCCTAAGATTCACAGAACAAGCCCTAAGGTTTCATAAAATAAGGTTCAGGATTCACAACGTTGACAAAAATAAAACAAGCTTAAAACTTGTCTTATTCAATCATCTTCCTCTTCTTCCTCATTACATCATTCTTCATTCTCAACCTCTTCCTCTTCTTCCTCTTCTTCCGATGTGTCTCCCTATGTGAAGAATCAAACCTTTATTAGATACTTTTTTTTTTAGAAAAAAAAAAAGAATTAGTAGACAATAGTAGTTGCGTTGTCAAACAACACTAAAATTGAAAGACAAGAGTAGAATTATACATACTTGATTCTCAGGAGGATGCTCTGCAAACTCATTTGGACAATTTCTTTTATCATGGTGTGACATGCGTTTACACTTAGCACACAACCTTTTTGGTTTTTTTGCCTTCATAATTGCCTTATTTTTGCTGCTCACCATCCTTTTACCACTACCTTTGTTTCTAGAGACTTTAGGTGGTAAGATCTTGATTTCTTTTGGAGCCTTGCAGTTGAGAAGGGCCTCCAATTCTTGTTCTTTGGTCAAAGGCTTTGGGTTTGGCTCCAACTTCTCTCGGAATTCTTTTATTAGCTTGGCAAACTCTCTCATATCAAACTCTTCTTCTTTTCTTTTAAGCATACCAAAAGTTGCGTAAATCTCAGACCACACCTGAGACATCTCAAACTTACTATTACCAGTAAGATCATTGTTTTCCAGTAGATTTCTATTCAAATCATAAACCGTGTTTCTGAGTGCATTCTTACTCCACCTACGCAAAATGTATTTCTCAGGAATTTCCTTAAACTTTCCCGAGCAAATCCAAATGATATGGTTGCATAAGATACCTTTCCTTTCAAACAATTTACATGCACAACGAACATCCATTGTTCTCCGATTGTACTCAACTGCATATCTCTTTCGCTTGTTCGCGTCCTCAACAATTGAAACTTCAAAGTTAGTGTGGGGTAATATCCGTATAAAACCCTTAAATTATAGGACTATAACGCAAATTTAATACGTGATTTATTGTCATAAACGAAAAACAATGAAAAACGATAAAGCACAAGAATTAACCTTCGGTCCTAGTGCAATTCGGCAATGAGAGATCAAAGTAGATCTCCTCCTAATTGTTGCACCCAAGATCGTCTGAGAATATGCCCTTGTGCTAGAAATGTATTCTCTAATTGCCTTGCAATATTGAGAGAATTTGTTGTGAGTTTCTTTAGATGTGAGATCTGAATTTTGAGAGGAAAAATGTCTCTCAAAACCCTAATTATTTTTCACAAATGAATGATTAGGGCAAAAGGAGAGAAAGCTCTCCTTTTGTTGCTTGGGTTCGGCCGTGAGCTTCAAATGGGGAGAGTGGGCTTTCCACTTTCTCTTATTTTTAACTCGTGGTACGACCCGAAATTCGCTAAATGTATATGACACGGTTTTATTATAAATCGTCATCGGTTATCGGTTATTAAAGCATCAACTAATAACACGGATTAGTTGAAATATTAATACATGTTCGACAAAGACGATATTGTATAATTAATTCAATATACATCAATTAAATATAATCGTTAATATTTAATTTACGAATTAACTGTTTAATTCACCTTAGCCAATTTTATTTAATCCGTATTAAATAAAATATCTCAACATCGCATTTTGACTAATTATTAGTCAAATAACTCGGACTAACTGCTTAGTCAATTTTCTGGCATCAACATGACTGTATTTTCATACCGTCACATCTCTCAAACGTATCCTATAGGTGTGACTTTTAGGGACCAGTTGATCACCGCCATCTGTATGACAATAACGTCAAACTTATCTAGCAAGCCAACCGTTATTGATAAACGTGGACCAACTGATTATAATATAAAAGTATACCCTTTGATCCTTTTAGAGATTTATAAGTCCTTGCACTAATCAAAGGACACCACCCCAACAAGCTCCCACTTGTCCGTACAAGTGTATGTGCAATGACGTTATCCGCACTAACTGGAGGACACAAGCTCCAACAAACTCCCACTTGTCCGTACAAGTGTATGTGCGATAACCGATTCTCATATTCATTTAAAATTTCTCCCACTCAATGTAAAACAATTTGCAGATCCGGATCCGCAAAGGTCGTATTTTACAATCGATCTGTATCTAGAGTGGTTTCCCCGACTAGAGAGTAACTCAACTGATAAAACGAATTCGTATTCGAGCATGGCCATGCATTTCGATTCTGACTCCTCGAGTGGCCCCGAGAAATATCGAGTACCTGATAAAGGCTGAATATTTCCTTCAACTCGACTCCTTCCGATCTAAGCACAACATGAAATGACCCGAAAAAATCTACTTGGCCCCTCAGTTACGGACGACCGTGAGAAAGAAACCAAAGTCACCCAAAATCTGCCTTAGTCTCAAGAGACAGTCGATAGTCAAAAGAATCGACTCTTAGGATCACCATGGAGGTCCTATCCACGACCGGGCACCGAATGTTATAAAACATTTAGGACTCCACGTCGATGTCACAATTGTGTCCTACGAGATATCCGTATAAATCGCCTCTGTGATTGGTCAGTCAACCTTTTGACTTATGGCTCGTTGAACCCACCATCAACCAACGTCACAAAATAATTACCTTGAGTTATCAGCTCACGTGGGCAATTAAGGACCAAAAATATAATGTTTGTTCAGTTCACTTTGTGGTGTTCAAAATTTGTCGTACAAATCCACATGAAAAACAAAATATATAAATATCAAAATGATGATGTCGTATAGAGTACAAAAAAGAATGAATCTAATCCATAAAAGAGTACTACAACTTAGGAACACGTTTAATTCCCATGGAATTAACGTGTCCTTCATGCTTATCTTGTCGTAATGGTTTAGTGAGAGGATCTGCTATGTTATCATCTGTAGCAATCTTTTCTATCACTACTTCCTTTTGCTCCACGTAATCTCGGATTAGATGAGCTTTCCGTTGTACATGTCTAGACTTGTTGCTAGACTTTGGCTCCTTAGCTTGGAAGATGGCACCTCTATTGTCGCAATAGATGGTGATCGGGTCATTCGAACTAGGCACGATAGTCCTTGTAAGAATTGACGCATCCATATCGCTTCCTTTGCGCCTTCGTACGCGGCATAGTACTCGGACTCGATCGTAGAATCTGTGTAACACTTTGTTTGGAACTCTTCCACTGATGCAGCGCCATTAAGAGTAAAAACGAATCCAAACTGAGATTTCGAGTCATCTCGATCCGTTTGGAAGCTAGCATCTCACGAATCGGGTTCTTGCATAGCTTTTGATCGCCTCCATAAGTCAATGCCCAATCTTTAGTCCTCCGTAGGTACTTAAGAATGTTCTTGACAGCCATCCAATGTGATTCACCTGGATGCTGTTGGAATCGACTTGTCATACTCAATGCATATGCCACGTCCGGACGTGTACATATCATGGCATACATGATTGATCCTATAGCCGAAGCATAAGGAATCCGTGTCATGCGCTCTTTCTCTTCCGGTGTCTCTGGTGCCTGAGACTTGCTCAAATGCACCCCTGGAGCCATAGGAAGAAACCCCTGGCACTTGGGTGAAACCTTTAGCAACTAGTCGTGCTTTATAGATATCTTGTTGACCTTCCACAGAATGTTTTATCTTGTAAAGCCATTTGCATTGAAGGGGACGAACCTTAGCAGGTAAGTTAACAAGATCCCATACGTTGTTCTCATACATAGAGTCCATCTCGGATTGCATGGCCTCAAGCCATAGCTTTGAGTCGGAACTGGTCATGGCACCTTTATAGGTTGCGGGTTCACTACTCGTTAAGAGTAGAATGTCATCTATGTCATGTTCCTCGACCATACCAATGTATCTGTCCGGAGGAATAGAGACTCTTCCCGACCTCCTAGGTTCCTCAGGAATATTCACCGCAGCCGGGATTGAAGGAATTGGTTCCTCCAATGGTTGCTCGGTATTTGGTTCTGGAATCTCCGACAGGTCGAAGGTTCTATCACTCTTTGCATTCTCGAGAAATTCTTTCTCTAAGAATGTCGCACTAGCCGCAACAAAAACACGTTGTTCGGTTGGTGAATAAAAGTAATGACCAAGTGTTCCTTTAGGATAACCTATAAAGTATGTCTTGACCGATCGCGGGCCGAGCTTATCCTCGTGTCTCCACTTGACATAAGCCTCGCAGCCCCAAACCCGTATAAAGGACAAGTTAGGGACCGTTCCCTTCCATAGTTCATATGGAGTCTTGTCAACAGCTTTAGACGGACTTCGGTTAAGTATTAGAGCAGCTGACAGAAGAGCATAACCCCATAATGAGTCAGGCAACACGGTGTGACTCATCATGGATCGAACCATATCAAGTAGTGTTCGATTTCTCCGTTCGGACACACCATTCAACTGAGGTGTTCCAGGTGGAGTTAACTGTAGGGCAATCCCACAGTCCTTAAGGTATTGATCAAACTCGTGAGAAAGATGCTCGCCACCACGGTCTGAGCGCAGTGTTTTAATCTTTACGCCCAAAGAGGTTCTGTACCCGATTCTGGTATTCCTTGAATTTCTCAAAGGATTCACTTTTGTGCTTCATTAAGTAGACATAGCCATATCTACTTAAATCATCCGTGAAAGTGATGAAATACCTATAGCCTTCTCGTGCGGTGATTGACATAGGCCCACATACATCCGTATGTATGAGTCCTAATAGGTCAGCAGTGCGCATTCCAACACCTTTGAAGGAAATTCGAGTCATCTTACCGATGAGACATGATTCACACGTGCCAAATGATTGAAAATCAAAGGCCGAGATAGCTCCATTCTTTATGAGCTGTTTTACGCGTTTCTCATTAATGTATCCCATACGACAGTGCCATAGATACGTTTGATCTTTGTCACCAACCTTTAACTTTTTATTCATTACGTGTAATATTTTAGTGGTCTGATCTAAAACATAAATTCCGTTCATGGAGACTGCCTTGCCATAAATCATATCGTGCAATGAGAAAATGCAAGAATTATTCTCTATTACAAATGAAAAACCAAGTTTGTCAAGTGCAGAAACTGAAATAATGTTTTTAGAAAGACTGGGTACATAATAGCAGTTATATAAAAATAACTCAAATCCGCTAGGAAGCTGGATCACATATGTTCCCCTTGAGACGGCGGCCACTCGTGCTCCATTCCCGACACGCAGTCCACCTCACCCTTTACGAGGGGTTCGATGTTTCGGAGCCCCTGCACATGATTACACAGATGAGAACCACAACCAGTATCTAGTATCCAAGTTCCGTAACTTGCGTGGTTAATCTCAATCATATGAATAAAAGTAGAAGAAGAAGACATACCAACAGGTTTAACGCGACCTGCTTTTATGTCCTCATGATAAACAGGACATGTGCGCCTCCAATGCCCAGTCTTGTGGCAGTGATGGCATTCCATGTTTTCGGTTTTGCTCTTTGTCGCGCCTGATGAGTTACTTGCCTCACCAGGCCCACTCTTACCTGACCACGACTTCTTGAACTTCGGTTTGCCTCTTTGCTAGGTCTCGCTTGAGCTTTGCCCTTACCCTTGCCCTTGTTTGTCACAACGAGAACATCTTGTTTCATGCTCCCACTGAACTTCATGTCCTTCTCGGTCTGTACGAGAAGGGAGTGCAGTTCATGGGGACTTTTCTTCAAATCATTCATATAGTAATTGGCTCTAAAGAGCGCAAAACCATCGTGGAGTGAATGAAGCATGCGGTCTATCACAATGTTCTCGCTGATTTTACAATCAAGTGCCTCCAGTCTCTCGACATTCTCAATCATGCTGAGAATGTGTGGGCTAACCGGTTGGCCCTTCTGGAGTCTCGCATCAAAGAAGCGAGTGGTATGCTCATAGGTCACGATTCTCGGTGCTTTCGAGAATTCCTTAGTGAGCGTGGTGAAAATCTTGTTTGCACCTTGGGCTATGAAGCGTTTCTGCAAATTGGATTCCATTGCAAAAATGAGTACGTTTTTAATCGCACCCGCTTCCATGACGAAGTCGCTATACGTGGAGACCTCGTTAACTCGAGCCGTGGGGCCTGGGGCTGGCGGGAGGGGCTCAGTCAGATACTTGAGCTTCCCGTCGGCCGTGGCGCATTCCGTAATGCCGCCTCCCATTCCGCGAAGTTTGATCCATCATTCTTCGATCTAGTGGACTGATTCATCCGATTCATGAAGATCCGGCCGGACTCACGGTCCAATGTGGCACTTGGCATTGGGTCATCGAGGATGCCAGCCATTATGTTATTAGCAGTTTTAAAAAAACGTGATCTACGCTGAAAAAGAAAGAAAAAACAAAAACGAAATAAGCAACTCATCGAGGTGATTTAAGTCTATTAAAAATTCATTTTAATTGTGTAGACTCATTGCACTTGCATAATTGATCTCCCTCAAGAATAATACAAGTGATCCCAAGACTCAATTTCTGTAAATTGATAAGCCAACTGTTTAGCTAGTTCTTCCGTAAAAACTATTGGTCGATAGATTTCCGTAAATCCTATCTATAGTCCACCATAATCACAGGATCGTACGAGTGACCATAGTGTTGAGATAAAATAGGTCAATCGGTTCCAACTTACCCGACGTAGAAGGGGTCATATTATGCCTACCGACGAAGAAGGGATTCATTGGAGTTTGACCTATAAAGACCGTTCTCAATTTTGTTTATACGAGGAAGATCCCATCGACTTAATTTTAATTCATTGTAAGTGAACGAATAACTAGCATTGCGTGAATGAATTAATTTAGGTGATGGCTTAAAATAAAACGTGTGATATCTGTATATCAAAGAAAACTAACGCGTGACCTCTATATGAGTCAGTTTTCATGCAATTATTAGGTGGTTTGGTTTTTAGGCGGAATATGATGCAATCTATCGTTACGATAAAATAAATAAAAGAATGCAAAACGTAAATAAAAATTCCTAGTGTGGCCTATCCTAGTAAAAAGAACATAATACAACTTTGGAATCCACCGCTGGACCCGAGAAGCTTGTCTTGATGTTCCATCTTTTTCATGCAGCGGGAGTGAGCATCCGATCTCCATCTTTAGTCTTCTCAAAGTTACAATTAAAATTTACAAAATATAAACCTATTTACATTCTAAATAAAAACTGTAATTACAAAAAAAATAAAATTGGAGATACGAGATCTCAAAATACAACCAAGACCGTGTTCCATCATTACGGTAACACGTTCTACTAAGGCCACACTAAGTTACAACTGTTTGTAAAATGAATAAATACGTAATAAAAAGCATTCAAGGCATTCAACAATAACGATAAAAAATGCATCAACTAAAAAAAATAATTTATTCGTGACATAATTCCGTAATTATGTTAAAATTAATCCAAACCACCAAAGATAATTAAAATTATGTGATAAAACCGCTTCTATCAGTTTAATTTTAATTCATCATAATCCGTTACTTTAAATTGTTTTAAAATAACTAAATGGTACGTGAGTGAACCGTTTCACTATTAAGCGAATGCATAAGATCCGTATTATGCACATGTTAAGGCCAAAAAAATATAAAACTCGAAATTTTTTTTTTTTTCTTCACGTCTGCCGTGAACAGTACCAGTAAAAATTTTTTTTTTTTATTTTGGAGCTAATGCCGAGAGCTCAAAAGGCCAAAAAAAAAAAAAAAATTCAAGCGGCTGGAAAAAAACGAGAGCCTCAACAAAACAAACTAAATCGATTTGTTAACAAACAATTGTAAATTGAACATAATCCGTATTAAAACAAAATTACAATTGACATGATCTTAAGATATTGTTATAATTATCGATTAAAATAACAATACGCAAAGAACAAATCGAAAAACAAAAGATCGTGTGATCATAACCATGTATGAACAAGGCACGGTTTTCAAGAAAGGAAAAACAGTAGTGCAAAAAAAATTCAATAGAGCATTTTATGCAACAAAAGCAATTGATAGATCTTTAACATATTGCAATGAATATCGATTACAAAAACAATATGCAAAGATCAAATCGAAAACAAGACATGCAACAACCACAACCGTGTAAACTAGACACGGTTCCCAAGAAAGAAAAACGCAACAGAAAAAAAAATTTCTGCCGAGATCAAAACAGGCTGCCGCACGAAATTTTTAAGCAAAAATTATCGATTCAAATTCGTTTGATGAAAATCACATAGAAATATTTACGTGGCCTCGCTCTGATACCACTTGAGGGGTAATATCCGTATAAAACCCTTAAATTATAGGAATATAACGCAAATTTAATACGTGATTTATTGTCATAAACGAAAAACAATGAAAAACGATAAAGCACAAGAATTAACCTTCGGTCCTAGTGCAATTCGGCAATGAGAGATCAAAGTAGATCTCCTCCTAATTGTTGCACCCAAGATCGTCTGAGAATATGCCCTTGTGCTAGAAATGTATTCTCTAATTGCCTTGCAATATTGAGAGAATTTGTTGTGAGTTTCTTTAGATGTGAGATCTGAATTTTGAGAGGAAAAATGTCTCTCAAAACCCTAATTATTTTTCACAAATGAATGATTAGGGCAAAAGGAGAGAAAGCTCTCCTTTTGTTGCTTGGGTTCGGCCGTGAGCTTCAAATGGGGAGAGTGGGCTTTCCACTTTCTCTTATTTTTAACTCGTGGTACGACCCGAAATTCGCTAAATGTATATGACACGGTTTTATTATAAATCGTCATCGGTTATCGGTTATTAAAGCATCAACTAATAACACGGATTAGTTGAAATATTAATACATGTCCGACAAAGACGATATTTTATAATTAATTCAATATACATCAATTAAATATAATCGTTAATATTTAATTTACGAATTAACTGTTTAATTCGCCTTAGCCAATTTTATTTAATCCGTATTAAATAAAATATCTCAACATCGCATTTTGACTAATTATTAGTCAAATAACTCGGACTAACTGCTTAGTCAATTTTCTGGCATCAACATGACTGTATTTTCATACCGTCACATCTCTCAAACGTATCCTATAGGTGTGACTTTTAGGGACCAGTTGATCACCGCCATCTGTATGACAATAACGTCAAACTTATCTAGCAAGCCAACCGTTATTGATAAACGTGGACCAACTGATTATAATACAAAAGTATACCCTTTGATCCTTTTAGAAATTTATAAGTCCTTGCACTAACTGTAAAGGACACCAGCCCCAACAAGCTCCCACTTGTCCGTACAAGTGTATGTGCAATGACGTTATCCGCACTAACTGGAGGACACAGCTCCAACAGTTAGTTACTGGATCTGGTGGGGTGTATCCACAAACACTACACGCATTTACCGAAAATTTAACCTCCTTTTGGAAATCAAAGAACACTTCATGTGTATAGACCTTCACTGCATGGGCCTCCCGCCTTGACCCGAATAGGGTTTCGGGCATGAGTTGTGGCTGCGTGCCGAGAAGCTTTAGATTGTGCC
This sequence comes from Silene latifolia, assembly GCF_048544455.1. NCBI lineage: Eukaryota > Viridiplantae > Streptophyta > Magnoliopsida > Caryophyllales > Caryophyllaceae > Silene > Silene latifolia. Next base: position 373,359,314 of record NC_133538.1, read on the forward strand.
TTTGTTGGTCCATGGCACTCTCAAATCTCATCCAAAATTTTACAAGAGTCCCATATTTATTTTCAAATCTCTTGAAGAAGCTATTCGAACTCTCTGATCTTTGTGTGGTTTTTAAAATGTTGCCCATCGGCACATTCCTGAAATAAGCGGGTATCCACTGATCTCGTTCCGCGAACTTGTCAGTCAACCATTTATTCTCTTCTAACGAAAACTCGCTAATGACTTTAGCCCAATTCTCTTCAAATTCCCCAGGCTCCAAGTCCTCACTCCAGACAACATTGTTCAGACGACTTAAGAAATCAGTCTCTTTGCAAATTGTGCTACCAACCTTGTCTGTTACTTTATTCATAATGTGCCACATGCAAAAGCGATGTCTTGCTTTTTTGAACACGGCTGCAAGTCACAAAATCCACATTATCTATTGTCAGAGATCTTTTGTCACAAATCAAGCTCTAACATTCACAAAACAAGGTCTCAGATTCACAAGATAAGAGAAATAACAATATAGGCAATTTCAACAACTTATGACCAAGTTTAAGAATATTAGCTTTGTGTGTCATATAACAAGCCCAAAGATTCACTGAACAAAGTCTGAGATTCACAAGATAAGGTCTGAGATTCACAAAATTAAGAGCAAAATAGATTATTTTAAACCACGACCAAGTTTTACATAACAAGCACTGAGATTCACTGAACAAGGTCTGAGATTCACAACATAACGTCTGAGATTCACAAAATTAAGAGGAAAATAGATGATTTTAAACCACGACCAAGTTTAACATAACAAGCCCTAAGATTCACTGAACAAGGTCTGACATTTCACAAGATAAGGTATGAGATTCACAAAATTAAGAGACTGATAGATGATTTTAAACCACGACCAAGTTTCACATAACAAGCCCAAAGATTCACTGAACAAGGTCTGAGATTCACAAGATAAGGTTTGAGATTCACAAAATTAAGAGTAAAATAGATGATTTTAAACCACAACCAAGTTTCACATAACAAGCCCAAATATTCACTGAACAAGGTATGAGATTCACAAGATAAGGTCTGAAATTCTCAAGATACGGTCTGAGATTCACAAAACAAGGTCTGAGATTCACAAGATAAGGTCTGAGATTCACAAAACAAGGTCTCAGATTCACAAAATAAGGTCTCAGATTCACAAATCAAGATCTAACTTTCACAAAACACGCTCTATGATTCACAAATTAAACTTCAAGATTCGCCAAATAAATAACCAAATTCAGAAAAGTAAGATATTCCAAACACACCTGGAACTGCATTTATTATTCCGGCATCTTGGTCACTGATGATGTAATTGGGTTCTTTGCCACCCATTGCTTTCAGGAACTGCTGAAATGCCCAAATAAACGAGTCATCGTCTTCATGATCTAAAAGCACGCATCCAAATGTTATTGATTTTTTTGTGATTGTCAATGCCAGTGAAAGGTGCAAATTTCATGTTATATTTGTTCGTTCCATAGGTTGGATCGAATGAAATAGCATCACCAAACAATGCGTAACATCTGATGGAATCCGCATTTGTCCAAAAAATTCTTGTCAAGGCACCTTTGTCAAAGATCTGTTTCATATGAAAATACCAACCCTTTTGTTTCTCGGAGGGTTTCTAAACGAGAGATGAACATATGTCCATCCTTGCCACTAAGTAGACACTTTACTTCCCTTTGGAAATTCTTGAACTGCGTAAGGGTAGCTCCAACATTTTCGAAACCCTCTGCTTGTTCCTTGCATAATTTGTATGTTAAACTAGCCCCGACATTCAATCTCGAATTTTGTATAATCAATTGCTTATGATATTCGTTCAGTTGATTTATATTAAGAGCAAGTTTCTCAAATTCCCTATTTTTGACGGGCGTCACTGGGTGATTGCGACCCTCACGGAATTGTTCAATTTTGTACATCTTTTCATGGTACATGAATTTTATCATTGCTTCACAACCCCACTTTTTAATTTTAGTTATTCTTGTACCACTTTGCTTATTGGAACTCTCAGCTTCACCTGCACCTGCAACTCCACCCTTTTTCGTACTGGTTTTAGCAGTTTTTGTTTTTCTATTTGCACTTATTGCACCAGCTTTTGTTTTGTCACCAGTTTCAACAGTTGTTGTTTTTGCATCAGCTTTTGGAGGACGATTTTTCCTGTTATTAAAACCTTGACGATGACAAACCATTCATTTTGTTCGAATAGTCCCATCTTTAAACCTCTTAGTTGAAGACTTCCTTGCTTCAAACCCACAAGCAATAGCATAAATTTTATAGAACAACATTGCTGACTCTAAGTCCATAAATGTTTTGCCAAGCACGGGTGTAAACTTCTCTGCAATCCTAGTTATCCATTGCTCAGTGCCACCCGGTGTGTAAGTTACCAAAGTAGTAGGTGTGGAAATAGTTGGCATTGTAGAGGTTGTTAAGACAACAGTAGAACCCTCACCATCCTGACGAGAACCAACATTAGAGCAAGGAACCTCACCACAACCGACACAAGGCGTCACACTACACTGTGAGTTGTTGTTCACATTTGAATCAATACCTAAGAAGATAAAAGGTTCACAAAGTCACATCTCACATTCACAAAACAAGGTTTAAGATTCACTAAATAAGGTCTGTGATTCACAAATAAAGTCTGAGGATATTATCTGAGCAAGGAAGAGAGCAGAATAGGTCATTCCTCTAAAGGGTTCACAAAAGGAGCTCTATGATTCACAAATACAATGACTGAGATTCACAAGTTCACTTTTTGGTTCAGATTATTAGTTCAGTTTTTAATCTTACCCAAGTTGTATATATTAGTTATTAAGTTTCACAAAATAACCTTCTAGTTTCACAAACTAGGGTCTCTGATTCACACAATAAGAAATAAATAAATTGCATTAGTAAAGTTTAACAACGGAGATTCACAAAATAAGGCCCAAGATTCACTAAATAAAGGCTGAGATTCACCAAATAAAGTCCGAGATTCACTAAATAAAGTATCAGATTATTAGTTCAAATAACTTAAAATTTTTTGGTGAAGATTATGAATTCACTTTTAAGAAAAGGTCAGGTTGTATGTATGAGGATATTTTGTTGATTTGTTAATAACACTTCCATTCCCAAGAAAAGGAAATTGAACAATCAAAAAATTTAATATATGGGTAATGTGAACAGACACTGTTGACAGTTGTGCCAAATACCAGGCCTATAAATATCTAATTTCTGAAACATAATAATATATACCAATAACCTCTCTTCTCTCTTCTGTAAAACATTTCAAAAATCCCTATTGCACACAATGTCTCATTTATTTGTATTTCCCTATACTTGTGTTTTGGCGAATGTTCCAGGTTATATGGATAAAAAAGGGAAGTATGTTTGTCCTGACCTCTCTAAATTGGCAGATTGTTTAATGAGCCAAGGTTATGAGATAGAGTCTTTGGTGCCTGTTATGTGCAGGCAGACTTGTCATTTTATGGGATTAGTACTAATTCAATTTGGCACAAATGACAATGGTCGCAAAACAGGCTTTTAAGTTGCAGGAGAAGTTTGAGCAATTTGGGCGTACTAGATCTGAATGGCTGGCTACCTATTCCCGAGTTCAGGGGCCCTTTCTATGGGTAGCATCAAGGCTTGATTCAAAATATTTTAACTACATTCCAGTATGTAGAAGAGTCCCATATTCATCTAAACATGCAGGAAGATCACTCGACATTGATGCGGATGAATCTTTGCACCTATAGCTATATCAATATTGCTCTATGTGCATTGCCTCGAACAAATAGGGGTGATTGATAAACTAAACAAATATCATATCTTGCCTAATTTTTCAGCTTTTCATTTTATTTTATTTTTGAATGTTGTTGTTTAGTTAATTCGAAAGCCATGAACCTGCGAAATTTTATGTGATGAAAAATTACAAGATTTTTAAGTTTTCTGAATATTATGTTTTAATTAATTTTTCTAAGATTCACTGAGTAAGGTCTGAGATTCACAAAATAAGGTCTAAGATTCACTAAACTAGGTCTGAGATTCACAAAATAAGTAAAAGAGTAGAAAAGGTGATTCTAACCACTTATGATAAGTTTCACAAAACAAGCTCTAAGATTCACTAAACTAGGTCTGAGATTCACAAAATAAGGTCTGAGATTCACCAAACAACAAAATCCACTCAATTGATAACTCATTACGAGAATAATTCAACCAACTCTTACAGTCACACAATTAGGTTCTAAGATTCACAAAATCAACTCAATTCATAAACTAAACCTTGGAAAAAAACTGAGATACAATATCGATCCATATATTGCATAATAATCGAGCAGAAATTTTGACAAATGCAAATTGAATCATAAAACATGAGATTTTTACAAAATTACATAAAAAACGATATACCTGATTCAATAACACTATTATCATCATCATTGTGATATCTACAATCTCCATAGCAATTAGAGTCAAATCCGTCAAAAACAATTTATTAAGTAATACGAAATCCACGAACAATCTCCATAGCATAGCAATTGAGAAAAAGGAAATCGCTCAAAATATTGGTCAAATTCGAACGTTTTATTTACAAAATCGTTCAATTTGATCAAATTCGAACCTGATATCATCAATTTATGAGTGAATTGTCAGAATTGTATGAATATACTCAATTTTGATGAAAATTATGAAATTACCTGAAAATTATTCGATTTTTCTTCTGAAATTACTTGAATCAACGTTGTTGAATGTTGTTTTGATGAAATCCACGAACAATCGATGAACAAATTGATGAGCTCGCTTGCTGGAGAATTTCCGTTGAAGACGAGTTTGCTTGATGAAGAAAATAATCAGAAAAAAATTTTGTTTCTTATATTTTAGAGAGATATTGTGTGATTGGGCTATTATATGATATAATATTTTAGTGAGAGAAAGTATTTTGGGCTAAATGAAAAGATTTGGAGTGACCCCTAAATTTTCAAATGAATGAATAATAGGAAGTTAGTCCATATAATGAAGGATTAATGAAGGAATTTGGTGAGGCTGCCGCCTCGCCATAATTAATTAACGGCCTCACCGGATTCGGCCCTCTCTCTCTCTCTCTCTCTCTCTCTATATATATATATATATATATATATATATATATATATATATATATATATATATATATATATAGAGAGAGAGAGAGAGAGAGAGAGAGAGAGAGTCAAGATCTGGTGAGAACGACCATTCGGTGAGAACGGTGAGAACATCCCTCCTCCCTTAGATGAGAGTGATTTTAAAGGCTGAGATCACACGTAATTTAACTCACATCACACATCTTCATCCACACACACAACTCACTCCATAAACCAACATTGCCTAGTGCCTACCACCACGTCCACAGCTAGCTGACGCCGGCAGCCACCATGACCACACCGGCGACATCACCATCAAGTCCAGAATTCACCTGCGACGTCACCGACGACTCCAAACGCCGTCGGCGATCTCACGAACCACCCCGGACATTCTGAATCCACCACTGAGTTGTCATTGTCCCCACCAGCATCACCACCGCGCCGAACCATGTTGTAGAGATCAGATTAGTTCTTGCTAAAATCATTACCCATTTGACAAAAAAAGGAGGAAGAAAAAAAAGGTAAAGAAGAGTCGTATATTACAGCTCCTAAGTTTTCTAATTAAACCCATGAAAATGTTCATATTTATTAGCAAATGAAAACACCAATGAGATCTGAAATGCAGGAATCTTAAATTGGGTGATCTAAATGCATGATTCATTTAGTCGAACACCCTTTCTCTTCTTTAAACTTCGCTCAAACTCAAATTGAGCTAAATTAAACTAGTGTATCTGGTTTCTATTTTGAGGTATCTCAAACCAATTATAATGTACCTTATAACTAATTTTGTGTATCTACGCTAAGATACATCAAAATAGCGGTTAGATGCATCAAGGATTTGTGTAGATACATCGAAACAGATGGGAAGCCAACTAGGAGGAAAAAGAGGTAGTTAGCGCCGGTGACTTGTTGTGTGCCGCTCACCAATTCCACTTGTCTTATACCGACTACCGTTCATCAGTTTGACGGAATGAATTGATTTCGGTGATGCCAAGGAAATAGATCGAGGTAGGGCGATTAAGTGAGGGGACCAACTTCGGTGACAGAGAGAGCTGAAAGTACGTCGTGGTTCGTTGCCGTCGTCGGAATAATGGTAGTGGTGAACGTGAATGCTGATCTGGGATGTTGGTGGTTTTTTTGTGTTTGGGTTAAAGTTTGGGCCATTAAAGTTTATTAACTGACCACACACTCAAAGTCAGCGACTAAATATTTAGTCTAATATAATGTAAGGGTAAAGTATATAAGTGTTCTCACTGAGTGATCGTTCTCACCGGATCCTAAATCCATACACACACACACACACACACACACACACACACACACACACACACACACACACACACACACACACACACACACACACACACACATACACATATATATATATATATATATGAATTACGCCTTAACAATAGAGTATAATTTTATAAAAATTATGTTTAAAAATATAATTGATTAAATCAAATAATTTTAAAAAAATATTTTTAAAGTCATTATACGAAAAGAACGGGTGTTACACAGCGGTAAAAGTGGGAATGTGGGATAAATCTACTGACTTAAAATGGGTGCTGATTTTCGCATCACAAATTTTACTCATCACGGTACGTTGTTGACAATTATACCCCTATCATTTCTCCTCCCATTTGCCCTCTCTAACTTCTCTCTAATATATTCTCTCTAATTCCAAATTTCATGTCCCTTTAATTACACAAACCCACTACATGTTAATCGTGTATTACATTGATAAATTATTTCAAAAAAAAAAAAAAATTATGCATGATAAATTATGTACTTTATTGAAATTATTTTTACGAACACATGTACCATATTCATAAGCGTATTACGTACTACATTGAAAAAAAAAGAAAAAAAAATTAATTACTGTGTACTGTACACTGGACAAAAAAAAAGAAATTAAACCTAAGTTTGTACTATGGAATACGCAAGTACACATGAAAAAAAGAATAAAATAAAATAGACCACCAACACCGGCCACCTGCGCCGACTACCACCAACACTCGTCGGCTACCACCAGAAATCGTCGGCCACCACTATCACCGGCCGCTTCCACTCGTCTTTTCCCTTCTCGCCGACTACCACCGCATCTCCCTTCCCGTTGTCTCTCGTCCTCTCCCTTCTCGCCGGCTTGTCGAACAGAATCCGACGACAAACCTTGGTCCTTATTGTCGGCGGTAACTGCCCCATATCGCCGGAGACAAATATTCCCACCATCCCACAGCAATTAACAATAATTAATTTGAATATAAACTCTAATTAAAAGAAAAAAGTATAACAAGGTCTCAATTAGATGACAAAAATGTATTAGTAAATGCAAATACATGTTCTATTCGAATAATTATTCATAATTGCATAATTTAAAGGATTATTTAATACAAATACTCCGAACTATGGGCGGCCTTCTCGCAATACTCCAAAGTACATTTTAACTCAAAATAAACCCAACTTTGAATACTATCTTCCCAGAATGTATTCAGAAGACCGAGTACCAGATTAACAGGTCATTGTCAATTTGCCATCTTATTTTTTTTTAATAATACTAAGAAAATTATTTATATTATTAATCATAATCATATTATTACTAACACCGTATAATAATTCAATCTCACTGGAAAATTGGATCACCCCACCAGCCTTAACAAACCCCTTATCAGTTATCACCATCACCACCTTACCACCAATTAACCCCCACCTTTGGCAGTGAGCACGACCAACATGAATCCCATCAAGCTAAAGCGGCGCGACCACTGTATACCACCATCAACCAAGAAGCGTCAACTAAGGCGACCACCACAAAAAAAACCCACCATTTGTCCCATAAACCCCGGCGAAGGATGGAAGATGATATTGGAACGGCAGAGTTGAGGGAGTCGATGACCCGATTCGAGAGAGACATTAAGCTTTGACAGGGAGTCGATGGCGGCGTCACGAGTATGCATCAAGGTAGCAACAACAGTTTTCGAGGAAGAATTCAGATTTGAGAGTAAGCTGCAGTTGGTGGCGGATTTGGGCATGCTTGATTGAGGCCGGGATTGTGGGAAGTGAGGGTGGAGAAAATTAAGGTTTGAAAGGATTGAGAATTAGAGAAGACGGTAACGGATTTAACTGATGGTGGTGGTGGTGGTGGTGACTGGGATTTGAAGGTAAGTTAGAGAAGACAGTAATGGAATGGGATTCGAAGGTGATTAGTAATGGTGATGGTGGGGCCGGGTGGAGTGCACTGATTTATTTAGAATGTAATATACGGAGGTAATTTAGTGAAGGAGACGGTATTTTATTGTAAACGACGGAGTACAATAATTTTTTGTGCCTAAACAACATAGTGAAAAGCCACGTCAGTGTCTGCTACACATGGACGCCATGTCAATCTTTACCTGATATAATAGGTCAAAAATTGAGTGATTCTATTTTGAGATGAGGGTACTCAAAGTTCGGTTTATTTTAAGTTAAAATGTAGTTTGGAGTATTACGAGAAGACCATCTATAGTTCGGAATATTTGTATTAAATAACCCTAATTTAAAAGGAGGTTTAAGGAATAATAGAGGGAAGATAAAGAATTTGACGTTTTTTAGTCGAGGGCAAATAATGGAAAATCTAGTGCAAAATATACTGAGATAAATAAAATGTGTACCGCAAAAATAAATTAAGCCAACAATACACACATTAACACATTAACATACATACCCTTCTCTCTCCTCCTATCTTCCTTCTTCTCCACTCACTATTTCTCTCCTTCCTTATTTGGGGATTCCCCAAATCTAGCCCTCTACACTCTGGTATTTTTTACTCTTTTACTTTCCTTTGATCTACTCTTTTTTTTCACTCTTTACTTATTACTCTCTTGTTTTGAGTAATTACTGAGGTTGATTTGTTTATCATCATGTTTTATTTTTGATTTACTGTATAATAATGTTTGTCGGTTGATTTGATTGCAATTATTTGTGTAGTATTCTTTGATTAAAGTTAGGTAAATAATTGTAAAGATTGTATTGTTGTTTGTGGTAATACTATATTACTGTTTAGTTTTGAAAATTGGGGGAGTTGTCTAAATTTAAGAAGATCTCTTGTGATCGATATTATGAGAAATTCTTGGGTACATCGTGTGTATAACATCATCGTGGAACAAGCAAGCCAATGAGGATATTGGATTTGAGAGCATTTTCCGCAAATAGCTAAGCATAATACCAAAGGAGAATGAAAAACGAGAGTTCTCATTGGCTACGGAGGGACTAGGGTGTACGATAATGTAGTACATGTAGTGTATCTAAGAGTTTTTCTCGGTATTATAGTTTCCTTAGAAATTTTCATAAAAATTTTTGGGAACTTTGATTTTACCACGTTGACGACTTTATCTTGCACTCTTGCCCAAGGCCTAAAACCTTCTGGTTGTTTGGATGATGGCTAGCTTAGCTTTTGGAGTCTGTAGGTATAGTTGAGACTTGCATTTGAGTATAGATTGGGTCTATTGTTGTTCACTTGTTTGTGCCACCTCTCGAACAACCAAGTAAAAAGTAGCATTTTGTTGGGCAGTCCACAGTTGTTTCAATGCTTATTTTGAAAAAAAAAAAGTAGTATTGTGTTGTATCCACTATCCAGGAAGACATAGAAGACGTATAGAAGGTAGTAATCTTAAAATGTGTACATGTAGATACATTTCTACTTCTAATGTGATTTAAGCTGGTCTGGTAACCGTTATATTCGGCTCTGTGATTTTGAAGTTGAGAATTGAGATACACGAGATTCTTGAATTTATTAGAAGTCAATATGACACGATTGTTTCAGTCACTAAACATGATTTGAGGGTCATTTGATGTCCAGATTTGTTGCTTACATGTCATGTCAAAGAGTGTTATTTTTTTTCATTAATTCTGATATCAGGTATAACAACCGAGTGATCCAAGGTTTTAAACAAAGCAGTCTATTTTAACTTTGATATATAAGTAGTCAATGACATGGATTTTACGAAAGAGAAATAACAAGAATAGGTGGTCAGTGATGACTAGTTCTCAGTTGGATTCTGCTCTCATCATTTTATGTGTCCCTACTTCCTACCTATTGTCTTACTTGTGCTTGTATCCCATCATTTTCTTTGTGATAGTGTACAACTTTCTTAGCTATGCCTCAACTCTCAATTTGTGCAAAAAATCATTAATTTTTTGACTGTTTTACATACAAAATGTTATATTTTGTGTTCTCCACATTAATCATTGACCATTTTCAGTTTTGGGAATTCGTATGAGTTGTTACCTTGTAACAAACTTGACAGTTTATTTCTTGAATGAAGTGTTAGGGTTGCAGGATGGACAATATGCACAGTTATTGGCAACTGGGTGATGACCTTCGTGGACAGTCAAGAATGTCGGAAGATCACAAGTGGATGATGGTAGCTTCAAAGCCAGCTGAGCAGACGAGACCAAAGGGAGAGCGCACTAACAATCTTGACTTTTCCAAGGGAGTTGCTGATGTGAGGCTAAGGGATAGATTCAGCCTCCAAGAAGACAACAAATTTGAAAGCCTCAACTTTAACATGTTAAATCTGGACACCCAGGGCCCTGATTATTTGAGCAAAAGCACTTTCAGAAATAACATGAACATTATGAATCCTGTCTATCAGAAGAGCAATGTAAACATTATTGAAAACATGACATTTAACAAGGCTAATATCAACAATCACATCAATAAGGAGCCTATCAACAACAACAATAATAATATGGAAAATGCCAATGAGAAAAGGTTCAAGACCTTGCCTGCAGCAGAAACACTTCCTCGAAATGAGGTGCTTGGTGGGTATATCTTTGTGTGCAACAATGATACCATGCAGGAGAACTTAAAGCGACAGCTTTTTGGTAATTTTCATATCCATAAATCTCTTTTTATATAATCATTATAATAAGCTTTTTATTTATGACTGCCTTATTTCTACTTGCTTTGGCAAAATGCCGAGCTTCCATTTGTAGCAGAAAGCTACAAATGAAACCTTCATCATGCTTACTACAAGATTGCTAGTAGTGACCTCACTTGAAAGAAAGCTACATTCACAACTTTCACATCAAGGGGTTGCTTACATTAACAATAATTGTTATGGGGTATTGGAGGTCAAAACAAGGCGACAATGAGGGAAATGATGGTGAATGGTAGATAATGCATAATCATAGGGGGTAGTTGGGTAACTATTAGCCTCTTGGCCTCTCTCTTGGAATAGTTATTTCACTCTTGTCATCTCTGTTGTCTTTCCTCTGTCCACCACTTACTTTCATTTGCTTTTCCTTCTATTACCCTCATAACTATTACTGGGCAGCCTAAGCAAGCCATAAGACAAGATAACTATCTGCTAAATTGGTTTTGTTTGTAGCGATGACTGGTGATTGCTAATCAATTTATGTTTTCAGGTTTACCACCTAGATACAGGGACTCTGTTCGAGTAATTACACCAGGTTTACCCTTGTTCCTGTACAACTACGCAACTCATCAGCTTTATGGAATATTTGAGGTCTCTATTTATCTTCTTTTTTGTCCATTATCTTTATTATATCAGTAATTTGTGTATAAATTTTGAATACAAAGTTTGAAGATTTGGATATAATTAGTGTACTTGTGCCGTCTACAATTATCTTTAGTTCTAAATTCTTCAAAAACATCGTCACTGCACTGAACTTTGGTGTCACATAGGCAATCTAAACTCTTAACAGTACTGTCAATAGTGAATAGACCAGTGAACAGACTTGATCTCTATGATTCATTTGGGCTGCAGTTTGTGGAGCTGAAAGTTTGGGTGGTTGTGCACTGTATGGATCCTATATTTTGGAGTTGCCTCATCTTTTAATTTTATAGAAATGGTCTAAAAAGAAGAATGTAACATTTTCACATATGAATCATAACTCAAAAGGGATTTAAGTTTAGGGCTCCATATTCCTGAGTAAAAATCCCATGGTTGTGTGGAACAGTCTCCTTGTGGAAAATTTCTTATTTTTGTTCAATTTGGTATTGGAGTGACCATATGGTATGGATTTACTTGCGTTTGAGGTCTGACTGTTTGAGTTAAGATCTGACAGATATTGCAATGATCAAATTTATAATGACGTTAATGAGTTTAAGCAAAACTGTTAACAGTTTGATGTTACTGTTTATTGTTTGGACAATTAAGATTTGTCTTCCAATATTCTTATCAATGTATCATCTCATTTGCTCCACTTTTTTATTGACTTTTGATAGGCATCTAGCTTTGGGGGCTCAAATATAGACCCAACTGCATGGGAAGATAAGAAATGCAAGGGTGAATCAAGGTTTCCTGCACAGGTGAACTATTGATGCTGTTGCTGCTAATTTGTTTCCATTTTTTTATGGAGCCAAAATTATGATGGAATAAAGCAAAATGACTCGCTAAATTGGATGTGTGACTTTTATTGTGAAATAGACGTATTTGATGCAATTCTCGATGTGATTTTTCATTATGGGTCAAGCGTCTCCCCGTTTTTAACATGTGGGTAAGATTGCGTACACCTAAGATCTAAATCCCTCTTAACCAATCATCCATGGGAACTAGACCTGTCAAAATTCGACCCGACCCGAAAACCCGACCCGACCCGACCCGTTTTCTTAGGGTTACAAACCCGGTTTTTTCGACCCGCGACCCGTTTGACCCGAACCCGAAATGACCCGATATTTTAGGGTCGAGACCCGACCCGAACGGGTCGACCCGTTGGGTCAAGGGAAAATCATAAATTTTATTAAAAATATTATTATTTATATATTATATTTGAAAATATAGTTAAAAAGTTATTTGTTTATTACTTAAAATTAAAAATTCAACTAAAAAGTCAATTTTATATAACTTTTATAATATTTAATAATAAAATAATTATTAAAAAAACTTTATTTTAATAATTATATCAATATAATTATTGTATATGATGAATATGACTAAAATAATAATTTTAAACATATTTTAATTTTTAAAAATATATTTTTAAAATTTAAAAAATCGTTTAAAAAAGGCGTTAAAAATTATTTCTTGACCCGTATTCTGACCCTAACCCGACCCGTGACCCGTATGACCCGACCCGTATTTGACCCGACCCGTATTCTGACCCGACCCGTATGACCCGACCCGGGACCCGACCCGCCCGACCCGTTTGACAGGTCTAATGGGAACTGTGCTGTTCCTGTTTGATGTTGAACTCTACTTTTTTATTATCACTGTACTATTTTCTATTCTGCCGATTCTAGGTGAGGATACGCATCAGAAAACTGTGCAAAGCATTGGAGGAAGATTCTTTTAGGCCAGTCCTCCATCACTATGATGGTCCCAAATTTCGTCTTGAACTCTCAGTATTGGAGGTAAATGTCACGTTCACTCCTGATTATGATTACACTACTATATATCTTGATAAATATACGGGATCAACATTGGGTTGATGATTTTGAAAATCATGCTGTTTTTACAGACCCTGGAGTTACTTGACCTCTGCGAACAAGCTGGAGTGTAAATGTTGGAAGCTGACACGATCTGCTGTGTATCTGTAATGTGAGAGCCAAATTTTTCTGTGAAGCGCAAGCTTGGAAGATCATTCTGGCTTGGGTCAGGTTATTATTAAGGTGAAATAGTTAAGGTGTTTTGACTAGTTAATAAGACATCACTTGTGTTCAGGAACATATATTGTAAGATGCGGCAGAAAGTGATTCTAGCTCCATTAAGAATACAAAAACGAAGTGAACAAGCCCTGTATCTCTCTCTATCTTGTGATTATAAACAATCTATGATAGTATGCTTGTGTACAAGGCTATCGTTCTGGTGCAATTAGTAGCACCCTTTGTTTTACTTTCAAATTCTTATGTTTGTGGAAGAAACTGGCGAGTGTTGAAACATGTGCAGTGTGAGCGCGAATATACTTGGTGAAAGTTGTTTTTATTTTTCATTTGGAAAAATTACAACTTACCTCCTAGTATTTGTCGCATTTTACAACTTACCACCATGTATTTAGTTTATTACAACTTACCATCTACATTCCAATGTATATATCCCATCTCCCACCGTATTTTGTTCCCGATCATATAAGCTATAATATGACCAAAGTGCCCTTCTTATATTCCCCCAACCTCATTCACAAAGTAACAACTCACCACCTTACCACACCGACCAACAATTATCAGCCTCCACTTATTTTCCTCCATCCCTCCCACCAATCTGACCACCTTGACCACCTCAACACCGTTGGTCCATCCCAAAAACATAGTACACAACCATCATTAACCACCCCACTATTACCCATAAATCCATCATTAATCGAGCGATTTTGTGGAATCAGGCGGTTCACTAATGAGGCCTTAACCGAAATTGTCTGAGACTCTGAGTCAGCATATATTGAGCATAAGGGAAAGAACATGAGTCAGGGGTGGTGAACCAACTCGTTCAACCAACTCGTTCACACCGGCCACTTGCTAAAGAGCATTAACTTGATCACGTCTGCAGAGTCGATTCCTGACGCGGGTTCACTGGTCCGGCTCAACTCGGGTGCTAAATCGCGTTTGGGTTTAATGGGGTTATTGGAGTACTTGAGTGTGGTACAACGTGTGAACAGCGGTGGTGAGTTTAATGTGGATCAAGTAGCAATGACTAATAAGGGAGATTTGTTTGTCTCATAAATTAACGTAATTTATTTTCGCAGTACACATTTTACTCATTTCAGTACTTTTAGTACACAACTTTCCATTTCATACCCCTAACTAAAAAAAGTTCTAAACCTAATTCTCTCTATTCATAATTAAACAACCTCTCAAATTAACCAAATTTATGCAATTAGTATGATGATTTTAATGTAGAAAACGTAATTGGATTCATTAATAGCAAACTCTTAATCAAATTAATACTGTATTATTATTTTTTTTATAGATTTTGTTAATTCATTTACGATTTTGGGTTTTATATGTTCGGTATTGGTTGTTCAAATTGCAGTGGGGTGGCGTAAGTGGAGGATGACGGAGGGAAGGGCGACGCAACCGGGCGGTGAATGACAGTAGGCGTTCATTGTTGAGGGGATGGGAGACGGAGGTTGGTCTGGACGCAAGGGTAAGCTACGGTGGTCGGCGAGTTGAAGGGTAGGATAACATTGATAGTTGGTCGGCAGTGGGTTTGTGTTTGCAATAGTGGAAGTTAAGGAGGGTGGTTGCCTGGTTGGTGGTGGCTTGGTGGGGAAATAACGTGAAAGTGGTTTTTTTTTTTTTTCAAGTTGTAGTACAATGGGTGAAATGAGAAGGGTAATTTGGGAAAAACGTACTATAATGAGTAAAATGTGTACTGCGAAAATCAACACCCAATTAATTACTTCTGTTTATAGTCATTGTTTGGATACAAGTAGAAGTAAATCAAGCACTAGTTCGTTAGTTGTGGGAACACAAATTTGGTAACAGAATACATAGAGATGGATTATTAATTAAGACCCGATTCTGATGTAATGCAAATTTATGTTGATAAATTGTAGACTGATCAATTTTGAAATACATGAAATCATATTGCAAGTTGCGATGTCTCGTGTGGTATGTTAATCCCTTGATCTGATGGAAATTTCAGGATTTAGGGTTTGAATACGTTCGAAGACTGGGTTGAATATGTCGTGGTGGTGGTGGTCAACCATGTTGGGCTAGACATTGTGGTGGGAGAAAGGGTTGTGGCTCTTTATTGGTAGAGATGTATTGATGTAGTGGAGGGGCGGCTGCTACTTTGTAAGGTCAGGCCGTCAGAGTTTGAAGTTGGGGGAATATAAGAAGGGCACTTTGGTCATATTATACCTGATTTACTTAATGAGTCGGAAATTAAGTAGAATGATGATCGAGAATAAACTTGTAACACCCTTAGAGATTATGAGATTAAGTTGTCCCACATCGGGAAAATATGAGGCTTGTGATATGTTTATAAAGAATTTCACCCACTAGTTATTAACAAAGTCTTGAGCTTTTGGGCTTAAGTGAGGACAAATGTGGACCTAGAGGTATACATCCCATCTTATTGAGGTTGTATTACGACGGACGACGGTGGTCCCACATCGGGAAAATTAACATGAGTTATGACTTCTTAAAGTTTTGCAAAATGACAAATCTCATGAGCACCGTGTATTTTCAGTTTTTCTTTTCTTTTTATTTATTTATTTAAATTGTAGCGACCTTATATCTCATCCGCTAGAAAAGAGGGAAGGAAAGACGGCAACACAAAAGCACAAGAACCACCAATAACAGTCGACATGGACACACTAATCAGTAATCACACTTCACACTAACATCCGTAACCTCTCAAATTTCTCATTTCACCTCAAAATTTATTAAATAAAAAAGAATAATCAAATATCTGTTATCGACCACTGCTCTTTTCACAAAAACTTGAGAGGAACGGTCCCCTTTACTATGGTCTATGGCGGCATCAATTTCTGTCTCGTCGGCGTCGCCATGCCTATCTCCCCAACAAGCTTTCTCTTGCTTTCGCGTCAAGTCATCTCATATACGTTTGGGACGCACCCACGCATCGCACAATTCAAGGATAAGCATTTCAGTTTGCAAAGCTGCTGCTTCTTCTTCAGCTGTTGTTTTCCGTAACCTTGATGCCGATGACTTCAGACATCCACTTGATCGACAGGTAATTTACACCACATTCTCCGTCTGTTCTTAATTTTCCGTCTCAATCATTTGTTTACTTTTTTATTCGTTGTGTCTTGTGAGAGCCGAGGGGTATTTTAATCAAAGCTAAACAAATGATTGAGACGGAGGGAGTAGTTGTTATATTTGTTTGTTTGGTTGAAGTGCTGAAAAATTTGTTTGATTTGTATAACTGTATGTATTTGCGGAAATCATAACACACTTATATTGAGAGCAATTCCCGGATTAGATCAAATCGGCAAGGCTTTATTGGGTACGAGTTATTGTTTCTCGAGATATTTCAGTTTGTGCTGCAATTGTAATTGTTGAATCAAGCATTGTAATTATTTGTGAGGCGTATTTTAATCAATGACAGACAAATAATTAAGACCGAGAGACTACATTTCATCCAAAAATGACAGTACTAACTACGTTGTATACTTGTATCATACAATGATATCCTTACGTGACCAACTGACCAATAAGCCAAGTTAGAGTCAATACTAGTATTGTTGCCTGTTATGTACGGAGTATGTGCTAACATTGGCAATCATATACGGATTATGTTTGGTAGAATCGTAGAAACAACTGGTAAGACCTATAAAATTCTTGTTGCAAGAGTCTCTTGTCCCTGGATTCTTAGATATTAGTCGACCTTCCTTTCATACACTCTGAATATGCTAGATTCTAGACACCATTTTTGCCCATGTGCTCGAGTTATTAAGGGATTCATGCATATAACTGCTGCCAGTTAGATTACCTGAATACCTGTCATATGGAAACCTGCAGTGATGCATGGATACACATAGAGCTGTCAAAAGATGACTCGACTCGACAAACTGACCGAAACCTGGCCGAAAATAACCCGCTCTTTTCAACCCGAACCCGAAGACGACCTGACTCTATAATAACCCGCACATTTAGGGTCAAGATCCTCGAAACCGTAACCCGACCCGGAAATAGGTAAATCAAAAGTTCCAAACGTGGCGGGGTCGAGATCGACAGAGGTGGGGAGTATTATTTTCGATGGAAACGTTGTTGAGGGGGCAGAAGAAATCTGGGATCTATTATTCAAAAAGATGGGGAGTTAGACGAAGATGTGACTCACAAAATTAAAGCGGGATGGTTGAAATGGAAAAGTGGTACAAGGTTTTTATGCGATAAAGATATGCCCCAAGGATTAAAGGGAAAATTTTATTGCACGGCGATTAGATCTGCCTTACTTTACGGCTCCGAGTGTGGGCCGTGAAACATTGTCACATTCAAAAGATGAGTGTGGCGGAGATGCAGATGTGTTGAGGTGGAGGTGCGGCCGTACAAGGAAAGATTGGAAAGATTGATTAAGGAATAATGTGATTAGGGAAAAGGTGAAAGCACCAATAGAGGACAAGATGATGGAAAACCGACTAAGATGGTTTGGCCATGTGAGAAGGAGACATGGACGCACCAGTTAGGAAGCTAGGAGGCTGGGGCTGGAGGCTGGAGGCTTGGGGAACAGAAAAGGTTGCTAGGGTGAGAGTGATACAACACGATATAAGATTTCTCGGGCTTGATGAGAGAATGGTGATGGAGAGGGCACAATGGAAGGCAATGATACACGTGAATTTTTAGTATTTGACGTTATTTGATATATTTAATGTTTTTTATTTAATTTTTAAAATTTTTTTTTTTTTTTTTTTGGGATTTATTACACCTTTTCACCAACAACTTTCTTATATATTAATACTTGGTTCACTTTTAAGGTATTCCGCACCCTTAAGTTTTATTTTGGTTGTCAAAATCGTTTTAATCTTTATTCTCGATTTAAATTCTAAGTTTTTATAAAAGAAATCCGGACTTCGATTTTAAAACCTATAAGTTTACTTGGCTTTCGTATTATGTTTCACTCGCCTTTTGTTTTTCACTTTTTTTTTTTCCTTTTTCCTGTTTTTCGCTTTTTTGAGGTGTGCGTCGTGAACGATTTTTTTGTTGTTTCGGATAAAATATGATTATATTTATTTTAAAGCATAGTTTTATGACATGATTAATCACTCAAATGATAACCATATAAATATAGTCACAAAGGCTTACTCTTACTATATAATATATTAAACTAGATAATTATAAAATTCAAGAATAGTTATACGTTTATAATTAAAATTAAACAAAATAAACATTTGTAAAAAGCCGTTAATCAAACCCGTTACTGGCCCGAACCCGAAACCCTGTAAACCCGTATTTTTCAAACCCGAAATAGACCCGACCCGTATTTTACCCGAACCCGAAGTGACCAAACTCGTAAACCATCCGTTCGACAGGTCTAGATACACAACATGATATCACAAACTTGGCTTCTAGCATGAATTAATGACCAGTATTCCTGATTTTTTAAGGTAAATTGTTAGTAGTCTATTAGGAGAAGAGATGAGGGGAGAGAGAACGAACTAGCCAATACATGACAGTAATGTAATCAAGCATTTGACTCCTGCAAGCTGCAAGGAGTCAAAACTTTCAACTTGCCAATATACACATGACAAGAGCTTCGTCGAAGGTTCTAGATGTTCATGTGCCTATCCTTTATGGATTCAACTCTTTATGGAACTGAAAACTCGAGAAGTCTTTATTTCAGCTTTTGAAGACACTATTTGAGGATAGTAACTCTAAAATGTCTTCTAATATGGTGACCCTAATTGCTAGAAGACAAAAGCTGCCTCTGCACTATCTTTGATTGATGAAGCTTATTTTTCCTCACACACATAACTTTAGTTTCATTCGATTATGCCAAATCAGATTCCTGAACTGCACCATTTGATGGTGGAGGCTGCAGAAATACTGAATGTTGAGCCTCCTGATTTGTACGTTCGTCAGAGCCCTACACCAAATGCATACACTTTAGCCATCAGTGGTAAAAGACCTTTCTGCTGTCAAAAAAAAAAAAAAAAAAAAAGTGGTAAAAGGCCTTTCGTTGTTGTTCGCACAAGTCTTATTGAGCTTTTGACACGTAAAGAGTTGCAGGTATTGACATATTCTCTTCCTGTCTCCTGTCTGTTTTCCTTCTCTGCTTGTATCTCGCTCTCTGGGGAGCCTAAAGTTATCAACTGTGAATTTGTGATAACTGATATTAGTCAGATTACGAGCACGACTTAACACAAAATTAATTAGATTATTTCAGTTTTGACAGTCCGTCTCATTGAAGACGGCCACTATCCGTCACAAGCTGAAGACGGATAGTGGCCCTCTCACAAAATGCAAGTGGGTGGGCAAGTGGGGGTACCCATTTCCCCCCACTTGCACTGTCCATTTGCATTTTGTGAGAGGGACACTATCCGTCTTCAGCTTGTGACGGATAGTGTTCGTCTTCAATGAGAATTTGTGCAATTTTGAACAGGCTGTACTGGCCCATGAGTTGAGTCATCTGAAATGTGATCATGGGTTATGGCTGACATATGCTAATATCCTAGCTCTCGGGGCATACACAATACCTGGTAAGTAACATTGATTACTTGTTTACAGCTTATAAATCTCATTCATTTAGTCATTTGTACTTTAAGGTATGTACATAGAATCACATAGATGATAAATATCAATATAGTGTGTCTGCTGTGAAAGTGCACATATATATGTTTGATTTCCATCACCATTACAGTGGTTCAATTCGTCTGTGAAAAGTTAAGCTCTGTATCTGATTGCAGGACTTGGTGGGTTAATTGCTCAAGGCATAGAAGAACAGTTGTTTCGCTGGCTTCGAGCTGCAGAGCTAACTTGTGATCGTGCTGCCCTTCTTGTTGCTCAAGATCCCAAGGTTTGATGTTGCGAATTTATGCACTTTGACTTTTTAATTTGAACTAATGCTTCTGTTCATGAATAAACTTCCTGGTTTCCATTTTGGGTGTACATGAATAAATTTCTCACTTTGAACTTCGGCTTTTTATAATTCGTAGTCACTATGGTTTCTGACTTCACAGTTTCCACAGCTTACATTTTCATCAACATCTTGCCTTTTTCTTCATTTTGGCGAATAACATACC
The DNA here is from genome assembly GCF_048544455.1 of Silene latifolia. NCBI lineage: Eukaryota > Viridiplantae > Streptophyta > Magnoliopsida > Caryophyllales > Caryophyllaceae > Silene > Silene latifolia. The sequence goes on from NC_133538.1 coordinate 373,380,064, forward strand.
AGAAGATTATTCAATAGATGGACCTATGGAAGGAGTAGGACGTTGATTAGTTCTAGTTTTCCTTCTCTGTCTGATTACTCTCACAGTAGATTATATAACTGACTTTCTTTCTCCCTTGGATGGTCTTACAAGAGAGTAGAGACTGTCATATCAGTTCTGATGAAGCTCTCTGGGGGCTGTCCTTCAGTGGCGGACCAACTAAATGTGGATGCATTTCTGGAGCAAGCTTGTTCTTATGATAAAGCTTCGTCTAGCCTAACAGGCTGGTATATAAGGTAAGTTTCAAGGTTGGATGCAAGTTATTAACTTTTTGTCTGAAGGACTCCACTTGAATTTAGCAACCATAAAACCTTTCTGTCAGGAATGCTCAAACAAGGCAACTTTCACACCCTCTTCCAGTTTTGAGAGCTCGTGAGATTGATGAATGGTCAAGAGGTCGAGAGTACACTTCTCTTCTCAAGCGCGCAACGCAAAACAGCACACTGCACAAGGTTTAGATTGTTCTGCAGGACGGGCTGTACAAGGAGCAGTTGTTAATAACTTTCATATTTCCCAGGGTTAGTGTCTTAAACAATTCTTTTTCCATAAATACATTCTAATCGGCTTGGTTTCTAGCCCATGTTCGTGAATTTCCGTGTCACACCCACGGTAGTACTCTGGAATTGAGAATAATTTGGTATATATCATGTATTATTAGGTGAAGGAAACATGGTGATATGTCATGCTAATATGCTATGTTACCTCAACTTTTCACTTATACGACAGTACTTGTATTCGACATGATACTCAAGAATGTGGGAATGGAATCCATATTCGACCCTTATCAATCCGACGTTTTTTCTAGAAGAGCTAAACGGGAAGAAGCTTGTATGACAATTGTAGAAAATAACTTTGTAAGAAACATTTTTTATGATGTTCAAGCCTTGTTACTTCAACACATCTCTATTTCACTTTCTAGAACTAATATTTAAATTTTTTGAATATAATTTATGTTAATGAAGACGTGACCCCTTACCTGTGTCCTCATTTTAAGGACAGTCTCCCTCTATCGAAAGTCCTGCCAAGTCTGACAATTCATCACTTGGATATGTACCAGCGTCACACGCTCATATTGAGTTTGACTGACTATCTGAGTAACCTAGATGTTTTGTAAACTAAAATGAATCTAATACCACCTCATGCAGTCATGCCCACGAGGTGAAGAATTGGTAGTCAGCTGGAAGATTTATTAGAGGACTGGATAGTGGAACTGTGGTTCAGATTGTTTGATACGATTCCTGGTCAGTGTAAGGACCAGGAGTCGAACACGGGTGAGCAAGTTCATGTGGTATCATTGGCATATTGTTTAATGAAGGCCCAATATCAAGCTAGATGGTGACGGGTTTGTTAGAGCTGAGTCCGAATTATAGGAAGTAATTTAGTTGAATAAAAACTGATCATTGATCAGATTTAGTTGTTAGGTTAAATGAAGATTAAGTTTACATTTTATTAATTGTTTTTTTATTTAAGTTAAGGAGTCTCATTAGTTAAGGAGACGATTAGTTATTTAAGGATTGCTTTGTATTCTGATTTAGGGATTGAACGTTTAATAAGAATTCCAGAAAAAAAGTAATTTAGTTGAATAAAAACTGATCATTTATCTGACGAAAAAAAGTTGCAAATACGCTATCTTGAAGTTGGTAAGAAACGCATCCCTGTGGTTCGTGAATCTCAAGGAAAGGCGTGCAAGGGAAGGCAAGAATAAAATAAATTAGTTCCTGGGAGGACCTCAAAAGAAAATTGCGAAAAAGGTATGTACCCAAAAGTTATAAGATCGATCTATATAAGAAAATTGCGGAATTAACTCAGGGTAGTTTATCGATTACCAATTATATTTCGGAATTTGAGAAACTCACATTAATGGGTGAAATTGATGAAATTGAGGAACAAAAGATGGCAAGATTTTGCAGGGGATTAAACCGTAATATTGCTAATGTAGTAGACTTGCAGCCGTACGCTTCTTTTGATATGTTGTGTACCCTAAGCCTAAAAGTTGAGTCTCAGTTAAAGGCTACTCTAGTTGCTCCAGAACTGAGTTTGTCGGGTAAGTGGGATGGTCAGCGGCAAGAGATGGCTGGTCCAAGTACAAACACGGTACCAAAACAAGACCACCGTGCAGGCGAGCCGAATCGAAGGGGAAGGAGCGGGATATTTCAAAAATTCGTTGCTTTACATGCCAAGGGTTCATGCACTTTCAAAGTGAATGTCCAAACAGACGAACTGTGTTTTTTTTTTTTTTTTTTGGTAAAATGTGAGCTTTTTTCATTCATAAGAAAAATAAGGCATTACAACTCAATGTCTTGTACTTTGGAGTAGCTATTTCTAGATTACATTAATGCCAATTTGAACTAGCCAATTTTTATCATTGTTTCCAACTGGCATCTGAATGAAATGCTGAATTCTCTGCCTGACCAGCATCTGAACTTCCTTCCCTATCTTCTCAGGCCGAGCTAGCATCAATTCATGTCTACATCTATTCCTTTCCAGCCATATCAGGTACCAGCAAGCCAACATAGCAACCCGTCTAATCCTGGTCTTCACTATACTGCTTCCCTGATTCCAAGTATCCTGTAACCAAAGAGTAACATACTACAACACTCTTTGACTGTAATCACACTGGACAAACAAATGCTCATGTGTCTCCTGTCCATTCTCACACAATAAACACTGATCAGTGCTACAATTGCCAATTTGTTTCAACTTCATCCTAGTGTTTAAAGCCACATGTTGGATCAACCAACCAATCAAAGCATGTTTAGGAACACCCCAAACATCCAAAATATCATCATACCACTGAACATGTGGGTGTATGCCATGTAACCAGTGATATCCAGAAGCCACTGAATAACCTTTAGGATCTTGTCGCCAAACATTATTGAGATAACCAGCTGCCATGCAATCTCTCACCTTGCATATATTCCGCCAATTCCAGTTGGAATCAGCAGGAGGTTGATAAGAATTCCAATCCTTTCCTTTTCAGATAAACATGATCAATCCATAATACCCATAATCTATCAGCTTTTGTGTATATCCAATTGACCAACTTTCCCACTGTTGCAATATTCCACACCCCTGCCTGCTTTATACCTAGACCACCTTCCTTCTTGCTACAACAAACATTGTGCCAAGCCACCAAAGGAGCCCTCTGATACTCAACACCTCCATCCCAAAAAAATGTCTTGCAAATTCCTTCTATTCTCTTTATCACACACTTAGGTATTATGAATATAGAGGCCCAGTAATTGTGTAGTGTGTTAAAAACTGCATTGATAAGAGTCAACCTCCCTGCATAACTCAACTTCCTTGCACCTATACTCCTTACCCTTGCTGTTATCTTATCAATAAAAATGCTACAATCCAATCTGGTCAACCTGGTAGGTTGTATAGGAATCCCCAGATAAGTAAAAGGTAAGCCACCTTCTTTAAAACCAGAAACTTGAATGATATCAACTTTCACATCATCTGCAACCCCAGTAAATACCACCTCTGATTTACTGGCATTCACCTTCAGACCCGAGGCAGCTGAGAATGTTGCCATAGCTCTCAGCATCAGCATAATAGACCTCACATCTCCCTTGCAAAACATTAACATGTCATCTGCAAATAACAAGTGGTTCAACTTCAAGCCATTACATAGAGGACGATATCTGAAGTGCCATTGTTGAGTTGCATACTCCAAAATTCGAGTCAAGTACTCTATACAGACAGTGAATAAGAGAAGGGATAGAGGATCCCCTTGTCTTAACCCTCTCTTTCCATTAAAATACCCAAAGTGATCCCCATTCAAATTCAGAGTAAATGTTGTAGAAGTCACACAACACATCACCAACTGGATAAATTTTTCAGGGAACTGTAGAGCTGCTAACATTTGCTCCAAGAATTGCCACTCAATTGTGTCATATGCCTTCTGAAGATCTAGCTTAAACCTGCACTTAGGGGATACATTGCCTCTGTGGTATAGCCTTACTAGATCCTGACAGATGAGTATATTTTCCAATATACTCCTCCCCTTTACAAAAGCACCTTGATTCCTACTCACAATATCAGGTAGGACCAAAGATAACCTGTTACAAATGAGCTTAGAAATAGTCTTGTAAAGCACATTGCAGCAGGCTATTGGCCTAAAATGCTTCACACTACTAGGCCTGTCCACCTTAGCGATAAGAGTAATTGCAGTAGAATTGATCTGAGCAAATATTTTTCCAGTATCAAAGAAATTCAAGATTGCCCCACTAATCTCCTCCCCTACTATCTCCCACGCATCTCTAAAGAACTGGCTTGTATAGCCATCAGGCCCAGGAGACTTGTCTTTAGGAATGCTAAAAAGACAAGTCTTAATTTCCTCCATTGTCACAGGCATACTGAGTATAAGAGCATGAGCATCAGTGCAACATCTCCCCCTTCTCACAACATTCACATTCACATTCACAGCATCAGTAGCATGTTGTTCTCCCAAGAGCTCTTGATAATAAGTAAGGAAAGCACTCTGAATAGTTTCCCCTTCACTACAAAGTACCCCCTCTTTATCCTCAATCTGCAAAATCTTATTCATCAACACCCTTTTCTTAATACTATCGTGAAAATAAGATGTATTCAAGTCCCCTTCCAAGGACCACTGGATTTTTGCCTTCTGCATTAGAAAACTATCCCTAGCTGCTACAAGGTCCCTCAACTCATGGGATACATCATATTCCTGTTGCATAAGCTCAGTGTTACCAGGATTAGCTATTAAGTTCTTCTGGATTGTAGTCAGTAAGGCACTAGCTATACTAGTGCTATTTTCTATATCAGAAAAACATTCTTTATTAAAATTCTTGAGGACAGGTTTCAAAGCCTTCAATTTCTTCAACACCTGAAACATTTTAGTCCCCTTATACCCATGTTTCCAACTCCTATCCACCAGCTCCTTGAAATGGTCTGCTGTGCCCCACATATTAAAATACTTAAAGCTTTTCCTCCCTCCAAAATTAGCCTGTCTATCCATCAAAGTACAGGGGCAATGATCAAATAGCCCTTCAGGATGAAAATGTGCCACATAATCAGCAAACATAGAAAACCATTCCTGATTACCCATCATCCTATCCAGTCTACTATAAACCCTATCATTTGGCTCTTGCTTATTAGACCAAGTGAACAAGGCACCTGTTGCAGGCACATCCTCCATACAACAAATAGAGACACAATCCTGGAATTGTTGCATCTCAGCATCAGTAGTGTGGCCCCCTAGCCTTTCCAAAGGAGAAAGAACAGTATTGAAGTCTCAAGCCCATAACCAAGGAACCTCACAATCCATGGCCTTGCTCTTCAAAAAATGCCATAAAGTCTGCCTCTCATTCAAGTCCATTGTGAGCATAAATCATAGTAAGTAAGAACTGCTTATTATCAACATGAGATTAAACCATCATATGAATGAATTGTTCTCCATACTCAATAAAATTGACATAAAAACAAGTAGGCTTCCAAAACACCCAAATCCTACCTCTTTTATGCCAACTACAATTTGTGGATATACTCCATCCAGCACAAAGAGTAGTATTCTTATTCAAAAGCTTATTAGGTTTAATCTTAGTCTCAAGTCGTCTAAAAAGTCCAACACCATTATTATGCATGAACCACTTCACCAACTTCTGTTTATTCAGGTCATTAAGACCCCTCACATTCCAAAATCCTATACTATGCATTAGGTATAGGTGGGGGCGCCTTACCACTCTGAACTACACCCCCTAGGAGTAGTCATACCATTTAGAGCATCAAGGAATGTAGGAGCTCCTGACCATTCTCTAACTCTCTGTCCCCCAGTCATACTCCCTTATCTATTCAACCTCATTATTTGTCTAGCTGGTATTGATTTGATTGCTGCTGCCAATATAGGGAAAGTAGCAGGAGTAAAAAGAGGTGGAGAATTAACGGGAGGCACAGGATCAGATTGTGCCTTCTGTACATGTCTCCATACTTTCTTTGGTTGCTTCACCCCCACTGGTCCCCCATGTTGTACAACAAAACTTTTCTTAGCAGCTTTTTTTTTTCCGACACTGTTGTTCATCATGACCCATACCCTTACACAAACTACAGGTACGGTAACAGGTCGCCATTCATACTCAACTCTAACATACACCACTCTGCCGGCCTGCTTCATCCAGAAACTTAATCTTTTCAGGCAAATCCTGTCCCATGTTGAGTTCCACCAAAACCCTAGCATAACTCAACCTAGTCCTCTCAATAGTGAGCCCATCCTTTTGAACAAATTTTCCAACAAGACCAGCAATTGAGGATAAACATCCCCCCCAGAACTTTAAAGGGAGGTCATACAACCTGACCCATACAGGGACAATGTCTACCTCTATTTTAATCAATTCAGCTTCCACATCCCATGGTTTAATCACTACTGGCTTATTGTCAAACAAATAGTAGCCTGAATTCAACGGAGCATCTCGTTGTTTAGATTGTTTAAAGCGAACTAGAAAGATCCCATTAGGCAGAAAGGAAACCCTATCCACCCCAAATTCCTACCAAACACGATAAACAAACCCTTCTATAATCTCAGATGGAGGATTAGCCCCTAATATATAGCAATATACAGAGTTAGACCAGAATTCTACCTCATATTTTATATAAAATAATAATGATTCACCTATCCTAATAACAAAAAAACCGGACTTGAATGATCCCGTATTAAGGGCTAAATTGGCAAAAGGGATGGGTCATAATTATTATGGAGAGCCCGCATGGCCTAACGATCTTTTATATATTTTTCCCGTCGTAATTTTCGGTACTATTGCATGTAACGTAGGCTTAGCGGTTTTAGAACCATCAATGATTGGTGAGCCAAATGGATCCATTTGCAACCCCTTTGGAAATATTACCCGAATGGTATTTTTTTCCCGTATTTCAAATACTTCGTAAATGCATCCAAATAAGTTATTAGGCGTTCTTTTAATGGTTTCAAGACTGCGGGATTATTAACAGTTCCTTTTTTAGAGAATGTTAATAAATTCCAAAATCCATTTCGTCGTCCAAAGAGCTACAACTGTCTTTTTTGGTTGGTACCGCGGTGGCCCTTTGGTTAGGTATTGAAGCAACATTACCTATTGATAAATCTCTAACTTTAGGTCTTTTTTAAATTGATTCAATTGTGAAATAGCACAACATGTGTATCTAGGGAATAGTCGCTTCAAGGTGAATTTTCCCTAGATACATCTATCTATTCAATTAAATTCTTTATTTCTTCTGTAAAATTTAATTTATTCTTATTTTTTTTTCATCTTTTATTTTTCGTTTTTATTAAATGTAAATCAATTCAAAAATGTTTTTCAAGAGTGTCCAATATTTTTTTTACGTCGTCTATGTCAAAATGTTCGATTATCCTTCGTGAATTGAATCAGCTCAGTTATATCCTCCTCCTCGTGAATTGTTTTCATTACCAGGACATTTTTTCCCATTTTGTCTTGTCATCCAACCGTCATCCTTCTTCTCCGGTGTATCCTCAGGTAATTTCAGAACTGGTATGCCTTGAACTTCACATATCGATTTCATTTTTCGAGCATCACCAGATTGAGGCCCTTTAGACGAAGATACAGTACCATGCTCCTTCTCCACATCAATAGGCTTTTTATTTGATGGTATTTTTGGTGTTTTTTTGTTTTTCCGATGTTTGTTTACTCGATGAAGATACTAAAGGTGAAAAGGAATTTGCAGTAAATGTCATTACAGCCATCCAGAAGCCATCAGTTTGCGTGACAGGTTGCAAGATGAGGCACCTAATGAGGATGGGATATTCGAAGTCACTGCACAGAAAGAAAACGAGACAATGACTTATGAAGCTCCTATTTATGATACGTCCTTAGTTTTGCGACGTATGTTGCATTCAACAGTCGAAACAAAGGAAGAAGAGCAGCGGGGTCAGCTTTTTCACACCAAGTGCCAGGTCCAAGACTGATGGTGTAGTGTTATTGTAGACGGGGGTAGTTGTACTAACGTGGCATCAACCGAGTTAGTCGATAAACTGGCCTTAATTACTTCACCTCATCTAAAACCTTATTCATTGCACTGGCTCGAGGACTGTAATAAAGTTAGAGTTACAAAGCAGGCTAGGGTGAATTTTGTCATGGGACCATATGAAGATGAAGTACTTTGTGACGTCGTTCCAATGGATGCTTGTCATCTATTATTGGGTCGTCCATGGCAGTATGATAGAGATGTTGTACATCAAGGAAGAAGCAACGTGCTTTCTTTGGTAAAAGACGAAAAAAAGATTATTTTGAAACCTATGTCACCCGCCAGTATCCGTGCCACACACTCGTCTCAAGGAAAGAAGGCTGGTCAGACTTTGTTCACTAGTGAAAGGGAGGCAGAGCAGGCTCATCACGATGCGGGTTTTGGTTACACTCTCATGGCAAGAGCACGGGCAGAGGAGCAGCAGGAAAGCAATGCAAAGGCTGACCTTGGTATGCTGCTGGAAGAGAACAAGGGTGTATTTCCGATTAATGTATCATCTGGATTACTCCATGTACAAGGCAGCAAACTCATACCTGGAGCTCTGTTACTTGAAGCAACACATCGAAGTGACCCCAGAGAGACTAAGGAGTTACAGCTACAAGTGGTCTGGAACGGGAGTTTAAGCTTGACGCTCAAATGCCTTATAGTAAAGATATTCCAAGCTCACCTGAGATTTGCGTTTCAGTCCAAGTCCAAGCTAAGCCATTGTATCATGGGTTTTGATCCTGGAGGAGGGTGTTTTGGTTCCAAAGGTTGATTCCTTCTAACAGAATTGAGGACAATTCCGTCTCAAGAGGGAGGGGATGATACGATTCCTGGTCAGTGCAAGGATCAGGAGTCGAACACGGGTGAGCAAGTTCACGTGGCATCATTGGCATATTGTTTAATGAAGGCCCAATATCAAGCTAGATGGTGACGGGTTTATTAGAGCTGAGTCCGAATTATAGGAAGTAATTTAGTTGAATAAAAACTGATCATTGATCATATTTAGTTGTTAGGTTAAATGAAGATTAAGTTTACATTTTATTAATTGGTTTTTTTATTTAAGTTAAGGAGTCTCATTAGTTAAGGAGACGATTAGTTATTTAAGGATTGCTTTGTATTCTGATTTAGGGATTGAACGTTTAATAAGAATTCCAGAAAAAAAACGATCAAAGGTTTTGATCAAAACTTCGATTTGAGATTGCACTTCAAATCTCCGTTTAGCAGTCGAACAAGGTAGTTCGTTTGTTAGGCACCATTAGTTCGCATTCAAGGTCGAATAACGAACTAAATATCCTGTTTTATTTCGTTAATTACTGTTACTTTGTCACGCTTATCACGTGACAAGTTTTCAGTTCGTTAAAATTAGTTACTCGCTTCCACATTTGTATCATTGTTACTCTTAAAAGACTGGAAAAAACAGTTGCCGTTTATTGCTATCTGTGGTTAAGCATCCTTGCTGCTACATAAATGCTGGCTAAACTATTGGAAGTATAGGAGAAAATTGGGGATAAAGATCCTGTACTGTATATATTATGCTGGATTATATGGCTCTTTACAAACTGTTGTATTCAAGATTGTGTATATGTGAAATAAATACGTTAAAGAAGCACCTGATAAAGCATGTACAGACTGAGCTTCTCGGTACGCCTTATTTATGACATGCATTACAGTAAAAATTTTGCAACCTTCTAATTTAAACCAAACCACAAGGCTTAAATCAATCGTCTTTGGGAAAGATAAATCATACGAAAATGAAGGAATTATAACAAAACTGACGAATTGAGCCGGAGAAACTTCGTCCCTGATGCATTTTGCAAAAGAAATAAACAGGAGGCAAGGTTTCTAACAACTGATCAGCCAACAGATCTAATTTCTCATTCCCCCTGTGAGTCTGTGACGCAATTCTTGTACTCCTTGGCCAATTCGAACTCGACTGTAAATGTCACACTCATCATAGCCTGTGAAAAAAACGCCTTTCGCATGATTTGAAAAGCATCACTTTGCGTCAAACCATGTCACGTCTGACATAATGACATAAGTACCACATTACAACGGGTATATGACTATATGGTGAGTCAGAGTGAAAAAGATCTGGGAAGCAGTTTTTTTCCGAAACATTCAACTTTAGGCATAGTATGCTAAAAGGGGGACGAGTCCTTATCTTTAGTACCTATGTCAAACACCGCTTTTTGCCTTGGTTGACCTAGGTATAAAGTGGATTCGAACGGGTTCCAAGCATCCCACAAATGCTTGGTGGCGACTCCGAACATCTCTACTCGTTTCGAGATCTTTGCCGAGACGAAACCGACCGATCTAAAGCGATCCGGTCGAAAACATTTTTACGTCACCGAGCGTGGCTTTCTAGACCGCTGCATGTCCACAATCTGGCTTGTCGTGCAGGTGGCCCGTGACCGCAGATCGGTAAGTGGCCCAAATCCACAGACCAGCCTGTGGCCCATGTCCACAACTCCAAAGATGAAAAACTAAGTTTACGATTTTGTTTAGAGGATTCAAAATTTAGATGAATTCCTTTATTATGTGAACGAGAATTACTAACTACATTTTTTTGTGATTTTTTTGATGAATTAAACGAAGGATTATTTGCAACAACCTTGAAACGTGCCATTGCTTGCGGTTCAAGCTGTTCGTAGAAAAAAGGGAGGATTTTCTCTCATACATATTACAATTGACTGGGCCAAATTATAATTGTTTTGTGCCGAAGCTTATTTTATTTTGTTGTTCCTTTTAATAAACACCTGGTGGTTTGGGGTGTCCTGTCCCCTTCCCCACGGGTTAGTTTCTACGACTGGTGTGTTGTATCGGGTCTGTGTCCAGAGATGTTTTTTGTTAGGGGGATGTCTAAGTGGTATGTTCATGTTGTACCCACCTTTCTACTCGATTTTCTTGGATACGAGGTTCTTGTCAGCGGGGGTTGTGTTCCAAAGTGTAGGAAATTACTCTCCTTTGGAGTCAGATTTCACTGGTCTGTGTTCCGTCTTTTCTTTCTACGTCCCTGTGGCGTAAGTGCACTTCGTTCTCTCACGTTGGGTCAAGGGGCTTGTGGGTTTCAAGATAACGTGTATCATAGTGAAGGAGATGAATCTCCAAGACGCTTTATTGAGTCTTGTCGTAGGTATTTCTCTGAAGCTGTGTTGACTAAGACGAGTAAGGATAGATTTATGGGGGTTCGTTGGTTCCCAGAGGAAGATTATAATAGCTAAGGAGATGAATCTCCGAGACTCTTTTTTGGGCCTTGTTGCAGGTTTTTCTCCAAAGCTTCATCAATCAAGATTAGCAAAGATGGGTGTTTTCCTATGGCCAGCGCTACTCGTCCATTAAAGATTGTTGTGTATGTTAAGTTTGAAGTTCATGTTCAGACACCCGTCGTACGCTATCAACACGTTATAGATAGCCGATGCAATTACCTTGTTGTATTAGTTTATGTTATTAGTAGTATTTTGGGGTTTTATGTTGTAGTTATAGGTATGGCCTAGTGGGCTGTACCACTAGGATGTAAAACACTTTCTTTACCGCTGTCAAAAAAAAAAAATGAATTGGTAAATACCATCCACGGAATATGATGAATTGGTAAATACAATGAATGGAATACGGAATACGGAATACAGAAGGCCTACTCGGCCTAACATCCCCCCTCAAACCGGAGCATGTAGATCAAGAATGCCCAATTTGCGAAGTATTAAATCAAATTGAGACGATGCTAAAGCCTTCGTAAAAATATCAGCGAGCTGGGATTGGGTAGGCACATGAGACGACTTTATCAAACCATCAGAAATAGCATCACGCATAAAATGGCAATCCACCTCGATATGCTTCGTCCGTTCGTGAAAGAAGGGATTTTGAGCTAGATGAAGAGTTGACTTACTGTCACTATAAACATGCAAGGGACGGAATACCAAGCCCATCAAACAAACCCACCAACCATTTCAATTCGCATAAGACAGCAGTCATGGACCGATATTAGGCCTCGGCATAAGAAAGGGACACCGTCTGTTGTTTCTTTGTCTTCCACGAAACGGGAGAGTCACCTACAAACACAATCCAGCCCGAAACCGATCGCCTCGTCAAAGGGCAACCCGCATAATCCGAATCACACCATCCCAAAATAGCAAGGGAGCTATCGGATCGTAACAAAATTCCTTGACCTGGTCTACCCTTTAGGTAACGGACCACTCGAAGAGCCGCATCCATATGCTCCTTTCTTGGTTGGTGTAAAAATTGAGATAATATATGAACGGCATAAGAAAGATCCGGACGAGTAACTTCGAGATAGACTAAACGTCCCACAAGACGTCTATATCTCTCGGCATCATCAAGTAAAGCACCCGACGCAAGCCCAAGCTGATGATGTTGTTCAATAGGAGTAATGGCGGGTTTAGCACCCAAAAGCCCAGACTCGGATATTATGTCAAGCGCATATTTACGTTGACACAAGTAAATCCCCTTAGAATTACGAGCAACCTCTATACCCAAAAATACTTCAAGACGCCCAAATCGTTCATATGAAATCGAGTCCCAAGATAGGCTTTAAATAATTTTATGGCCTCCGAATTATTCCCAGCAGTAACAAGGTCATCGACGTAAATTAAAACATGGAGACATACCTCATTCTTGGAATAGCTGAAAAGAGAGTAATCGGAATGAGACTGAATAAAGCCATAGTCACGTAAGGCCGCTCCTGATTTTGCAAACCAACAACGCGGCGCCTGACGAAGCCCATATAAAGACTTTCGTAGACGACATACCTTACCTTCTTTACCTTGACTGAAACCCGGGGGCAGTTTCATATAAACTTCTTCGGACAAATCACCGTGCAAGAAAGCATTATGCACGTCCATTTGATGAAGCCCCCAATTTTTAATAGCGGAAACTGTGAGCAAGGTCCGAACGGTTACCATCTTAACTACGGGCGGAAAAGTCTCACCATAATCAATGCCTTCAACTTGATGATTTCCGAAAATAACCAACCGAGCTTTAAACCTCTCAACACTACCATCGGATTTATATTTGATTTTGTAAACCCAACGACAACCGAGAGCTTTCTTGCCATGTGGAAGACCAGTAAGCTCCCAAGTCCCATTATTTTCCAATGCCGTTATCTCATCTGGCATAGCCCGACACCAATTGGGATCATTAATTGCAACTCAGAAATTAGGAGGTTCAACACCCGTGGTAATAACTGCAGGAAAATGTCTATGGCGAGGAGAAAATTTGTTACAATTAATGTAATTAGTAATAGTATAGGGAGTACCTGAGGATGTGGAGCCTGGTGAGTCGGGTTGGGCGTTAGTGGCGGCGGTGTTCGTCTCGAGAATATAGTCATTCAAATGTGGAGGTAATCGTTTGGTCCGTTTTCCACGACCCAATTCAGTAGCAGGGGGAGTGGATGAACCCGTCTGATCATTATTGGCACATCCCACGCCCTCACCATCAATGGAGCCTCTATCAGCACCATCAGCTGCCACCGAGGTGGCCCCTGTACCATCCCCTATACACTCTTCTGGCCCCGTGTTAGAGCTGGCAGCAGGGTCCTCGGTATTGAATAAAACTTGCTCCTCGACAGTGAATAAAAGAGACTCATCGGATGAAGATTCCTGAACCCGAGAGCTACTCCCAGTGTTATCAGAATACGGGAAGCTATTCTAAAAAAATTGAACATCTCGAGACACATAAAAATTACCCGTTTCAATATCATACACTCTCCATCCCTTCTTGTTATAAGGGTAACCAAGAAAAACACACTTGCGACTCCTTTTGGCAAACTTATCCCCTCGAGTATGTTGATTGTGCACAAAACAAAGTCACCCAAAAACCCGTAAATTATCATAGGAAGGAACGGATCCAAAGAGCAATTCATAAGGTGTTTTATTTTGGAGTAAAGTAGAGGGAGTTTTATTAATTAAATAGGCAGCCGTCAAAACACACTCGCCCCAAAAAAATGTCGGAAGGTTACCTTGAAACATAAGAGCACGTGCCACATTTAAAATGTGACGATGTTTGCGTTCAACACGGCCATTTTGTTGTGGAGTTCTGACACAAGATTTTTGAAAAAGAATGCCAGTCTTAAAGAAATACTCTGCCATATACTCAAATTCCGTACCATTGTCCGATTGAACAATTTTAACCCGTCTAGAAAATTGATTTTCGACCACGGCTAAAAAACTCGTAAATATTTCCGTAACTTCAGTTTTATCCATCAACAATAAACCCAGACGGCCCGAGAAGAATCATCGGCTAAGGTAAGAAAATATTTTGCACCACAAGACGATAAAGTACGATAAGGTCCCCACAAGTCGCAATGAATTAAATCGAAAATTGCAGAAGCCTTACTATTATTCAAATGAAAACTGTTCCGACTTTGTTTCGCAAAATGGCAAATATCACAAGCATGCTCTAAATCAGCATTTAAATGGCTAATAGGAGGAAGTAATTTGACAATCTTATTTGGTGGATGCCCAAGCCGTTTATGCCACAAATTAAAAATGTCTGTCGTGCTCATCCGATGCACCACCAGTCCTACCACCGCTCGCAAATAGTAGAGCCCGTCCCACAACTCACCGACTCCAATCGTCGTCATCGTAGAAGGGTCCTGAATGTAACAAGAGTCATTAGTAAATTGAAGAACATAACGAGTGACAACGCTCAAATAAGACACGGAGAACAAATTACAAGTTAGGCTAGGAACAAATAAAACATTGTGAATAATCAATGAATCAGTCAAGTGAACCGTTCCAGCCGTATTAGCAACAACCGAGAGCCCATTGGACAGGCTCAAAGCACGCGATGAAATCGAGATTGACTCGGTCAGCCATCATACATAACCCGTGACATGGTTTGATGCCCTTGTGTCTATAATCAAATCGGGAGGCATACCATTTAGAGGACCATGGGAGGAGGATGAACTGGGTGCGGAGAACACCATATTTGCACGGGCAGGGGAACGGCCTGAGACACGGGTTTGAGAGCGAGCACAAATTTCATCAAGAGTCCGAGGACAATCACCCCACCATTCCGGGAACTTCTGGGATTTAATAAAACAAGATTGTTCCTCATGTCCCGTAGCATTGCAATGTGAGCATGATAATTTCCGTCTTGCCTGTCTTTCCTGCTCGCGGAGAGCTCTCCAATCAGAAGTCGATGACGAACCAGAATCACGCCGGACTGCACATGCCATAATTGTGAACCCCCACAATAAACGTAACATAAAACTAGTAAAATGCAGCGGAACTTATGAAATTTTTAACTTTTTAAGTTTAAAGCGCGGGTTCAAAAAAACATAAAGAAATGAAAAGTTAATAAAAGGCTTTTATACAAATTAACTTTATTAAATGAATTGAAGGGATTCCGATCCCTTAATTGTAATACTCAGGAATTGTAGGAACGTTGTTGATCGATCTTGATTGACCAAACAGACCTTAGGGATGATTGGGTGAGGGATCAGACTGGTAATAGGGGGCGTATAGGTTAGTTACTCGACCTAGCGGAGGCCACTCGGCCGAGTATCACCAATACTCGACCGAGTGGAGTCTACTCGGCCGAGTATTCCTATACTCGACCGAGTATGGCTGCTGTCGACGCGTTATTATAAATGCGAGTTCGCGAGATTCATTTCTATTTTCTCATTTCCTCGACAGTTTCTCTTTCTCTAACCCTAGAACATCTCCCTACTCTATCACTCCATAGCCTTATACCAAAAAGGGATTAGCTTAAAACCCTACCATGGGAATGTCGGGATTCGCGGAGCAAGGAGGACGTGGGTGGTGGTTATTTATGTCGTCACCGATGTGCAAGGTTAGGTAAGTTGCTGCCTTGTGTCCTTTTGATTGATTCTTTGAGTATAGTCGTGTAATAGGACGTGGTTATTATTGTTAGGGTGCTTATTGGAGTCGTGCGCGGCTGTAGTTGGAAGTCTTTCATGCTTTGCGATGAGGTAGGATTTCCTACTCAGTCTACTGTTGATTGATTTGAGATTTTGATTGTATTGTGATTCATGGTTATCCGCTGATCATCGGGGTATGGTGGTTGTGGTAATGATGGCGTTGTCATGTGACAGCTGCGATGCTGTGGTTGGGATTGTGGTGGAGTCACTTGCGGGAGTGGCTTCACACCCTAGTTCGCCCTCCGTGGAACCCGCCACGAGAGGGGATGTGCACATTAAGGGACAGGGACTGTTAGTCGCTCATTGAGGAGCTGGACTAGGTGGGGATGGGCTGCGGTCACCCACTGGCGGCGAGGATTACCTGTTGCGATGGGTAATCTGGCAGGGCTACACACTTCGTGTGTAGTCGGTGTGTGTAAGAGGTGGTGAGTTTGGGATAGTGGATGATCAGCTATTTACTTTATTGTCTTATCTTATATTTGATTAGTCAAGATCGACCCGTGTTGTTTTGTGGTATCTGCGGTGATCCATTCGGGATGGTGAGCGGTTGGTTTAGCAGGTATTGTTGATTATCGCTTTGGGATTGGAGGAATCGAGTCATCACGCTCTTGGTCTAGAGTTGTAGAATCACAAGTGTTGTAATTGAACTTTATTCTAGAGACTTGAATAAAATGGTATTGTGACAGATATTTTATTAATGTAATATTGCCCTTGTATTGTCTAATTTGATCTACTTCCTCGGGAAACCGAGATGGTGACACCGTCATACACTGGAATGGTCCTTGGTAAGGCGTTCTGGTGTACGGGGGTGTTACAAAGTGGTATCAAAGCCGACGATTTTGGAACCTGAACTAACGAAATTAATGAACATAGGGTGTCAACTAAAATGAACCTGGTGTATGTACGTTGGGAGCCCCAGCCGATGCTAGATTTTGAGTGAGTAGGCGCCCTCATTTCAAAATCATGGCCCCATCGGACTTAAGCCAGACACGGGAAAAAGGGTAGATAGTGTGAGTCGTGGATTGCTAAGTGTTGTGTGTTGTGTGCATCTATTGTGTGTGTATCTATTACTAGAGTGGTATGTGTAGATAGATGTGTGGAAAAGTGGAAGTGAATATGGAATTGTTGCAAGGTGTGATCAGTGACCAATTAATCAATTTGTTTTATGATGAATGTGTTAGGTGTGAAATTATTGTGTTACAAATGTGAATAATGTGTACGTCTGGTGATTAGCAGAAGTAGAAATGATGTGATATAGAGCTAAACCTGGTAGGTACCGTAATTAGACTGTGACATATGCTATATGGGTACAGTAAAATAGTTTCTTGTCATAGTGAGGGATTGTTTCGATGATGGATGTATGTGACGTGTGTTAATGTGGTACAAATCAGCGTTAATAGTGACGAGCCGGAATCCCGGAACTCCGAACGATGTTATTTGATTTTGCAGGAACAGTGAAAAGTTACGACTCCTTCTCTATTTCAAAAATCAGATCGAGTAGATGCGAGTACTCGACCGAGTAGACCAAACTCGGCCGAGTATCAAGTTACATAACCGAGTACCCATTTTAGTCAGAATAATAATCGATTCTGGTCTTTAAAACTCGACCGAGTAAGAATGGTACTCGACCGAGTAATGCACACTCGGCCGAGTATCCTAAATACTCGACCGAGTAGTGAACACTCGGCCGAGTATTCCCAACACTCGACCGAGTGTTGCTGTAGCAGGCCAATTGCGGGTTATACAAAAACCCTAATTTCGTGCCTTTCTTTCTTATTTCCGCCTCCCATCTTCATCTTTCCTTCTCTCTAAAACTCCATACTCTTTCTTTCTCAAGCTTTTGGGTAAAATCTTGGTGTCACACTTGTCCTTAGTTGCCCTAACTCAGTTTAAGGTAAGATTTAAACTCAAATTCCTTTATTGTTTTCAAAGACATTGTGTATTAGCATGCTATACTTCGATTTCTTGTTAAAAACAATTGAAATTCAGTCTTAAACTTATTAATTTTTCGAATTCGACTTCATATAGGCTTTGTGTACATTTTTGGTTGATTATCTTATGATGTAGGGTTATCAAAAACGAATTTCGCATTGTTATAGATGAGTATTCTCTAGTTTGAAGTGATTTGAAATTGGAACCATATGAATAGTAAATAGTTGGTGATTTTCTGATAGTTGTTTTAAAAATATTGTTCTTAAATCGGTATACAAGTGAAACAGTCCGTCTTTTGCGCTAAGAGTTTCCAATGTCAATCCTTTGTTAAAGATAATTTTCTTGCAGTATGGTGAAAACTAGAGGTTTACCCAACAAGAGACCTCGCGCGAATGTCCAACTCGAGGCTGGGCAAGGTAGCAGTGGACCGGTTGTACCGCCGGTGGAGGCACATCCATCGGTAATTTTTGCTAACTTCGATCATCGTAAGGCTTTCGTGGCTCTTATGCGTCGTCCTTTTCGCCCCACCCGTTGTGTCAACCCTAGTATCCTTGAGACCTTGGGGATTAAGGAAGACATAGTCCACATTTTCAAGATTTTGGGCATGGAGGGGTTGTACCACCTGAGAAAGAAATCCTACCCCCACTTGACCCTAGAGTTTTTGAGTTCTTTTGTGTATGATAGGAAGGGAAAGACCGTCTCTTTTCGTCTCATGAATGAGGATCATGAGCTTACCCTTGATGAGTTCGCTGACCATTTGGGTTTAGAGGCCGAGGATGATGACTACCTTAGTGACGTGGCCAAGAACAGTGGCGCACCTCAGTACCTTTCTTATTTGACTGGCAGACCCGCCCCTACCGTCAGTGCCATGTTGATTAATGATATCCAGCACGTTTCCCTTCGTATGTTTCTAAGGATGTTGACCTGTCTACTTTACTCGAGAGAGGACGTGAGTAAACTCAACTCTCACGAAGTCATGCTCCTTGTGTCCTACCTTAACCTCCACCGCCGGAAACCGTTTTACTACAGTGCTCCTGGTATAGTGTGCTCTAGTCTGGAGCGCATGGCACGATCGAGACCCGATTTGTTGCTTGCGGGGCCATAGTGACCCGCCTAGCTCGGCCGATCGACCGACTTTGAGGCCCCACCTCCTGAGGGGAATGAGTATGTTGAGGTTGTGCCCACCATGGACGCCCAATACTGGCGTCAGAACCGATGGTTGAGGAAGATGGATGATGGGTCGTATGCTTGGAGGGTGAGAGGTACTATGTGGATGGTGCTTCCGACCCGACTCACCTCCCTGTTGTTGATCATTTGGCCGAGTGGGAGCCTTGTGGCATTCCTAGGCACGAGCCCCGATCTTACTCGATCGACCCTCGGATCCTCCCGGACTTACCCGAGCCCGTCACCGTACATGAGGGACAGGCGTGGCACCTCCCCCACCTAGGGAGCGTCGTGGAGTTAGGCGACCTAGGGTAGACCCGGTTGTGTCCGAGCCCTCTTACTCGCCCCGACTCTTACCCTTATCACCCCTACCAGTACTCGTCGTACCCTACGGTGCATGACCCTAGGATGCAGCCTCATGAGCTAGCTGAGCGGATCTCTTCTACTTTGGTGCTCCGCAACCTACACGAGATGACCCTTAATCAGGGCATCGGGACTGATTTGGCACAGCCTGTATGGTGGAGAGGACCGGGAGTGGATACGGGAGTGTTCCACGATTATGGGTGGACCCGAGTTTCGGAGACCTCCGAGAGGAGACGAGTTTGGCTACCTCGCAGACCGTGGGGAGCCAACTCCGTCAGTCACCGGGGGGACTACTCAGCAGCAGCAGGTTTTCCAGGTGCAGGGAGTTCAGGTGCAGGTAGTTCTGGCGCAGGTGGTGGTGATGACATGGAGGAGGGTCCTCGTTGCTGATCTTGGATGTTAGACTTATTTAGTTGATT
The DNA here is from genome assembly GCF_048544455.1 of Silene latifolia. Taxonomy (NCBI): domain Eukaryota; kingdom Viridiplantae; phylum Streptophyta; class Magnoliopsida; order Caryophyllales; family Caryophyllaceae; genus Silene; species Silene latifolia. The sequence continues at coordinate 373,399,858 of NC_133538.1, forward strand.
TCTTAGATGTTAGACTTATTTAGTGGTGATGGACTTGTTTTGTTGTGTTGGATTTATTGCCTCTTCTTTAGATGTTGCTTTCGGTATTTGGTATCTTCTGTTGGACGATTGTATTTGGCCATAAGGCCGTTACTTGGTTAACGTATGGAGACGTGTTTCATGTCATTTCAGGTAGAAATTAGTTATGTATTAAACCATTGTGAAGAATTGTTGCAGGTTGTAGTGATAGCCAAGTGATATCGACAAAACGCTCTCTGTCGGGCATCACTCGACCGAGTATAGGTTACTACTCGACCGAGTAGAGCTCATTCGGCCGAGTATTCCTATACTCGACCGAGTAGAGCGAACTCGACCGAGTAGTCTTTCATACTCGGCCGATTATTGCGACTTCAGAGGGACATTGGAAATTTGTTATGAAAATTTCATAACTACGTGATAATTGTGTGACAAAGCTTGTTAGATACTTATTGTACTATGTCATACTAAATGACGTCCTACAGATAGATCATAATTGTATCATGGAATTGTGAGTGTTAGTATAAGCTATGAATTTATGAGTGTTTCATTGTATAACATAGGTTGGTTACCAGGATCTTAAATTGTTTAGGGGTGGAATACCCTAGACATTAAATTATATGAAAAGTAACACTTTACTCATACAACGTGGTAACTGTAAGAGTCTTATACATATGTATATGTTTGGTTACAATGATAGTTGCTCCAATGAGATTACGCATAGAGCTGTTCTTTCTTATTTATTCTATATATATATATATATTAATTGTCACGCTACCAGAATGTACATGTTGGCCGCTGAAATCATTGGTCTTTATAAGTCACAAATGTGTAAGGTCGTAAGACAAGCTGAGCTACATGAGTTTATAAGTAATGTCGCCGTCATATGGTACGTTTTAGCGTTGGGTTTGGGAAAATGATTACTGGTGAACTTCGGGGACGAAGTTCCTTTAAGAGGGGAAGAGTAATGTCGCGGAATTAAGTATTTAATTATGTAAAATATGTGTTTAGTTATACCTATGATTTTGGAATTACATGTATGTTAAAACATTCGGAATTTATGTTCATGTTTTATGATAAGTATTTTATTTGTGAAATATGTATTTTATTTATGAGCAAGTATTTAATTTTATGAAATATTGGGAATTATATGTATGTTAGGTATTCACATTCGGAGTTACTGGATTACAATCATGTTTTCTTTAAGCCGCACCTATGTTGTATGTAATTAATACGAAAATTATATGGTGCATGGGTGTCAAGTATCATGAAGATTCGGTTCAGTTGATGATAATTGGCATACGTGCTCGGAATGTGGTGATTGTGTACTTAGGTATCTTATAAGGGTGTATCGCTTTGATTTTGTATATTTAATATAAAAGTACGGAACGTGGTAGTTTACATTTGGGTATGGTTTCTTACATCGTGTAAAGCGTTTCAATTGCATACTTGTGTAAGTATAGAGTTGAATGCTGTTTTGACTAATCTCCGTATGTATAGGTGTAAGTTGTGAGTTGCATTGTTTGGGAAGGTAGCGGTAATATGCGTTTGTTGTTGAATAAGATGGCTTGTTGTTGAATAAGATGGCTGAGGATAATTGATGGATAGTGTGAATTTATGTACTTTGGGTAGGTGGTTAAGGCCATGGTACCTTTGTGTCGTACGGGCTGAACTTCGGGGACGAAGTTCTTTTAAGGGGGGAAGATTGTAATACTCAGGAATTGTAGGAACGTTGTTGATCGATCTTGATTGACCAAACAGACCTTAGGGATGATTGGGTGAGGGATCAGACTGGTAATAGGGGGCGTATAGGTTAGTTACTCGACCTAGCGGAGGCCACTCGGCCGAGTATCACCAATACTCGACCGAGTGGAGTCTACTCGGCCGAGTATTCCTATACTCGACCGAGTATGGCTGCTGTCGACGCGTTATTATAAATGCGAGTTCGCGAGATTCATTTCTATTTTCTCATTTCCTCGACAGTTTCTCTTTCTCTAACCCTAGAACATCTCCCTACTCTATCACTCCATAGCCTTATACCAAAAAGGGATTAGCTTAAAACCCTACCATGGGAATGTCGGGATTCGCGGAGCAAGGAGGACGTGGGTGGTGGTTATTTATGTCGTCACCGATGTGCAAGGTTAGGTAAGTTGCTGCCTTGTGTCCTTTTGATTGATTCTTTGAGTATAGTCGTGTAATAGGACGTGGTTATTATTGTTAGGGTGCTTATTGGAGTCGTGCGCGGCTGTAGTTGGAAGTCTTTCATGCTTTGCGATGAGGTAGGATTTCCTACTCAGTCTACTGTTGATTGATTTGAGATTTTGATTGTATTGTGATTCATGGTTATCCGCTGATCATCGGGGTATGGTGGTTGTGGTAATGATGGCGTTGTCATGTGACAGCTGCGATGCTGTGGTTGGGATTGTGGTGGAGTCACTTGCGGGAGTGGCTTCACACCCTAGTTCGCCCTCCGTGGAACCCGCCACGAGAGGGGATGTGCACATTAAGGGACATGGACTGTTAGTCGCTCATTGAGGAGCTGGACTAGGTGGGGATGGGCTGCGGTCACCCACTGGCGGCGAGGATTACCTGTTGCGATGGGTAATCTGGCAGGGCTACACACTTCGTGTGTAGTCGGTGTGTGTAAGAGGTGGTGAGTTTGGGATAGTGGATGATCAGCTATTTACTTTATTGTCTTATCTTATATTTGCTTAGTCAGTACTGACCCCGTGTTGTTTTGTGGTATCTGCGGTGATCCATTCGGGGATGGTGAGCAGTTGGTTTAGCAGGTATTGTTGATTACTGCTGCTGGGATTGGAGGAATCGAGTCATCACGCTACTGGTCTAGAGTTGTAGAATCACAAGTGTTGTAATTGAACTTTATTCTAGAGACTTGAATAAAATGGTATTGTGACAGATATTTTATTAATGTAATATTGCCCTTGTATTGTCTAATTTGATCTACTTCCTCGGGAAACCGAGATGGTGACACCGTCATACACTGGAATGGTCCTTGGTAAGGCGTTCTGGTGTACGGGGGTGTTACATTAATAACACACAAATACGGTACTATACATTACTAGAAACTACTACGTGTAGGGCCAATCGTTTTAAGTACAACGCTCGCTAGCTCACTCGTCGTAAACCCTAAATACGCACCAACCTGCAACCTGTTCATTCATTAAAATGAATGCCACAGTCAGTGGGGAGTAACTCAGGATTCTCCCAGCCATATTATACCAAAACACAGATGAACAAGAACATATTATAGCATATGAGGCATAGTCAATATTCAATACATGTGAACATTATCCAATACATGTGAGGTTAAACAAGAACAATTGCATATGAGACATATGTGTGAGACAAACCGACCAATGCATCATACATGGTAACACACTCTAACCAAATCATAGATATCATGCGCAATGGGAAACAGAAGGCCAACAATGAATACATGTGAATGAAAACCAATAGCCATTTACTCTGAAATCATTTTAACATATAAGACGGGACGTGGCTACTAATGTCCAGGCATACTTATGGCTTGCATCTCACCATAAATACGAATGTGAACATCAATCCTGCCGATCATATCGATACTAGGTGGCCTGCATCTCACCCCTAGTGCTCAATAGGACCAAAAGACTCTTACCCTCCAAACAATCAAAAAGTATCATTCTCACGGTAAATGGCATATGTAAGACTCATAACTATGCAAAACTTTTACTCTCAAAAACTCAGATTCCCCTTGTAGGACTACGATAATAATATGGTCCTAGTCTAAATATGGCCAGACTCTCGGACTGTACACTTCCGATTCGACATGCGGCAGAAAAACCCGCATCCAAGACTCGATGACAGAACGAAAATAGAGTACCCTAATCGCCAGAACAGCACCAAAGTGGCAGAAATAAAATGAGATAACCCACACTTGCCAGAACAGCACAAGTGGGGCGAAAAAGGAAAGAGATAAACCATACTTGCCAGAACAGTACAAGTAGGTTAGACCCGTACTTGCCAGCACAGCACAAGTGGGGCGTAAGGATAGTCAAGCTAGTATGCTACACAATATGACACCACCATAAGTAGACACCCAAGAACCACACTAGATCATTACCTTCTCAGTATGCAATAAACATTTCACATCTAAGACCCAAGCAACATAACGGAAGCTAGGTATACCAAATTCGTCAGAACATCACAAAAGAGGTGGGCAAAGAGTGAGATAAACCCGCACTTGCCAGAACAGCACAAGTGAGGTATAATTATAAGTCAAGCAAAAGTATAGTATAGTGGCAATTTCACACGGATACGGCTCATCCAACTATTCAAGTAGATTAAATCACCCATAATTGAAATACGATAAATAAATGAGAATGAATGAATTAAAGTTATTATTATAAATAAAATATGTCATTTCATATAGTTATGCCGTAAATAAATAATAAGTTCCACATTTACGATTCATGTGAGAAATATATAAATGAACGATAAATAATGAATGAGACATAGGCAAGGGGCTCCAATGATAAAAAAGTGTCAACACACCATACAAAAGCATTAGAACCAAGGTTAATAAGCATAACCAACAAGAAACCTAAACCCCTATACAAAACAACAAATTTAGGACTCGACTTCAACAAGGGTCAACTTCAAATGGTCATAACTTGAGTTCTAGACATGAGAATGAGATGAAACCAACTGGAGGTGATAGCTTATCCTCTTACGGTTCTAACGATAGGTTATATGCCCAAAACGGATAAGAAATGAGGGAGTTATGGCCGTTTTACGATAGGTGGTCAGGCTGAAACCGCAGCCACATATTCCCACGACACAAACAACATGAACTCCATTCCCAATTCTATTTTATTGTACATTCACAACCCCAAATTATCCATATAACCAAAGATCGTTGCAATTACGTCATAACCACAATGTCTCGACAATAAACACCCATAACATGTAATGAAAATCGTCGCAAATTACAATATACATACAATAGCTAAACAACACCTCATTCCTCACAAACCAACTTTACCCAATTGATATTATTTGCAATAAGCCATCTCAATAACATAAAAATGCAATTAAAATATCATCTAACATTAATAATCCAACAAAGTTCATCAATAACATTAAAGGTAGTAACTTTACTAGCTAAAGACTAAACTTTAACAATTAAATCACATAATTTGATATAATACCGAGTAACCCATCACCGTTTCCTTTTAGCTCTTCAGTAAACAAGATTACGACCCAAAACTACTCTGGGATACTAAAGCTTTCACCTAGAAACAAGATTAAGACAAAAAGGGTTAGAAAACTCATCTCACAAAAAGATGGATTTTCTAAAAGATTCAAAAGGTAAGATTTTTCTTACATAGAAAGAAGGAGGAGAAGGAGAGGAGAAGATTGGTAAAAAAATCACCGTATTTCGTTGAGAAACAAAGAAATGGCATCCGTCTTAAGGTTTGATTTTGTGAAGGATTTAATGGCGGAAAACACATATTTTCTAAGGGAAGAAGATGAAGGGGAGTTGCTGAAATTTTGAGAATAAAACCCTAAAAGATGGAGTTTTGGTTGTCTTAAAGAGGGTCCATAGGTTTGTTTAGGCCCAAAATCAAATGCACAAGGTTTGTGACTCGGTTTTGCACTAAAAGACTCACAACCCGACTTTTAAGAGGGTTTCCGGGTCAAAACAAAACCAAATAAATTTTTATGAAACTAAAACACGATTTTGAAAATATAAAACCAAAAAAATAATATACCAAATAAAATCGAGTATTATTAAATTATCAATTTTAATATGTTACCCATAAATATGAAATCGCAGGTGATACAATAATATCTGAAGGGTTATTAGGAGCCATGACGAGATTAGCGTGAAGCCGCTCCTCTTGAAGAACCACCTAATAAGCACGATTGAGAGATCGGAGAGGATCAAGAGCCAATTAATTCGACCGAATAGACCCACACAAAGATGCATCCAAACCCATGAAAAATTTGTGTAAGCGCTCCGAGTCATGTCGCGCAAGCGCCTCTTGTGCAATTCCACAAGTACAGTTTCCACATTTGCAAGCGAAGGGTGGCTCATGGGAAGCGATAGCATCCCAAAAAACCTTTAAATTGCCATAATAAGTGGTAATCGATATGCCCTTCGTTTCCTTACAATCATTTAACTGAGCCTTTAACGCTTGGATTTTCGAACCATCAACAACGGAGAATCGCTTCGCTAATTCTCGGCATAACAACGAAGCATCCTCAGTATATGATATGCTATCCCGAATTGAGAGATCAATTGAATGCATAATCCATTTCACAATAGTGTAATGGATGACAACCCACTGGTTAGCGAGAAAGGGGTCATTCGGCTTCACAATCGTGCCATCACAAAAACCGAATTTCCGTCTCGATTAAGAGACATACGCATGGACTGACACCATTATTCGTAATTGTCGTGCCGGAGTTTTATGTGGGTGATTGTTTGCCCGGGCCCTTCTTGATTAGCAAGGGAGAAGGGAGACAAAGGATCGATTTTGTTTTCGGAGGTGCCAGTGGAATTGATAAGTTCGTTGTTCGTCATGTTTGATTAAGGAGACGAACAAACAATTTTTATGATAGAAAAAAGAGAAAAAAACACTGATACGATGATAAACTAAGTTTAGGAAAATATGTAGTTGTGTTATCATATTATTAGCAATCATCAGCCTATTTTTACATCAAGGAAGAAGGCTGATACAAAGAATCTACTCAGCCAAATACAATGAATTTGATAATACAATGAATTGGTAAATACCATCCACGGAATATGATGAATTGGTAAATACAATGAACGGAATACGGAATACAGAATATGGAAGGCCTACCCGGCCTAACACACCACAATTGACTGAGCTCCACCCTGGTATTTTCTTTAACTTTCCTCCCTTCATCACCTTCCTTAACCTCGAAACTTCATCCCATCTCCCAGCCTCTGCGTACATATTGGACAAAACTACACGAACTCCGTGATTATTATAGTCTAATGCTAAAATCTCTTCCGCAACCCTTTCAGCAACCTCGACATTCTCACATTTCCCACAGGCGCTCCCCAATGATCCCCAAATCATCAAATCGACTTTCCATTCCATGTCTCGTATCAATTGCTCTGCCTCAAGCAGTTTTCCTTCTCTTCCTAGCAAATCAGCCATACAACCATAATGCTCCAACTTGGGCTGAATTTTGTAACGTGTTCGCATTGAATGAAAATACTCATGGCCTTTTTCGAGGAATCCACCATGGCAGCAAGAAGATAGGACTGTTACCAAAGTAATGCCATTGGGCACATATCCTTCAGCCTCAAACTTCTAAAAAAGATCAAGAGCTTCATCTCTATGTCCATGAACACCTAGCTCCTGAATCATAGAATTCCTTGTCGCGACATTCTTCTCTTTCATACCCTCAAAGACATCCCAAGCCTTAGCCACAGATCAATTCGTCACATACATATAAACCAAAGCGGTACCAAGAATCACTCCCAAATCATCACTCTTTTCCCTAATAAAACTCTCAATCCTTTCCCCTAACACCAAACACCCATCCTCAGCATACGCCGATAATACAGGCGCAAGTGTAGCCCCATTTGGCTCAATCCCATCATCAACCATCCGATCAAACAACAACAGCGCCTCATTCGAGCAATCATTCTGCGCATACCCGGAAATCAAACTCGTCCAAACACTCGAATTCCTCCCAGGACTTTCATCGAACACTTGACGGCCACGCCCCAAACTCTCACAAACACTATATCCCCTCACTAACCCATTAACAACATGGCGGAATCCAACTCATATTTAACCGCACACGAATGAACCTGTTTACACCCAAAAATCCACTTCAAACAAGCACAACTCATCAAAAGAAACGAAAATGTATGCTCTCTCGGCGTCACATTGTTCCTCATCATTTCCATAAACAATAACAAAGCCTTATAAGGATGTTCAAAGCTAGCATGAGTTCTAAACAAAGTATTGTACATAAAGTTATTTGGTTCTTGTGTGTAATTGAATAACTTTATGGCGTAGCAGATGTCGCCAGAACTCGAAAGAGCGCAGAAAGATAAGAGGCGGCTGGTGGCGTAGTTATCGTGGATGCGTGCAGAGAGGATCATTTGAGCATGGATTTGCTTGAGGTGATGTATTGTGGTACATTTGTTAGCTAGAAGAGAGAAAGGTGGATGATGATGAGAGATCATGGTTTTGAATTTCGGAGGGAACGGGGGTAGTTTCGGCATTGTGATCACAAATTCTCAAGGAAGAGGTTTGAGGCCAATGAAATTTCGAATAAGGCCGGTGTAGTTAATAGGAAATAAATATAATTGTTGGACCTCAACCATCACCTTAATCTTTTGGCTGGGATGGTTCCCTGATATGGTATCAGAGCCTTTGTGACCAAAGGTCACGGGTTCGAATCCTGGCAACCCCAATAACTCACGAAGTGAAATTTCAGCACACGGTAGGGGCAGGCTTGCACTTACCACTCTTCAAGCCCTGGGTATTCGAGTGAGGGGGCGTCTCTTCAAACCCTGGGCATTCAAGTGAGGTGGCGTAATAAGATATAAATATTATAGTTGGGCCTCAACCATCACCAGTTTTGGTTGAGATGATTCATCTAACAGTAGTTCGAGGGTTATGAGACTTGTGATTCGGAATAACGATAAATGAATTGAGCAAATTTTTGGGGTTGGTTCGGTAAAAACTTGGCTCGAGCTAGGCTTGGACGCAGCTGTTAGCCTGAATTCACGACTCAGTTGAAATAGATTTTTCTCTTATTATATTTTAATATAATTTTGCTACCCGTATAGTTATATTTATTTCTAATTAATTGTTATTTTTCTGTATTGAACTTGAAAAAAGAAGAATATATATTGCAAAGCCTAGCTTTGTATTTGTCCAAGCTAACTCTGAATTTCAACTTTCGATAATTTCTTGCCAACTTTGTGCTCAAGCTCGGAATTGGGAGTTGATCTCGAGTAATAGGAAATAAATATAATTGTTGGACCTCAACCACCTGCTTAAACTTTTGGTTGAGATGGTTTCATGTCATGGTATCAAAGCGAGCTTGACCAAAGGTCATGAGTATAAATCCTGGCAGCCTCCAATAACTCACGAAATAGACTTTCAGCACATGATATGGGGGAGCCTGTGCACTAACCACTCTTTGAGCCCAATGGGCATTCGAGTGAGGGGGCATAATAATATAGTATTAAATTACACCAACTTCCTCCCTATTTTCATGCATTCCGACTCAATTCGAGTCGGTTTTCTATGTCTTGCATTGCATTTTGTACCCCGATTCCCTACTCTATGATATTATGTCCGTCTTGCAGGTTTTGGAGCAGAAATGGAGGAATCGGAGCAAGCGAGACAACTGGGTAGACTTAGCACGAAGAAAGGAGGAAGAAATGCTGAGAGGAGCTCCCAGCCGGTAGGCCGGCAGCCGGTCAGCCTGCTGGGACTCACCCCCAACACTTAGCATTGCATATTAGGATGGAAGTTACAGAGAACTCCCTGCCGGTCAGGCCACCGGAAGCCGGCTGGGAGAACAAGAAGAAGGAATAAATTGAAGAAGTTCCAGAGAACTCCCAGCTGGGCAAGGCACCGGCAGCCGGTCGGCCGGCTGGGAGTACAAGCTGAAGAACAAAAGTCAACAAACAAGAGGGAAAGTCAAATGAGCTCCTAGCCGGTGGACCACCGGTAGCCGGCCCACCGGCCAGAAGCACCTAATGATATATTTCCAGCTTGATTCTTACAGGGAATTCTCATCCGGTCAGACCACCGGCAGCCGGTCGACCGACTAGGACCCCCCTTCCGCATTTTACCCTCCTTTGTAATTTCCAACCTAATTCGTGTGTAACCTATAAATACCCCCTCCCTTAATCATTTATACACACAACCCTAGATCTGAAATTATTTCCCTAATCTTATGCAAACCCTTAATCAAAACCTTAATCTTTCCTTAATCAAATATTAATTACTTCATAGATTAGCTTAGAATTAGTTGTTATTAATTGTTTACATTTAGTATTGGGTTATTAATTGAACAATGGTGAAGATTATTCTTCTATTTAATCAAAGGTTGCAACTTTGTCTTCGATATTAGTATAATCCCTTCTCTATTATTGTTCATCTTTCAATTGTTTACATATTTGAATTGTTTAGTTAGTAATATTTGAAAACATGCTTTCTCTTACTTGTTATATGCTAAAGTATCCATCTTTTACCTTTGTTATCATGAGTATGTGTGAGTAGTGCCTTACTAGGATGAAGGGGGAGCTCTTGTAGGATTATAGGGGAGGATTAAGACATATGAAGAATGAAACTATTGAGTTTATGCTTGTTGATTTTATCATGCACACAAGGTGTTTGTGAGAATGCTTAGGTGAGAATTTGAGCATTTAATCTATCTTTCGACTTGTTGGGTGAGAGCTTGACTAGTAATTAGGAAGCACATGTTAAAATCAAGGTTTGGTTAATTAGGTGAGAGCTTAATCGATCTTATCTTAGGGGTTAGTCTCACATCGATAGATCGAGTCTTACTCTTATGCATGCTCTTGGTTTTACCTATCTAAGTTCTTGCCCCCCCTTCCCTTCATGAGTGAGCCCGATATCCTAGTTCTTTTAACCATCGTCTTTTATCACCTTAACGATGATAGAACCATAATTCCGTCCCTATGGTTCGACATTTGAAAGCTACAACGTTCATTCGTACACTTGCGAAGCTAATACAAATAAAAAGCACAATAAGTTTTTGGCGCCGTTGCCGGGGACGACAATATTGGATAGGATTATTTGTTTTCATCTAGGCTTAGTTCTTTTATTTGATGCTTGTTTATTTTCTCCCCTTGTCCTAGTGCAACTCTTGCATTAGGACTATTTGATCTCTTGTTAAGTGCATGAATAGGTGTTACATCGGACCTCTTTTCCCACTTGATTACGAGATCGAGAAGACATTCCGGGCAAGAAGAAGATTAGCTCTTTCGGCAGTTCGAGAATCCCCACCCATTCTTAACCCACCAATCACCCAAAAACTCTCAATTGAGAATTTAAACCAACCACCCTCTTCCTCCACCCTATCACCCCTTCACATTCCACAAAACTCTCCACCACAAAACTCTCCCATCCATTCACCACAAAATTCACCAACACATTCACAACATTTCACCCATACAAACGATAACGAATATCCACGAAACAACATCATAAACGACGATATGGCGGACCAACCTATGGGGTATTACAATAGGCCGGATCCCAACCGTGCTTGTTCGGCCATCAACTATGGAGCTCTCGCTCCCAATACATTTTAGCTTCGTCGCCATGTGATCAACTACATGCAACAAGATGTCTTTCATGGAATGAAAAGTGAGGATGCAAACCAACATATCACCTCATTCAAAGAGAAAGCGGGTTCTATCAAGCACAACGGTGTAACCGAAGAGCAAATGCTCTTAATGCTCTTCCCTATCACCTTGAAAGATAACACCAAGAAGTGGTTGAACTCTCATGAGCCGGGTACATTTACTGCTTGGGAATATTTATCCAAGGCTTTCATCAACAAGTTCTACCCACCATCTAAGACCGCAAGAATTTGCCATGAGATTCAAACCTTCAAACAAAGACCCTTTGAAACTCTAAGTGAAGCTTGGGAACGTTTTAGAGATCTCCTCTCATCTTGTCCACACCATGGTATCCCAAAATGGATGACCACCCAAACCTTTTTCCAAACTCTTGAGTAAAGATTCCGAGACATGATCGTGGCGGCATCCAGTGGAAATTTTGATAGTATGAATAACGCTCAAATCACGGAAATGATTCAAAACATTTCCGAGAAGGAGAGTAGTTATGCTAGAGATGTGGACTACAAAAGTGAAGGGCCTTCTAAGATAGAGATGGAGTACAAGGCAAAATTGGATACTTTGACAAAGGAATTTGAAGAGTTCAAAATGGGGAAGAAGCATGGGGATTCAAAGCATGCCAAGGAGAGCGGACCTAGGGCATTCCAAGGTCTATTACGTCCAAGAACCTAGGTCTCCACCTAGGCAATATCCTCCTCAAATGTTTTGCAATTATTGTGGCGGTGTGGGGCATACCATTGAGTATTGTTCATCTATTCCACAAGATGATCAACAAGAGTGCTTTGCTCTTCAAGGGCAAGGTGCACCGAGGGTCTCCTACCAACGTCATGAGACATTCTACCGTGCCTTTCCTAACCAAGATCCGAAACTTTCCTATGCTGGGCAACCTTTGGACTCCAAATATCAACAACCTCAATACATGCCTCCACCAAAGCCCGACCATTCTAAGCAGTACAATCAAAACCAAGGCTCTAACTACCGAGGTCAAAGGCAACATGACAATCCAAACTACATCCCACCCCATCAAAGAGACAACTACCGCAACCGCAACCAAAACCTTCCATATCAACAACAAGGCTATCAATCAAACCAACAATCTCAACAACCATTCAACCAACAACAAGGATACCAACAAGGGTATCAACAACAAAAAAATTCCTACCAACCTCCACAAAATCAACAACAATGCATAGAACCACCCAACCCCGTCAGCTCTCTTGAGAAATTGTTAAGGGAAATGGATGCCAAAGCCGAGAGAAGAGAGGCCCAAATTGACAATCAATTCAAAAGTTTGAAGACCAAACTTTCAAATGTATAAGCACATCAAAGGAAATTTGATTCATATATGGCCACCCAAAGCCCCTCTTCTTCACAAAGAGCTCCACACTCATTGCCTCCTCAAGGTTCTCATCCTAGGGATAGACCATTGTTTTGGTAAAAATTTACCTAATTATCGATTTAATTTATAAGTGATAGTGATTACTCTATGGCCGATTAATATTTGGTTATGATGAATATAATGAATAAATATGCAACAAAATGAAGAAGGAAATAAAGATGAACGAAAAGAATGACACGAAGGATTTTTGGTGACGCGGAAAACCCGGTGTGGGAACAACCGCGGGGGGGGGGGGGTCGGAATCCCGCCAAATTTGCACTATAATCGAGAGTAAATGCCCAAGTAAGGAAATACAAGATTCTTTGTAGCTAGTGAACTATCGCCAAGTGTAAACGGAATTTTTGAGAACTGTAGAGTTGCTTGGGTTGAAAAATCGAATGCCTTGAGTGTTGCTCTCCTCGTCCTTATATAGATGCTGAAACCAGAACTAGGGTTTTTGAGCAGCCTCTGCGTCTGTTGCTAAATACCAGGTCAACCTTCTAAAAAATAGGGGTTTGTTGATTGACTTTGTTGGTGGCCCCATTTTGCACGTGGGTTTTTAGTTTACCCAATTTGTGTTTGTTTCTTCTTTTGATCCCATGGCCCATAACACGCCACCTCATCGATTCCCTTTTCCCTTTATTTACCAATAATCATATGCCACATCGCCTAGTCTTCTTGCCACTTTTTCTGCCAATAATATGATGCCATGTCACAGGTGATAAAATACAATTTTTGTCCCTAACAATTGCCTCCAAATTTCCGTCTCAAATATTTTTAGGCGGGAATTTCCGTTGTGATGCGGAGAACTGACGAAGTTTTAGCAGTTACCTTGGTTTCTACAACTTCCCCACTTAATGCTTCCTCAACCGCCGTATTTAGTTCCCCAATCCCCCATGAACTCCTTTTTATATAACTCCCTCAGTATTCCCCTCTTTCTCTATCTTCTCACTTTTCCATCATTATCAATCACTTTGATCTTCCTCTCTCATAAACCCTTTTTTTCTCTGCCGGCTGCTCTTCAACAAGTACTTCGTCTCCTACTTATTTTCTTTTCTTTTCTTTGCACATCATGTCACAAAAATCTGCTTCTTCAACCCCGGCCTCACATCCGGTGACGCCGCCTGATCTTTTCCTCTCCGGCGGTGTCCTTTCCGCCAAGCATTCTTGCGATTCCGACTTTTCTTCAGAGGACCTTGCTTATATCAAGGAAACGTTTGGCTTTTCCGATGATGTGGTATTTCATATTCCGACCCCTGGCCAAAAAGCCGACTCTGTGAGGGAGGGGTGGATATGCCTATACGAGTATGCTTTCCGTCTGGGCCTGAGGTTTCCTTTTCCTCCTCTGATTCAGGAGTTTCTAAACAAAATAATCACTTGGCTATTTGCCAAGTGGCTCCATATACTTGGCAAACTTTGCTCGCGATTAATGCTATGAATAGCCGCTTCGGTTATGAAATCGGTCTCTCGGACCTTGCACACTTGTTTTCGGTCAGGTCCCTTAGTCGGGGTCAAGTGACCATCCGGGTTCGAGACGGGGAAAAGAGTTGCATTATCTTCCCTGTGAAGCCGGATGATAGCAAGTGGTTCACCCGCTTCATTTTTGTGAAAGTAGATACTCTTCCGGCTCCCACTGACTACATTGTCAGCGTCTGGCGGTCAACAGACGGTATTTGCATGCCCTTATTCCTGTGTATTTTTCTTTGATGCTTATATTTCCTTACTTGGTTTTTTGTGAAGATCTGTGCCACTTGCCTCCATCCTCCGACGAAGCTGCTTCTCTTTCCAAGCTATTTGGTCCACCCCCCTGAGCATAGGACCTTCCCCAATCTGGTTCAGGATTCTGCTTCTGTGGTGAAGGAGACAACAGCTGAGGAAAAAGAACATTGTGAATCAATGTCGACTGGTGCGTTGTTCTTTTCTTTCGACTACGTTCTGTTTCTGGATACTTGATATTTCTGGTTCTGACTTGATCTTTTTTCCTTCCAGGCTCTGCAAAATCCAAAATTTCGCTAGACGATGTCTTGGCCAAGAGAGAAAAGAAGCGGGTCGAAGTTACCTCCAAGCCTGCTGAGAAGAGGAAATCCACCCCTGCCCCTGGTTCTGGACCTCGTCCTAAGAGAAGATCTGCTGCTGTGGGCCGGGCTAAGGAGCAGACTTCTATTGAAGCCACTCTTCTAGCTGTGAGGCCTCCATTGCCTGGGCACGGGTTGTCTGCATCTGGGGATCCTCCGGTTCCCAGACCTACTCTTCTCAGCCCCGCCATGTCCGCTTACGCTTGATCCCGGCGTCTAAAGCCATCCCACTTCGAGTCGCCGCTTCGGGGCGCCTCGCTTCCAAATCTGCTCCTGCTACTAGGGTTATTGTCCTTATACTTCCAGACGACTTTGGCAAGGCTAAGTCTGCGCGTAACCTGGGCTTAATGAACCAGATGCTACTTCCTGCTCCTAGGTCTGCGTTGGACAGCAGAGTCTTGCATGATTTGGTGGATCGTGCAGCTGAGCACTCCTTTGAGGTAAACGGACACTGACTGCTTCAAGTTTTTTTTTTTTTTTTTTTGACACTCTGTTCTGGTGCGACAGTCCTTCCAGATGGCTCTGAATCTGCAGGAGAAGGTACCTCTCTTAGAAGCGAAAAATGCTAATTTTCAGAAGTAGATGAAAGCAGCTAATGAGGACAGGCTTAAAGTTCAGGATGATTTAGACAAGTCCCAAAGTCTGCTGCTGGAGGAGGCTGCTCAGAAGCAGATTTTGCAGAATAGTCTTTCTGCTGCTGAAGGGCGGATTTCTGGTGCTGAAAAGAATGCTGCCGATCTTTGTGAGGCGTCTTTGCGATCTTGAGAACGTTCATTAGAAGCCGAGAAACGTGCTTCGATCTTTGAGGCTCGTGTTTCTCGGTTACGGAGGAGAAGGCTTCCGAGGTGCAGGAATTGAAAGAGAAGAATGCTGAACTAGGGGAGACTTTGGTGAACTCTCTTTCCTATGCTGCTCTGGAGACGAAGATTAAGTGTATAAAGGCGTTCCAAAAGGGGGAGCACTCGGCTTGGAACTTAGGAGCTGAAGAGGAGAAGCTTGCTGCTGATTTCCCTGATGGCCTGAACCTGGATCTGCTAGCTGGCTTAGTGGAACCTGGTGCTGCTTCTGCTGATGATCCAGGTGCTGAGGAAGAGGTGAATTCTCCTGCTCCCGATACTCAGGCAGCTGCTTTTGTGACTGTGGATCACATTGACATATATTAGCTTTTCTGCGTCTGAAAGACTTTTACCATACTTAGTTAGTTTTTGGCCCTGCGGGGCGTAACATTTCAGTTTTATTTTGAACAGTTTGATGTATTTTGGTCTGGCTCTGGTGCCAGACGTACTTTTTTTCTGAACTTAAGTATTTTCTGGTGGATATATCTTTGTGTCGTACCGTTTCTGGTGCTTTGATTTGTGCATGCACGTCGTTTGTTTGGCCATCGCTGTTTGATTGCTGGCTAAGGGGTCTAGTATGCCCACTCGTCCAGAGGAGCCAGGCTTACGTGGGTGCTAATGCATCGCGGGAGGCTGGTTGTCCCGGTTGTACGTCCTTAGACACGGACACACGCTTTCTGTAATGAATACAGACTCTGCCAGATTAGTTTGCATTTTATTCACTTGGCCATTTGAAAGAAACAAAAAGGGATTCTATACTTAAAACATTAAAAGTGGTTTTGTAAGTTAAAATTTATTAGAATTAAAATACAAATAAGGTTGTTTCAGAACCAGAAATGTTGAATTCAGAAATAGCGTTGAGAATCAGAAAAATATTCAGAGTCAGAAAATATTCAGATCCAGAAAAATATTTAGAGACAGAAAAATATTTAGAGATAGAAAATATTTGGAGCCAGAAAAATATTTAGAGACAGAAAAATATTTAGAGCCAGAAAATATTTAAAGCAATATCTAGAACCCAGGTGAGTTTTGTATCTCGGTAGGCCGAGTACCCGATTCTTGACCATCTTTGGTGACTTAAGTGAAATACTTTTTCAAGTGGGTGATATTCCAGGATCTGGGAACCATTTGCCCTTCCATAGTCATGAGTCGGTAGGCTCCATTTCCAACTGTGCTTTCTACTTGGTATGGCCCCTCCCAGTTGTAGGCGAATTTTCCTTCTCGCTGGTTCTTGGTATTCTGGAAGACTTTCCTCCGGACCAGATCTCCTACCTGCAGGGTTCTTACTTTTACATTTTTGTTATAGCTTCTAGCCACAGTCTATCGGTAGGAAGCCATCCTGATCTGGGCGCTGGTTCTAATTTCATCTATCGTGTCCAGACTGCTTGCCATTTCCACCTGATTCCGATCTTCTGTTATGCATCCATATCTGTGGGTTGGGACCCTAACTTCGGATGGAATGATCTGCTTCTTCTCCGAACACCAGTGCAAGGGAGTTTGTCCCGTTGCAACCTTGGGTGTGGTTACACACGAGAACCGCAGGGTAGCTCTTCCGCCCATTTGCCCCCAATCTCCTCCAGCTTCTTTTTCAAGTTTTCGATGATAATCTTATTGCTGGATTCAGCTTGTCCGTTGGACTGAGGGTTCCTAGGAGTATATTTCTGCAATGAGATATTCCACCTAGCACAAAAAGCTTCTGTCTTATTTCCAATGAATTGGGATCCATTATCGCATATAATCTCAGATGGAATGCCAAACCTGCATATGATATTGCGTTTAATGAAAGATATCACCTGGGTTTCTGTAACCTGGGAGGATGATTCTGCTTCTATTCATTTATAGAAGTAGTCCGTCATGGCGAGCATATAGACTTGGTTTTCTGGCGCTCTGGGTAATGGTCCCATGATGTCCATTCCCCACTTCATGAAGGGCCATGGTGAGATAACCTGATGTAGAGGCTCTGCTGGCTGGTGGCTGACGTTGGCATGCCTCTGACAAGCGTCACATCTTTTGCGAACTTCATGGCATCTTTGCGCATTGTTGGCCAGTAGTATCCCTGCCTCAGTGCCTTGTTGGAAAGGCTTCTGCACCCTGCATGGTTTCCACATTCTCCACTGTGGAGAGCATGCAAAACAGCCTGAGACTCTTCCCGATCCAGGCATCTGAGGTAGGGTCCAGCGAGGGATTTCCTGAATAGAACACTATCAATTAGTATGAATCTGGACGCTCTCGTTTTAAAGCTCCTTACCTCATTTTTATCTGCTGGTAGGACATCATTCTGCAACCAGTCTAGGTAAGGTTTCCTCCAGTCTGGAGTATTTTCTTCACTGCTGGTGCTGCACACCATTTTTTTTCTTGCTGAGATTTTAGTGTTGCTGGCTCCAGCACATGGACAATTGGTATCGTGGAGATGGTTCATGCTTTGAAGGTTGCTCCCAGGGTGGCTACTGAGTCTGCTTCTGCATTCTGGTCCCTGGGGATTTGCTTGATGTTGAACGTGACAAATCTGATTTTCAGCTCTTTTGCTACGTCTAGATATGCCATCATCCTGGGATCCCTGGCCTCATAGCAATCGTTAATATGGTTAACTATAAGTTTAGAATCACTACAAACCTGAAGGTGTCTGATTTTCAAATCCAGAGCCAGCTTCAGACCCAGGATCAATGCCTCATATTCTGCTTCGTTGTTTGTTGCCTTGAATTCACATCGTACAGCCTGGACTATGAGGTCTCCCTGGGGTGACTTGAGGACCAGTCCTACTCCTGCTCCCTTGGCATTTAAGGCTCCGTCCACATGTAGCTCCCATACTTATTCTCCTTTATCTTCTTCCAGACTCAGAATGTCCTGCTCTGCCTGGGTCTGGAGGGCTGGGCAGAAGTCAGACACGAAGTCTGCCAGAGCCTGAGACTTTATAGCCGTACGAGGTTCAAACCGCAAATCGTAACCGCTCAAGTGCACGGACCATTTAGCCATCCTTCCTGACAATTCTGGTTTTCTCATGATAGTCTTAAGAGGATAATTAGTTATCACAGAAAATGTATGAGACTCGAAGTAGGGCCGCAATTTATGGGATGCAGTAACTAGTGCAAGGAAAAGTTTTTCTAGTGATGTATACCTGGTTTCTGCTGGAAGCAGAGACTTACTGATGTAATATACTGGATGCTATGATCCTTCCTACTCTCGTACTAGTACTGCACTGACTGCTGCTTCTGTGACTGATAGGTACAGGAACAATGGCTCTCCTGGCTCTGGCTTCGACATGAGTGGTGGGGTGCTGAGATAACGTTTCAGCTTCTGAAATGCTTTCTCGTGATCGTCCGTCCACTCAAGTCTTTGACTTTTTCTGGGTACATCATAAAATAGCCTGCATCTGTCCGAGGACCTGGATGTGAACCTGTTCAGGGCCGCCACTCTTCCAGTTAGACGTTGGACGTCTTTCAGTTTCCGTGGAGACACCAGCTGCAGAATTGCTTTGATTTGCTCGGTGTTGGCCTCTATCCCCCTCTGGGTCACAATATACCCCAGAAATTTCCCACTGGATACTCCAAAGGTGCACTTTGTAAGATTCAGCTTCATTTGGTATTTTCTGAGGGTATTGAAAGTTTCTGCCAGATGCTGATGGTGCTGTGAAGCCTGCTTCGATTTGACGACCATATTGTCTATGTATACTTCCATAGTTTAGCCTATTTGCTCTTTAAACATCATGTTTACCAGCCTCTGATAGGTAGATCCTGCATTTTTCAGTCCAAAAAGCATGACATTATAACAGTAGATACCTCGCTCGGATCTGAATGCTGTCTTTTCCTGGTCACTGGGGTGCATCTTTATCTGGTTATATCCGCTCCAGGCATCCAGGAATGTCAGCATCTCGTGCCCTGCAGTGGCATCCACCATGGCATCTATGTGTGCTAGTGGGAATGGATCCTTTGGGCAAGCTTTATTTAAATCCGTGAAATCGACGCAGACCCTCCACTTGCCATTCTTCTTCGGAACCACCACCACATTAGACAACCATTCTGGATACTTTACTTCTCGAATTTTTTCTGCAGCAAGCAGGTTATTTACTTCTTTGTTTATGACCTGGTTTCTTTCAGAAGTAAATTTTCTTCTTTTCTGCTGCACAGGTTTATAGCTTGGATCCACACTTAGCTTGTGAGTTATCACACTTGGGTCTATCCCTATCATATCATCATGTGACCAAGCAAAGAAGTCTATGTTAGTTCTCAATAATCGAACAAGTTCTTCACGAATGTTACCTGTACATTCAGATCCAATGAGCACAGTTCGTTCTGGATGCAGTGCGTCCAGGATGACTTCGTCCAGCTCTGCCTGCTGAGGCTCAATGTACTCGTCTTGGATGCGCTGGCTCTGTAATTGCTATGCGGGCGAGCCGATTGTTGACTTCAGAGCCACCTTATAACAATCCTTAACTTCTTCCTGGTCCCCACGTATCTCTTGCACCCCCCAAGGCGTTGGAAACTTCAGGCATTGGTGGTACGTTAAGGGAATTTCTATCATCTCGTGGATCCAGGGCCTGCCAAGGATCACATTATAAGTAGAGGGTCCATCAATAACCAGATATCTTACCTGCTTGTTTACTCCTCCGGCATAGGCCAGGATGACGATTTCTCCTAAGGAGTGCTTTGTTTCGCCACTGAAACCAACCAAAGGAACCGCCTTTTTTGCTAGATCCTTATCAGTGAATCCCATGCCTTTGAGTGTCTCTAGCATGATCAAATTGACGGAGCTTCCGGTGTCCACCAAGATCTTTCTCACCTTGCAATTTCCTATAGGAAGCGTGATGATTAAAGCATCGTGGTGCTGTTCTGGAGCAGATCCTGCATCTGTTTCGTCAAAGGTGACTGACGGCAGATTCTGGCGGTTAATCCTGCAAGAGCTTTCTGGTCTGTCTTCTTTAGTTCTGGTTGCGTGCCTCTTTGCTGCTGAATATGTTAGCCCACACAGCTCCAATCCACCTGTAATAACATTCACAGTTCTAGTGCATTGAGGAGGAGATGGCAGTACCTGATCTCCTGAGTTTACTCTGGTTGTGTTTCTGGGTAGGAGGTGATCCAGGTTTCCTTGATCATAGTGGAATTTGACTTCCTTTCTGAGGGAGTGGCATTCATCGGTGTCGTGGGTGTTGCTGCCGTGGAACTCGCACTTCTTGCCTGTGTCCTTTCTGCTGCTGGGGTTTCCTTCTGGAAGTTTTGGCCATCTGACTCTGCGTCCTAGCTCCTTCAAGGCTTTAAATAGTCCTGCAAGATTGGTAGTAAAACCATACTCACTTACTTTCGGAGGCAGATATGCTTTGCTCTTTCCTTCAGAATTTCCAGAAACTCTATTCACGCTCCTGCTGTAGGGTTTGGGTCTTTCACTCTTCTTTTCTACTGGAGCTTTCCTGGATACTGGGTCTGAATCATAGATGCCTCTAATTGGTGCAGAGTCTTCCTCCAATCTCATGACAGCAATTGCCTTTGTCTGTACTTCCTCAAAGGTGGTGCAAGGGTGCTTCGTCAGAACCTTGTAAAGATATGAATCCTGGTGCAGTCCTCGGCGGAAGGCTTGTATAGCGGTTGCTATATCACATCTTGGGATAGCCACCTTCTCTTTGTTGAACCTGTGCAGGTAATCACGGGTGGACTCCTCGAACCCTTGCACTATTCGGTAGAGGTCACCGTCCGCTTCTCCGCTTTCGCTGAATGCTGGTTGAAGGCATTGACTAGGTCGGCGAAGCTAGATATTCTCTTGTTCGGCAGGCCAACGAACCACTGCAAGGCTGCTCCTGACAGGGTTGATCCGAATCCCTTCCACATAAAAGTTTCCTTTAGAGATCTAGTTGCGGTCATCACCATCATTTTTTGCTTGTAGTGATTGATATGGTCGAGTGGGTCTGTGGTTCCGTCATAAAGCGTCATGGCTGGAGGCACACATCCTTTAGGGACACCGATTAGGGCTATGTCATCCATGAAAGGTGAGTCTGCGTAGCTGTCCCTGGCTGCTTTCTCCAACGGACGGCTACGCCGGTATCTCGTACATCGCTCCCTCGCTCCTGTATTCTTTGCTCTAGCGGATTACCTGCTCCTGCAAGAGGGTTAGAAACAGGCGAAAATGAACCAGCCAGTTTACCTCCTAGCCAAGGCGCTCCAGAAAATTGGCCTGGTGCTGGATGACTGGTTACTAGTGTTGCACTGATTATAGATCCAGGCTGCCATCCTGGTGTCTGCTGTAATCCTCCGATCCAGGTTCCACTGGTGTACTGGTTGCAGGATGGAATTGCTGCATTGGTGATAGG
This sequence comes from Silene latifolia, assembly GCF_048544455.1. Lineage (NCBI taxonomy): Eukaryota > Viridiplantae > Streptophyta > Magnoliopsida > Caryophyllales > Caryophyllaceae > Silene > Silene latifolia. The sequence continues at coordinate 373,421,855 of NC_133538.1, forward strand.
TCCAGATTGCCATCCTGATGTCTGGTGCGCGGGGGTACCTGAGAAAGGTGGAAGGTCAGGTCCTGATGGGGTGCTAAACAAAACGTTACCTGTTGTTTGCTGCAGACTGGGTGGATTATCAAATGATAGGCATCTCAATCCTCTGGGCTCAATTGGTTCGCTGGGTGCTACTCCTGTAAGGTCTAGTCTGGTGACTAGTTCTGATGGAATTGATCGATTCGACCCTCCACCGTTGGTTCTGGTAGGAGCCTCTGGTGCTGATGTTGGCTTGGTCTGGACTGCTGTCACGATCTGCGCAATCAGGTTCTGGTTGTCCTTCCTTAGATCCTCAACGACCCGACGCAGAGTGTCCATCCCCTGAATCATCACCTGCATCGGATCAAGCGCTGGAGATCCTCTGCTTCGGTGAACTTATGCGCCTGAGCCTTCCTGGGTCTGGCTTCTGGATACAGCTTCACCTCTGTTGGGGTTGCTTTCCCTACTGGATTTGGACTGACCGGATGCACCTGCTGCCTTTGGAGTCCGCGGTGGCTTCTAGAGCTGGGGCATGGCTCTGGTTGACATGCTAACGGGGATCGTCTAGCTGGACGCTGGGGGTGCACTGACTGATCCTGCGGATGCAGAAGTAAGTCCTGCTCTATAAGACAGGGCTGACATGCCCTGGATGCTGGAAGGATCCTGGCTGGTTCCAGACATCGTGACGGCTGGTTCAGTCTTGCGAGATTTGGCTATAGAAAATGATCAATATGCCCCACGGTGGGCGCCAAACTGTTTTGGTAAAAATTTACCTTGTTATCGATTTAATTTATGAGTGATAGTGATTACTCTATGGCCGATTAATATTTGGTTATGACGAATATAATGAATAAATATACAACGAAATGAAGAAGGAAATAAAGATGAACGAAAAGAATGACACAGAGGATTTTTGGTGACGCGGAAAACCCGGTGTGGGAACAACCGCGGGGGGAGTCGGAATCCCGCCAAATTTGCACTATAATCGAGAGTAAATGCCCAAGTAAGGAAATACAAGATTCTTTGTAGCTAGTGCACTATCGCCAAGTGTAGACGAAATTTTTGTGAACTGTAGAGTTGCTTGGGTTGAAAAATCGAATGCCTTGAGTGTTGCTCTCCTCGTCCTTATATAGATGCTGGAATCAGAACTAGGGTTTTTGAGCTGCCTCTGCGTCTATTGCTAAATACCAGGTCAACCTTCTAAAAAATAGGGGTTTGTTGATTGACTTGGTTGGTGGCCCCATTTTGCACGTGGGTTTTTAATTTACCCAGTTTGTGTTTGTTTCTTCTTTTGATCCCATGGCCCATAACACGCCACCTCAGCGATTCCCCTTTCCCTTTATCTACCAATAATCATATGCAACATCACCTAGTCTTCTTGCCACTTTTTCTGCCAATAATATGATGCCATGTCACAGGTGATAAAATACAATTTTTATCCCTAACAACCACCACCACACCAACAAGCTCATGTGGTGACCTTGAGGAGTGGGAAAGACTTGGAGGACCCTTACAAGGATTATTAATTGAAGAGAAAGAGAGATGTCATGAAATATGGTGAGGAGAGTCCACCCCCCTCACCTACAAGTAGAGTGGACAACACTAAGAAGGGGAAGGTGAGTGACTATATTGAAGATGATGAGAACTTTGTTTTGCAAGAAATAGTGGTTGAAAGAGACCAAGAAAGAGTGGTTGAAAGAGACGAAGGGAAAGGAAAAGAAGCAAGTGAAGTAGCTAACACAAAGCAAGCCGCAACTCCCAAAAAAGCGAATAACCTTCCAATTCCATTTCCTAATAGAAGTAGAGTCATGAATGAGGAGAGGAAGTTCTCCAAATTCTTGGACATGTTGAAGAAGCTTGAAGTTTCATTACCTTTCACCGAGGTAGTGACACAAATGCCGCTCCACACAAAATTCTTGACAGATGTGTTGACCAATAAGAGAAGCATTGGAGGAGATGGTCTAGTTTCTCTTAGAGGAAAATGTAGTGTGATCTTACTCAATCCCATGACGGAGAAACTACAAGATCCGGGTAGTTTTTCCATCCCTTGAACAGTGGGTAATGTGAGCATTAAGAGGGCACTTTGTGATCTTGGTGCTAGTGTTAGCATACTACCTCTTCCCATTGCGAGGAAAGTCGAGTTACATGACATGATTCCTACCTCCATGACACTACAACTAGCTGATAGATCGGTACAAAGACCGATGGGTGTGATTGAGGACGTGCCGGTTAAGGTTGGAAACTTCTACATCCCGGTGGATTTCGTGGGGCTTGACATCCCGGAGGATCAACAAACGCCTATTATTCAAGGAAGACCCTTCCTAGCAACCGGAGATGTTAATATTAGTGTCAAGGAGGGAAAACTAACCTTCAAGGTGGGAGGGAATGTAGTTGAATTCTGTTTGACCGGAGCCATGTCACAACCTATGTTCGAAAGTGTTTACTCCATAGACATGTTGGAAGAAGCTATTGAAGAAGCTAAGGACAAATGCTCAGGGAAGCATTTGGAGGAAGATTATGAAGCTCTACCGCCTATCTTGGATGAAGTTGAGGGTAAGAACCCTCCTGTTGAACCATACAAAGTATATGTTTATGTTTTGATGATGTCAAGAGTACTTTATATTATATATACTCGTTGCGCATAATTGTTCGTTTAGTCTCTTCAGATTAGACTTATTATTTGCAAAGATTAAAGGATTGTGATTAAAGTATACAAGAACTTATTGTGATCAAGCCCTCAATTACGGATCAAGATATTGCAAGATAATGGAAGAATTATTCAAGCATTCGTGAGAAGATGAAGCTCAATTGAAGATTGATCAAGCTTGAATAACGAAGTAGCCTACACTCGAAGATCTCCTAAGAAGATTAGAGAAGCGTAGGTGATTATCTCGTAATGGTAACATAAAAATGGATTTCTTATGTTAGTAAAGTTATAGCTTCACAGCTATAACATTACTTATGAAAGAGCTCAATGTTATAGCTCTTCTACTATAACATTGAAATGCTAAGCTTATATAACGCACGACTTAAGAAGTTTTCAAATTGTTTTTGAAAAATATTTTTGTCTCTTTTAAATGTTTTAGCAAATAGTATTTATTTAATGATGAAGCCCATATTCATATTGAGTGTGGTTTTATTTTAATCTTATAATTAGTAATTATGTTGGGTCAACTTATGAGTTGAGTGATATTGCTAATTAGGGTTTCTAATATAGCATACTCTTAAACCCTAAATCTAACCTAATATCAAGCTAGGGTTTTCACGAAAAACAAGACATATGAGCCGTGTTGGTTTTGTGTAAGCCAAGAATAAAAGTTGTTATTGTTAAGATTTTATTCTCTAGAATTATCTTAACATATCTTTTATATTTAAATTGATATGGTTATATATGATAAGAATATTTTTGTTATGGAAAATCTTATCATATCTTAAGATTTAAGGAAAAGATAATAGGAGAATAATTGATAAAATTATCTTTTGAATATTCTCTAGTATCTCCTAATATTTTAAGGAAAGAAATAACAAAGATATGATTTGTGTACATATCTGTTGTTTCGGCCTCTAGGGTTTCGTGGAAACCGTGTGTGCCTTGCTTCCTCCTTTGATATAAATACTCTACTCTTTACTACATTTGAAAGTAAGACCTTTGAGCATAAATTGAATTTATTTTGAAAGCAAAAAACTGTGTTTCATAAGCAAAAGCCGTTTTGTTATTTTGAAAGGTCGTGCGTCTTATTCACTTGTGCATTCATTCTTTTGTTATCGTTATAAGATAATAGTGCTTAATTGACTTCTTACTCGTTCATTAACGTGAACTTTTAGAAGAATCATTAGTACTTTCTTATTAGCGTAAGTTAGTCACTCGTGTATTTAGCGATACTCATTTGAGTTACAACTAGGGTTAGTTGTACGAGTTGGGTTAGTAAATATGTAATCTGTAGAAAGGTACTAAATTTATTAATCGAGAATAGTGGACGTAGGTTTCGATTTGTGAAACTGAACCACTTCAAAAATCCATGTGTCTCTCTTTCTCTTTCGTTTATTTGCATTGTTTTAATTCGTTAATTAATTGATTAGTTAAAGTTTAATCAATAAACTTTAAATAATTAATTATACACATGCAATCGAAAAAGTAGGTTAAAGTTTTTAATCCTTAATTCACCCCCCCTCTTGAGTATTTCAGATCGATAGACTCTTCAACTGGTATCAGAGCCTCGTGCTCTTGATTGCCTAACCGCAAAGAGGCTGATCTGTTTATCCTCATTTATCTTAATGTTTTAGTTTCCGCTGCCTATCACGTGATAAATGGATTCCAAATACCTCAAATGTCCCGTCTTTGATGGGAAGAACTATGGTTTATGGAAGAACATGATGACTTACTATGTGAAGGGTCATGATTGGGAGTGCTGGAAGATTATTTAAAATGGACCGCATAAAATTTTGGTTGCATCCGCTGAAGGCACTACCTATGAGAAAAAGGAAGAGGATTATATCGAGGCTGACTACAAGAAGGTCGAAAATAATTCTAAAGCAATAAGCCTATTGCAAAACGGCATGAGTATTGCAGAATTCGATCGATTCTCTTCGTGCTCAACGGCCAAGGAAATATGGGACGGCCTTGAACTAGTTTATGAAGGTACTTCTATTGTTAGGAAACACTGCACAGATCTGTTAATGCAGAAATATGAGCTATTCAGTATGGAGCAAAACGAGTCCTTGGATAGTATGTCCGCAAGTTTTTCAAGCATCATAAATGAATTGAAAAACCTAGGAAGAAAGTTTAACACCGAGGACATTGCAAGAAAGGTTCTTAGGAGCCTGATTAAAAAGTGGCGTGCTAAGGTCACAGCAATGGAGGAATCGAGAGATCTTGAGAACTTTTCCTATCAAGAACTCATTGGTGCCCTCATGGCCCATAAAATAACTCTAAATGCTGATGAAGATGAACCAAGTTGAGGTAAAAATATGGCCTTGAAAAGCAAAGATGTTAGCTCCGACATAGAAGATGAGACAGTCTTGTTGCACGACGTTTTAAAAATAGAATCTTTCGAAACAAATAAGCAAAATCTTCTTCTAACAACAACATGTCCATTAACAAGAAAGCAACAGAATCAAAATCATCATTTGCTAACAAAAGTTTATTCAAGTGTGGAGAATCTGATCACATGATCAAGAATTGTCCAATATGGGAGAAAATTAAAGACAAGGCAAAATGCTAGAAGACAAAGAAGGAGTTCAAAAAAGTAATGATGGCTTCGTGTTAGGGAGATCTTGACTCAGAAGATGATGAAGGATATGAAGATAACGAAGTACCCAATATTTGTCTCAGCAGCGTCAGTCTTGACCTAATCTCTGACAGCGACGATGATAGCACGATTTCTCATTCAAATTAATGCTTTCTAGGAGAATCAGATGAAGATGACGATGATGAGGTTAGTTATCTTGAACTCAAAAAACGTGTTAAGAAATTATCTAAGAATGCCCTACTTGATTTTTTTGAGCAATCCCTCGACAAATGTCATGAACAGGATATGGAACTAAAGGATCTAAAAGAACAGATTCTTGATATTGCTGAGGATAATCATATTCTAAAGGCAAAAGCGACAAAGTTAAAATCTAAAGTTACAGATAATAAAGCTACAACATTAGATACTACTAATGCTGAAAATAAGGAATTAGAGTCCAATGTTATAGCTAATGAAGCTATAACTTCAGACCTAAGGCTTAATATTAAGCACCTTCAAGCCAAAGTTATAACTAGTGAAGCTATAACTTTAGAACTTAGAAAAGCCAAAGAACTTTTAGAGAGTAAAATCACATCTGATGAAGCAGTGATTTTAGACCGAAAGAAAGAAATCGATCCTCTCACAAAGCAATTGAAAGAATCTAAAACTGACATGATCAATGTTAAGAAACAGCACTCGGATGTTGTATTTATTCTTAAAAAAAGGTTCCAAGACTTACGTGACAATTTCAAGAAGGATAATGACGTATACCACATGCTCGGAAAGTCCATGTGATCCGGTTGATGTCGTCACTCATCCAATCAAACACATTTATAATACTCAACAAACTACTAGTTAGCGGTAAGTCGAGGTCGATCCATGGGACGGTGTGCTTTGGGTTCTAAGTCTATCTATCTCAATTTATGCTAGTGTCACAATTGATGGGGTTTGTAGTTGTGTCCTAGACTAATGCAAGCAATAAAGTAGAACGAGCAACAAAAGGAAAGATGTAAACAATTGATTAAAAGTGCCAGGATATCATGGGGTCATGGGGGATTCATGGTTTTGATCATACAAACATGTTTACAATTATATGCAAGCAATTAATGTTGTGGAGGAACCGAGTTCATTTATGTCTTACGGTTCATAGGAAGGGTTGGGTCCCGGAGCCGAATCGATTAGATTGTACAACACCTACAAGTCGACTTACTTTCCTCCTATTCAACTTCTATGCATGATCTAACAAGACTCGAGTTGGGTTATATCTTACAAGTCAAGTTGAGTAGATAAGAGATGGTTGTAAATGCAAGGATTCATAGGCTTAGCATTTCATCAAACATAACATGTGCATAAAGTTGACATCACAACAAGCAAGCAATTTAATCATGTGAACATATTAGATTAAGCATGAATCAATCCCATGTTGGTTTCCCTTAATTACCCACTAATCCTAGCTAAAGGACTACTCACTCATTATCAAGTTTAACATGTTAATAAGGGTGTCAATCATCACAAGTATATACATGATAATAGAATGAAGAAACGAACAATAAAGATTAAAGAGTAAAGGAATTATACCAACTTAAGATGATCCAAATAATAAAGCAAAGAATAATAGAAGAACTTGATGATTGATGGAAGGTTGTCAATCTCCCAATAATAACCCAATAATCTTCAATTACCCAATAATAAACTTGAATAATAAACTTGAACAATAATTATGGAAAGATTAATGTGTAATTTGTGGAGAGATTAAAGAGTAATCTATTCTAATCTACTCCTAATTTAATCTAAGAAAGGATTTTTCTAGCTAGAAAGATGTGTAAAGGGACCCCCCTTTGATTATTTACAAGTGGGGTATTTATAGTAGAAATTAGGTGGATGCATTAGGGTTAACTAAGGGTTAAACTAGTAATTACACGTTTTAAATGGAGCAGGGAGGAGCCGGTATTTCTTGAAGGAAGGGCGTCTTTCTCTGAGGCTTGAAGAAGACAAAAATACGCTGGGCTGGAATCCGAGCGTCTTTGGGAGAATCCGGGCGGATTGGTGAAGAGGAAAACGGGCAGATTGGGGAGAAGACGCACGGGTTCCGTGTATTGTGGACGGCCGGATTTCAGAGAATCCGCTCGGGTTGGTCTTCAGTTCACGTTTTCTTTTCTATTCTTCCCTTTCCTTCACTTCCATTTTATTCTTGTAGGCTTGGTCTTCAGTTCTTGCTTCCTCCTCATACTAATCCATCAAATGTCGTCAAATAGCTTCCGAATATGCACGAAAGACGGGAATTTCTGCCTTATTCTCTTCTTTCCTACAAAACATATAGAATGCGATAGAAAAGCAAATAGGAAGGTCTTGACGGATAAAATGGCCATGAAATACTATAATAGTATGCAAAATAGGCTCAATTAGGGGACTAAATGTGCGCAAATAATGCTCACATCAAATATCCCCAAACCGAACCTTTACTCGTCCCGAGTAAAGAGGTGACAAAAACTAGACCTTTTTTTAAACTAACCTACTAATATAACCGATATGAGACAATTAGCGGGTCTCACTCCGCCCCTTCAACTCACAACAAGACAACCATGAGGTAGGATGCCTTCTTGCAAGGCAAGGTGGGGCTTGCCAAAATGGCGATACATCCAAACATTAAAGCACACAAAACAAGTAATGGATGCATCTACAAAAGAATAGCCACTTTCCTCATCTAAGTGGCGGAAATTATCTACAAGGGAAGCAATTCAAGGGTACACACTCCTTCATAGATGCAATTTCTTCAAACGACTAAGCCTAGAAGGATACCAATAAATCACCTCCAAGTTGTGTTAAGCTAGGGTACCTTTGTCCTCAATCGTTAAATGTTTTTGTCAAGGATAGACTCCCTATGGTGTTAGAAAACCTGGAGGATCGCGGAATTCCCCTTCTTGCCTAGACAAGAAGAAGGGTCGTCCCCTCTCTACCATGCACAAAAATGGATACGGTGGATAAAGGGATCAATAGATATTTGAGTTTCACTTTGGGAGTTTGCTTTCATTTTTGTTTTTCCCCCCAATTTCTTGTGGCATATAACATTTGAGAACACTTTCTTGCCATTTCTTTCTGATTTTTGGCATTTCAACACTTGACAACTTTCTTTGCATTTCATTTTGAACATTTTCAAAGTCACCCCATATGTAGTGAGGGTGCCTTATATTTAAAGCTTTAGGAGTTCTATTTTTGCTCCTCTTTTCATTTGATGCATTTTGCAAACTTTTTCTTTTCTTTTCTTTTCATTCCTTGAACTTAAATTTTGAACAATTTATTTTTGTGCCCATTCCCTTTGATGACAAAAATGTGGTAGAATATGGATGAATGATGGTTTCATGGTTTCAAGGGTCACCTTGGAATAAACGGTAGCCAAGGAGTTATCACACCACAAGGTACTCTTGACTAGGCTTTAATCCATGGGTCAAAGGATACTAGCATGACACATCCTAGGGTGTTTTACAAGTATTCTAACAAACAAAGTCTTGAGAAGAAAAAGCATCTACTAGGGCCTATATACACTTGTCAAGCTTCCCAAATAGACGGTTTCGCAAAATTTTTCTAACATGCAACTATATGCCATGATGCAACTAACATATAAACATCCTAATGCAAATGATTCTACCAACTAATATGCCATATAAACTAAATGCAAGTCCTAAGTTCACATTGTTTATACCGCATCAATCAAAATAAGGCCACATATTCATTAACATAAAGAGGAAAAAGGAGATTGGAAAGATCATACCATGCGGTGTTCAATATCCTCATGTCTCGGATGTGGCGTAGTCAATCAATGTGAACAAGGATGAACAAACACAATATATACAAATAATGTATACAAAATTATACGACAATGGAAATGAACTTGTTTTTGGTTTTTTTGAATTTTTCAATTTTTTATGGATTTTGTTTTTATGAAATTAAAAGACATATTTTTGTGATTTTTTCGAAATTTTTCAATTTTCATGCATTTTTGGAATATAAATTCCCATCCCTCACTTTATTTTGGACATTGTCCTCAATGTACATGTAGGAGTAGGAAAAAAAAAAGGAAAACATGTTTTTGAATTTTTGATTTTATGGAAATTGAAGTACAATGATATGAATGAATGCATGCTCTAATTAAGTGCAATTCTATATGACATATATAACAAATGAATGCAATCTAAACTATATTATATGATGCATGTTTTCTAATAAACTATGGTCACCTATGATCAAACCTCCCCAAACCGATTTAAACACTATTTCTAGTGTAGAAAAGAATAGGATTGCTCATTAGTGACTATGCATGAATTCTAGTCTATATGCAACTATCTACATGAATCATGTGAGATATATTACAATACAACTATACTATATAAACTAACTCATGTAAATGCAATATGAAATATGATACAAATGCAAGCTAAATGTATATGTATATAACTAAATGCAAGTGTAAATGTAATGCAAAGTCAAAGGAAATGATATCTTACAAATGGTGGTTTGAGGGAGGACTCCACCAAACTCATTCCTTGTTGCCATGGTTATTGATATTGTCCATGTTGCTCAATGCTCTCAATAACCGGTCAAATGCTTGGGCACAATCCTCAAATAAGCATAAATATGGTTTGTTCCACTTCAAAATAAAGCTTGGCCAAGGTAGCTTGCCACTTATTCTCTTCTTCACCTTACCCTTAGCACTTGATCTTTTGCAATGCTTCAAACCAACAAGCTCATGATTCTTGTCAACATAAGGTATGAAGTGTGGTTCATATTCGTCCGGAGACTTCCACTTACCACCTTCTCCTTCAATTTTTGTGATGATGATAGCATTTGGGTTTTTCAATCTTTCTAAAGTCGAAGGAGAATTCTCATAACATTGATGACCGGATACCTTAGAAGTTGACATTGTGGGTGCCAAATTTCCACAAGTAGCTTCACGTGCAAGTTTCTCTTTGAGTTTTTCCACCAAGTACCCCTTGTATGATGCTTTGACCTTTTGAAGAAGGTCCAACATATCCTCTCCAACAATCATTGGCTCCATGGTAGGTGCCAAGTAGTCTTCGTGGACAATAGGGAAGGGACATTCATCTTCATAATAAGATATCTCAAATACTTCAAGGATAGGCTCCTCAAGCAAGGTGATATCACAAGTCCATTCCTCTCCCCTATTCCAAAGGTCCTTGTAAGACACGTATTCTTCATAAGCTCCTTCCTTAGGCACGTCATCATCGCTATCTTCATACGAATCATAGATAGGGGCTTTATTCCTCTTCACAAACTCTTTCTCCAACACCTCAACATCCACTTCAAATGACACACCCTCATACTCACAAAGGTTAAGAGTATTTGGCTTACTCAACCTCATATCTTCATCATCAAATAACACACTTTCATACTCACAAGAGCTCAAAGAGATTGGCTCTTCCCACTTCTCATTAAAGGTAACTCCTTCAAACTCACATTCATGGTCAATGTCTAAAGAGTGGTGAGGGGTAGTTAGTTGGGTTTCTTTTATTTGGGCAATTTGAATTTCCAACTCCTCACCATGAGTAACAATGCCTTGAAGAACAATGTGCCTTCTTTGGCTCTCTTCTAGCATTTGTTTGAAGAAGTTTTGTTGATCTCCCATCATTTGGAGAATCACATTTTGAATGGGTTCATCTTCTTGTTGTGGGTAGGTGTGAAAGTGGTTGTATTGTGGCATTTGGAATTGGTTGTAAAGTGAGTTTTGGGTGGTTGGTTGTTGTGGGTATTGGATGTGGTGATTTTGGTGGGAAAAGTTGGGGTAGTGGTTAGGATTTTCATTGTACAAATAGTAAGGTAGGTTTGTGTTGACTTGCTCCTCAAACTCCCCATACCCATAGTCATACTCAAAAGATCCACCACATACTCCATATGTCAAGTCTTGAGTCATCATCATGGTTAAGACAAGGAAACAATTACAAGCACGGAAACTACAATAAAACGGTAAAAACAATCCTTGAGGAACAAGTTCCTCAAGGTGAAAGCAAAAATCAAAATAGACAAACAAGTAAGAACTTAATCACATAGCACCATCCCCGGCAACAGCGCCATTTTGATCCGGTTGATGTCGTCACTCATCCAATCAAACACATTTATAATACTCAACAAACTACTAGTTAGCGGTAAGTCGAGGTCGATCCATGGGACGGTGTGCTTTGGGTTCTAAGTCTATCTATCTCAATTTATGCTAGTGTCACAATTGATGGGGTTTGTAGTTGTGTCCTAGACTAATGCAAGCAATAAAGTAGAACGAGCAATAAAAGGAAAGATGTAAACAATTGATTAAAAGTGCCAGGATATCATGGGGTCATGGGGGATTCATGGTTTTGATCATACAAACATGTTTACAATTATATGCAAGCAATTAATGTTGTGGAGGAACCGAGTTGGTTTATGTCTTACGGTTCATAGGAAGGGTTGGGTCCCGGAGCCGAATCAATTAGATTGTACAACACCTACAAGTCGACTTACTTTCCTCCTATTCAACTTCTATGCATGATCTAACAAGACTCGAGTTGGGTTATATCTTACAAGTCAAGTTGAGTAGATAAGAGATGGTTGTAAATGCAAGGATTCATAGGCTTAGCATTTCATCAAACATAACATGTGCATAAAGTTGACATCACAACAAGCAAGCAATTTAATCATGTGAACATATTAGATTAAGCATGAATCAATCCCATGTTGGTTTCCCTTAATTACCCACTAATCCTAGCTAAAGGACTACTCATCATTATCAAGTTTAACATGTTAATAAGGGTGTCAATCATCACAACAAGTATAAACATGATAATAGAATGAAGAAACGAACAATAAAGATTAAAGAGTAAAGGAATTATACCAACTTAAGATGATCCAAATAATAAAGCAAAGAATAATAGAAGAACTTGATGATTGATGGAAGGTTGTCAATCTCCCAATAATAACCCAATAATCTTCAATTACCCAATAATAAACTTGAATAATAAACTTGAACAATAATTATGGAAAGATTAATGTGTAATTTGTGGAGAGATTAAAGAGTAATCTATTCTAATCTACTCCTAATCTAATCTAAGAAAGGATTTTTCTAGCTAGAAAGATGTGTAAAGGGACCCCCCTTTGATTATTTACAAGTGGGGTATTTATAGTAGAAATTAGGTGGATGCATTAGGGTTAACTAAGGGTTAAACTAGTAATTACACGTTTTAAATGGAGCAGGGAGGAGCCGGTATTTCTTGAAGGAAGGGCGTCTTTCTCTGAGGCTTGAAGAAGACGAAAATACGCTGGGCTGGAATCCGAGCGTCTTTGGGAGAATCCGGGCGGATTGGTGAAGAGGAAAACGGGCGGATTGGGGAGAAGACGCACGGGTTCCGTGTATTGTGGACGGCCGGATTTAAGAGAATCCGCTCGGGTTGGTCTTCAGTTCACGTTTTCTTTTCTATTCTTCCCTTTCCTTCACTTCCATTTTATTCTTGTAGGCTTGGTCTTCAGTTCTTGCTTCCTCCTCATACTAATCCATCAAATGTCGTCAAATAGCTTCCGAATATGCACGAAAGACGGGAATTTCCGCCTTATTCTCTTCTTTCCTACAAAACATATAGAATGCGATAGAAAAGCAAATAGGAAGGTTTTGACGGATAAAATGGCCATGAAATGCTATAATAGTATGCAAAATAGGCTCAATTAGGGGACTAAATGTACGCAAATAATGGTCACATCACCATGATAAGTGGGAAGGTAGCACAAATGTTTTAAACTTCCTAACCGAACAATCTGACAATAATATAAAGATGGGTTTAGGACATGAGTGCTACAGCCGTAGAGATCACTCTAAATGAAAATCAACACCTTCAGATCATGATTTCAGAAAAAGAAAATATGCCGATCTTCCTGAATATCTGATTTGCAATTATTGTGGTCATACGGGTCACATCCAAGACAATTGCGTCAAACATGTACATGATATACGAAAAAATACCGAATTTGTTAAAACGCTTGACACAACAGTCGAGGATGATGAATTCCTTATAGATGAACCTAACGAAGAGAGGAATAATAACTTTCGTTGGTTCTATGACATGGCTTTTGATTACACCAAAAAGGCTAGCACTTCACAAACTCATTGTCAACCTAAACAAGCTAAACCTAAACACAAGGAGACTAGATATGTGAGACCCAGGGAGTCCCCTAGACCTAGAACTCCTCTTGAACAAAACTACCCAAAGTTTAGAAACACGACTGTTAGACAAGTTTGGGCACGAAAGGATTTAGTATATAGGGTACCTAACTATAAAGGACCCAACTTAGCTTGGGTACCTAAAAACTGTATCTAATCCTTTTGCAGGTGATGGTGAAAGAAAACAATCAATGGTATCTTAATAGTGGATGCTCAAGACACATGACTGGAGATAAGAATTTATTTCTTTCACTCAAACCTTTCAATGGAGGAAAGGTGACTTTTGGGGATAATAAGAAGGGCAAAGTGATTGGTGTGGGCAAAGTTGGAATTTCTAAATCACACGCAATCAGTGATGTTTATCTAGTGGATGGTCTCAAGCATAATCTACTTAGCATATCTCAAGTATGCGACAAAGGTAACAAGGTCGTTTTTCATATAGATGTTTGTCGCATTATAATTGAAGGTACAAGTAATATTATTCTTGAAGGCCATAGGAAAAGGAATGTGTATATGGTAAATTTAAATGCCGTGCCTACTAACTCTATTTCGTGCATGAAAGTTAAACATGATGATCCTTGTTTGTGGCACAAGCGTTTTGGTCACATTAGCTCACCTATTTTGAGTAAACTCAAGAGATGGGACTTGGTTGAAGGACTACCTAAAATCAGGTTCGATCAAGATAAGATGTATGACACTTGTGCTCGATGCAAACATGTGAGATCATCGTTCAAACCTAAAGGAGTGGTAAGCACGAATTAAGCTTTGGAATTAATACATATGGACTTGTGTGGTCCCATGAAGGTAATGAGTAGAGGAGGATCCAGGTATGTCTTCGTCCACGTAGATGATTACTCAAGGTATGTATGGTCTATCTTTCTTCATTCAAAAGATGAGACTTTTGATGAGTTTGTTTGTCTTATGAAACTTGTTCAAAATAAATATAAGACTAACCTCGTGTCTATTCGTACGGATCATGGCACCGAATTTGATAATCAAGCCTTTATAGAATATTGTACAGTTAATGGTGTAGGACATAAATTTTCTGCAGCACAAACTCCTCAACAAAACGGTGTGGTCGAGCGTATGAATAGAACACTAGAAGATATGGCTCGTACAATGCTCTTGTGTAATGGTCTACCTCGTAATTTTTGGGCTGAAGCCATTAGTACTTCATGTTATATCCATAATTGTGATATGATAAGACCTATAAAGAAAACCCCTTATGAACTTCTAAGAGGCCGTAAACCTAATATCTCTCATCTTCGTTGTTTTGGGAGTAAGTGTTTTGTTCATAACAATGGTAAAAATAGGTTAAGTAAGTTCGACCCTAGAAGTGATGAGGCTATTTTTATAGGTTATTCGGATCATAGTAAGGCTTATAAGGTCTTCAATAAAAGAACACTCTATATTGAAGAAAGTATTCACGTTATTTTTGATGAAGATAATGTGTTTGATAAGCCCTTACAGGATAAGGAAGAAGACATGGATGAACCTGATTTTCGTCTTTCTCGAAATGATCCTCCAGAATTGGAACCGAGGACAATGAGATTGAAGGAATAAATGATGAGCTTGATCACTCTTTAAAAGACAAAAAGAAGAAAAATAAAGTTATAGTTGATGATACTATAACATTGTCTCAAGATAAGGATTCCCAATCCAATATTATAGATGATGTTACTATGATATTGAATCCAAATCAAGGTGACGAGTCCGAAGTTATACCCGACTTTACTACAGCACCTGTATTGGATTTAGGGAGAACGTCCTTGAATTTTGAGCCAAATGAAGTTGGATCAAGTTCAAATGCTGAAGAACCAATTACTTCAACGAAATGGATATATAAGAATTCACACCCTATGGAAAACATTCTTAGTAATATTAAGAAGGGTGTTCAAACGCGACGATCCTTGAACAATTTCTGTTCCTTCTATTCGTTTATATCAACAATTGAACCAACGAATATTAAGGAAGCTCTCGCAGAATCAGATTGGATTATAGCTATGCAAGAAGAGCTTCAACAATTTGAACGGAACAAAGTTTGGCACTTAGTTCCTAGACCCAAGGATCGATCTGTAATTGGAACCAGATGGGTGTTTAGAAATAAATTAGACGATGATGGGGTCATAGTTCGAAATAAGGAAAGATTGGTGGTACAAGGCTATAATCAACAAGAAGGAATAGATTATGACGAGACCTTTGCACCATTGGCTCATCTTGAAGCTATTAGACTTCTGATACCATTCGCAGCCCATAAGGGAATGAAACTCTTCCAAATGGACGTTAAGACATCGTTTCTAAATGGATATCTACAAGAAGAAGTCTTCGTAGAACAGCCTCATGGATTTAAGGATAGCAAATTTGAAGACCATGTCTTTAAATTAGACAAGGCCCTGTATGGATTGAAACAAGCATCTAGGGCTTGGTATGACAGATTATCGAAATTTCTACCTGACAGTGGATTTAAGAGAAGATTTGTGAATAAACCCAATTCCTAAAATCCGAGGATTCTGACCTTTTGGTTAATCAAATCTACGTCGACGATATTATTTTTGGATCAACCAACCGCAATCTGTGCAAGTATTTTTCGGAGTTGATGACTTCCGAATTTGAGATGAGCATGATGGGAGAATTGAAATTCTTCCTAGGTCTGAAAATTCAACAAACTAAGGAAGGCATCAAAATTCATCAACAGAAATATATTAAAGAATTAATTCAAAAATTTGGAATGGAAAATTCCCATGCTATGTCTACTCCAATGGTCGCAGACAAGAAATTAACTCTAGATGAAGATGGTAAGTCAGTTGATGAAACAACTTACCGAGGAATGGTTGGGTCATTGCTATATTTAACTACAAGTAGACCAGATATCATGTTCAGTGTATGCATTTATGTAAGATATCAATCATCTCCCAAAGAATCGCATATGACGGCCGTAAAAAGAATTTTACGATATCTCATTGGGACGTGTAAACTGTATCTATCGTATCTGATGGAATGCAATTTCGATCTTGTCGGATATTCAGATGCCGATTATGCAGGATGCTCCTTAGACAGAAAAAGTACGTCAGGTGTTGCCACGTTCGTTGGACCTTGCATTATCACATAGGGTTCAAAGAAGCAGAATTCAGTTGCCCTTTCAACAGCAGAAGCCAAAAATATTGCAACAGGACTGGTATGTACTCAATTATTATGGCTTAAGCAACAATTATGTGATTATGGGGTTGATGTAGGTTGTATTCCTATTTTATGCGATAACACGAGTGCTATTATTATTTCCAAAAATCCCGCGCAGCACTCGCGTACCAAGCACATTTAAATTAGACACCATTTTATACGTGACCATGTTGAGAAAGGGAATATAAAACTTGAATTTTATAGTACTGAAAAACAATGGGCAGACATTTTGACAAAATCGTTAGCTAGAGGACGTTTTGAGACTTTACAGTTGAAAATTGGTTTAATCGGTGGCACCTAAGTTTCTATAAATGTTTAATCTCTCAATGATTGATTAGTTTGATATAAGATTATATGACTAGGTCCGTATATTACGTTGCATGAACATCTACGTTTTATAGATATTTATTTATCGTATATATTCTGTTAGTATTTAAGAATTTAAGTTGCATACAAATTTTATTCTCTTAAGAAAATTGAGATACACCATATTATTTTATTTACCAAATTTCTATCAAAAATCTTTCCAAAAATCTCATATGCCATATCTCGTCCAACTTGTGCTATATCTATCCTAATCTTCTCATACATTAGTTACCTTATTTATGTAAACATATACCTTTCCTAAACCTAAACCTAGATTCCTAGCTAAAACCTATAATTACCCCCAAAACCGTGTAAAACCTCTCCAATTGCATTCACCTTTTCACTTTACCAAATCAATACACAATCTCCATCATCATCATCATTCAACCTCTCAACAATGACACCTCCACATGCACACACACGGTCCTCAACCCGAAATCAACGCCAACATCATCCATGCAATCAACCACAACAACCAACATCCCATCAACCTAATTCTTCTACCTTTGTTCCAACAAACCAACAACCATCACCTCCATCTTATCTATTTCGTGGTCGGGATGAGTCGACTTCCGAGGGAAAAAGGCGTCGGCTCAATAAAGGGAAAAATAAGGCTGTAGTAGATGAAGTTGAGGAAGATCATGAACCCAAAGTTGTTGTTCGGGACGGGATTTCGAGGACTCTGTTTCAGGAGCCTTCGAAAAGCGCAACCAAGGCCGGTTTGAACCGGCTTTGCATGACCAAGGGAGAAAGCATCTTGGTCTCTCGGGTTTTACAATATTCAATTCATGGTGGAAGGTACTATCTTAAATCTTGGTTGTCTCAAATTCCGTCTCTTAAGTTCTTTGTCGATTTTCTTGATTTTCAAGGGTGGAGTGATGTCAGTAGATTTTCGGATCCGACTTACCCAATTGAGGTTATACAGTTCTTTGCATTGGTAAAAGTTAAGGAGCGTGTGTTGCATACTGTCGTGAATGGTGTCGATTTCACTGTCACCATTGACTACTTTTGCTCTGCTTTTAAGGTTCCTCATGATGGAACTGATATTAATGTGAGTCTAGAGTGGTCCAATGTTGTTGATGATAAACAGTTGGTTAATAAGAGATATTTTGATGAGGTTGCTTCTGAGAATAGCAACATTGTGGTTCATCCTCTCTCGGCCAAAATCAAGTTCTTCTTCAACTTTTTGTGGAACACCATTATTCCGAGAAGGGGAGGACGGGATAAGGTATCGAGTTATGAGGCTATTATTATGTATTTGTGGTTGGAGAGTCGAAAGGTTAATTTGGCTAGTCTCGTGTTTAGTCGGATTGTTCAAACAAGCATAACCGTCACCAAGGAAAAGCATTGCACTACTCTCGATCTCCCATATGGTATGTGGAGTTCGAGATTGTTAGAAATTAAACGGGTTGTAGGTAAGGAGAGCTACGGTGTAGGTGCTAAAGACGGTATGTGTGACCGTGTGTTAAAATTAATGGGTCTCGGCTTTGAAGGGCCCGAATTGGTCTTCGCTAAGGGTGTTGATAAAAGTGCTAATGAGGTTGGAATGGTGGCTATGGAAGCCAAATTATATTCACTTATGGGGTCTTTAATGACTAAGTTTGAAGAGCAAACATCGGACTTGGCTACGGCTATGTCTCGGGTTGGACCATCACGGTCCTCGGTTGGTGGTTTGGATAGTGCTCGGGTTTATGCGTAGATGGAAGAGGCCGATAAGAGGCTTGCGGGTTTCGAGAGGTATTTGGTGGCTATTCGTGAGGAAGTGTTTCAACACGGTGATCGTCTTTCTTTCCATACTACTCAAGGGGGTGCCTTGGTAAAAGACGAAAAAGCTATGATGGCGGATCAAGCTATCACTTTGGAGGCGACAAAGGCCTTGTCTTTGAAGGTCCTTAACTTCGAGACAAGTCTCAATGCCCAAAATACCCTTGTGTGAAGTTCGTTTGATCGTCTTGATGCCTTGGAATTCCGTACTCGTCCCGACTATGTTAACCCGGCCCGTACAAAACCCGTCACACTTAGCCTTGCCTTACCCCTCTCCTGTTTTCGCATTTCCCTTATAATGCCTTATTTTCTTTTGTTTTCTACTGGTGTATTTTGTCCTTCCAAACTATTTCCAATTCGGCCCATTTTAGCATACTACTTGTGGTTATGGCCCAAGTAGCTCTTAAACATGTTGTTTCATTCGGCCCAGGCGTTAACATGTTTCTTTGGTTTGAATGCTACCTTATTTTCGCAAGTACTTATGGATATTTACGGTTTCTTTTGGTTTCTTAATCGTTCTTATCTCTTGTCTCGTCGTATATTATTCTAGTCATTTTATGTTTGTTCTTATCTTTTCGATGATGTCAAGAGGGGGGAAAGAACGACCATGGTACGCATTTGCCTAAGCTTTCTCCTTGTCAAGACCAATTGTCTCTTAATGTCCTTAAAGTTTTGGTCTTGAACATAATTGTTTTGATCTTGTGTTGATCTTTATCTATAAAGATGACGGTATTATATTGAGGGGGAACTATATACTTAGTCACAATTTTAGGAGACTAGCCATCATAAAAAAAAGGGGGAATTTGTTGAACCATATAGAGTATATGTTTATGTTTTGATGATGTCAAGAGTACTTTATATTATATATACTCGTTGCGCGTAATTGTTCGTTTAGTCTCTTCAGATTAGACTTATTATTTGCAAAACTTAAAGGATTGTGATGAAAGTATACAAGAACTTATTGTGATTAAGCCCTCAATTACCGATCAAGATATTGCAAGATAATGGAAGAATTATTCAAGCATTCGTGAGAATATGAAGCTCAATTGAAGATTGATCAAGCTTGAATAACGAAGTAGCCTACACTCGAAGATCTCCTAAGAAGATTAGAATAGCGTAGGTGATTATCTCATATTGGTAACATAAGAATGGATTTCTTATGTTAGTAAAGTTATAGCTTCACAGCTATAACATTACTTATGAAAGAGCTCAATGTTATAGCTCTTCTACTATAACATTGAAATGCTAAGCTTATATAATGCACGACTTAAGAAGTTTTCAATTTATATTTGAAAAATATTTTTGTCTCTTTTAAATGTTTTAGCAAATAGTATTTATTTAATGAGGAAGCCCATATTCATATTGAGTGTGGTTTTATTTTAATCTTATAATTAATAATTATGTTGGTTCCACTTATGACTTGAGTCATATTGCTAATTAGGGTTTCTAATATAGCATACTCTTAAACCTTAAATCTAACCTAATATCAAGCTAGGGTTTTCACGAAAAACAAGGCATATGAGCCGTGTTGGTTTCGTGTAAGCCAAGAATAAAAGTTGTTATTGTTAAGATTTTATTCTCTAAAATTATCTTAACATATCTTTTATATTTAACTTGATATGGTTTTATATGATAAGAATATTTTTGTTATGGAAAATCTTATCATATCTTAAGATTTAAGGAAAAGATAATAAGAGAATAATTGATAAAATTATCTTTTTAATATTCTCTATTATCTCCTAAGATTTTAAGGAAAGAAATAACAAAGATATGATTTGTTTACATATCTGTTGTTTCGGCCTCTAGGGTTTCGTGGAAACCGTGTGCCTTACTTCATCCCTTGCTATAAATACTCTACTCTTTGCTACATTTGAAAGTAAGACCTTTGAGCATAATTTGAATTTATTTTGAAAGCAAAAAACCGTGTTTCATAAGCAAAAACCGTTTTGTTATTTTGAAAGGTCGTGCGTCTTCTTCACTTGTGCATTCATTCTTTTGTTATCGTTATAAGATAATAATGCTTAATTGATTTCTTACTCGTTCATTAACGTGAACTTTTAGAAGAATCATTAGTGTTTTATTATTAGTGTAAGTTAGTCACTCGAGTATTTAGCGATACTCATTTGACTTACAACTAGGGTTAGTTGTACGGGTTGGGTTAGTAAATTTATAATCCGTAGAAAGGTACTAAATTTATTAATCGAGAATAGTGGACGTAGGTTTCGATTTGTGAAACTCAACCACTTCAAAAATCCGTGTATCTCTCTTTCTCTTTCGTTTATTTGCATTGTTTTAATTCGTTAATTAATTGATTAGTTAAAGTTTAATCAATAAACTTTAAATAATTAATTATACACGTGCAATCGAAGTAGGTTAAATTTTTTAATCCTCAATTCACCCCCCCTCTTGAGTATTTCGGATCGATATACTCTTCACCTCCGAAGGTAGATCTTAAACCTTTACTCCCTTCCCTTGAGTATGCCTATCTCGATGAGGCACACTCCTTCCCCATGATAATCAATGCGGACCTAATGGCTTCCCAAAAGGAAAAACTCTTGAAAGTTCTTGAAGAAAACAAGAAAGCCATTGGGTATAGGCTTGATGACCTCACGGGAATCGATCCCCGAGTGTGCATGCACCGCATTACACTTGAGGATAGATTCACTCCTTCTGCCCAACCTATGAGAAGGTTAAATGAGAAATTGAAGGAGGTGGTAAGGAAGGAGGTTGACAAGTTGCTTGAGGCCGGGAAGCGATTGGGTTAGCCCGGTTCAAATCGTCCCCAAAAAAGGCGGTATGACCATGGTTGAGAATGAGGACGGTGAACTCATCTCCACCCGACCGGTCATGGGATGGAGAATGTGCATTGATTATAGGAAGCTTATTTCCGCCTCAATCAAAGATCACTTCCCCTTACCATTCATTGACCAAATGCTCGAGAGACTTGCAAACCACGAGTATTTTTGCTTTCTTGACGGGTACTCCGGGTTTTTCCAAATACCCATTCACCCGGATGATCAAGCAAAGACTACCTTTACTTGTCCTTACGGCGTCTTTGCATTTCGAAGAATGCCATTTGGCCTTTGCAATGATCTCGGGACATTTCAATGGGCCATGATGTCTATCTTTTCCGAGTATATTGAGAAGTCTATGGAGGTGTTCATGGATGATTTTAGTGTCCATGGCACCTCATTTGATGATTGCCTAAATAATCTCTCCCTTGTGCTCCAAACATGCATCCGATATGATTTAAAATTAAATTGGGAGAAGTGCCATTTCATGGTGCAAAAGGGAGTAGTTCTAGGGCATGTTATGTCTAAGGAAGGGATCCAAGTGGACAAAGCTAAGGTAGAGGTGATTGAGAAACTTCCCCCACCCACAAATGTCAAGGGTGTGAGGAGTTTCTTAGGCCATACGTGGTTTAACCGACGGTTTATCAAAGATTTTGCCAAAATTGCTAAACCCCTCACCTCACTTTTGGCTAAGGACACTCCCTTCATATTTGATAAATCTTGTGATGGAAGTTTTTGTAGGCTCAAGCAAGCCTTGATATCGGCTCCAATTGTACAACCACCCAATTGGGACCTCCCTTTCAAATTGATGTGTGATGCAAGTGACTTTGCATTGGGGGAGGTCTTGGGTCAAAGGAAAGACATGAAGCTCCATGTGATAGCATACATTAGCAAGACCTTAGACAATGCTCAATGCAACTACACCACCACGGAGAAAGAAATGTTGGCGGTGGTGTATGCTTTTGAGAAGTTTCGGCCTTACCTCTTGTGTTCCAAAGTCATTGTCTACACGGATCACACCGCCATTTAGCAACTTATGGTCAAGAAGGATGCTAAGCCAAGGTTGATTCGTTGGGTATTGTTGTTGCAAGAGTTCGATGTCACAATCAAAGATAAACTGGGTTCCGAGAATCTTGTTGCGGATCACCTATCAAGGTTGACTCAAGAAGCCAGGGGAGATGTTGATGATGGGATTCCTATGATGAGTGGTTTCCCGATGACTCTATCTTAGCTATCACGCACTCCGACCCTTGGTATGCGGATATTGCTAACTATTTGAGCTCTAACTTTATCCCGAAGGAACTTGACAACAAGGCTAGGAGGAAGTTGAGATATGAGTCTAGGAGATATGTGTGGGAAGATCCTTTCCTATATAGGAGATGCAATAATGGAATTTATAGGAGATGTGTCACTCATGAGGAAGGTCAAGCAATCCTTCAAGCTTGCCATGCTACAACATATGGAGGGCATTTGTCCACCTCTAGGACCCAAGCTCGGGTTCTTCATTGTGGATTCTATTGGCCCTCCTTATTTAAGGATGCTTATGCCATGGTTCACTCATGTAATTCTTACCAAAGAAGAGGCAACATTGGAAGGCGTGATGAGATGCCCTTGAATAATATCTTGGAAGTGGAACTCTTTTATGTATGGGGTGTGGACTTTATGGGACCGTTTCCGTCATCATTTGGCAACTAATACATTTTGGTTGTGGTGGACTACGTGTCTAAGTGGATAGAAGCAATAGCCGCCCCTACCAATGATTCACGAGTGGTGACCAAATTATTCAAGGAGTACATATTCCCCCGCTTTGGAGTACCTCGGGCCATCATAAGTGATGGTGGGTCACACTTCATTAACCGCACCATCTACGCTCTACTAAAAAAATATGGCGTCCGACATAAAGTAGCTCTTGCCTACCCCCCCCCCCCCCCCAAACCAATGGGCAAGTGGAGGTATCAAATCGACAAATCA
This sequence comes from Silene latifolia, assembly GCF_048544455.1. Classification (NCBI taxonomy): domain Eukaryota; kingdom Viridiplantae; phylum Streptophyta; class Magnoliopsida; order Caryophyllales; family Caryophyllaceae; genus Silene; species Silene latifolia. Next base: position 373,445,362 of record NC_133538.1, read on the forward strand.
AGGCTATTTTGGAGTGGGTTGTGAACAAATCTAGAAAAGATTGGAGTACCAAACTCAATGACGTGCTATGGGCTCTAAGAACCCCGTAAAGACCCTAATAGGCACCACCCCTATCATTAAGTCTTTGGCAAGTCTTGTCATCTACCTCTTGAGTTGGAACACCGGGCAAGATGGGCTCTCAAGGAGCTCAACTATGATTTAGATGCCGCGGGGAACAAGCGGTGCGTTCAACTTAATGAGCTTGATGAGTTTAGAATAGATGCTTATGAGAATGCCAAACTCTATAAGGAGCGGACTAAGCATTAGCACGATTCCAAGCTTACAGGGAAAGAAATCGGTGTAGGAGACAAGGTCCTACTCTTCAACTCCCATTTCCAATTGTTTCCCAGGAAGTTGAGGTCCCAATGGTTGGGACCATTTGAGGTTGTGACCGTGTTTCCCTACGGCTCCTTTGAAATGAAGAATAGCCAAGGTCAGTGCATCAAAGTGAATGGACAACGAGTGAAATACTTTTATGAGGGTCAACCCATTGACCCGAGGTGAACTCGACTTGGAAGACCCCCCATCCTTGGGGGATGAGTAATTTCAAATTGAACAAGAAATGGTTTGGTGGAGTCCCATAAGAACCACCATTTGTACATATATACCATGCATATTGATAGGTAATGAGAATTTTGGAACAATTGTACTTGGCAATTTGATTGATGACGGGGTGTCATTTTGAAGAAAATTGGGATTTGATGAAGAACAAGCGCATAACCTTCAATTGGCCACTTCACGACATGATGAGTCGGCTTAGAAAGACGAAAACACGTAATTCGAGGCCAATTGAAGAAGTGACTTGAAAATAGGGGCATATTGAAGAAAATGTGAGGAAGTGTACTCCCAGCCGGTAGGCCGGCGGTCGGTCCCTGGACCGGCTGGAAAGTTCCTGGAAGTTGATGAAAAAGTTTAGAATTTAAGGAGAGGTGTCTCCCAGCCGACAGGCCGGCAGCCAGTCCACCGGCTGGGAGTGCAGATACTTGGCTAATTTGGTGGAAAATACGAGAAGAGAGGGTGTGAGCCGGTAGGCCGGCAGCCGGTCCACCGGCTGGGAGCACCCTATTGAGGAAAAAAACGAAGAAAAGAAGGAAGGTAGTTCCCTGCCGGCAGGCCGACAATCGGCCCACCAGCTGGGACTACATTTGTGAATAATTGAGATTTTTGATGTTCTCCCAGCCGGGGCACCGGCGGTCAGTCCTTGGACCGGCTGGGAGTTCCCTGATTTTGTTTCCAAAAATTTCGAAATATGCTTTTACTCCCAACCGGGGCACCGGTGGCCGGTCCATCGACCGGCTGGGAGTACTCTGACGGTTCAAATAACACAAAAATCAACCCATTTCTTCATATAAACCACGACACTTCCTCCCTCTATATCTTCCCTTTCTCCTCCAAAACACCACCAAACACCTCCAATCCACCAACAAACACCAATAATCCACCACAAATTCCCTCCACTTCACTAACCCTCTCACAAATACACCCATGACACCAAAAAAGAGAGTCCGAAAGGGGGATTTGGCATTACAACAAGCGGAACTTTGGGCGGCCGCGGCTACCGACATGAGCCCCGATCCGGCATTCCCGGACCTCAAGTTTAGCTCCGTCACTATGAAAGGTAAGTTTGTATTATTTAAACAACGTCCCCTCACCCCGACTCGATTTATTGATCGCCAATCTATGAGAGAGTTAGGGTTAGACCGCGTCACCCATGATTTATTTCAGAGTATTGGTATGAAATTCATGTATGAAATACATGAGAAAACCTATTCCCGTCTCACTTAGGAATTTTTGAGCTCGTTGAGAATTGATAAACACCGCCAAAACCAAAAGGTTGCATTCTTACATTTCCGACTAATGAACAAGGATTACTCTTTGACATTACCGACTTTTGCCGCATTTTGGGCTAGACCCAAGCCCTCCTCATAAAGCCCCTGGCAATTTTGACCATGGTGCTCTTTGGAAGGCCATTACCGGCCTTGATGACAGCCCCCGGTTCAAGAGAGCGGCAAACACTTGTCACAATGCCGCAATTAGAATTTGACATCGGTATATGGGGTGGACTATTTTCGGCCGCGATGAGAATCACAACTTCCGAACGGAGGAGTTGGAAATTCTCGGCTCTTATCTTTGTTCCAACCCCATTACCTTCAAAATCGACATTGCGCACAACATGGCCCTCCATCTTCACCGCTTAAGTGATTCCCCGGGCCAATCAACGCCAATTGTGGTGGGTGGACTCATCACCCACCTCGCCAAGCGCCTCATCCGGAAGCTTAATTTGAATGGGATGCGGTATATTATGGGGGAAACAATGCTAACCAAGGATTACATCCAATTTACCCTTAATTGGATCAAGAGGAACCCCCATGACAAGCAACACTATTGGTAAATCCGAGTGAATGGAGTGGATAGAAATTCAATTCCACACCCCATTGCCGAGAGAATGAAAGTAGTGCCAAACTCACCGCAATATTTACTTGAAATTGAGGCAGATGAAGACACCGCCACCGCCCAACAACAAAATCCCAATCTTGTCTATGCGCGCGAGCGCTCGGTGACCGTAAAACCCACTTTGCGGTACACAATGCCCTCTTCCCTTTCTTTCCCGGTCCCTTCCAACATGGTGAAGGGTCTTCAAGTCAACAACCGCAACAACAATTCCCGCTCCACGCCGACTTAATCTCTTTCATGGAGGAGATGAAGTTGGGAATGGCAACTGCCGGTAGTGAGCGGCCCGGTCTACAACAATGCATGGACCATATTTACTTTGACCACTCGGTCGGCCAATTCCCGGTCTACGATGATTGCCAACGGCGAGGATACGAGCACCCCTCAGGCCTTCATCCCTCCTATTATCTAGCTCCGGATGGTGGCCATAGGACGGAACATATCTCTACGGCGATATCAACATGCGCCCCGACTCCTATAGTGCTCCCGTCTTCCCCACCCCGCCTTCCACTCATGGGGAGGGGCACGACACTCGATGGTTTGGGGGGACCCCTTCCATCTTTGGTGAGGGAGGAGGTGCTAGTGGCTCGGGAGGGGGTAACACGGCTGTCGTAACCCTATCAAAAATAAAACCAACCGACCTAAACTTATGCAGCAGAGGTAAGTCGGGTATCGTATCCACAAGGAGGCGGTCACAATGTACTTGTTATTTAGTCTGTCTACGGTAACAAATGGGGGGTTTGAGTTGTTTTATAAACTAAAGAACAGAATTAAAAGCAGTAAAAGATATTGTTGGAGTTAGTGTCCTCCACAATAGTGCGTTTACATAATAAATCTCATTAATGGAATATCATTAGATATTTAATTATTTGATCCTCGTAAGTTGATTAACGTAAATCGATAACGGTTGGCTGACTAGATTTTGACGGTATTGTCGTGAAACGGCGGTGATCAACTGACCCCTTTCGGTCACACCTAAAGGAACGAACCCCAATTGACAACTAATTAATTGTATGAGATACAATTTATTTAGTCCCTTGATTTATAGACTAAAAGGTTAGTCGATTATTTTTAGAGAGATTTCGAGTTGCGAACTTGAGGAGCGGCAGCTATTATTTAATTACACGATAATTAAATAATAAATTTTATGAGACGAGTTTTAGTTAATTAATTGTTAATTCACTAAAATTGTACTAATTGATTAATGTGATTAATATTAGTACGTAAATAATATGTGTAGTGGTACACGTATATTTACGGAGTGATTTGGACGAATTAATTATGGAAGTATTTAAACATGAAATGATGTTTAAAATAAAATTACACGTATTTGTGTGACAAATATAAGAACCAACATGGACCCGTAAATGGGCAAGTGGACCGTGTAAAATAGAGTTGTGGATGATTAGGAACATAATCATTTCACCTTACTTTATATTCTTCCATAAGCTATCTTATAATGATTTTGCATGTGATGTAAGATTGATAAAAAAAATAAGAAATTCACTCCTACACACTACCTCACTCCACCCGCCACTTTCCCCTCCTATATACTCCATCTTATGTTCATTTCTACACTAATTCACTTATGTGTTTTGCATGTGAACAAAATATATCATCTCTCTAAAATTATTATTCATCCTTTACTAAGTTGTTAGTAAACTAAAATAAATAATTACTAAGAGTGTTAGTATTATTTACATATTATCAAGGGAATAATTCTAATAAGTTCTAGTAAAATACTTGTTAGATTTTTGGGTTGAGTTCTTGGGTGCATATTGTTAGGAGATCTTCTCTTTGAAGATTTGTTAGGAGGATCATCCTTTTGTTATAAGCTCAAGAACAATCAAGGTAGGAGATCTTGATTGTGCCCATATTACTATAAAAATCTATGTAAGGAAATTGTTTTTCCTTGACTTTCATTTTTATACTTTTATATTTGCATGCATGTTACATGGATCATCAAAATGATAAATTATGAGGTAATTTAATTTTTATTAGAGATTCTAATATGGATCTATGATCTTTCAAGTGGTATCAGAGCTTAGGCTTTTAATATGTATGTTGATTTTAAGCATATTAATGAATTATGAGATAATTTATAAAAACTCAAAAATTGTGTTAGAAGAGTTTTTAGCACGAAATTTTTGGGACATACATACCTACTGATCTCAAAAGAGTTGTGGTTAAGTTTGATGATTTATGAAGTTATTTTGCTATTTTTAATGTTTTCTGGTAGAAAACCGAGTCAAAATGCCGTATTTTAGTTAAAAATTGACTAAAAGTAGTTAAAAGTTGATTCGGTCAATGGAATTTTAATGGTATTTCATGCATGTTTTCTAATGATTGTATGCAAAAGGTCGAAGGTTGGTTTGAATTTTTCTGCATGTTTATTGATTTTGTGAGATAAAAGTCGATAAAAGTGAAATTAATTAATCATAATTTCGAAACAATTGATTCTGCCCTTGATAAATTTATGTACATTTAAAAATATTATTTAAATGTTAAAAGTGAATTTTAAAATGTGTTTTCACCTTATTTTGATGTTTATTGGTTTTAGTGGTTAAAAACCGATAAATATCGATCTTTTTCTTCATAAATTTTATCCGGATTTTTAAGGCGATTTTTCTGACATTTTGGTGTTCTTGGGAGTGTTCCAGAATACTAAAAATTTTTGTTTCAATTTTTTTGGGTAATTTTTCAATTATTTTGGATTTTTACTTAAACATTATGATTTTACCGATTAAATTAGCAAAATATCACCAAATCAAACTAATTATTCATCATAAAATTAGTGAGGACTAATTTTGAGGTTCAAAACAGTTTGGACAATTAGTTTGGACTTAAATGAGATTTAAGAGTTGATTATTGATTTTTACATGTTAAAAATCGATTAAATCCACAAAAACCGAGAAGGATACCAACGATTGATAGATAGGGCGATTTTGGCATCATTTTACAGAATTTTAAGCATATTTATTTAAGTTGAATGAATTATTGTCATTTATTTAAAGTATTTATCTTGTTGTACCTAGTATGGCCTAATTTATTTAAATAGTTATTACCCGAAATGAATGGGAATATCGACTTGTCTATAATTAAATACGATCTCGTATCGTCGGTTTGTAATTAATTAATAGTTTTAATTATTTTATTAATTAATGTATAATAGGAATAGCTATGTAATTCAATTGTAATAGTTATTCTTACCGGCGTTTCCAAAAGACGGATTACATCGAGACGGAGTCTATTTTTGGAAGGTGTTCCAAATCCCACAAGTAGGAGCCACTTATGCAATGAAGAAGCAAGGGACCAAGGAGTTGGTTTCCGAAATGTAATAGACTAGTTTTTATTAACTAGGTGGCCATACTAGGATTTATTCATATGCTTACTTGTTTGCTTGTTTTATTTTCGCGCATGCCAAAATCGCCATTCACATGCATTTTATTTTCGCGGTTGTCAATTCACGTCATATACATTTAGCGACTTAGTTCACTTATAGGGAATTTATGACTAAATTGACAAAATCTCTCACATAACTAAAATTGAGATTAGCCTTACCAATTAGTAACACCTATGAATCTCTTGTTCATTAGAGCCACGCTCGCCCAAGCGGGGTGTTCTCTTTTTACCTTGGGTAAGTAGGGTGGTAAACAGTTATCACACGCTAAAATTGGTTGGACTCAACGGGATATAAGACGGTCTTGTGTTCTGGGGCTAGTAGATGGATTTAAGGAAATTCATCGACCAAGAGTTCTAGAGGTAGAATTAGTCAACGTGACTTACCGAATTTACACAATTATGGGATATTTCGCCCAAGCGATGCTCATTTTTTGTTTAATATTTGGGTCTTAGAATCATTTATATAATTTAGTGGGAGATCATTATATAAATGCTAAAACTTGTTAAACACGTTTTCACAAGTAATTTTTAAAACAATGGATGTTAATTTTTCCTTTTTGTTGTAGCATTTTAATTCGCAATGACAACTTCATCAACTCCATCGACTACTTCACTAGGCAAAGATTCATGGCTAAGGTCCGTAATGGACAAATGTATCTTAAAAGATGACGGTAGTAACTTTCTTGAATGGGAATCCAATATCAAAAGTGCCGCGTTGTCCGACAATGTGCTCACTTACTTGACCGATGCTCCTCCTTTCGAGCCCGGTCCAATGGCTTCATCGGCGGTGCGGACCGCCTATGATGACCATGTGAGGATGTCGAATGATATCAAGAATTTGTTGATATGGTCAATGTCCCAAAGCTCAAGCTATCATGCATTTCTTTAAATGCGTACGAGATATTCACTAGTATGATCACTATGTTTTCACAAACACCTAAAGTCCGTCAATACGATGCGGCGGCACGCTTCTTTGAAGCTAAGCTTGAGAGGGGCCAAAAGGTTGGTCCCCATGTATTCAAAATGGTCGAATATGTTGACATCCTAGAGCGTCTAGGGTGTAAGATTCCTAAGACCCTTGTGGTGGATCGTATCCTCCACTCACTTCCCACCAAGTTTGCCCACTTTAGGGTAAACTACAACATGAATGACATGGATAAGAGTTATCATGAAATTCATGCACTTCTCACCCAAGCGGAGAGGGATATTGAAGCTAGTGGGAGTGAAAAAGGGGATGTTCTAACCATGAAGTTAAAGAACATGTCCCTTGGAGTTAAGAAAGGAAAAGGGAAGGAAAAGTCCCAATTCAAGAAATCGTCAAAGAAACATGACAAGGAAAAGGGGAAGGCCGTTGAGAATGGCAATCCCAAGGCAAAAAGTGTCAAACTCTCCGAGGCCGAATGTTTCCATTGTAATGGGAAAGGGGCATTATAGGAGTAGCTGTCCCGAATACTTGGAGGATCTCAAGGAAGGGCGTGTGACGCCTATTGGTATGATTTCCTCTCTCTATGTGTCTTCCTCTCTCTATGTGATAGACGTTAATTATACTTGCACTTCCACTTGGGTACTTGATACCGGATGTGGCTCTCACCTTTGTAATCATTTGCAGGGTTTAAGGGACATGCGAGCACTAGCAAAAGGTGATGTGGATCTCCGCATGGGCAATGGAGCTAGAGTAGCCGCCGTTTCCGTGGGGACCTATGTGCTCACTTTAGCTAGTGGTTTAGAGTTGTATTTAAATAAGTGTTATTTTGTACCAACTTTAACTAAGAACATCATCTCCATTTCCGCGTTAGACGCGGAAGGCTTTTGTTTTATGATTAAGGACACGTGTTGTACTTTTTCTTTAAATGATGTGGTTTATGGCAAGGCCATTTCAATTGGAGGCATTTATGTTTTAAATGATGTTAATGATGTTTATCATGTGGAAACTAAAAAGCTCAAAACGGGTGATCCAAACGAATCCTACCTTTGGCATTGTCGTTTAGGCCACATAAATGAAAGACGCATTAAGAGACTTGCTTCATCAAAAGTGCTTAAACCATTTGGTTTCGAATCTCATGGTACATGCGAGTCTTGCCTTCTAGGCAAGATGACTCGTGCACCTTTTGCGGAAAAAGGGACACGAGCTAGTGAGGTTTTGGCTCTCATACATACGGATGTGTGTGGACCATTAACCATCACCGCTAGAGGAGGTTTTCACTACTTCATTACTTTTACTGATGACTTAAGTAGAAATGGGTATGTCTACTTAATGAAGAACAAGAGTGAAGCCTTTGACAAGTTCAAAGAGTTTCAAAATGAAGTAGAGAAACCGAACTTTACTAGATATGGTTCAGTCTATGATGAGTCTAACTAAGCTTCCTAGTTCATTTTGGGGTTTTGCCCTCTTGTCTGCAGTATTTTCACTAAATCGAATCCCGACTAAAGCGGCCGATAAGACTCCATATGAGATATGGACAGGGAAAGTCCTTCATTTGTCATTCATGCGTATTTGGGGTTGCGAAGCATACGTTAAGATCAAGTCTGACAATAAGCTTGCACCCAGGTCTGACAAATGTCTTTTCGTAGGATATCCAAGGGAAACACGTGGCTATTACTTCTACAATAAACACGAGAACAAAGTTTTTGTGGCTGACAATAAGCTTGCACCCAGGTCTGACAAATGTCGTTTTGTAGGATATCCAAGGAAAACACGTGGCTATTACTTCTACAATAAACACAAGAACAAAGTGTTTGTGGCTCATGATGCTGTCTTCCTAGAAAAGGAGTTTATTTCTAGGAGACAGAGTGGGAGAAAATTTGAACTTGAAGAAGTTCGAGAGCCACAAACCGAGAATGAGGTAGAGGAGAACGTGGAGGATAGCATTCCCTCTTCCTCTGAAACGGTAATTGTTCCTAGAAAGTCAAGTAGGATTTCTAATCAACCTGATCGCTACCTTGGTAACATCAAAGAGGATGGTGTTTTGATACTTTTGGAAAGTGATGAACCCACTACCTACAAATCGGCCATGTCCAGTCCCGACTCCTCGCTTTGGCTAGAAGCCATGCAATCTGAAATGGATTCCATGTACAAGAACCAAGTATGGGACTTGGTGGATTTACCTGAGAGAGTGCGACCCCTTTTAGTGTAAATGGATATATAAAATTAAGCTCGGCGTGGATAAACATGTGGATGTTTACAAAGCTAGATTGGTGGTAAAAGGTTTCACCCAACTTCATGGTTTACACTATGACAAAACCTTCGCCCCAGTCGCTATGCTTCGGTCCATTAGGATAATCTTAGCGGTTTCCGCATTTCATGATTATGAGATTTGGCAAATGGATGTCAAAACCGCCTTCTTGAATGGCATTCTAGAAGAAGAGGTGTACATGATACAACCTGAAGGTTTTGTGGATACATCTAACCCTAAGAAGGTGTGTAAGCTTAAAAAGTCCATCTATGGTCTTAAGCAAGTATCTAGGAGTTGGAATCATCGCTTTGATCATGTTATTAAACAATACGGTTTCACTAGAAGTGTGGAAGAACCGTGTTTATACATGAAGTTTAGTGGGAGTAAGGTTGCATTGCTTGTCCTATATGTGGATGACATATTGCTCATTGGGAATGATGTTCCATCACTCACTTCCGTTAAGGAGTGGCTAGGGAAACACTTTCAGATGAAGGACTTGGGAGAGGCACCACGAATCTTGGGTATCGGGATCTATAGGAATAGGTCCAAGAGGATACTAGCATTGAGTCAAGAGGCTTATATTGACAAAGTTCTTGACCGGTTCAATATGAAAGACTTCAAGAGAGGATTTCTACCTATGGGCCAAGGGATTACTTTGAGCAAGTCACAGTCTTCCTCTACTCCTAAGGAGATTGAACACATGAAGACCGTCCCTTATGCTTCCGCTGTTGGGTCTATCATGTATGCTATGATTTGCACTCGTCCCGACGTTGCGTATGCCATGAGCATGACAAGTCGTTATCAAGCCAAGCCTGGTGAGAGTCACTGGATAGCCGTAAAGAACATCCTTAAGTACTTGACAAGGAATAAGGATTCGTTCTTAGTGTTTGGAGGAGAAACTGAGTTGGTGTGTAAGAGGTTACACGGACGCAAGTTTCCAAACCGATCGGGATGATATGAAATCCCAATCCGGCTATGTGTTTATGCTAAATGGAGGAGCTGTTTGCTGGAAGAGCTTCAAGCAAGGCGTTACCGCGGATTCTACAATATAGGTTGAGTACCTTGCAGCGTCTGAGGCTGCGAAGGAAGCTGTTTGAATTAGGCAATTCATGGAGGGGCTAGGAGTAGTCCATTCCGCCAAAGATCCTATCACTCTATATTGTGATAACAGTGGAGCTATTTTTCAAGCCAAAAAGCCTAAGTCTAGTAACAAATATAGACACATTGAAAGGAAATACCATGTAATTAGAGATTATGTGGAAAGGAAGGAAATTGACATTTGTAAGGTTGAGACAGATGATAATATTGCCGATCCTTTAACCAAGCCTTTATCAAAGGCTAAGCATGATGGTCATGTCGTCGCAATGGGATTGAGACGAGTACAAGATTTTCTTCAGATTATGGATATGTAATAACTGGATAGTGTATCTCTTATTATATATATGGTAATCACATTCATTATTTTCACATTCATTCTTTTATGAATCTTTTATTTAGTGTGACTAAATTTTTAAATACCTTGTTTATCTGATTAAGTTGTGGAGACAATGTTGAACAATATTCAAGTGAATAAGATAAACATTGTATTTTGTCCCGAGTCACTTAAAGAGGTAACGTCTCAGAGTGACTAGATTGTAAGTCGATTGATGGTTGTTCAACACCATATGGTCATACGTGATGACTAGTCGATTACATAGGCAGAGTGTGTGGCACTTTGCCGGACAATGATCATTTAGAGAGTCCCTAAGTTCTACTATAGACGCCTGGTTGTGGCAGGGATCTATAGGATGTTCTAATGAGTCGATTCTTTTGACTGGAGACTATTATCTAAGCAAGTGCAGTTTCCGAGTGACTTTGGTTTTTGTCCTAGGTCGTGCCGAGAAAGGAGGCCAAAAGGGCATTTACTAGGTCATGGTGATCTGTATTGTGCAATAGGATAGATAGGGCATACATGAATTGTCCACCCACATTGAGTAAACTATATCTCAAGGCCAGTCGAGGAGTTAATGACTACAAATGCGTGGCCACGCTCGGAAGTAATCTGTGAGAGATTTTTCCGGTCAGGTAGTCACACTCCCGATCGAGAAAACCACTCGCGATATGTTCATGTGCAAGTGCGACCTGAAAGACACCTTGCATTGAGTGGGAGATTAAAACGGACAAGAGAATTGGTAGCGCACACTTTGTGTCGGACAAGTGGGAGATTGTTGGAGTTAGTGTCCTCCACAATAGTGCGTTTACATAATAAATCTCATTAATGGAATATCATCAGATATTTAATTATTTGATCCTTGTCAGTTGATTAACGTAAATCGATAACGGTTGGCTGACTAGAGTTTGACGTTATTGTCGTGAGACGGCGGTGATCAACTGACCCCTTTCGGTCACACCTAAAGGAACGAACCCCCAACTAATTAATTGTATGAGATACAATTTATTTAGTCCCTTGATTTATAGACTAAACGGTTAGTCGATTATTTTTAGAGAGATTTCGAGTTGCGAACTCGAGGAGCAGCAGCTACTATTTAATTACGCGATAATTAAATAATAAATTTTATGAGACGGGTTTTAGTTAATTAATTGTTAATTCACAAAAATTGTACTAATTGATTAATGTTATTAATATTAGTACGTAAATAATATGTGTAGTGGTACACGTATATTTACGGAGTGATTTGGACGAATTAATTATGGAAGTATTTAAACATGAAACGATGTTTAAAATAAAATTACACGTATTTGTGCGACAAATATAAGAACCAACATGGACCCGTAAATGGGCAAGTGGACCGTGTAAAATAGAGTTGTGGATGATTAGGAACATAATCATTTCACCTTACTTTATATTCTTCCATAAGTTATCTTATAATGATTTTGCATGTGATGTAAGATTGATAAAAAAATAAGAAATACACTCCTACACACTACCTCACTCCACCCGCCACTTTCCCCTCCTATATACTCCATCTTATGTTCATTTCTACACTACTTCACTTATGTGTTTTGCATGTGAACAAAATCTATCATCTCTCTAAAATTATTATTCATCCTTTACTAAGTTGTTAGTAAACTAAAATAAATAATTACTAAGAGTGTTAATATTATTTACATATTATCAAGGGAATAATTCTAATAAGTTCTAGTAAGATACTTGTTAGATTTTTGGGCTGAGTTCTTGGATGCATATTGTTAGGAGATCTTCTGTTTGAAGATTTGTTAGGAGGATCATCCTTTTGTTATAAGCTCAAGAACAATCAAGGTAGGAGATCTTGATTGTGCCCATATTACCATAAAAATCTATGTAAGGAAATTGTTTTTCCTTAACTTTCATTTTTATGCTTTTATATTTGCATGCATGTTACATAGATCATCAAAATGATAAATTATGAGATAATTTAATTTTTATTAGATAGTCTAATATGAATCTATGATCTTTCAATAACAATTAAAATAGCAAGAGTGAAGGGGATTGAGATCCAAAAGAGAGAAAGATGTCAGGATGTCAGTTCACCATGATATTACACAATTCTGCTAAAGGTAAGGTCAGTCAGTCTGATGTGAGAAGGGTAAAGGAAAGGTCCTTCCGGTCCGCTATTCGCCCTAAAATACTACTAACTTAGCTTCCGCCTTCATTAGAGTAGTGTATTATTCATAACAGGTCTATTCATTCCAGTATTCCAATCTAGGTGCGAATTTAACCAGTTTAATTACTTCAGTTGCAAGCATTCAACCTAATAATTACAGTTATATTGCTATCAAACAATTCTCACATGCAAACTTCCTAAACTAATTATCGCATCGTTGTTTTACTATCCTGGCTCCCCCAATCCTAGCATTAGAGAAATTAGCTATGAATAACCATAAATAAAACAAAAACAAAAGATAAAGCACTAATAGACATAGTATAAAGATGAATAAAGGGAAACAACATAAATTAAATGAGAACAATTGAGAAAACAAGAGATTAAGTGTAGCAAAAGAGAATTAAATTAAATGGAACTAGAGTGAAGAGAAATTACACCAAACGAGATCCAGAAAATGAAAGCAACGTCAAAGCAGAAATATTGAAAGGGATCGAGAGGAGAGAGAGAAATTCCCTAAACCTAATTACGTCTCTCCTATTTATAGCAGAGATATTTTATTAAACGTAAGATATTAAATAAACAAGTTCTCGTAAGAAAAATATCACATCAGACAATAAGGTACTCGATCGAGCACATTGAAACAACTCGATCGAGTAATGTTCAGCCAAAACTTATTGATCGAGGACTTCTTCTTCTCGATCGAGGAACACCATTTTAGTACCTCTCGATCGAACACAAGAAGTATTCGATCGAGGTCTTCTCATCTTCCAAAAGATCTTGACCGAGCACATTGTCCAGCAAAACCTCTCAATCGAGTGGAACTACCACTGAATCTGCCATAGGTCATGTGAGTTAGTTTCCAAGACAACTTCACGCATCCCAAGGCAGCAACATTTCCGCTCCAATTCCTTCATCTCCTGAATACAAGCTAATGGAACAGCAAAAGTCTCAATTCTGCTTCTTTCGGGTCCATTCCTGCAATTAAAGCCAAACGAACAAAAGTAGAATATTCGGGGCATTTCGTAGCATGAAACTACGGGAATCGCATAGAAATACGTGCAAATAAGACTTAGAAAGGCTATACAAAATGCACGCATCAAATCTCCCCAAACCAAAACTTTGCTTGTCCCCTAGCAAACTATATGCAAAACTAATGAAACGGAATAAAAACTCAGAGCCGGCTACAAATGGCCACCTAAACCAATTTAATGCAAGCAAACTAACACTTATAGCAAAAAATGTCAAATGCAAACGAGTTATAGGATGTCTATAATTAGGCTGAACTGTCGACCTTGCAAGACATTTGATAATGGACTTTCACGGGTGACTCTTCTCTCATGAAGCAAAGGGTAAGCATATAAATGTAAGAGAGAAGGAAATGTAGTCGCTCACCTAAACTACGACCCACATAAGCATGCATGCAATATAGTATGATAGACAATTCTAGCTACCGACACATACATTCCAACCAAATAAGGTCCCGTCACAGCCGAGGGCTTACAAAAGTATGGAAAAGTGAGGTAATGGGTAAGTAGGGCAAACCATTTTTGGATATGTGAGGTTAATAGCCAAGTTAGCTACCTAAACAGAACCAAATGAACCACATCCGCTTATCCATCAAAATTATGAAGGAAAAGTAGATCTATATACTAACATATTCATATATGTTCCATTTTAATTTGTCATAAAATTAACAAGTGATCTTATGCATGCAAACTATTTAACAAAGTAAAGAAGAATTAATCCTTACATTGGAATTTCGGTTCATGTGGGCACAAAAGAGATCTCCTTCTCTTTTGTTCTTGAGCTTTCCTTTTGGATGAACAAAGACCCAAGTGTAGGATCTCTCCCAAGGATTTATACCCAAGACACACTCTTAATAAAATTAATATAATATATACTAGATAATATTAATTTTGTAAAGAAAAATTGACCCAAAAAAATATTTGGTTATCTCACCCAAAACCAGTTGAGAGAGGAATGATAGAGGAAATTTTTCTCTTTCTAAAACTCTTGTTTTTAGATGATATGAATGAATAATATCACTAGTTATTTTTAAGTGAATATTAGGCAAAAATAAGAAGAAAAATCTCATGGATTTCTCTTCCCAAAACCGGTGGGAGTGGAGGAAAAATAGAGCCAATGCATGCTCATGGTTACCTTCACAAGAATATGTAGGTGTGCATGGCTAACAATAGGTTTACATAATCGTGTTTTCCATTAACTTTAGTCAACATAAAATATATGTTAAATCCTCCTACTATTTCGGCCAAATGGAGATAAAATGGATTCCATTATATCTTTGTCAATTGTCAATATGCCACATGTCATATGTTGCATAAATTTGTTGTGCATTTTTAACATATTAAAAATCAACGTATTATTATTAAAAATACGTCACATACAAAAATCGACTTAGTAATTCATAATTACTTGTGCCAAAATATTTTACCAATTATAAATCACAACAATTTGTATTTATAATAATTCATTCAAATTTAATTGTTTCCTTAAACAATAATTTCATCTGAGTAATGATACAATTCGATTACTCAGACCGTATCTCATATTAATCAATTTCAATGTGATACGTAAATTTTACTTCCAAAATCGTCCGTCAATTTTCAAGTAATTTAATTAACTCGTAACATTATACGATTAATTAAATGATCAATTAAGAGTGTTATCCTTTAGGTATGACCTAGGGGATCAATCGATCACCACCGTCACACGACGTAATGTCAAACTCTAGTCGCCAATCATTATCGATATATGTTGATCGATTGACATAAAAATATTACTTCCCAATTGTATTCTTTATAATGAGATTTAAACATGTGATCATCATGATCAACAGTCGTGATCGCATTATTGTCGGAGGACACATATTCCAACAATCTCCCACTTGTCCTCGACAAGTGTGCGTCACCAATTCTCTTGTCCTATTACTATCTCCCACTCAATGCAAGGTGTCTTTCAGGTCGTACTTGCAAGTGATCATATCGAGAGTGGTTTCCTCGATCGGGAGAATAACTGATTGACCGGACTTATAGATACTTTCCGAGCGTGGCCACGCATTTCCAGTTCATTACTCCTCGAGTGGCCCTGAGATATTGTTATAACCCTGACTAGGGGTGGACAATTCCTATCGCACTCATTCCCTTCAACTAGCCACAGCCATCATAACCCAAAATGTGCCCATTTGACCCCATTTACGAAGGTCGTAGTAACACAAATCAAAGTTAATCTGAAACTGTGCCATATTAGGCGAATAGTCTTTAGTCAAAAGAATCGACTCATTAGAATACTATAGTAGCTCTCGCCACGACCAGGCTATATAAATTGCCAGAACTCTATAAGTGGTCATAAGGCCCGACAAAATGTTCCTAACAGTCTGCCTATGTGATCGACTAGTCATCTCACATGACTCTATGGCATTTGAACTTGCCATCAATCGCATCACACTCTAGTCACTTCGAGACGTCACCTCATACAAGTGACTATGGGCAAATACTATGTTAATCCGTGTTCACTTTAACGGGGTTCAATTGTTATTACAACCCGTTTGGATGTAACAATGTATAAATTGAAGATAAAAGACAAATGTGATTGTGAACATGAACAAAAACAACACTTTTATTTCATTTCAAAATCTAACAAAAACTTGGTACACGTTTAAGTCCCATGGACGTAACATGTCCATCATGCTTAGCCTGCGATAAAGGCTTGGTGAGAGGATCGGCTATGTTTTCATCTGTCCCAACCTTACAAATCGCAATTTCCTTTCTCTCAATGAAATCTCTTATTACATGATATTTTCTAAGTACATGTCTAGATCTATTACTAGACTTTGGCTCCTTAGCTTGGAAGATCGTCCCACTATTATCACAATAGAGAGTGATGGGATCATTGGCGGTAGGTACTACTTTTAGACCTTCCGTGAATTGCCTGATCCAAACAGCTCCCTTAGCGACTTCGATCTTGCCGCAATGTACTCGACCTCCGTTGTAGAATCCGCGGTTACAGCTTTCTTGAAGCTTCTCCAGCGTACGGCACCACCATTGAGCATAAAAACGAAACCAGCTTGTGATTTCAAGTCATCTCTATCTGTTTGAAAACTTGAGTCCGTGTATCCATTAACACGTAACTCAGTATCTCCTCCAAACACTAGGATAGAATCCTTAGTTCTTCTCAAGTACTTAAGGATGTTCTTGACGGCTATCCAGTGACTCTCACCTAGATTTCCTTGATATCTACTCGTCATGCTCAAGGCATACGAGACATCAGGACGTGTGCATATCATGGCATACATGATTGATCCAACAGCGGAAGCATAAGGGATCAACTTCATGCGTTCAACATCATGGGGTTCGGAGGGAGATTGAGTCTTGCTCAATATCGTCCCGGTTACCATAGGTACCAAACCCCTTTTGGATTTGTCCATGCTGAACCGTCGAAGAATCTTATCAACATAAGACTCTTGACTTAGTGCCAATATCCTCTTGGATCTATCTCTATGGATCCGGATACCTAATATGCGTTGTGCCTCTCCTAAATCCTTCATTTGGAAGTGGTTACCTAACCACTTCTTAACAAAAGACAACATTGGAATATCATTTCCAATGAGTAGTATGTCATCGACATACAAGATTAGGAACACAACATTGCTCCCACTAAATTTCATGTATAAACATGGTTCCTCAATACTTCGAGTGAAACCATTTTCCTTTATAACATGATTGAATCGATGATTCCAACTTCTAGATGCTTGCTTAAGACCATAAATGGATCTCTTAAGCTTGCACACTTTGTTAGGATTTTTAGAATCAACAAAACCTTCGGGTTGTATCATGTACACCTCCTATTCTAAATGCCCATTTAGAAAAGCGGTTTTGACATCCATTTGCCATATTTCATAATCATGAAATGCGGAAATCGCTAACAAAATCCGTATGGATCTTAGCATGGCTACGGGGGCGAAGGTCTCATCATAATGGAGACCTTGGACTTGGGTAAATCCTTTTGCCACTAGCCTAGCTTTGTAGACATCATCATGTCCTTCTATGCCATTTTTGACTTTGAATATCCATTTGCATTGAAGGGGTTTTGCCCCTTTAGGCAAATCTACGAAGTCCCAAACTTGGTTTTCATGCATAGAATCCATTTCGGACTTCATGGCTTCAAGCCATAAGGAGGAATTTGGACTAGAGATTGCGGCCTTGTAGGTGGCGGGCTCGTCACTTTCCATAAGCAACACATCGAGTGTTCCATCTTCCTCGATAAGTCCCACATATCGATCGGGATGGCTAATTACTCGACCCGTCCTTCTTAGTGGAGGAGGTACAACCGCGTTAGACGACGAAGGAACTTCTTCTTGCGTCTCTACCTCGGTTTGTGGCCCTTGAACTTCGTCAAGTTCAAAATTTCTCCCACTCTGTCTCTTAGAAATAAATTCTCTTTCTAAGAAGACAGCCTCGCAAGACACAAACACTTTGTTATCTTGAGGTTTGTAGAAGTAGTATCCTCGAGAGGTCGAGGGGTAACCTACAAAGATGCATTTTTCGGATCTTAGGGCAAGCTTGTTGTCGTTCTTAGTCTTGACGTAAGCATCACATCCCCAAATCTTCATATAGGATATATTGGGGATCCTTCCCGTTCATATCTCACAAGGAGTCTTTTCGGTGGACTTTGTGGGACTATTATTCAAAGATCAAATTGCGGTTTGAATCGCAAATCCCCAAAACGAGTTCGGTAACTCGGTTTGACTCATCATGGATCGAACCATATCAAGAAAGGTTAGATTCCTCCTTTTGGCAACACCATTGAGTTGTGGTGTTCCGGGTGGAGTAAGTTGTGATATAATACCACAACCTTTCAAGTGTGAATCAAATTCAAGGCTAAGATATTCTCCACCACGATCGGATCGTAGTGCCTTAATCCTTTTGTTCAATTGGTTCTCTACTTCGTTTTGAAATTCTTTGAATTGCTCAAACGCTTCACTCTTATGCTTCATTAAATAGACATACCTATGTCTACTCAAGTCGTCGGTGAAAGTTATAAAGTAGTCATAATTTCCACGAGCGGTGATACTCATTGGTCCACATACATCGGTGTGTATGAGTCCTAATAGTTCACTAGCTCGTGTCCCTTTACCACTAAAAGGATTACGAGTCATTTTGCCAAGTAGGCAATATTCGCATGTACCATATGATTGATAATCAAATGGTGTAATCACATTAGTCGAAATTAATCTTTTGATGTGATTCTCGTTTATGTGACCTAATCGACAATGCCAAATGAACGCTTCACTTGGGTCACTTGATTTGAGTTTCTTTGATTGAATGTTATAGATATCATTAGTCAGATTTGAGGTCTCTAAAATGTAAATGCCATTGATAGAGGAAGCTTGGCCTATAACCAAGTCGTTCCTAGAAATAGTACAACGATTGTTCTTAATGACAAAACAAAAACCGTCCATGTCTAGCATGGTGATTGAAATAATGTTTTTAGAGAGTGTAGGCACATAAAAACAATTATGTAAATACAACTCAAATCCATTAGGCAAAGCTAAAACATAAGTTCCTTTGGATTCGGCCGCTACCCGAGCTCCATTTCCAAGGCGTAGATCCACATCTCCCTTGCTAAGCCTCTTCACGTCTCTTAAACCCTGTAAATGATTAGAAAGGTGAGAACCACAACCGGTATCTAGTACCCATGTCGTAGTGGAAGTATAATTTATATCAATAACATAAATTTCCTTAGGAATTTTACCTTTTGGAGTGATGATTCCTTCCGTTATATTTCGCAAATATACGGGACAATTCCTAAGCCAATGTCCCATGCCATAGCAATAATGGCACTCATCATTAACTTGCTTGAAGTTTTTGATTTTCTTTCCCTTCTTCTTGAACCTTTTGCCCTTTGAAGCAAGAACTTGATTGCTTGAGCTCCCACTAGTTTTGGCATCTTTATCTTCCAGAGACAAAGACCCTATAGATTGTATGAGGTAGTCTTCCTGAGACGGACTCACACGAGGTCTAGTAGTAGTAGGTGGTTTAGAAGAAGTGATGAAGTTAAGGTTTCCATCCGAACCTATCCCAAATTGAAGTTCTCTAGTAGTGTCGAAATCATTGTTGGAGCAAACGTCGTCAAAAACATTGTGGTAAGACTCAATAGTTATCGGTGCGGTAGCATTTGATGGATTCATTGTAATGAACTACAAATATGGAGGAAAAGGAAATATTAACATTTGTCTTTTTAAATCATACTTGCAAATTAACAAGATATGAACATTTATATAGTGACCTCTACCCAACTATAATAAATGATTCCAAGACCCAAATTCATATCGACTTAGGCACGGTAAGGCCGATACATCCTTTATCAATATAACTCGGTGGATTAACGTTTAATCGATTCTACTTTTAGAACTCTTGGTCGATAATATTAAATTAACAATTATCTTTAGCCCAAAACACATCCGACAGGGGCACGGTGTGGCTGATACATCCCTTATAAAAAACTTCTATTGAGTTCAATCCAAATTTCGAATAAATGTGTCCATGATCCAAATCCACATCAACTTGGGCACGGTAGGGCCGATTCATCCCTTATCAACATGAATTCGGTGGATAGACATTTATCACCCACTTCCCCTACGTAGCAAGTTTTGTACCCCGGTAGGGCCGAGTGCACTCCCTCGCGAAATAGGTTTTCATGGTTTCTACTATTTGGTAAGGCTATGTCTCAATTAATTGTTTTAGCGAGAGGTCATGTCAATTTATTATCTATCACATTTTAAGTGAACTAAAGCGGTGAACTACGATAATTTTAATTGACATGGTCGATAAACTTGATGAAAGAAGATGCATGTTTTAGTTATGGCAATTTAGCGATGCATGTGACATAAAATAAAATGCAAGCATAAAATAAATCCTAGTATGGCCTTTCCTAAAATAGAAAAACTATTTAACTATTACATATTCGGAAACCAACTCCATTGGTCCCTTGAACTTCGGTTGTGGCACGCATCTCGAGGTAACACCGTCTTTATGTATCGCCATCTTGAAGAAATCCGTCTTTGGGAACTCCGAGATAAATTAAATTACATAGAAAATTACATAATTTCCTATTATACATTTGTAACTAAGATAAAATAAAATAAATTTATTAAATTACAAGACGGTGATACGAGATCACAATAAAAATTACAACCGAATCGATATTCCCATACATTTCGGGAAATACCAATTAAAAAACTAAGGCCATACTAAGTAAAATTACATAATTCAAAAATTACATAAATTAAATTATGAGAATCATAAAGAAAATGCAGCATTATAATATGTATGAACATGCCCAATTTTAATGCTAAATCGCCTTTAATTAGCCAATATCGTATATTACTCGGTTTTTACGGATTTGCGTGATTTCAACATTTTATAATCACAAAAATTACATAAATTCATATTTATGCATAACTTAATTACCCTAACCTCTTAGGACTCAAAATTTAGTCTTCACTAATAATTTGACCATAATTAACTCATATTTATAAAAATTGTTCATTAATGGACTTAAAATTATAAAAATAAGCTATAAACTTCAAATAAATCACAAAAATTTCAAATAAATTCAAAATTTGAAATTTAAACTCATGAACATTCTGGAAAAATACCATGACACTCATAATGTTCAAAAAACTTAGGTTAAAAATTTCGAAATTTATCCGGAAAAACAATGTTGCGGTTTATCGGTTTTAACCAAAATAATCATAAAAACATGTGAAAAATTATATACATTAACTTTTCAATTTTAGATCTGAAAAAGATAATAAAATGCAACATATGATGTTTTTCTTTAGTCATAGAGTATGTTTTATTAATTTTTTCATTAATTAAGTCACTATTCATGCCATTTTTCTTCAAAAATCCATAAATCATGCAAAAAGACTTTACTATAGCCCATTATTTTACACACATCTTGTAAAATTGCATGTGACAACATACTAAATTTTTATGACCATATTCGAAATTTATCTCATATTAACCTATTTTTCACCTAAATCCGAATTTAATAATGAAAAATCCATTTTTCGAGCATAACATGTCCAAAAATTATGAAAATTTACAGGTTATCTCAAAATAATATATGTGACAACATATCCAAAAATCACTGGAAAATTCGAAGTAAGCTAATTTTAGACCGAAAATGACATTTTTACTCATAAAATCATATTTAAATGCCATTATTGTATAATATGAACAATAAAAATCCGTAAATTAACCAAAATATCCTAAAACATTTTAGGACCAGAAATTTTAACATGCATGAATTAATTTCGTGATATATCATAATAACACAAATTTTACAAGTTTTATATGTTAATCTTTATAACTCGGAAAAACTTTTAACCGATTTGCATGCAAACAACCATGGCTCTGATACCAATTGAAGGAAAAGTAGATCTATATACTAACATATTCATATATGTTCCATTTTAATTTGTCATAAAATTAACAAGTGATCTTATGCATGCAAACTATTTAACAAAGTAAAGAAGAATTAATCCTTACATTGGAATTTCGGTTCATGTGGGCACAAAAGAGATCTCCTTCTCTTTTGTTCTTGAGCTTTCCTTTTGGATGAACAAAGACCCAAGTGTAGGATCTCTCCCAATGATTTATACCCAAGACACACTCTTAATAAAATTAATATAATGTATACTAGATAATATTAATTTTGTAAAGAAAAATTGACCCAAAAAATATTTGGTTATCTCACCCAAAACCGGTTGAGAGAGGAATGACAGAGGAAATTTTTCTCTTTCTAAAACTCTTGTTTTTAGATGATATGAATGAATAATATCACTAGTTATTTTTAAGTCAATATTAGGCAAAAATAAGAAGAAAAATCTCATGGATTTCTCTTCCCAAAACCGGTGGGAGTGGAGGAAAAATAGAGCCAATGCATGCTCATGGTTACCTTCACAAGAATATGTAGGTGTGCATGGCTAGCAATAGGTTTACATAATCATGTTTTCCGTTAACTTTAATCAACATAAAATATATGTTAAATCCTCCCACTATTTTGGCCAAATGGAGATAAAATGGATTCCATTTTATCTTTGTCAATTGTCAATATGTCACATGTCATATGTTGCATAAATTTGTTGTGCATTTTTAACATATTAAAAATCAACGTATTATTATTAAAAATACGTCACATACAAAAATCGACTTAGTAATTCATAATTACTTGTGCCAAAATATTTTACCAATTATAAATCACAACAATTTGTATTTATAATAATTCATTCAAATTTAATTGTTTCCTTAAACAATAATTTCATCTGAGTAATGATACAATTCGATTACTCAGACCGTATCTCATTTTAATCAATTTCAATGTGATATTTAAATTTTACTTCCAAAATCGTCCGTCAATTTTCAAGTAATTTAATTAACTCGTAACATTATACGATTAATTAAATGACCAATTAAGAGTGTTATCCTTTAGGTATGACCTAGGGATCAACTGATCACCACCGTCACACGACAGTAATGTCAAACTATAGTCAGCCAATCATTACCGATATATGTTGATCAGTTGACAGTAAAAATATTACTTCCCAATTGTATTCTTTATAATGAGATTTAAACATGTGATCATCATGATCAACTGTCGTGATCGCATTATTGTCGGAGGACACATATTCCAACATATTAAGCACAAATGCCCTTGATTGACATACAAGCTCACCAAACCGAATATAATCAACTCCTCATAAGATATAGAATAAGAATATAGAAGCAAAAACCGTTTCATCAAATTTTGATTTTTCATCTTTTTCTTTCTTTTTTCGGTTTTTTCTGATTTTCTTTCTTTTTTTTTTCAACGTTTTTTTCTTTTCATAATTTCATAATCATCCTCTTTCTCCATATTACCAACTCCCTATTATCAATACAAACCAAATTCGGCTCAATAAACAACATACCGCAAAAACAATCACTAAACTAGCTTGATATGGCAGGCTAAATTTGGGATGAAGTTAAGGGTCAAAAGGCTAATTTTGCTAAATGTGGAGTTAATGGGTAAAATGGAAGAAAAGGGAAAATAAGCACCTCCCTGCATGTGACACCAACCACTAACCCGAATGTATGCAGGCAAAAAGCAATTGAATTTCATACTTGTGCAAATTAATGATACATGTTATGCAAGGAGTAACTACTCACAATCCTACATGAAACTGGTCATGGATGACAGCAGTTTATACGGCTCTAAATCCTTAAAAATTATAAGTAGGTTGCCAAAATATTAGGTCAAGTCTATTCGTTTAGCTAAATTTCAACATTAAATCGTAGATATGCAAAAAGACAAATCTAGAAGATATGATTAGTTTATGCAAGGCTTAAGCAAAAAGACTAGAAGTAGTGCAATTTCATCATCGAAAAACTAACGTTCCGACTCAGCTTCTATGCAAATATAAACGTGTATTTTTTTGGAAATTTCAATTTTTTGAAAGTAAAAGACAATGCAGCAAAAATTAAACGTGATAACAGAAATGCAATAAAAACAGTATGCAGACACAGATATGGATGCATATACCCTCCCTAAACCAAACCGTACAATGCCCTCATTGTACCCAAAAATAGGGAAAGGAAATGCAAACTGAAAAGAAGAATGAAGCTCAGAAAACTTATAAGAATACGCGAAGTAGGGACCTCCCCAAACCAGGCAGTAACAAGGGAGGTCGCTAAGAGCTTCATAACAGCATCTCTGGAAACGAATCAAAACAAGCGAACTCGATCGAGAGAACACAGTACTCGATCGAGTAAAACAGACTGTGGAAGTGCTCGATCAAGGAAGAAAGTTACTCGATCGAGTGGTACCTGCAGTCACGTAAATAGCGACCACAAATACGACAAAAAACCAAGTCTAAAATGTTCCACAGTCTACAGTCGTGAAAACCAATTATTGAACACACAAAAAAACTGAAATGTTTGAAATCCAACTGAAAAGTTTTAAACTCCGGGTTGCCTCCCGATCAGCGCTAGTTTCAGATAGGTCCCAACTCGTCCTTCTCTTCTTCATCCACAAACGCAAATCAATGGCCCACAACAAGGCTTCTGGCTAACTGCGGTCCCTTCAGCATCCACGATTTTGACTTTAGGCCTCTATAACATTGCATCAACTGAAGAACATCAACTCATCGCAGCGTCATGGCCTCCACATTTGGCTTCCCCACGCTCTTTCTTCTTATACGGCATAGCCTCGTCCAAACCTCCACCTGGGTCATCAATACTTACTGTTCCAGTCTCCAAATTCAACGTATGATGCCCTCCTCCTGGGTCTTTCAACCTGTCAGAACCTGCAAAAGAAGTAACAAATACATGCTACGTAGAATATAAATTTGATCGATTAAGTAAATCATTCGATCGAATTGTTTCATCACACAAACTACTCGATCAAGGACTACAATTTGTTCGATCAGGAGCTTTTTCTCCTGAAATGCTCGATCGAACACCAACATCTGGTCGATCGAGTAAATCTTCCTCCAAATTTCTCGATCGAACAAAAATATATGCTCGATCGAATTCCTCTGTCATGACAGCACTTGAATTGATAAAAGACGCTTCCCTGTGAACAATAACTTCAGTCTCCAAGTCATAAATATCGGCATCAACAATAGGCAACTCGGGTCCTTCATAAGGAAGATCAATCCTGGTGCGAACAACATAGACTGTCTCGGGTTGCCTAGAAGTTTGCTCGGTAATTACTTGAGCCAAGTGAGTCTCAAGTCTCTTGATAATGGCATCTTTAGTTTGCATAATCTCTTGCGCTTGTAGTGCAAGTGCCTTTAGTATAGACGTCAATTCAACAATCTCATCATTCTTTTTAGCAGGAGGAGGAGTTTGTTGTTGCGGCGGCCAAATAAATGGAGGCTTTTGATAGCCTCGTTGCTGAAACGGATGTGGTGGCCCATGTGCAAAGGAATGACTAGCTTGTCTATGCTGCTTAAACGCATTAAATTTGTCGTTCTTCGCCAGAAAAATAACAGCATTATGCCCCGCAGCACCACATCTCTCACAGTAGACCACCTGTTGCGCCATAGTATGGAACTGAGATGGACCACCCCAAGATTATCTACTCTCCAGCTTGTCAGATCTTGCATTATGAGCTTCAAATTGTGCTATAATTCTGGAGACGCTAGACATCTTGGTAGGAGAATCAAAGGTACTCAAGCCTTCCCTTTGATCATCTTTCTCCTAGAAACCTGTCTAGGTAGGACCTGTAGGACCTATAAAAAAAAAACTAGAAGAAAACATAAGAACTGCCTCAAGGAATAAATTCCTTGAGGCTGAAGACAGAAAAAAATAGAATAAGTAAATAAAATAGTTGCCTCCCCGGCAATGACGCCAAAATTTGATGAGGCTGTCGCAACCCTATCAAAAATAAAACCAACCGGCCTAAATTTATGCAGCAGAGGTAAGTCGGGTATCGTATCCACAGGGAGGCGGTCACTATCTACTTGTTATTCAGTCTGTCTACGGTAACAAATGGGGGGTTTGAGTTATTTTCTAAACTAAAGAACAAAATTAAAAGCAGTAAAAGAAATAACAACTAAAATAGTAAGAGTGAAGGGGATTGAGATCAAAAAGAGAGAAAGATGCCAGGATGTCGATTCACCATGATATTACACAATTCTGCTAAAGGTAAGGTCAGTCAGTCTGATGTTAGAAAGGTAAAGGAAAGGTCCTTCTAGTCCGCTATCCGCCCTAAAATACTACTAACTTAGCTTCCGCCCTCATTAGAGTAGTCTATTATTTATAACATGTCTATTCATTCCAATCTTCCGATCTAGTTCTGAATTTAACCAGTTTAATTACTTCAGTTGCATGCATTAAACCTAATAATTACAGTTATATTACTATCAAACAGTTCTCACATACAAACCTCCTAAACTAATTATCGCATCGTTGTTTACTATCATGGCTCCCCCAATCCTAGCATTAGAGAAATTAGCTATGCATAACGATAAATAAAACAACAACGAAAGATAAAGCAATAACAGACAAAGTATAAAGATGAATAAAGGAAAATAACATAAACTAAGTGAGAACAATTTAGAAAACAAGAGATTAAGTGTAGCAAAAGGGAATTAAATTAAATGGAACGAGAGTGAAGAGAAATTACACCAAACTGAAAGTAACGTTGAACCAGAAATAATGAAAGGGACCGAGAGGAGAGAGAGAGAGATTTCCTAAACCTAATTACGTCTCTCCTATTTATAGCAGAGATATTTTATTAAACCTAAGATATTACATAAATAAGTTCTCGTAACAAAAATATCACGTCAGACAACAAAGTACTCGATCGAGTACATTGAAACAACTCGATCGATTAATCTTCAGCCAAAACCTCTCGATCGAGGACTTCTTCTTCTCGATCGAGGAACACCATTTTAGCACCTCTCGATCAAACACAAGAAGTATTCGATCGAGGTCTTCTCATCTTCCAAAAGATCTCGATCGAGCACATTGTCCAGCAAAACCTCTCGATCGAGTGGAACTACCACTGAATCCGCCATAGGTCGTGTGATTTAGCTTCCAAGACAACTTCACGCATCCCAAGGTAGCAACATTTTCGCTCCAATTCTTCCATCTCCTAAATTCAAGCTAAAGGAACAGTAAAAGTCTCAATTCTGCTTCTTTTCGGTCCATTCCTGCAGTTAAAGCCAAACGAACCAAAGTAGAATATTCGGGGCATTTCGTAGCATGAATCTATGGGAATCGCATAGAAATGCGTGCAAATAAGACTTAGAAAGGCTATATAAAATGTACGCATCAGGGAGGCACGGAGGTGTTCATTGATATGACCACGGAGGCGGGAACATTTGGCCCAGACATGCCCTTGAACGTGGATGATTTCATCCGTAAATCCGAGTTTGGGACCGGGAATGATGAAGATGATGATTGATACCCGTCGTTGTGAGTACCAAAGATAAAATTTATAATCTCCTATGAAGACTAACCTAGGCTAGTGGCAACAGGGTCGAACCACAAGGAGGCAGCTGTAAATTCTAGTTGATTTATATCTAGTCCAAGGTAACAATTGTGGGGGTTGAGTTGAATTGGTCTACAACTAAAAGTGAATAAAGATAATAAACTAAATAAACGATTTAAACAGATAAAAGAAGGGTACTAGGATGGTCGGTTCATTATAGCTTCGGCGGCAGCAAACTAAGTCGGTCTGAGTCAACACAGGTGAGGCGGGAAATAAAGAGGTCCTCTCGGTCCACTCTTAACAAATAGCATCTTTCGATCTCGCTATAGGTCCCTAATATCACTAATACTAACTTTCGTTCTGAAAAGTGACTGATGGTCTAAACTATACCTATCTTTCGATCTTAGCACAATTTAGTCGATTTAGTTGATGGTCAAATAACTTTCCCTATCTTTCGATCTAATGGGTCAGTCATAAAATAGGTATCTAACTGGTCGCATGCATTCGATTTGTTAAATACAACATTAAAACAAGTAAAACGAATATAAAACCCTACGAGGTCAGTCGATCGACCTACGAGGTCAGTCGATCGACCAACACGCGAGACAGTCCGTGTATGATCTATTGCCGCCTATGCCATAAATTGCCTACATCCTAGCACTATAGAATTAGCTACTCATGCTAAGGGTAAAAACAACAATAAAACTAATAACGAGTACTGAATTCATGCTTAAAGTAGATAACAAATAGCGATAATGCGATAATTGGCTTTGGGATACTAACTAGCAAATCTATACTAATGATGAAAATAAAGCAATAAACTGTAATTAGGGCAGAAAGAATACCGAGATTCAGAGTAAAGATTAAGAACAAGAACAGAAATCCAATGCTAAAACGATGTTCCAAACCCTAATTACTCGAATGAACAAAACTGAAAGTTACTGTATGAAACTTAGATAAAAACTCCGATCCTAAACTGAAAGTTTGTGTTACGTTATATAGCAAACAAGCGTAACAATTATTCCAAAACCTAAACTTCATGGGCTTGAAGATTCACGGTCTTTTAATTCACGTATGAAATAGCAATCTGGTCGATCGACTTAGGCCTGGTCGATCGACTACTCCTCAGCAAACAGTAGCTTCTGGAACCCGAACATTGGTCGATCGACTGAGGGTGATGGTCGATCGACTACTTGAGCTGCTACTTGACTTCTTAAAACTCGTGGACTTGTCTTTTGGGCCTTGAATTGCGCACCAAGCTCGTTCCTTAAGTGATTCCTTTACGTCATTTGCAATGCAGATTACTCGGGGACGGATTTGGCTTGATTTTCCGTTGAATTCTTCACATTTCTGCAATAATGTACAAAATACGGAAGTAGACGGAAATAGGGAGAAATGCAGCATAAACTACACGAATGAGCTCTGAAATGCGTGTAAAATGGGATGTAAAACATCATATAAAAGACACGCATCAAATTTCCCCAAACCAAACCCTTGCTTGTCCCCAAGCAAGAACTAGACTCGATCTAATGACCTAATGGAACGAGTTCAATCTCAGAGCGAAATGCAAACTGTTAAGCCTAAACCAATTTAATGCACAACCAACAATCAATTAGTAAATGAATCATGCAAACGAGTTATGAAGCCGTCAAAGACCGCTGAACCGCCAACTGTAGAGACTTTATCAAATCGGACTCTCGCGGGTCGCTCAAATCACTCAATAAGCACAGGTGATATATATGTAAGATAGAAAGAATTAATTTTGTTGTGACTCTCACCTAACTACGACCTATGAAGACATGCCAGCAATAAAATATGAAAGTAATCTCTATGACCGTACATATGCATTCCAACCAACAGATGACCAATGACACATGCCGAGGTATAAATATGGAAATGTGAGGTATGGGTAAGAAGAGGCAAAACAGTTTATGGTAAAGTGGAGGTACAGGTGATCAAGCTAGTACCAAAACGGAACCAAATGGCAACATCCAACTTCATGCTCATAAACAAACGAAGCGGTGCTATATCAAGCACAAATCTCACAGTCTCCAAAATACTAAATCAATACTCCCCATAAGATATAAATGAATCATGGGAGCAAAAATCGCCAAAAGATAAGGATTGAATTATGCGAATTGACTTTTTTTTTTTTTTCTTTCTTTCGAACTTCAGTCGATCGACTATATTGGGCAGTCGATCGACTGCTATGAACAGTACAGAACTCTTTTTTCTTCTTTTTCGAATCTTTTTCATCTTTTTTTTTTCTTTTTTCTATTTCTTTCTCCTTCATTTTCCAATCATCATCTCAACAGAGCATATGCCACCAAAAATGAGTAACAATCCCAAAAACTAAACTACTAGCTTGACAAAGGACAGGCTAAATGTAGGATGTAGTAAATGAGACAAAAGGGATATTTTTGGCAGTGTGGAGCTTATGGGCATAATGAATAAAGGGAAACCTCTACCACATGTGTCAACAAACCACAAACCGAATGCATACAGGTATTAAGTAGATCAAGTTCATATTTATGCAAATTAAGGAAACATGTCTCATAAGGAGTACTACTCACATTCCTAAATAAATCGGCCATAAATGTCACCAGTTATAGGCTCTAATTCTCAGAATATATGATGTAGTTTGCCAATTTTCAAAGTCAAGTTTAAAGTTCAGCAAGAATGGAACGAAAACTCGTAGATATGCATTTACGATCCTCCTAATAACATGTCAATTAAGCAAGGCTCAGGCAAAACAGATGCAATTGCAGTATCATCCTTGAAATACTACCATTCCGACTCGACCTATATGCTAAAATAAACGTGCATTTTATGGAAATTTTTGAGATTTTTCAATTTTTTTGAAATTTTGTATATATAAGAGAAATGTAATGAAACAATGCAAATCAAAATTAAACGTGAATGCAAACAAATGATATGCGACGCAAAACCCTTCCCCAAACCAAATCGCACAATGTCCCCATTGTGCAAAATCATGTAATGAAGAAAAGAGAAATGGGAATTTGCGAGAAATGAAATAAAAATATGACCTAAAGTAGACGCAAGGAACTCACAAGACTTTAAGCGCAGCAAAGGAAACCTCCCCAAACCAGCGTGAGCTAGGAGGTTTCAGTAGCCAGCAGTGCTACCATTAAGTACCTGAAAGACAGACAAAAACCACGCATAAAACCGAGAAAGACAATCATGAAGCGGTAAAATTGTGCACAAATGGGAAAATCAGAAGAAATAAATAAAACGACGGAAGATAAAGTGGAGTAGAAAACTCCCTTAAGTCCGCATATCGACCAAACACAGCAGGGGAGAGGTCGTGAACAAATACAGCAGTGTCTATGGTCGATCGACCTATATGGGCAATCGATCGACTAGATGAACAGGAGCAGAAGCTCCTGGAAAGCGCAACTCAGTCGATCGACCATGATGGCCAGTCGATCGACTGAAAGTACTGCTGTACTCCTTATTTCTTCGTATTTGCTCAATGATTCGAGCTAACAAGCTCTAAATACTTGCAAGTACACAATAATACGCGCCCAAAATTGCGCAAAACCCAGAAAAAAAGTCTAAGTGCTTAAAATCCTAGATAAACAAAAGAAAATGCGAAGTTTTCGCGCACACAAAAGCAAGAAAAATTGTTCGAAGGCAATAAAAATGTTTGTAAAGCTTTTGATCAACTAGTAGTTGATCAAGAAAGGCCAAGGTATGGCCCACTTTGTCGGCTTCTGGCTACTAGAGGTAGCCTCAATGGTGCTCATCTTATCAGTTGCACCCTTCTCAGCTTCAACAGTTGGAGAGCTCGATGGATCAACTTTGTCATCTCCCCAATCAAGGACTTCCTTGGAATCGTCAGAATCCAAATCAGCCCATCTCACCTTGGCTGGCTCATCTTCCACTTCCTCATCAATCCCATAGCTTAGACAACCAAGACCTCCTCTTTGAATGATAGGCTTTGTCGCGGCTAGAGTGACCTGCAACTTATCCTTCCCCAAACCAGCTCCTGCAATGTCTAAAACAACAGATTCTTCCTCCATTTTGCTCCCAATCTGGGGCAGAGGGGCTAGCACAGGAGTAGTAATAGAGATAGGCAATTCAGGAAGCACAAAGTACGATTTCTTTTCAGAAACCGTGTTACAAGTAACAGGCCACATGGGGTCCTTCTTTTTAGCAGGTTGGGCAAAAATGATAGAATGTTTCCCAACTTTGAAGGTCAAAGTTTCAGAGCCTACGTCAATAACTGCACCAGCAGTGTGCAGAAATGGCCTACCTAGGATGATCGGTATATGGGCATCCTCGGACATGTCAAGGACAACAAAGTCAACAGGGAAGAAAAACTTCCCTATTTGGACGGGTATGTCCTCTAGGACTCCTATAGGCTCGACCATGGATCGGTCGACCATCCGAATCTGTCATGTCTGTGATAGCAAAACGGGTCAGCTTAAGCTTCCTAGCTAAACTCAAGGGCATGACGCTTATGCTAGCCCCTAAGTCACACAATGCCTTCTCAATTGAGAAGGTACCTATTTTGCAAGGGACAGAAAAGCTGCCCGGATCCTCTAACTTATGGGGCGCAGTGTGAGACAGATAGGAGCAAGACTCCTTAGTAAGTGCTACAGTGTGCACTGTTTCAAGTGACCGCTTTTTGGACAACAGTTGTTTCATAAATTTAGTATAAGCGGGCACCTGGTTAACTAACTCAAGGAAAGGAACCTGTACATTCAGACTACGGATAACTTTTTCAAATTTGCTGAAAGATACCCGTTCCTTGGTCGGCACTAGCCTCTCCGGGTAAGGGGCTGTAAGAAGTACCTTAGCCCTCTCCTCCAATTCACGTGCACCGGCATCCTTGGACTTAGGCTGAAAGTCCGTCACCTTCTCTTTGTTGAAGCTAGACCCCTCCGCAGACCGTCTCAAATGAGAACCATTGACCGTCATTGGGTCGAACTTGGGACCGGATGACCCATCGAGACTCGGGTCTGGTCCTAAAGTCTTCGGATCGTGGTACCCCGAAACAAGTGGTCTCGATTATTTGGCATTAAAGGACGAAATTCCTCGGATCGCCAGCGATCTCGGTCGATCGACCACTTGTCCTCGATCGATCGAGAGATGTCTGATTCCTAAGCTCAGTAACCCGTGCTTCGATCGATCGATCGACCGATCTCGGTCGATCGATCGCAATACCCTGCGACGCCTTTTTCTTTGATTTGTTCGTTGAAGCTTTCTCTTGACTTGTTTTCGGCTCATCTTTTTCAGCAGTGTCCTCGACCATGGCAGGACCATCAAAGGTGGACCCGCTTCTCAAAGTGATGACATTTAGGGTCTCCTTTTGTTCAGGTTGAGTCGGTAAGTGTCCGGGAGCTCGAGTGTTGCTTTTGCTAGCCAATTGAGCAATTTGGCTCTCTAGTAGCTTCATCCCGGCCTCTCTTGCTTGGGATTCCTTTAGCAACAGGTTCTTAAGCTCGGAAAATTCAGAATCTGCGATTGTTCTTTGCGCGGCACATAAGGAGGTTTCTGATATTGTTGTTGCTTTTGATGAGGGGGCACA
Organism: Silene latifolia; assembly: GCF_048544455.1. Taxonomy (NCBI): domain Eukaryota; kingdom Viridiplantae; phylum Streptophyta; class Magnoliopsida; order Caryophyllales; family Caryophyllaceae; genus Silene; species Silene latifolia. The sequence goes on from NC_133538.1 coordinate 373,478,571, forward strand.
TAGGGTTGCTGCTACGGCGGAGCTTGAGTTGGATTTAGGACATTTTGGCTTCTCTAACTCAAGTTTGGGTGGGTTGGCTCGTAGTAGGTGTTGGTCTGCCTATAGTGTTGAAAGGCAGCACAAGATTCAAAGGGGCTAGGGCAGTTTTTCGAGACATGGCCCTCACCTCCACACTTTTCACAGACGAAAGGACCGTCTGACATCGCATTGACTTGGTACATCCTACCTTTAGAAGCTCCTCCTAGCTCATACTTGTCAAATCTCGCAGTGAGAGCCTCAAGTGCAGCAACAGAGGAGGATTCAGCAGCTCTCCTCTGGTTCCCTCTAGAATTCCCATACTCGGCCTTGTGGGTAGCTAGATCGTCAATGATCTTCCACCCCTTGGTTGCTCCCAAATTTTCAGCGAATCTTCCATTGGCTGCAGCATCCAAAATGGCCCTCTGATCGTCGTACAACCCATTGTAGAAATGATTGCACAAACTCCACTTTTCGAACCCATGGTGCGGTATGGTTCGCACCAACTTCTTGAATCGGACCCATGCTTCATGGAAATTCTCATCTGGCCCTTGTTTAAAGCCCGTGATTTGAGCTCTAATAGCGATCGTCCTTGAAGCAGAAAAGTACTTCTTGTAGAACGCCAATGCCAATGAATTCCAATCGGTAATCCCATGAACGGCTCGGTCCAGATCTCTATACCACTCCCTTGCAGCATCACGAAGGGAGAAGATGAACATGGTCTCCTTGATCTGGTCTTGGGTCACGCCAGCTGGTGGGGGTATGGAACAAATGAGTCAATAAAGGTCTCCATATGCTTAGCTGCATCTTCGTTTGCAGCTCCCCCGAACTGGTTCTTCTCAATCATGCTAATGTATGAAGGCTTTGGTTCGAACTTCCTGGCATCTCCTGGTAGTTCGAACCCCTTGTATAAGTTTTCAGCTGTCGGCTCAGAATGACTAGCTATACTCGCTTCCTCGGCCATGAATGGAATTTCAGGAGAAGTAACTGTCTCGGCTGAAGAAGTGGAAATGGGTGAAGACTGTGGGTCTTCTTCGAACAGATTGTGCTCGTAATAGCTTGACAGAGTACTCAGCTCTTTCTCTGTCGGTAGTACTCTTTGTGTTCGTCTCAACTCGCGCAAAGATTTCTCTATCTCAGGGTCAAATGGCACTAGTTCACCACCCTGTGACCTGCGCATAAGAGGAAACTACAAAAAGAATATAAGAAAAGTTTAAGGAACGGATGTCCCTTAAACTAAGAAAGACTAAAAATAAAAACAACTAAAATTAGGACTATTGCCTCCCCGGCAACGGCGCCAAAATTTGATACCCGTCGTTGTGAGTACCAAAGATAAAATTTATAATCTCCTATTAAGACTAACCAAGGCTAGTGGCAACAGGGTCGAACCACAAGGAGGCAGTTGTAAATTCTAGTTGATTTATATCTAGTCCAAGGTAACAATTGTGGGGGTTGAGTTGAATTGGTCTACAACTAAAAGTGAATAAAGATAATAAACTAAATAAACGATTTAAACAGATAAAAGAAGGGTACTAGGATGGTCGGTTCATTATAGCTTCGGCGGCAGCAAACTAAGTCGGTCTGAGTCAACACAGGTGAGGCGGGAAATAAAGAGGTCCTCTCGGTCCACTCTTAACAAATAGCATCTTTCGATCTCGCTATAGGTCCCTAATATCACTAATACTAACTTTCGTTCTGAAAAGTGACTGATGGTCTAAACTATACCTATCTTTCGATCTTAGCACAGTTTAGTCGATTTAGTTGATGGTCAAATAACTTTCCCTATCTTTCGATCTAATGGGTCAGTCATAAAATAGGTATCTAACTGGTCACATGCATTCGATTTGTTAAATACAACATTAAAACAACTAAAACGAATATAAAACCCTACGAGGTCAGTCGAACGACCTACGAGGTCAGTCGATCGACCAACACGCGAGACAGTCCGTGTATGATCTATTGCCGCCTATGCCATAAATCGCCTACATCCTAGCACTATAGAATTAGCTACTCATGCTAAGGGTAAAAACAACAATAAAACTAATAACGATTACTGAATTCATGCTTAAAGTAGATAACAAATAGCGATAATGCGATAATTGGCTTTGGGATACTAACTAGCAAATCTATACTAATGATGAAAATAAAGCAATAAACTGTAATTAGGGCAGAAAGAATACCGAGATTCAGAGGAAAGATTAAGAACAAGAACATAAATCCAATGCTAAAACGATGTTCCAAACCCTAATTACTCGAATAAACAAAACTGAAAGTTACTGTATGAAACTTAGATAAAAACTCCGATCCTAAACTGAAAGTTTGTGTTACGTTATATAGCAAACAAGCGTAACAATTATTCCAAAACCTAAACTTCACGGGCTTCAAGATTCACGGTCTTTTAATTCACGTCTGAAATAGCAATCTGGTTGATCGACTGATAGGCCTGGTCGATCGACTACTCCTTAGTAAACAGTAGCTTCTGGAACCCGAACATTGGTCGATCGACTGAGGGTGATGGTCGATCGACTACTTGAGCTGCTACTTGACTTCTTAAAACTCGTGGACTTGTCTTTTGGGCCTTGAATTGCGCACCAAGCTCGTTCCTTAAGTGATTCCTTTACGTCATTTGCAATGCAGATTACTCGGGGACGGATTTGGCTTGATTTTCCGTTGAATTCTTCACATTTTTGCAATAATGTACAAAATACGGACGTAGACGGAAATAGGGAGAAATGCAGCATAAACTACACGAATGAGCTCTGAAATGCGTGTAAAATGGGATGTAAAACATCATATAAAAGACACGCATCAATGATAATGATGACGGTGATGACACCGAAATAGAGGAGGCCTAGTAATGATGGTCTTCCTCTCTCCCTCTCAATCCAAATGCCAACTATGATCTCCTTAAATCCAAACTTCTCATTCATATTTCCCTTTTTTATATGCATTTAGTTAGTTGTACAGTATGTAGGATAACTATCATTTAGTTGCATTCAATTAGACTTGCATTACATTTCAATTATGTAAAAATTGTCACATATAGGATTGCATTCATATAGGCTAGCTTGAATTGTATTTCAATTTATACATTTAGTTAAATCATGCAATGCATCCCCAATTAAAAATACAAAAAAATTGAAAAATTGAAAACGCCACAAAAACACGCACTTTAATTTCCGAATCTCATCCATACACTATGTATATAGATAAGTGTGGGGAGGAGATCCTCTAAATTTCACAAAAAAATACAAAAACACGTCTTTTATTTTCAGAAAAAAAAAAAAAAATTAAAAAACCCAAAGAAAAATCAAAAAACCGGATTTTTATATAACAAGTGTGGGGGAGGAGGCCCAAAAAAAAAAAACAAAAACAAGTTGTTTAATTTCAAAATTTACAAAAACACGTTTTAATTTCAAAAATCAAAAATATAAAAAAATATGTCTTTCATTTTTCCTATTTCCTCCCTACATTTCGTTCCATCGAGGACGATGTAAATTTTAAGTGTGGGGAGGGAAATATCTACTTTTTATATATTTGTAAATAAATTTGTAAATTTGATAAAATTACAAAAATTTCAAAAAAATAGAAAAACCTTCAAAAATAAAAAGATATTGCATTGTATATATATGTTTGGCTAACAAAGTGGCATAGGTACATTAACTATCCGACGCAAAAAGGAGACTAGAAGACCGCTTAGTATAGACGTTCTTATCTGTTTCTCCTTTTTCCGTTCTTTCTCTTTCTATATTGTTGTATAATATGGAGGAGGATGGGATTTTTGTGCCATGGATGTTCCTTTAGGGAACTTTGGATTTTTGGTGTTGATTTCTTTCTAGAATTAGCCAACTTGTTGCACGTTCAGTTCATGTTTGCTTAATTTTCGCATGCATCTGTCAAATGTATTTATGTGTTGTCTTTACGTTTAGTCTTGCATAAGTTAGTACATAAATGTTTTGCTTGAAATGTGGTCAAGGGAGGGATGCATATACCCCAAGGATGAGTATATTCCAATTGTGCCTTCCCCCTGCTCGTGGCTCGCACCCGTGGCTACTTGGTTATTCACGGGAAGAGGAGTTTGTCCAATGAGTCTAGACCACCGTGTGAGACCAAAGACCGTAGGCTAGACTTGGGTCTCGACCAAACTACTCATATGTGAGGATTAAAGCCTCCTAGAGTCGGTGCATTCATACCCGACCCCCGCTTAGGATTGAGTGTAGGTCTCCTCGCGAGACGTGTTATGTCTAAACACATAAGTGTGTCATTTCGTCCTTAGACCGTGAGTTGCTTCTCTTTTTAAGCACATTTTATGAAACAAACTTGTTTGCATATATTTGAACCTCACATTGCCTAATCAAGCCTTGTTTGACCCTTACATTAGTTCCCTTTTTGGTGCACCTCTTTTGAGCCTTAGCCTATTTCATTTGGCATAACCACAATACAAGCTACATTCCATAATGACCTTCCTTAATCAAGAATGAGTCATATTTGTAGTAGTGAGCTAGGAGGTGTATTGGGTCTTTTGTTAGTGGATGATATGTGAATTCACTTGGGTCGGGATTTCGGTTTCTATTTGGCAAATTGCAAATAAATAAGAGGTTTTGAAAAAGAAATGAAAAACAAAAGAGAAAATTAGAAATGTTTTGAAAAATGCAAAAAGAGAAGTAGTGATTGTAAATACTTGTTTTAGAAATAGAGAAAGAGCAAGCAACACCCCTACTCATCATTTAAGGGGTAGAAAAAGCCGTTGCTAGAATAATGGACATTTGATGTTTTTCCAAAGTGAGTCGGGTTTACACAATTTTTGCTTGATTTTGGGAAACCGAACTCTTGTTAGGGTGTAGACGTTGCTCATTTGTTGAAATAAGAGGAGTATTTTCATGTTTTTCCAATTTGAGTTGGGTTTATGCAATTTTTACATAGTTTCGGTAATCAATTCTACTTTACGGCATAGACGTGTCTCATGTGTTGCAATAAGAAGTGGAAAGAGTGATGTGTTGACTATTCTTGATTTGAACCTCACATATCCAAATGTTGCTTGCAACAATCCCGTTTTGTCCTACTCCCTAGCCCCGTTACAACCCTTATTTCATATTATGTGCATTACCCTTTTTTGCATCTCACTTGGTCATATGAGGGTCTTACACATTAGATTGCGGACACGTTCTCACGAGTCGTAGTGGGAGAGTGTTTTAGCTACTTTTGTACACAAAAACACCCGTTCTTAGAATGAATGACGAGTAAAAACCGTGAGGATGTCGTTGACTTGAGTCCTCTTAGTCATGGGTCTTCAGTTGAATCTTGTGTCGGTCTTGTAAACCTTTGAGGACTAGCTCCATTTCCCCTTTCCCCGCTGTTGATTTTGTTTCTTGAGCTTTGGTAGTCACATAGGGGTTGCTTGGGCCACCCTTAGGGGGTTGGCACCTCCGTTAGAATTCTGAGACGGTATTTCATGACCGAGACCATGGTTTTGAGATAAAAACTCGGCCACTTAGATGAGGGAAGTGGACCATTTTTTGTTGGCTGTATTCTATTACTTACTCATGTTCTTACATGTTGGATGCATCACATTTTTCCGCAGGCCCCCACTTGCCTTCCAAAGGAGTGCATACCTCATTGCATTTCATTGTGAGTTGAAGGGACAGAGGAGTCCCATTAATTGCCTTCCATCAGATATTATTAGTTTAGTTAGTCTATAGGTGAATAAGGGTCTCGTCTTGACTCACCCACTTACTCAGAGATGAGTAATGATAAAGTGTGGGGAGGTTTGATATAGTATTCAATTACACCAACTTACTCCCTATTTTCATGCATTTCGACTCAATTCGAGTCGGTTTTCTATGTCTTGCATTGCATTTTGTACCCCAATTCCCTAGTTTATGATATTATGTCCGTCTTGCAGGTTTTGGAGCGGAAATGGAGGAATCGGAGCAACCGAGACAATTGGGTAGACTTAACATGAAGAAAGGAGGAAGAAATATTGAGAGGAGCTCCCAGCCGGTAGGACGGCAGCCGGTCAGCCGGATGGGACTCACCCCCATCACTTAGCATTGCATATTAGGAAGAAAGTTACAGAGAACTTTCAGCCGGTCAGGCCACCGGGAGCCGGCCACCCGGCTTGGAGAACAAGAAGAAGGAAGAAATTGAAGAAGTTCCAGAGAACTCCCAGCCGGGCAAGGTACTGGCAGCCGGCTGGCCGGCTGGGGGTACAAGCTGAAGAAAAAAAGTCAACAAACAAGAGAGAAAGTCAAATGAGCTCCCAGTCGGTGGACCACCGGCAGGCGGCCCACTGGCCAGAAGCACCTGATGATATATTTCCAGCTTGATTCTTACAGGGAACTCCCAGCCGGTCAGACCACTGGCAGCTGGTCGACCGGCTGGGACCCGTCTTCCGTATTTTACCCTTCTTTATAATTTCCAACCTAATTCGTGTGTAACCTATAAATACCCCTCCCTTAATCATTTGTACACACAACTCCAGATCTGAAATTATTTCCCTAATCTTATGCAAACCCTTAATTAAAACCTTAATCTTTCCTTAATCAAATATTAATTACTTCATAGATTAGCTTAGAATTAGTTGTTATCAATTGGTTACATTTAGTATTGGGTTGTTAATTGAAGATTGGTGAAGATTATTCTTCTATTTAATCAAAGATTGCAACTTTGTCTTCAATATTGGTATAATCCCTTCTCTATTATTGTTCATCTTTCAATTGTTTACATATTTGAATTGTTTAGTTAGTAATATTTACAAACATGCTTTCTCATGCTTGTTATATCCTAAAGTATCCATCTTTTACCTTTGGTATCATGAGTATGTGTGAGTAGTGCCTTACTAGGATGGAGGGGGTGCTCTTGTAGGATTATAGGGGAAGATTAAGACATAGGAAGAATGAAACTATTGAGTTTATGCTTGTTGATTTTATCATGCACACAAGGTATTTGTGAGAATGCTTAAGAGAGAATTTGAGCATTTAATCTATCTTTCTACTTGTTGGGTGAGAGCTTGACTAGTAATTAGGAAGCACATGTTAAAATCAAGGTGGGGTTAATTAGGTGAGAGCTTAATCAATCTTATCTTAGTGGTTAGTCTCACTTCGAGAGATCGAGTCTTCCTCTTATGCATGCTCTTGGTTTTACTTATCTATGTTATTGTCCCCCCTTCCCTTCATGAGTGATCCCGATATCCTAGTTCTTTTAACAATCATCTTTTATCACCTAAAATATTTAGTTGTTTTTTCTCTTGTTCTAGTCTAGTTTCTTTGCTAGTTTAAACCACCCCACTTCCTTTAATCGAGCTAAACTAGTAGTTTAAACAAATGATCTTAGAACCATAATTCCGTCCCCAGGGTTCGACCATTGCAAGCTACAACGTTCATTCCTACATTTGCGAAGCTAATACAAATAAAAAGCACAACACATAACAGGAAATAAATATAATTGTTTGACCTCAAATATCACCTTAAGGTTTTGGTTGAGATGGTTCATCTATCATGGTATTAGAGTCATGTGACTAAAAGGTCACGGGTTCAAATCTCACCGCCTCCCAATTTCTAAAGTGGAATATTAAGCACCAGGTATGCGGAGGCCTGTAGTTCCATCCACACTTCAAGCCCAATGGGCATTCGTGTGATGGGGCGTTTAGAGTATAAAATTGTTCTTGGGACTCCAACCATCAGCTTAAGATTTTGGTTGAGATGGTTTCTTGACATCGAGTCCATATATCCAAGAAAATATCCAAGTTATTCGCAATCAAGCTTAGACCGACTCAATTAAACCACTACTCGAATGAAAGGTAGTTGTGAGTGGTTTAGTATGACAAGTAGTTTTTATGCTCGTGCATGGAAATAACTGTTTTAAAAGTGTGAGTAATGACTTAAGATTATCAGTTGTGAAAGTTTTTTAAAATGTGTGGGAAAGAATTAGAGAAAATTCATACTTTATAGCATAATATTATATGAATTAAAGACTTGAAAATGTCACTTCCTCTTCCCCTTATCACTGAAAACAAAATTGAGTAAAGTGTCTTAATAGGGTTAATTATATCAAATTAATAGTGATATTATTTATGTGATTCATGACTCTAAGTTTTTCTTTTTTTTTGGTTGAAATGTAAGAAAATGTATTAGAATGGAAGCGTCTCAATTTACAAGGATCGAGTAAGACCCTTACATAACAAGGACCAGTCCGCAAAAGCCGGCCCATCAACTAAAAATATGTTCATAAGTAAAACTGGATAGACACCAAATCTACCGAACATCAAATTTCAGGGGAACAAACCCCTTACCCCTCTTTCTCTCCCAAAACGACGAAACCCAGAAAATCATCCCAGATTATCAATCCAACTCCTAGCATCAGTATCAGTCGAGCTCCTGAGCATGCCATGAAATCGTGTCCTGAGTTCAGCAATCATCGCCTTCACTATAACCTCAGATCTATCTAGTCTGTACTCAAATTTACAGAGGTTCCTTTGCTTCCATACTTGATAGAGGCAGGCATGCAAAGTAGAGGTAATCAATCCTTTCCTCTCTTTCGATCCATTTTTCTGTAAGCTCCATAGCAGAATGTGTTGCCGAGGTAGACCAGATTTAATTTTTTGTTCCACCAGATCTATTAATTTCTCACTGTACTGACATTTAAAAAATAAATGTTCAGTATCCTCTGTCTCTCTTCCGCATAGATGACAAGTATCCGTCTCAATGATCCCCAATCTCTTTAATTTAGCATTAGTATTCAGATTGTTGTGGTAGTACAGCCATGCCATCATAGCATGTTTGGGTATAATCCATTTGTTCCATACACAGGAATGCCAATGAACCTTGTTTCCTTTTTCTCTTAGGCATTCATACCCTTTCGAAATAGTATATTCGTGCCCTTTTTGTGTGGTCCAATTCTGTTGCTGATAATGAACTTTCAAAGGTCTTTGATCTTGCAAATTTTCCTCCAATACCAACTAGAATCAGTTGGAGGAATATAGTCTTGCCATTCTGCAGATGTTAAATAGATACTACTCACCCATTTAACCCATAAGTGGTCAGATTTGGCTGTAATCCACCATACCAGCTTTCCAACTGCTGCTTTATTCCAAGTTATGTCATTTTTAAGGCCTAGTCCCCCTTCTTTAGTAGGCTTACAGATTTTATCCCAAGACACAATGGGAGTTCTCATGTATTCTGTGCCCCCGTCCCATAGAAAGTTTCTGCATATACTTTCAATCCTTGAAATAACCCCACTAGGGAGGATAAACATGGTAGCCCAATAATTATAGAACGTTTTGAGAACATATTTTATCAAGGTCAATCTACCTGCATAGGAAAGCTTCCTGGTGCCTAGCCCACTTATCTTGACAATAATCTTATCAATGATAGGCCTGCATTCTTGACTATTCAACCTTGTAGGTTTGATGGGGACCCCTAAATATTTGAAAGGTAGTCTCCCTTCAATGAGACAAGAAACTTGCAAAATTTCAGCTTTCAACCCCTCCTTGACCCCATTAAAATAAGCATTTGATTTTCCTTTACTCATCTTTAGGCCAGAGATTTTAGAGAAAGTAGAGAAAGTTCTAAGCATGATCATTATAGATTTAGCATCTCTCTTACAGAATAAAAGTAGATCATCAGCAAACATAAGATGATTCAATTTAAGAGGCTTACATAAAGGGTGGAACTTGAAATCTGCATCCTCAGTTGTACGGGTTAGGAGCCTGGAAAGATAGTCCATACATATGGTGAAAAGAAGAGGAGATAAAGGGTCACCCTGTCTCAGACCCCTCTGCCCTTGGAAAAAACCAAAAATATCACCATTAAGATTCAAAGAGTAGGAGGCAGTGGTGACACATTATGCAATCCAATCCCTAAATTTCTTAGGGAATCTCATAGCTTTAAGAAGCTGCCCCAAGAACTTCCACTCAATAGTATCATAGGCCTTTTGCAAATCCATTTTGAACAGACATCTTGGAGACACAGCTTTCCTGCTATAAAGTTTGATTAGATCTTGACAAATTAGGATGTTTTCCATAATGCTTTTCCCCTGAATGAACCCCCCTTGAGTTGTGGAAATTATATCAGGTAAGACTCCTGCAAGCCTGTTACACAGGAGTTTGGAAATGCATTTGTATACAACATTACAACAGGCTATGGGTCTATATTGTAAGACAGTAGTTGGTCTGTTCACCTTTGGGATTAGAGTGATAAAAGTAGCATTGAGCTATTTGAGTAATTGCCCTGAGTGAAAAAAATCCATAATAGCCTCTATGACATCAGTCCCAACAATATCCCAAGCATCCTTAACAAATTTACTTGTATAGCCATCTGGACCAGGGGCCTTGTCATTTGGGATGTGAAACAACACCTCTTTGATCTCTTCCTTAGTAATAGGAGCCATTAATTGACTGATGTGAATATCATTGCATACATGGCCTTTATTGACAATCATATGATTAACCTTCCAAGTTTCTTCCCTTGAGCCAAGCAAACTCTTATAATATTCCAAGAAAGCATTTTGAATTCCCTGATCATCAGTGTATAGCTGGTTCTTGTGGTCAGTAATCTGAGTTATAAATTCCTACTTCTTCTGGCTTTAATAATACCATGAAAATAAGAAGAATTCATATCCCCTTCCTTAATCCAATGAGCTTTAGCTTTTTGTTTAAGAAACTGCATTTTTGCCTCATGTAGACTTTTATAAATTTGTAGAGCATCATACTCTTGCTGCATTAAGTCCAAGTCCCCTGGTGCATTTACTAATCTTTGCTGAAGATGATACAACTTAATTTCAGCTATGGTAGCAGCATTTTCAATGTCAGAAAAATGAGTTCCATTTATCTGCTTTAGATCATATTTCAAGCTCTTCAATTTTCTGACCAACCTATACATCCTTGTACCAAAAAACTCATGATTCCATCTCTTTGCCACACAATCCAAGAAAACTGGAGAGGATCCCTACATATTAAAATATTTGAAGGATCTATTCCTCTTGTTTTGCTTATTATTCATACTCACTAAGCAAGGATTGTGATCAAACATTCCTTCAGGAAGGAAATTTGCATAATAATTAGGATAGTGAAGTAACCAATCATGATTAACCACTAATCTGTCAATTCTACTGTAAACTCTTGTACTGGGGGGCTGTTTATTGTTCCACGTAAAGAAAGCTCCCACTGTTGGAATATCCATCATATTACATTCTGCCAGGCAGTCTATAAAAGGTTCAGATTTTGCAGCAGACACATTACCCCCTAGTCTTTCATTACCAGTACGCACACAATTAAAATCTCCACCTATTACCCAAGGTCCTTGAGTGAAACCATTGATTCTTTTAAGATTTGCCCACAAAGATTCCCTGTCACCTATCTCATTAAAAGCATATACTAGAGTCTGCGTAAAATGCATAGAAGAAGCCTTGTCAGAAACTTGCATATGTATATATTGACTGTCATATTCAAGGAACTGGATGTCCACCAGATTTGGATTCCAAAGTACCCACACTCTGCCACCATTATGTTTGGCATTATTAGTAGAGATACACCAGTCTCTGAAAATATTATTGACTACTTTATTAACATTAGTAGATTTTATTTTTGTTTCTAATAAGCCAAAGCAGGCCACATTATTCTCATGTAAAAAATTATTTACCACCCTTTGCTTCCCTTCCTTATTCAACCCCCTAATATTCCGAAAACCAAAATTAATCATGGATTCAAATTATTAGGAGCAATACCAGTGAGACCAATGTTAGTTTTGGGTGAACTTGAATTACTGAGCACTTCCATATAGGTAGGAGACACTGGGGCACTTCTGATGCCTACAGTTGGGTCCACTTTTGAGAGCTTTATCTGTCTAATAGGAGAATTGGATCCCCTAATATCCATATTTGTCTTTATCTCAGGAGTTACTACTTCTGTCTCATTAGTTAACCTTTGCACCTCCTTTGGAGGAACCTGCACACTCTCTCAATTAATTTTTAGTTGCTGTTTATGTTGTACAGGTCTCCAGATTTTTTTTGGCAGGCACAACTCTTTTAGCAGGCTGATTAGTCCTACAATTGTGAGTTTCATGCCCTATCCTTTTGCATTTGTTACATAGGCTAGGTTTCCATTCATACTCCACTTTAATTTCAATTGTATTCTTCTTCTCATCCAGAAACTTGATTACAGCAGGATATTGTTGGCCTAATTTGAGTTCAACCATTACCCTTGCAAAACCAAGTCTTATTTTTTGTTCAGTAGTCACATCACTTTTCACATATGTACCAACTAGGGCAGCTATTTTCTGAAGACTGTTACCCCAGAATTTCAAAGGAAGCTGCTGAAGTCTTACCCAAGCAGGTACACTCTTTACATCCTCTTTGGTTAATTCAATATTCGGTTTCCATTCCCTGAGTATAACTGGTTTATTATCAAACAAGAAGTGCCCACTATTAAGCACAACTTGTTTCATTTCTTCCGTTGCAAACCTAGCCAGAAATATTCCATTAGGGAGAAAAGATAACTTGTCAATTGAAAACTTACTCCATATTCTTTTCAGGAAACCCTCAAGTACTTGCCAAGGAGGATTTGCTCCTACAATGAAACCATACACTGCTTGTTGCCAGTAGACCAATTCATCATGCACATCCTCCTCTGATAATTGCAACATATCAGCATGATCATCTTCCACCAGTTCAATGTTTTGCCTGCCATGACGTTGATACCAGATAGTCTCCTCTTCTTCATCATCAGCAGTGTCTTCCACATCTTCTACAAGGCCATCTTCAATGATCAAGGGTGGAATGCCCTCAATATCATGAATGCTTTTCTCATTGAGAACAATTTCAACATCAGGCCCTTGCAATACTTTGTTCTTCTCATTAACTATGTCTTTAGATACTCCTTTATTCTTAGGATTGGATTTCGATTGGGATGCTTTCCTTGTCATATTGGTATAAAATCAGTAAAATTCAATTTGGAGAAGATGACTGCAAGAGCATTCTCTCTATCTCTCTAGGTTTTTTTTTTTTTTTTTTTTTTTTCCTCTAAGTTTTTCACTATCTTGATATCCCATTAGTCTTAAAGTGTTGAATTGATGTAAATTTATTCATATGTTAGTAGTAGTAGGAGAGACCTTAGTGCTAAAATTATAGGCTGTCAGGTGTCACTCAATTATATGTTCAACATGACTTTTAATGTCATTATATATATTCGTAAATAAATAAATGAATGTGTAAGTTTTATGAGTTACAAATTCATGAAAGTTAAGTTCAACATAATAATTATAGAAGAAAAACAAATATATAACATGTCCAACTAACAGTTCATCATACGAAAAATCAATAAAAAAAATATTACTATGAAAATTGTTAATCGATTCACAAGTACGAATGTTTTTTCTTTCATATATGAAAAGTACAAGTGTACAACATATAAAAAGTTATAATTAAATAGATGTAAATTTATTTACGTTATAAAATTATGTTTTCATCTATGTTCATTTCTCTTAGTCCCACCATCCTCCACTTTGGTTCTCTCGTTTTTGTTTGAAGAACTTATCATTTAAATAATATAAATGACGATAATTTGTATTAAGATAATAGTTAAATGGAAACAGGATTGTAGTATGAGGTAAGGCACAAAAATGAGGTACGTGATAAATTTTTATAGGACTAATGTATCTATCTAAGTATTTATATAGGACAAAATCCGACTACATTTGATATTTTTAATCTCTTAAGTTTAGAGGAATATATGCGAAAAACTCGATCTATTGTCACTCTCATGAAAAACCAAACTGAAATACTGAAATTGTTAGTCGTCTAAAAATGAATTTACTTGTGCATGACATCAGTAGTTAGCCAGTATATTGTTCATTCTAAATTAAAGTCAAAGAAACTACTGCAATTTTTTTTCTTTTGCAAGAAATGAGCTCTTCCATTAATAGAAGAAAAACAAGGCTTACAAAGTACATCCTCTAAAGAAACCACCAGCTCTATCTAACAAGAAATAGAACTAACCTAGAAGATCAGCCTCATTGGCTTGATCATGTACATTAGCTAAGACACAAATTCTAACTATGCTTTTAATCATATAAATTAGCTGGTCACCAGTTCTATAATCCTCCTGGAATAAACGCATATTACGCTCAGACCAAAGGCTATAGACTACAGCAGCCAGCGCACACTTTGTCCATTTCTGACGCCAACTCTTCCCAGTTCTCTCAGCTAGTCTTCGAATTTCATGATTAAGACTCAAGTGTCTTCGAGAAATCCCCTGTCAGGTGAATATTTCTTGCAGTACCTTTGATGAATAGGAGCACAAGAAGAATAAATGTCATGCTAATTCTTAAGCTTGTAAGCATAAGCCACATCTACTCACCATATGGAAACCTCATTTGCAAAGATTGTCAGTTGTAGCTAGACAGTTCTGAATAGCAAGAATAAGTATAAACCTATGCTTAGGTATGATGATGGAATCCTTTGTAGCTTTAGTCCAAAAAAGATCAGGATAGAGCCATTTGAATAGCTGATAGGTTCTTCTCAGTGTGACAGCAGGAGGCCATTCATCCTGAAGCTGTTTGGCAGCAGTCTCTCCCACAAGCTGAATGAGGTTATCTCTTAGTTGGATGAGACGTTTCCATACTGGAGAAGAAGTAGCATGGGCCTGGATAGACCAAATGTCAGCATCCTTAATGATATAGGAATGCATCCAATCAGTCCAAACAGTTCCAGGAGCCCCGGTAAGCTTCCAAAATTGCTTCATCATAAGCGTTTTATTCCAACTAAGAACCTCTCTTATGTCAAAGCCCCCAGCACGAGTACTTCTACAAATTTTAGTCCAACTAAAGAAGATGAGCCTCCTGTTTCCTTGAGTATATCCCCATAAGAACTGCCTACAAAGCTTCTCAATATGTTTAATAATGACAGCAGGTAGAAATAAGCAAGAACACCAGAAACTTTCCAAACCAAAAATTGAAGAATTTATGTGCTGAATTCTTCCAGCATAGCTCAAGTTTTTGTTGGCCGAATGAGTAATTCTACTTTGAATTTTCTGAATGAGGGAGTGGTACATAGCAACAGTGAGTCTAGAAGAATGCAAAGGAGTGCCAAGATACTTGATAGAAAAAGTGCCCTGAGTGAAGTGAGTAGCTTGCAGTATAACATCTATAATCTGCTGTGAGACTCCTCCAAAGTAAATGCAGGATTTCTGAGCATTTGCTTTGAGACCAGACCAAGTGGCAAATTGAGCAACCCCATTAATAGCAGTTTGAACAGAGGCAGGATCCCCTCTAGAGAAAATGAGAAGATCATCTGCAAATAATAAGTGAGAGAGACCAATCCTGGCACACTTAGGATAAAAATTAAACTCAAGTTGTCTAAGGTGCCTAGACAGAACCTCCATACTGAGGACAAGAAGCAAAGGGGAGAGTGGGTCTCCTTGTCTCAAACCTTTTTGGCCAGGGAAATAACCAACTATGCTGCCATTAATTTTCAGTGAATATTTTGGCAGTGGTGACACAGGTCATCAACCAATGGCCGAAAATTGTAGGGAAACACATAGCCAGCAGCATTTGATTAAGGAAATTCCAATCCACTGAATCAAAAGCTTTATGAATGTCTATTTTTATCATACATCTAGGGGAGACATTTGCCCTTGCATACCCTCTTACAAGCTCCTGGGTGAGGAGGGTATTACCAAAGATGGACCTACCTTGAACAAAGGCAGCTTGCTCCTTCCCAATCAAAGCTGGCAAGACCAATTTAAGTCTATTAGCAAGGATTTTACTAATAGTCTTATAAGTGGTATTACAACACGAGATAGGCCTATAATCCAGCACAGAATTAGCATTGTCCTTCTTTGGAATCAGGGTGATAACAGTAGAATTTATCTCCTTGAGAAGCTTACCCGTTTTGAAGAAATCAGTCACAGCTTTAGCAAAGTCATTTTTAATAATATCCCAAACCTGTTTGAAAAACCCATATGAGTAGCCATCAGGCCTTGGGCTTTTATTTTGATCAATAGAGAATAAGGCTTTCCTAATTTCATCAGGAGTGACATCTTTAGTAAGCATCCTCTGTAAGTCCTCGGGGAGACAGGGACCATTCTGAATGACTGCAAGACTACTGCAAATTTTTACCGCCTGCAAATGACTGTTTTGGAGGAAAACAATTGAAACATTCTTAAATAGGAGAGGCTAAATAATGCTAATTTGGAAGTTAAATGTTCTACATTAAAATTACTGTTCACAAACTTGAAATGACGTAAATATTATTTAGGGAAAAAAAGCATTAAAAGGGTTGTAAATAATAGATTGCTTTATATGATTTTTATGGTAGTAGAAATTATTGCAAAATTAATATGTGAGTTGAATGGAGTAACTGTAATATCCCGTAATTTCTAAGGCTGCACTCGATCGAGTACACCGAGTACTCGACCAAGTAGAATATCATTCGACCGAGTGAGGGACCGAGTGGTAGCTGGTGTTTTACACCAGCTTCTGGAGTGAGTCACTCGGCCGAGTGGTTGGTGCAATCGACCGAGTGGAGGTCCACTCGACCGAGTGCCACCGAGCACTCGACCGAGTGGCCTGTCGTTGTCCCTAATATCACATGAAATCATGGTAGGTAGACCTTATCTCTTTTAAACTCTTTTTAAGATTTTCCCCCTCATTTCCTCACCAAACCTTATCCTCACACCTTCATAATCCCACAAAATACTGCCAAATCTTATCCTCAATATTTCCACCATACTTGTGAATATTTCTTTCTTAATTCTTATTCTTGTTCATTTGTTTACCCTTATAAGTATATTCTTACTTTTTACCTCTATTCTTAATTAGTAAACCATAGTTTAATTAGTATGTTGTCTTGTGGGATATTAATTAGGGTTTTGACTAATTAAGTGGGTTAATCAAGGGTTAATTAGTATTATTATTGTTGTAGTATGTTGTTGTGATAGTTAGTCATAATATGTGTAGGAGGAGACTTCATTGAGGAGCCCTTCTAGCTTGCATACTTGAAGTGCTTGTAGATTAGCAAGAGGTAGGATTTTCCCTACTTAGATTTGATAATATGGGTGTTTGTTTGTGGATTAGTTATCATGAATTACATAATCCATATAGTAGTTGCATGATAATATGAGTAATTGGTAATTAGGGTTTAATGGTATACTAATGTGGGGTGTTCATTCATGTATTGTGGTTGCGTAAGTGGATTTAGCATCATGGTATCATCTCATTACAACAACATGAATTGGGGAAGCTTGTTAATTGATTAGTTGGTATATTACTAAACATGTGAGTCCATGTCTGAAGATGGTTCATTATTATGTGGTAAGTCTTATTTGGTTGTGCATACTTGGTTTATTGTGGATGTTGGAGGTGGTTAATGGAGGATGTTGGATTGTGATTTGTGGTTATTGAGGAGACATAAGACGGTTGGGAGACCGTATTACGCTTGGGTCGCCTCTTGGAGCTTCCCACTCCAAGAGGGACGTGCACGTTAATGATTCAAGTTTGGAGGGACTCGTGTAGTTGAGACACGACGTTTGGCAGGGATTCGGTTAGCGCCTGGGTCCGGTACCACTGTAACACCTCCATACTCCAAGTGCCTTACCAGGACCACTCAGGTATAAGGATACTACCATCTCGGTTGCCCGAGGTACTGAATATCATAAGACAATAAAGAAACGTACTTTTAAAGTAATTATAGATTAAGTGATTACATGTTCAAACCAAAACTAATAAAAGGAATTACAAGGTTCTCATACGGTCTACAGCTAAAACTATCAAAGCTACTAGACTTCGTCTGACACAGCGGAAGACTTCTAACTGCCACGTGATGACTCATCCCAGCTATCCCATATGCGTCATATCACACCTGCTCAATAACTGCTCACCACCCCCGAATGGATCACCACAGTTTTTAAAACATTTAAACGGGTCGAATTACTAATCACACAATTCAATACATATATCAACAATAAGATAAACAGACACTTTAATCACACACACACACAACCACCCAATTCCAATCATCTCAATCATTGATCGTCCACCGGACCACCACACCAAGTGGGGGACCGCAATCGTTCCCACCTAAGCCCCGCTCATCATACCGAGCGATAACCCTGTCCATTAATGTGCACATCCCCTTCCGTGGCGGGTTCCACGAAGGGCGAAACTAGGGCGTGAAGCCACTCCCGCAAGTGACTCCACTCAGCCGAGAACGCATCTCGAGAACCATAGACAACCAATCACAATCACAATCACAGCCGTCACAATACAATTACTATATCAAACAATCAATCTCAACACATCAACAATCATCCCATTATGGGACTAATACTGAGTAGGAAATCCTACTGAAAGCACAACAATGATCGACGGTATCAACGGTTGTATTAAAAAGTCTCTTCTACGAACCCTCCTCCTATCATATAACACATAGAGGCTACACATCACAAACTACACACAAAACCCTCAATCTCTAAATTAGGGTTTAACCAAACTTAACAAAACATTATAAAATTATATTAAAAGCTTACCCTTGACGCAGGGAACTCAACGATACGAATAACGACAAGAACTCGACCGTCGAACTCCGGAATTGCTAAGGATGCGATTAGGAAGATGAACTGGTTGCTTTCTCTCTTAAACAGGGTTTTAGGTTTTGTAAAAGTGATTTAAAACAATGACGACTATGTTTAAATACCTTAATCGCATAATTAACAAAACCCGAGAAAACTCCCCGTAAAACCGGACACTCGATCGAGTACCCAAGGTACTCGATCGAGTACCCTTACTCGATCGAGTACCCCTACTCGATCGAGTACCCAACAGTCGAAACTATTTTATCTCGCAACCTACCCTTACTCGACAGAGTAAGGGCTACTCGATAGAGTACCCCAAGACTTATAAATACGGAGTATTACAGTCTTCCCTCCTTAAAAGGAACTTCGTCCCCGAAGTTCAACCCATACATAAAAACAACCATACTGACTCGACCAAGACACAACAACTTAGCTAAGGACTCAAGAACTCGACCGAACATAGAACATGAACTCTTAACACCCACTCCACCAACTATGTTTACTTCCACAACATGACTCACTATACCATATCTACCACATATATATCTCTCACGATACCAACTCCATACATAACCAACTACCATCCTCTAATGCTGCTAGCTCGATAATATCATCAACTATCAAATCCAATACCAAGACACTCATAGACATCAAACGGGATGTTACATTCTACCACCCTTAAAAGGAACTTCGTCCTCGAAGTTTACTCACACTCGTAACCTCATCATCCAACTCACAATACTAGCGAAATATTCTCACACTCCTAAACATCACGCTACTACAAGCACGGTCATGACCTTTAATAAAATCACCCACAACACGAATCGATCTTTTATTCTACATCAAGACTCAACTTCCGAATATATTACCATATGTACAACCATCAAAATCTGTTTTATCGCATCCTACTCCTCTTAAGACAAATGTTACGTCCTCGTAACTCACTAATACCAAACCATATCTATATCTCATTACCCTCTGTACCACCACATGGCAAAGATAACCGTCTATAAACCAAACACTCACCATTCTTATATCCAAGGCTCCCATACATAAACATTTCCCATTCCTCAACTCATTCGGCAGCAAGACCTAACCTATACCATAAACTCGTAGCAAATCACCATACCCACTCTTCATTATTACTGCCAAACAACATACCTCTCTACGTAAGGCACTTATCTCCCAGAAGCATAACTCACGGTCCGCACTCGTTACGTACACGCACACTAGATCCTCAAGTTCTTTCTTTCATTACCGCAAAATTCATACACAACTTAACATGACACTAATTTCCCCAACACCCTACACTCACTGTCTCAACAAAAGATTATGAACTACCTGCCGCTTTCAGCTCATTACAACACATGTTCCACGAATCATTTTCCATTACCATGTCTACCGATGTCTCATCTGAAAACAAGATCAAAATTACCGTAACAACCTCTCACAACCGTGTCCCATCAACAGATTATCACTATCCCATGACAACAACGAAACATATACAACTCTATTTCACATCATACTCTACCTCATTCCCAACTTAACTCCGTAAAGAAAACATGAATAAGGAAGACAACTGTCTATCAGCACAAACTGACACTCGCAGAGAGCAACATCAAACAAAACAACAATCTATGTATAACTGGTATGTACTTTCGAAACCCGAATCATAATCATCCATCCTACTCCACCACAACCGGTGACGGCATCACAACACCGCCACCAACAGCCACACCGTAGTGCGAAAGTACCCGCATCACAGCACTATGTACCGTGCCCGGATCACCACCCGAGGCACCACAACCACACCGATAGACATCACAACCGCATACAATTCCCATAAATACGACTTAGCATAACTTCTCGCACAAGAAAACTTACTCAAATCCACTTTATTAAATCACCACGCAACATATTATATGGATAAACAGATAAGCATCTCATGAACATCCTCTCTGCCATTTCCCGGAATACACATGTGTTATCAATACACATAAAATTATAACTAGCCATGTCAAATCAATCAAATTATTACCTTTTTGGATATCATTAAATTAAATTACCGTGTCCAACATATATATTACCGAACATTCATAAAACAATTTTATAATTATCATACCATACCACTTCTTGTGAGGTCAGAACCTCACACAATCATTTACACAAATCACGGACCCGTAATCACAACCAACTAGTCAATCCTGACCACGTAAGTCACCACTCGAAAAAGGTTACCCGCCGCCCGAGTTTAACTCATATGCCCCTCATAACATATTCCCCCATTCGCACAACCATCACTTCCTGCCAAATATAATCACACCTTCACTATTCAACTAATAGCGTCCGCCTCATCTAACCACATCTTATACCCTCTCACAATCATACACAACAATCGGGTCCCTACCAAATCAACCTCTTTAGAATTGCTACCTTTCTAATATTCCATCACTCTTAGCCATTAGTGATAACACCACAATGCCACCGCTGCTCGTATATCAAATCTCTTACACTCATATCAAAATAACATGGTTTTTCTACCATTTTTGGTTAACATTGCAAATAACGGACATCAAACCCATCCACAAAATTACCTCAACATTATTCCCAATGCTATCTTATTTGTATTGTCATCCAACTCTCCACCAAATATCTCGTATCGTGCCAATACTCCACCAACTTCTTACTCCCTTAATTCCTCGAAACTCATTACCAATCATGTTGCCCTGAAACTCCTATATAACCTTTAGCTAACATCCTCGTGATACCATCACATATTTCGATGATTTCTTATCTTTATATCACATAGCTCCGGTGAACATTTTCCTCAGCTTACTTTTATCCTTCTTTTCTCTTTACACTCAATAATAACAATTAATAGTTCAACTCCTTATTCCTTCTAGCTAACTCTTTAGAAATCTGGTTACCCCTTCGTTGCTCCAAAACTTAATTCCATTATTTTCTACCGACATCATCTCACTCTTTTTTACCATGGATCTTCTCTTATTATGCTGTCACTCATACTTGCCACTAATCTATCCATAGAACCAACGTTTAATGTTCAAACAATTGCATCCCCCTTTTTACATCTCTAGAAGTCAGAATTCATTTAATACCGTTAATTACCCAAGGAAATCACACAGTAGTTTCATCTTTTAATAAACCAAACCTCCCAAACTCACTCACTGTCTACAAATACACCTCGCGACATGTCTCCACAAAGTTCACTATATATTACTCTTCTCAACCCCTTTAAACGAACTTTCACTACATAAATCCATAACCCACACGACTCCTAACCATTTCCCTCCTTAACTCTTTACACATCTCAAGTCGCCACTATCCACATTCTTACTTTCAATCTTTTCATTCTCACGTTCATTATACTCACATCATCCCTTGTCTATATTCACTTATTTTTACATTACTCAACACACAATCTTATCACTCATCCCGTCTCGCAAAACGTGCGCCATGCCTCAATAAACTATACCAATCTTCCTTTTCTTTTTCCACCATCTATCATAATCACATATAACTCATGTCCTCCCCACCGAACTCATACTCATCATAGTGCCACTCTTTACATCATAAGATTGGGTAACTTACGCTTCAGGACCAACACATACGTAAAACAATGCATAAAGAAGTAATACAACACCTTTGAATTAAACATAATATGCAACGAATGTCAAAAGACATACATATGACCCGAAATACGCATATGACCTGCACAGACCCCACTCGATCGAGTACCAGAACCTACTCGATCGAGTTGAGGCTACTCGATCGAGTGACCAACATGCTCGATCGAGTGCCCCGACTCCGAAACCCAAACAGGACCTTCCCGATCTCGACTTACTCGACCGAGTAGCCCGGCTACTCGATCGAGTGACCCCATACTCGATCGAGTGCCCAAAAACACGATTCTGGTCAAAATAATGACAAGTACCCACTCGATCGAATCAAACCCACTCGATCGAGTCATGCAGACTCGTGAATACTACCCGAATGTTATCTCACATACCCTAACGTACTATGCATTCATTATTATTTCAACATTATGATTACAACTACGCATTCAAATCACACGCGACTCCTCATACAATTAACAAAATAATCTACTTCGTGTTATCAAGTGCCACGTTATAAACAACCATCATGCTTTTCATCCAATTCCTTATATAAAACACATATCATTGAACCTCTATTCTTCATGTTACTACTTACCAAAAGTCAAACATTACCATCTATCATGCTCATATAACATTCAACTTTCAATCATGTATTACCCGCATGTTTTAAATTTTCATAACTTTTCATAACACAAACCACACCCATACACTACAAATCCTATTTCCATGTTGCTAATACAACAACATTACAAATCCACTTCATCACACATCATCATATACGAATTACTTTCTTTTTCTACCATATCATTCATCATTCTCATATACTTTTCCAATGATTCCAACCAACATGTCAACCAACTATCATGCAACATGCTTTCAACAAACCATATACAGCACAATTAACATACACGTCGCACATATACACACGGACTCCACGTTCCCATACCATGTGACTGGCTTAAGTATCATGGGGCCAAGATTTTGAAGTGAGGGCGCCTACTCACCCAAAACCTAGCATCACCGGGCTCCCATTACACATACACCAGGTTTATTTTATTAGACTCCCTATGTTCATTATGTTCATTTGTTACAGTTCCAAAATCGTCGCTCTGATACCATTTGTAACACCCCCATACTCCAAGTGCCTTACCAGGACCACTCAGGTATAAGGATACTACCATCTCGGTTGCCCGAGGTAGTCAATATCATAAGACAATAAATAAACGTACTTTTAAAGTAATTATAGATTAAGTGATTACATGTTCAAACCAAAACTAATAAAAGGAATTACAAGGTTCTCATACGGTCTACAACTAAAACTATCAAAGCTACTAAACTTCGTCCGACACAATGAAAGACTTCTAACCGCCACGTGATGACTCATCCCGGCTATCCCATATGCGTCATATCACACCGCTCAATAATCGCTCACCACCCCCGAATGGATCACCACAGTTTTTAAAACATTTAAACGGGTCAGTACTAATCACACAATTCAATACATATATCAACAATAAGATAAACAGACCTTAACTCACACACACACAACCACCCAATTCCAATCATCTCAATCATTGATCGTCCACCGGACCCGGCCACCCGCCCGATGGAGGACCGCAGCCGTTCCCACCTAAGCCCCGCTCATCATACCGAGCGATAACCCTGTCCATTAATGTGCACATCCCCTTCCGTGGCGGGTTCCACGAAGGGCGAAACTAGGGCGTGAAGCCACTCCCGCAAGTGACTCCACTCAGCCGAGAACGCATCTCGAGAACCATAGACAACCAATCACAATCACAATCACAGCCGTCACAATACAGTTACTATATCAAACAATCAATCTCAACACATCAACAATCATCCCATTATGGGACTAATACCGAGTAGGAAATCCTACCCGAAAGCACAACAGTCAGACGGTATCAACAGCTTTGTATCAAAAAGTCTCTTCTACGAACCCTCCTCCTATCATATAACACATAGAGGCTACACATCACAAACTACACACAAAACCCCCAATCTCTAAATTAGGGTTTAACCAAACTTAACAAAACATTATAAAATTATATTAAAAGCTTACCCTCGACGCAGGGAACTCAACGATACGAATAACGACAAGAACTGACCGTCTGAACTCCGGGAATTGCTAAGGATGCGATTAGGAAGATGAACTGGTTGCTTTCTCTCTTAAACAGGGTTTTAGGTTTTGAAAAAGTGATTTAAAACAATGACGACTATGTTTAAATACCTTAATCGCATAATTAACAAAACCCGAAAACTCCCCAGTAAATGGACACTCGATCGAGTACCCAAGGTACTCGATCGAGTACCCCTTACTCGATCGAGTACTGACTACTCGATCGAGTACCCAACAGGTCAGAAACTATTTTATCTCGCAACCTACCCTTACTCGACAGAGTAAGGGCTACTCGATAGAGTACCCCAAGACTTATAAATACGGAGTATTACAACCACGGGTGTGTCCTGAGTACCTTTGTTACAAACTGCGGTCCGACAGTTTGGTGGCGGTGTTGCGATGCCGTCACCGGGTTTGTTATTGAAATAGCCCCATTTATTAAGAAGGCTTTAGCAAGCCATTCCCAAATAAATAGGACTGTTACCATCTTGGTTTTACGAGGCAGAGAATAACAAAGTCCAACTCACCCAAAGTACTTTAAATTAAAACTTAGCGATTACATGTTTCTTACAACTTAACCAACTAAAACTTAATATAAAATAATTACAACTCGCAGCGGAAATAAATAAAGTGATTAAATAATCTATGTGGTCTATATACTTCTAGGTAGATTGGCCAAATCCTCACGCATTCCCATAAGCTCCCAAGTCAGCTAATCTTTAGTACCTGTCAAATCTGCTCCTCATTATGGTTCATCACAGGTGTTCACGAATACACTGTCAAGCATGAGGTTGAGTAGGAATAAACAAAACAAAAATAATAATTCAACCAAAATAGACATCCTTCAAATTCCCATCACATCATCCATACAACTCACTTACGTCACTGGCAGTAGCACAACCCCCTTAACACTGTGCTATGCTCAACTGGTAGTAGTACTTGCGTACTATGCTCATCTGGCAGTAGTAATTACTTACTATGCACAACTATCTCTGGCAGTAGTAATTACTTACTATGCTCATCTGGCACTAACGATTACTCGCTATGCACAACTGGCAGTAACACCCTCCGTGTTATGCTCAACTGAATAATCAACTCTCCAACAAAAAATACTCAATAACAATCCCGTCTTACTGCTCAACCAACATCTTAGCATACACAATTACTCTATTTCCAATAATAAATCACAATCTTAACCTTAACCTCATAAATCGTCACATTTAAACATTCATTCACTGAACAATAAAATCCGAGTTGAGTAGGAAATTCCTACCTGGCAAGCAATTCCAATTAATGCAATCTACTAAAAATATTCTTCAATAAACCCGTTCCACAAGTCCGTCACCTAGCAATTATAAATAATATTTATAACTTAATTATTAATTATTCAATTTATCATCATATTAATTTAATCAATTACAATTTAATTATATTAATTATTTCCCTTTTAAATTATTACTACGTAAAAAAAACCTGTCTTTAAAACAAATAAAAACCACAGACCCTAACCTATTCACCCGTGAAAACAAAACACCAACATCAATACACACTCACGCACCACCGAGTTCAACCCCATTCTTTAACCCACTTTTCACAACACCCCTAGCCACCTTCGGTACCACCCTAGCTTGCCACCTCATAGCCGACACCACGGCGCACCCCAGCAACCTCCAACCACCAGCCACACTGTCCCCACAACCCTCAACAATCACGCCCTAGCAACAACAATCACGAACATGACTAATTGCCGAAAACCCTACATCGACAACACCGTGTAAATAACCCCTCGCCAACACCACCACAGCTACAAATACCACCTCTGGTCACCACCGTTGACACCACTGTCTCACGGTGACTACATGGGTGGTCCCCATTCCCCGGTGAAGTCAAAACACGGCAATGGCAGTTGTCTTAAGAAGGTCACGAAAACTCGCACGCAACCCCTACATCTCCCCTGTTTTCGCGCAACTCCGACAACCACTGCACCCACCACCACCTTAAACCACCCACAACAACCCAAAACCGACGACCCATCACCACGACACCAACCAACCCAAACCCGAGTCCATTCGACACACACAAGAGGGTGATTGACAACCATTCAACACCCACGAAATTCCGGCCAACACCGTGCAAACCACCACCATCCTGGTTGACTCACGGCCTAGGTCGCAACCTACCCAAGCCCAGGTAAAGTCAGGTCCATTTATGGGTCCAAATTGGGTCGAAGTCCACTGCTCCACTGTTTTAAACCCGCCTCCACAGCCCTCGAAAACCCTTTCTGCCACCGCCACCCTACGCCTTCCCTGACACCACCACCATACCCAATCCAACCCTTGCAATCCCACGTAACACTTTCTAAAGTTTGGTCGGATTCCGTTAAGGTTTGGGTCAGTTTCTAAGCATCTTAAGATAGGTTCATTCAGCTTAATAAGAAAATAAAAACGAGATTAGAAGTTGTTACCTTAAATTAATTAACGCTTGCTAATTCCGTCACCAATACTTTCTTAATCTCCCTCTCTCTCCTTAATGTAAACTTTTAGATTATAATTATGGAGAATATACCTTTAGGGTAGTCTTCTTATATAGGAGAAGATATGAGAATCCTTTCCTTATTCGATAACTTGTTTTATGGCAAATTCTATTATTATTATTATTATTATTATTATTATTATTATTATTATTATTATTATTATTATTATTATTATTATTATTATTATTATTATTATTATTATTATTATTATTATTATTATTAATATTAATATTAATATTATTATTATTATTATTATTATTATTATTATTATTATTATTATTATTATTATTATTATTATTATTATTATTATTATTATTATTATTATTATTATTATTATTATTATTATTATTATTATTATTATTATTATTATTATTATTATTATTATTATTATTATTATTATTATTATTATTATTATTATTATTATTATTATTATTATTATTATTATTATTATTATTATTATTATTATTATTATTATTATTATTATTATTATTATTATTATTATTATTATTATTATTATTAGGGTAATTTAATAACTTATACCTTGAATAAGTCACTTTTTTAAATCTTATACCTAAGATAACTTTTTTAAAAATCTTATACCTAAAATAATATTTTCTTCCAAACTTGATACTAAATCTGAAAAAAAGCCTGGAATTAAGAATTTTACCCTTACTAATTAAACATTGTCATCATTTGCCTCACCTATTAACACACACATCCACGATTACCACCACTAAAAACCATCAAATTAGTAAGGGCAAAATCGTTAATTTAGGGATTTTTATAAGATTTGGTATCAAGTTTGTAAGAAAATGTTATTTTAGGTATAAGATTTTAAAGAAAATTATCTTAGGTATAAGATTTGAAAAAGTGAGTTATTCAAGGTAAAAGTTATCAAATTACCCTTATTATTACCCTTATTATTATTATTATTATTATTATTATTATTATTATTATTATTATTATTATTATTATTATTATTATTATTATTATTATTATTATTATTATTATTATTATTATTATTATTATTATTATTATTATTATTATTATTATTATTATTATTATTATTATTATTATTATTATTATTATTATTATTATTATTATTATTATTATTATTATTATTATTATTAGGGTTATTTCATGACAATAATCCATCCTATTGGTGGTCTGCAATAATTACTCCATCCTATCAATAATCTCAATTAAATCCAACCTAAACACCATACCTTCTAATAACGAACCAACTCATATTTTGTGATGTTTATATGTATCAAATAAATCAACTTCTTGATTCATCACTTGAAAATATTTCACATAAACTTCACATATACATCTAGGTTGTCCAAAAACTATTAAATATATATTTCAACATAAACTTCAAAAAATATCAGTTGGATCATTATTAGAATGTATGATGCTTAGGTTGGATTTAATTGAGATTATTGATAGAATGGAGTGATTATTGCGTACCACCAATAGGATGGATTATTGTTATGAAATAACCCTTATTATTATTATTATTATTATTGTTATTGTAATTGTTATTGTTATTGTTATTGTTATTGTTATTGTTATTGTTGTTATTGTTATTGTTGTTATTGTTATTATTGTTTGTTGTTATTGTTATTGTTATTATTATTATTATTATTATTATTATTATTATTATTATTATTATTATTATTATTATTATTATTATTATTATTATTATTATTATTATTGTTATTATTATTGTTATTATTATTTCTATTTTAACTATAACTTATCTATGTTAAATCGCTTTATTTCGTTTGTTCGCACTACAAACTTGGGAAACCAAGTCATGTGACATCTCCATGGGTTAGGATGGCCTAAGGGAAGGCTTCCCAACTTATGGGGGTGTTTCAAAGTGGTATTAGAGCGACGGTTTTGGAGCCTAAACTAATGAATCAATGAACTTAGGTGTGTCAATTAAAATGAACCCGGTTTGAGTTGTAGGGAACTCGTGGCAAGCTTGGGAGACGTCCTAAGGTTGTACTCTTGTCCTCTTTACTCGAGTCGGTCACAACACATATGGTAATGGGACGTTCTTGGTGCATATAATTGTTGCATATTATTGTTTTGGTGCTTGTGAGATAGTTACGTGGTTGGTAGCACATGATGTGGTGAAATGAGTAATTATAGCCAAGCCAATGTGAAGCATCTTGGATGTTTATGTGTGAGCATTTTGATGTGTTAAATTTCGTTGTTTTTAAATAGGAAAGTGTTAATCACATGGTAGTTATCGTCATGTGTATATCGTATATCATATCTATGCTTTTATTTTCCGTGCTTGCGCTTAGAAACATGCGGAATAGGGTTATATGTGGAACTATGTAAGTCGCAATGTGCGTGAGGCCCTTAAGGGGTGTACTTGGCCTAGTGGAAGAGGTAACTCGGTCGAGCTTGAGGCACTCGACCGAGTAAACCGTCCACTTGACTGAGTGGTGACTTTTCAGAAGGCCTGGAAAAATGCTGTTTGGTTCACTCGGCCGAGTAAGTGATGTACTCGACCGAGTAGAGGTCCAATCGACCGAGTGTCCACGGGCACTCGACTGAGTTGGAAATATGGCAAAGTTGGGCAGTTTCTGGAAAGAGGTCACTCGACCGAGGAGGTGTCACACTCGACCGAGTGAAGTTTCACTCGATCGAGTGGTCTCCTGATGTAGTCAATATCACTTACCTCTTTTTGTGAGACATATATTGACATTTGCAATGGTTCCTTGAACTAAAATGACGCCAAGGAGAGCTCAATCAGCAACCCGACCACCCTGTAAGTCCGAAGAGGAAGTCGATCGAATTGTTGCACAAAATGAGGCCGTCACGGAGGCCCACAAGAATGTGACGAGGAGGGAGGTAGTGGTCGATGCCTCGGCTAAAAGCAATGTCATGGCACGTCATCGACCCACTAAGTATGACGGTGTTGGAGAGCCAAACCTTTTTTCCAATTGGATAAGACAGATGAGAATATTTTCGAGCTTGTGCGGTGCCCGGATGAGCTCAAGGTTGAACAAGCGGCGTTCTACCTCGGAGGCCAAGCTGGAGGATGCTGGTACAAGGAAAGGGAAAAAATGAGGGAATACTACAAGTAACAAGGGGTGGATGCTTTTCCATGTACAAATTTCAAGGCGGGAATGAGAGATGAGTTCATCCCGGAGAATGTCCAAAGCAAACTCCAAGCGGAGTTTGATAGCTTTGTGATGGCCAAGGGGATGACGGTGCAAGAATACTATGCGGGGTTTAATGAACTCCTGACCTATGTTAAGGACCTACACCTTAGCCCTCAATTTCTAGCTCTCAAATTTGAGAAGGGGCTTGTAACACCCTCATTTATCCAAGAGCCTTAACTAGGCATTCCTAGATAAAAGGGACTGTTACCATCTCAGTTTCCTGAGGCAGTGATTACAAAGATAGACGAAACCAAAGTACTTTAATTAAATTAAACTAATAATCGTCTTATTACAACTTAACCAAACTGAATAACTGAAATAATAATTAAATACATCTTGCAGCGGAATTAAATAAAGTAGATAACAGAAGTAATAAATGTCTGAAACTGTGTGGTCTAGACTTCTAAGTAATGCCGGCCGCATCCTCACGCAACCCCATGCTCCCAACTCAGCTAACTCAAGTACCTGCTATTTAATCTGCTCCCCAATTAATCGAAAATATTAATTGGTTAACCATAGGACGCCATCAATTAAAGCAAGGCATCAATTTTATTTTTGACAGGACAGAAAACAAGTAAACCAAAAGGTCGAGTAGGATAAATAAACAATAGTTAATATGTAATGCAGTATGCCATGATATGCAGCTGAACTCATCACCCGAAACTCCCATTCATCCCGCCAATCCCTGGTCCGGGGTATTCAGCATGCCAACCGAAGTAGAGGTATTCAATCATCCCAGAGACAAGTCCTGCAGAACCAGCATGGGGATACCAATGCATGTGCTATGCAATATGAATGCAATAATAATAATAGAAAACCTCCCAGACACAAAGCTGGGGCACCCATCATAAATATTATGCCAAGATACGCATAACTCAATAATTATTCAACCGTATAAAAATCATCTAATGCCCATACAAGTATAACCTCATATGTCTCATAATATAACTTCTATAATTTAAAATGCAAAAAGTTGAGTAGTTATCTTACCTGGCTAGCAATACTCCAATAAATGCAATCCAAGCAATTCAACTAAAATTATTCTTCCACAAAACCGTCACCTAACATATTAATAAATTGAAACTACTATTTATTCTAATTTATGAATAATTAAACTAATTATAAAATAATTGAACTAATTATAAATTAATTGTATTAATTATATCATTTCGTAATTTAATAAGATAAAACACGTCTCAAGCTACACAAACCAACACTCCAAAAAAATATACGGTTTGAAGCCGTGTTTACAGACCCCTTGAACCAACATCCATAACCTGTATAAACTATCCACCAACAACCCACCATACACGTCCAACCATGGTTCTAACCTCCTCCGCCTCATGCTCCACCGTGAGCCACTACCACCAGCTACACAGCCACCCACCAAACACCTTCAACACCACCACAAACAGCCGCCAACACCACGCTATAGCAACAACAACAACAAACAACCCAACAACAACATACACAACCTGCCAAACCCACAACGCAAACCACCAACTATCGCCACCGCACTCCACCAGCAGCCACCACCGTGGTCTCCTCTGACCCACGGTGGACCCACTAGCAGTAGCCCAGGTTAGGTCATGGTCTTAGTCCAGTTGGGTAAGGGTTTACATACCCTTTGTACCATTATGGGTCAAGCAAGATCGACGTCACACGACCCACAAACCAAGCCACCACCTTTAACCACCTAACATCACCCAAGACCGACGACACACCACCCACAACCCAGCTGAGTCAGGTCTTGTCAAAATAGCAGTGCAACAAGGTCCAAAAACCCGTGTACAACAAGGTATAAACACGGCAACAATAAGGTCAAACCACCACTTATAGTCGGTCAACGGCGGTCCCACGAGGAGTCTCGTACAGTCACGGTCAGTCAAAGTGGTCGACGGCAAGGTCACGGTGCTAGTAGTCATACAGTGGTTTAATATTGCAATTTGAATTAAATAATAAAAGACGGATTAAATTGTGATACGATATCTTACCTTGAGGCGATTAATTAAGACGTATCCCTTTTTCTCCCTTTTAGATCTCCCTCTCTCCCTTTATGTGAGTAGTTTGTGTTTTTGATGTGAATAAAGGCTATCAAATAGGATGAGTATGGTATTTATAGTGGAAGGTAATGATGGAAAAGTAGATCTATATACTTACATATTTATATATGTTATAATTTAATTTGTCATAAAATTAATGATTGATCTTATGCATGCAAACATTAAAACAAAATAAGGAAGAAACATTGTTCTTACATTGTGATTTTCGGTTTAATGGGCACAAAAGAGATCACCTTTTTCTCTTGTTCTTGAGCTTTCCCTTTTGGATGAACTAAGACCCAAGTGTAGGATCTCTCCCAAGGATTTATACCCAAAGCTTTCTCTTAATTAGAATTAATATTATAGATACTAGTACAATATTAATCTTGTAGAAAAATGACCCAAAACAATTTGGTTTTTAATCTCCCAAAAACCGGTTGGGAGAGAATAGGAGAGGAAGTATTTTCTCTTTCTAAAATCTTAATTTTTGATAAGTTAGAATGAATGAATAATGCACACTCATGCATGTAGTGTATATCAAAAAATATAAGACAAAAACCCTTTGCCTTTTCTTTGGTAAAACCAGGTAGGAGGGAAGAGGAGGGAAGAAAGGAGACCCAATGCATGCTCTTGTTTGCCTTCACAATGCAAACTAGGGTTGCATGGCTAGGCTATTAGTGAATGATTATGTTTTCCACTAATTTAAACAACACAATTTTAGCCAAAACCTCCCCTTAATTTCGGTACATACATAAAATGGAATCCATTTTATTTTTGTCAATTTTGTCTTATGTCACATGTCATATGTTACATAAATTAGTTATGTATTTTTAACATATTAAAAATCAACGTATTAATTAATATACGTCATATAAAAAAATCGACTTAGTAATTCATAATTACTTGTACCAAAATATTTTACCAATTTACAAATCACAATAAATTGTATTTATAATAATTCATTCAATTTTAATTGTTTCTTTAAACAATAATTTCATCTGAGTAATGATACAATTCAAATACTCAGACCGTATCTCATTTTAATCAATTTCAATGTTATACGTAAATTTTACTTCCAAAATCGTCCGTTAATTTTCAAGTAATTTAATTAACTCGTAACGTTATACGATTAATTAAATGATCAATTAAGAGTGTTGCCCTATAGGTATGACCTAGGGGATCAACTGATCACCACCGTCGCACGACAGTAATGTCAAACTCTAGTCACCAATCATTACCGATATATGTTGATCGCTTGACAAGAAAAAATATTACTTCCCAATTGTATTCTTTATAATGAGACTTAAACATGTGATCATCATGATCAACAGTCGTGATCGCATTATTGTCGGAGGACACATATTCCAACAATCTCCCACTTGTCCTCGACAAGTGTGCGTCACCAATTCTCTTGTCCTATTACTATCTCCCACTCAATGCAAGGTGTCTTTCAGGTCGTACTTGCAAGTGATCATATCGAGAGTGGTTTCCTCGATCTGGAGAATAACTGATTGACCGGATTTATCTATCATAGATACCTTCCGAGCGTGGCCACGCATTTCCAGTTCATTACTCCTCGAGTGGCCCTGAGATATTGTTATAACCCTGACTAGGGATGGACAATTCCTATCGCACTCATTCCCTTCGACTAGCCACAGCCATCATAACCCAAAATATGCCTATTTGACCCCATTTACGAAGGTCGTAGTAACACAAATCAAAGTTAATCTGAAACTGAGCCATCTTAGGCGAATAATCTTTAGTCAAAAGAATCGACTCATTCGAATACTATAGTAGCTCTCGCCACGACCAGGCTATATAAATTTGCCAGAACTCTATAAGCGGTCATTAGGCCCGACAAAATGTTCCTAATAGTCTGCCTATGTGATCGACCAGTCATCTCACATGACTCTATGGCACTTGAACTTGCCATCAATCGCATCACACTCTAGTCACTTCGAGACGTCACCTCATGTAAGTAACTATGGGCAAATACAATATTAATCCATGTTCACTTTAACGGGGTTCAATTGTCTCCACAGCCCGTTTGGATATAACAATGTACAAGGTGAGTTAATAATAACTCAAACGACAAATGTCCACATCACACTCGGGTAGTCAATACCATATTACAACCTTGTGATGCAAATCGTAAGTGTAAACACTTATTGATTGCAATAGAAGTTTAACATGCCATGTGTCCATGTGTTCAAACTTCTTATAATCGCATTTTCCTTTACATTCATGTTCTCTCTCATAGCATGAATCTTACCAAGTACACATCAAGGTTCCCGACCTTGGTTTTGGTTCTTTATCTTGAAAGAACTTCCTTATCGATTATCACATAACGAACGAATTTGTGGTCAATGATATAACTTCAACTGATCAAGTACTCCATCCACACACAATGCACTAGGTATATGTTTTGCAGAATCTTGCAACAGTTGGACAAGATGATTAGCCTAGCACTTCTCACAAGTCCTAGCATAGTTAGGAAAGATTAGTTTTGAGTAACTTATTATTCAACTAAGTATCTTTCCAAAACTTCTTATTTCTCTTTCTAGGCTTGAAAGATTTAGGATTCTCATAAATCCTTACATGTGCTCGGATTTTCATTAATATGCGCAACCTCTTGACACATATAAGAGCATTCTGACAAACACCGAAATCGCTCATCGGATTCTACTTGAGAATTCACGACGTTTTTATTGTGGCTTACCAATGAATCATCATGCTCTTATGCATATGATTCACCATGGGACATGTGCATGATCATTCTAATGGCGGAAACATTAGTAACTTATAATCATGTCGTAAACTATATTTAGGTTCAAGGAACGACCATGACTGCTAATGGCAATTCCATTTCATTTAGATGAATAACCTATGTTTCTGTTGATCCGATGTGTATCTCCCAATACTTATCCAACATCACTTGATGTAATTGGATTCATCATAGTCCATTTTCATCCAGAATTGAAAACTCAAAACTTCCTCTATGAAGGAAGGTGTTAGCTCGTCATTCTTTAATGAGTGGTGAGTTGTTAACATTTAAAGGATGATAGCTCCTACTAAATTCCATGTCTTCACATGATAATTTCCTAACTCCCACTCAATTCCACATATTTCGAAATTGACTTCTCAATCGAAACTTTTCAAGAATTGAAATATAAATTGCATTGCCAAGTTATTAAGATAAAACCATATATGTTCCCATCATATCCCTTCAAAATACCTATTTCAAAGAGGTCTCATTTTAACCTTACGGAAAGAGATTTTAAATCTCTAACACACTCATGTCATAATGATGTGTGGCAATGTCATTTATTAAATATAAGTAATATCTAATACACATCCTTCAAAATATCCCTTTTAGAAGGATGTTTAACCAATCCATTTTCATAATGAGGTTAAGTAATGACATCTGCGTGGTTTAAAACTTTGGCTATTGGAGATATCGGTATATCAATCCTTGCAACTTCTAGTGATAAATATCGCTTATTACTAGGATGTTACATTGATTCATTTAGGCTCTTAAGTAAATCTCAAGGTTGAAACTATTGGTCAAAATTTATCATAAACTTAGTCAAAAACTTGTTAAGACTTTACATTAGTCATTTTGTTCCAAAACTTTCTTTTGGTCTCCTCGTGTAGTTATCATAAGAATATGTTCTTTCGATTACTTCACTTGGTCTCTTTTGTCATATAGAACTTACTTGAGACCATAGATCTCATCTATTTGGTATACTATGTAAATAGATATACCTTCATTCAAATCATTCTTTCTTGCGTAGATCTTCATTTACACAATAGATCTACTTTTTATCTTGTCTCGTGTGTTGTGTCCTCATTTTTCTCCCACTCTATCTTTAGAATAAATACACTATAGCTTCAAAGATAGCATATGAGACACAAATAATGATTTGAAGTATAAGGAGAACTATCTCATAGATTGACTAATAGTTATAGATTTCGTAAGTGTACTTGGTGATTGACATTCCTTTAAGAGAGTTCATAGACTCAAAATCGCTCTATAAATGATCATACACAAGCCTTAAGCATGTGGACATATAATGAAACCCGTCATTATATTTGTCTATTAGATCACTTTAAGTTATATGTTTCTAAGAACAAGCATTTAAACATGAATTTTAGAACAAAAGGATAAAATGATAAAACGGGTGACTTGGGTTGCAAACCAAGTCACTATTATCCAAAATACAACCCATTATCCAAAATACCTTTCCATGTCGAACACGGAAACTTAAGGTTCTAAAATCCAAAACATAATTTAAAATAAGACAATGAAAAGCAAAGCTCCATGAAAGCTATCCCTAGCTTCTTGATGGTTTCTCATGCTTGCTTTTCCTTTCCCTTGTCTTTGCTTGGTGGAGGCCCTATTTACAATAAAAAGGGAGATACATTATCACAACTTTGCATCATAATACCATAGTTGAATTAGAAACATAAAAGAAGGATAGTCATTTACCTACTAGAGTAATCTTTCCAGCCTTAATATCACCAAGGTATTTGGAACAATTTCTTTTCCAATGTCCCATACCATTGCAATAATGGCATTTATTAAGAGGACCCTTCTTGATTTTTGAAGTGCTAGCTTCACAAGTCTTAGCTTTGGTGAATGTGGGAGTTTGCTTCTTACCCTTCCTCCCATTCTTCTTGAACTTCCCCTTACTCTTAGTGCTTATGTTAAGCACATCTTTTGGAGGATTCACATTTAACCCCATGTCCCTCTCGGCTTGCACAAGCAACTTGTGCAATTCTTCAAGAGACACATCCTTGTCTTGCATGTTAAAATTCACCCGGAATTGAACATACGCTTTGACTTTGGACAAGGAGTGTAGAATCCTATCTACAATGAGTTCTTTGGGGATTTCAACCTTTTGAATTTTCAAGGTCTCGACAAGCTCCATGAGTTTGAGCACATGAGGGCTAACCTTTTGGCCCTCTTTGAAGTTGAGATCAAACAATGCCGCGGCCGCCTCATATTGGACGATCCGCGGAGTTTGTGAAAACATTGTCACAAGCTTGGAGTAAATCTCATTAGCATTTCGACCGTCTGACTAAATCAGCTCACTTTGTGCCGATGAAAGATAATTGGACCAAGATACAATTGGCTTTGGCTTATAGGAAGTATGTGGTTTGTTTGCATGGGGTGCCTAAGGATATAGTTTCCGATAGGGATGCGAGGTTCATATCGCGGTTTTGGAAAGAGTTGCAGGAAATGATGGGAACTACTTTGAAGATGAGTACTGCATTTCATCCTGCGATAGATGGCCAGACAGAGAGGACCATCAAGACTTTAGAGGACATGTTGCGAGCTTGTGTTATGGATTTTGGTGGTAGCTGGGAGCAAAGGTTAGATTTGATTCAGTTTTCATATAACAACAGCTATCACATGAGTATTGGCATGGCGCCATTTGAGGCATTGTATGGGAGGAGGTGTAGAAGTCTGATTTGCTAGGAGATGGTTGACCAGGTTAAGTTGATTAGGGAAAGGATGAAAGCGGCTCAGGATTGACAAAAGAGTTATGCAGACCTACATCGTCGTGACATAGAGTTTCAGCTTGGGGACAAGGTTTTTTGAAAGTGTCTCCTATGCGTGGGGTCATGAGATTTGGTAAGAAAGGGAAGCTGAGCCAGCAGTTTATCGGACCTTATGAGATTTTGGATCGTGTGGGTGAGGTTGCTTATCGGTTAGCTTTACCCGCTGCTTTGGATAGAATGCATAATGTGTTTCATGTATCTCAGCTGCGGAAGTATGTTAGTGATCCATCACATGTGGAGGTAGAGAACATCAAGCTGGATGAGTCCTTGTCTTATCTTGAGGTGCCCAAATAGATTATTGATTGTAAGGTTAGGAAAACCAAACACAGTGAGACAGTGTTGCTTAAGGTTTTTTGGTCTAACCATGAGGTTGAGGAGGCTACTTGGGAGGCGGAGGAGGCTATGAGGGAGCGGTATCGGTCTCTTTTTTATCAGGTATGTGTGGTTACAGGGACATAACCATGTTTTTTTAGGGGCGTAGGAGATGGTCGCATAGAGTTTTTGTGTCTTTTATGTTGGTTTTAGTATAGTTAGTAGTTGCGTCGAGTCAGTTTAGGTGTTGGTTGGGAGTTTTGTTTTGAGTTTTATTTTGAGTTTTGGTTATGTTGTTGTGTCGGAGTGGTGTTAGTGTGTTTTGTTTTGTTTGTGGTTTGAACTTCGGGGACGAAGTTATTTTTAAGAAGGGAAGATTGTAATACTACGGTTTTATGTGTCTAAGGGTACTCTATCGAGTGGGGCTTACTCTGTTGAGTATGTTGTTTTTGACGCAAAACAGTAGAGTGCTTGTAGGGTACTCGATCGAGTAAGCTTGGCAATCGATCGAGTAAGGGTCACTAGATCGAGTAAATGACTTACTCGATCTAGTAAGTGTGTTTTACGGGTTGAGTTTGACGGGTTTTGTTAATGATGCGAG
This sequence comes from Silene latifolia, assembly GCF_048544455.1. NCBI lineage: Eukaryota > Viridiplantae > Streptophyta > Magnoliopsida > Caryophyllales > Caryophyllaceae > Silene > Silene latifolia. The sequence goes on from NC_133538.1 coordinate 373,517,158, forward strand.
ATTAATATAAAAAGGTTTATTATTAGTTTCTTAAACACTTTTCAACATCTTAAACTTTTTATGTGACGATTACAAGTTACGTATCTTGCTTCTCTCGCATCATTGGCAAATCCCTAAGCTGTGTTCGTCGGATAATCTTGTTCTTTACATCGTTGCGATCGTCGTGTCGAGGGTAAGTTCCTTATATAGTTTATGTTGGGATTCGTTGAGTTTATTTATATGAATATGGTAGTAATTATATGTATGTATGTCATAAGAGGCGGTTTCGTTAAGGAAAGATTCTGATTTAGCTGCTTGATCGTCTGTTGGTGTTTGCTTTCTAGGTAGGGTTTCCCTACTCAGTATTGGCTACATAAATTGTTGGTGATTGTTGTTGTGATTGTTGAATAATTATAATGTTGGATTGGTTTTTGTGATGCTGATAGTATATTGTTGATTGATTGTGTAACTGTCTGTGATCTTCGGGGTACGTCCCTGGCTGAGTGGAGTCACTTGTGGGAGTGGCTTCACACCCTTGATTCGCCCCTTGTGGTTCCCGTCACAAGGGGGATGTGCACATTAATGAACTTGGGTTTATCGCTAGATGGAGATGAGCAGGAATTTGGTGGGAACGGCTGCGGTGCCTCACTAGCAGCGTGAAGTACTTGTTGCGATGGGTACTCTGGCAGGGCTACACACTTTAGTGTGTAGTCAGTTGTGTGGATATTGGAGATGGAGATTGGAGATTTGTTTGAGGTGTTTGAGTTGTTTGTGATATTATTCCTTTATGGTATTTGTTTTATGTAATTAGTACTGACCCCGTTAATTGTTTTAAAAACTGTGGTGATCCATTCGGGGATGGTGAGCAGTTGTTGAGCAAGTATGATGGCTTATGCGAGGGATAGCTGGGATGGAGTCACCACCGGTCTTAGAGTCTTTCGCTCTGTTTATTTAGTTGTTTGAGTACTTTGGTTTTGGAGACAGTTGTATTTCCTATTGACAGTCTTTGGAACCTTGTTGTACACCTAAATTTTATTATCATTTAAATACGTTTCGTTATTGTCTATTTGAGTATCATTGCCTTGTGTAACAGAGATGGTGACGTTTTTATACCTTAAGTGGTCCTGGTGAGGCACTTGGAGTATGGGGGTGACACAAGACGATATATACAAGCGAAAAAAAATAAATAAAAAATAAAAACAACATAAACAAAACGAAAACAAACGAAATAAAAAGGAGAAAGAGGGAATATTATGCACCTTCAACCTACATGTATCGTTGACAAAGTCTTGTGTCGTAATCGATAGTAGATCTTGTCTCGAGGGGCCGTCGTCGACGAATACAAACTGAAATGTAAACACGTTTTTTTTTTCGAAATGAAATTCTGTTTTTCAAACTTGATTTATGAACTCATTTCTCAACGAAAATTTGATTTGGAAGATGTTTTGGAATCGTGGAAGAGTGTATATTTGAGATATGTAAATAAACAGGAGTCGTTTTGGGTGTAAGGGTGCGAAAAAAGAGGCAAAGTGGGAGCTGGTCACGCTAGAAATAGAACGAAAACAGAGTAGTTTTCGACTCTGTTTTCCATACCAATTTCCAGACGGTTTTAGGTTTGGTTTGAGAGGTTTGTTGCTTTGGGGTGTGAGTGGTAGCAAGGCTGTTCTTATTATGTGCCTAGGGTTTGAAAATGAAGGAGGATAGAAGGTATTTATAGGAAGTTGAAGTAGGGTTTATAGTTGATAGCTTGGAGAGGGGGATAGAGTTGCACGGCTGAAATGAGCCTAAAATGGAGAGATATTTTCGAGGCAATTTTGGTGTAAGAAAAGGGACGGGTTCAGAGGCTTGGGGAAGGGTTTGCTGAACACGGTTTTGGGGAACGGTTTTGTGAGATATTTTGAGTGGTTTCTTGGTGGGCAAGCTAGAGAAGCTGGATTGGAGTGCTGGGCATGGGTATGATTTGGAATGGGCTCGAGTTTTGAGGTGGAAGAGGCTTCGATGGAGGCTTAGTTGAGCACGGGTATGCATGGGTGTTGGGCTCGACAAGGTGGTTTCGTTTGTGTTGAAATAGAGTGAAAAAAATAATCAAAGCTTTAGAGTGTGGATAATGGGATTCGAACATGGGCATGGTGGGCAGAAAAGTGGGTCGTAATTTTCATCGAAAATCGAGTTTGATTAGAGCTTAAATCGACCTCAAAATCGAGCTAGAAATCGAGGATGAAGTCGCCGTAAAAGGGAGTTTTTAAATCGAACTTTATAAAACGATTTAAATTCAAAATGATTTTTCAAATCGAATTAAAATAAATTCACATCAATAATATTTATTCTATTTTCAATAAAATAAATTTGAGAAAATAAATTAAATAAAAATTAAATAAAAATTAATTTACTTAAAACAATCATTAATTTAAAATCAATAAAATCCATCGATGACAGCCATTCTACATCGTAAAAAGAGCTCCCAATAATGACAAATTCAACTGACGAATACATGTTGTCCTATCATCATTGGGTGTTTGATGAGTTTTCTATAAATGCAGTATCAACAGATACGGGTATCTATAGTTTGATATTGTTCATAGTGATCTTTGGACATCCCCTATCCCGAGTCAACTTGGTCATCATTACTATTTATTATTATTAGATGATTTCACTAATTTTATTTGGACTTTTCCTATCAAATTAAAATCCGATGTTTTCACTATATTTATTGACTTTCACCGTCTTATTCATACATAGTTCCAAAAATTAAACAAAATGTTTGAGTCTGACAACTCTCGGAAATATGATAACTCCCAATTTCACTCTTTCTTTGCTAATATGGGTCTTCAATTCCGGCTTTCTTGTTGTGGACATGGGCCCCCCACGCCGCGCGCACCTGCGCGTTGGTTTTGAAGCGGCGACACTTCTGCCACGGAACCTTGGTTTGCCAAAGTACGTAATGAGCCGTTACCGAATTGTGAGGCATTGAAACCGGTTTTAATTCCTTACCAATTGGTAACGGCCCATGACGTGCTTTGGCAATCCAAGGTTCCGTGGGAGAAATGTCGCCGCTTCAAAAACAACGCGCGGGTGGCGTATGTCCACAGTTTGGCGACTTCGCTGGGGATGATGCACTTACGTGTTACCTAGGGTGAAACTTGAACAAGGTTAGGGAATATTTTTTAAGAGACAGTTGTCGATTTTCATTACTCGATCTTCTTAGGTCGTTTCATTTGGTCTTCCTAGGCCCTAAACCAACCCATTCGACCAATCGTCCCGTCCGGACGGTCCAAATTCCTATCTGGGCCTAAAGATAAATATCCATTAACGTCAACCATACTGCGGTACATACTCATGTTTATATCAAGAGCTTTCACTACTCGAGGAAATGGACTAGGAACCGACCTTACTCATGTTTGGCACGGACCTCTCCACAGACCAGGGTTTGATTGCTTGGTATGGCAACCCACCTTTTTTAAGCCAAAACCCTTTAACTGCACTAAACAGACCGTTATAATGCCCATATCTATGTTTGTATCATATACGTGATCACCATTTCTAAACAAAACCATGATGAAATTTTGTAAAATAAAATCCATTTTCAAAATATAAACATTTTCAAAAACGGCCTAAAACAGCGCAAAATAAGCCGAAACTCTGTCCAAATGCCGAGTTAAACTTCGGGCCTCAAACCCATTTCAAAACTCACTTCGAGTCAGCACTCCTAAAACTACACTACAGTTGTCTATGACAAACATTTCAAAATTTGTCATTTTCAAATCCCACTTCACACACTGGCACACACCCACTTCACGAGTCGAGTTTTTTTTGAGTAAGTGTGCAAAAATGGCCGATCGTGTTTTGATTCGTCGTCGATTTCTTATCCTCGGTCCAAAATGGTGGGAACTAGTCAAGGAAGCATTAATGGGCGATCCGAACAACCCACAAATGGTAATGATCAAATCCTGGCTGTACTCCTTCTTCTCCAAGCAAGCCAAGACCAAGCTTATGCTCGCCTTAACGCTATCGAAGGCCGTATTGTCGCTGTAGAAGCTAGACTTCCTTCTACATAGGGTCCCATTCCCGACGCGCTCATACACGATAATTCTCGACCCTTTGAACAACCAGAAGTTAATCTTCCACCAGGTCCTACTGAAGTTGAAGAGCGACTCCAGTATTTGGAGGAGTAACTAATGTATCTCAAGAGGGATGACATATATAGGGGAAATAATCTCAAATATGAGGCAGTAAATGCTCAACTGCCAACTAACTTCCACATGACTGACATTCCGAAGTTTAAGGGGCACGAAAACCCCTTGAACCATATTCGTGCATTCAAAGATTATATGTCTATCAAAGGCATGAAGCCAGAGATGTTCTTAAGGAAATTGCTACTTGAATGGTTCCTAACCAATGGTTCCTAACCAATGGTTCTACTCCTTGAATCACAAGAAAATTGCTACTTGGGACGATGCTGCAATTGAGTTCACCAAACAGTACGCAGATAATGCTGAAATTTAAGTTAATATGCGCACTCTAGAGGTTCTTACCCTAAATGAGAAATAAGGTTTCACCGACTTCCTAAGTAGGTGGAGAAAGACTAGCACGCAACTCGTCGAACGCCTAGACGAAGCTACTATTGTTGAAAAGTTCATGGACAATTTAAGGCCAATTTATGAGAACCATCCGAGGTACCAAAACATTAAGTCTTTCAAAGACTTAACTGTGCTAGGAACATGAATTGAAGACGACATCCGTAAAGGACTCTTGTCCAAAAAGATAGGTTGTGGATATTAAGGCACAACGAGTCGTTCTTATGGCTCCACTAGCAAGACCGACGAGGTAAACCTTGCCGAATCATCTACTAGGAAGAATAACCCACAGAGGAAGTTCACCAACGTTGGTGACTGGTACTTCAATGCTCTAAAAATATTGATGAAACAAGGTAAACTCCAACCCGTAGGACTTACACCTGACCCAGAGAAGAAGTCTATATTTTAGGATGAGAATGCCTACTGCGAGTACCATAGAGGAAAAGGGCATGATACAGAAAATTGCTTCAAATTAAAGCATGCTATTCAGGATGTGATTGAAGATGGGCGCTTGCCTACACCTCCTGCAAGCAAGCCTAGCAATTCTCAGAATCCTCTTGGAATTCTGATGATCACCGATGAGGAATCCACCTTAGAATTTTTACACCTCATTTCTCCAGCTGAAGATGAGGTCAATGCACAAGAAAATGAGGAGAGTTATTCCACCATTTCCCCTACTATCGCTGATTTTTTCACATGGGCAAAGAGTGTAAGCAGACAAGTTTCAGAGCCAAAAGCCGCAGTGACATCCCTACGCAATCCAAACACTATACCTAGGGGAGACATGCTAATGGTTCCAATCTTATCTCAAGGATCCACAATGCAAGAAGTGATCGCGGTAACCGACAATGTAGTCGAGCAAATAATTGGCCTAGAAGCTGAAATAATTAGCTTGAGAGAGCTCAATATCGTCAATGGAATATGGGCCGATGACGATGAAGATGTTTACCTCAAAGAACATCCTCTAATCAAGACTAGTGATGATCAAGATCTAGACCACCTTACTCGCTCGGGACGTCCATATCAAAATGTCACTCAAGGACAAACGAGTGGTCCAGTTGCGAACGGTCCAACTACTAACACAAATGTCGTCACGCCAAATGATGGCGAAGATACATCTGCTAACCATTTATTGAAGCAACTTCAAAAGACAAAGGCTGATCTTTCACTCTGGCAACAAGTTGCAAGTTCATTTCCAAATCGTCAGGCTTTACTGCAAGCATCGGCTAAATTGAGTGTAGCACATGACTCTACACCTAATGTCGTCGTCAACCTAGTCTTCCAAGACTCAGTCAAGCTAAATAACACAGTTACTTTCTCAGATGAGGACTTGCCCCCCTTTGGCGTCACTCATAACCTTGCTCTATATATCACAGTCACATGCTTGAAGAAAAATGTGCCCATAACTTTGGTAGATTATGGCTCCGCAGTCAATGTCATACCACTGAAGACAGCCTACAAATTAGGCATGAAAGAATCAGACTGAACTCCAACTAACCAAGGCGTTCAAGCATACGATAAAACGCGACGTAAAGTAGTGGGGATAATTAACCTTACCGTGGCCTCTGGTCCAATCGAACGATAGGTTAATTTTCAGATAGCGGACATCGAGGCATCTTTAAATATACTTCTAGGTAGGCCCTGGATTCACGCTTCCAAAGCAGTGACATCCACCTTTCATAAAAATATCAAGTTCCCTCTAGATGGCAAGGTAGTCACGATCACTTCGTCACCTATCAAGGCCGTGATAGAGAAATTGTCAAGCAACCAAGTAGTTACCGATCCAGTCCATGAGCTTGGAGGATTTCAAATCATAAAACTGATAGAGAGTGAGCTTGCTTCCTTGTACTTCGACCCATACTCCAACTTGGTGGTCAACCACATATATAAATCCCAGGGATACTTCCCAGGAATGCCACTAAACCCTATCAGAGAGAGTACCTTTGCACCTTTTAAGGAAGGTAACTCCCAAAAGATACCACTTGGCTTGGGGTACAAGCCCACGAAGGCCAAAACCCTCTAAATGCTTACTCGAGTTCAGAATCGCAAAAGTAGGGGAGTCCAAATACAACCCTATCTCTCTACACTAAACACGTACTTCCTCAGGGAAAGATATTGTGAATATTTTCATGAATTTCCTGAACCTTGGCGGTACAGAGGCACTCAACTAGCTGGAATAGAGGTCTTTCATGATTGCTACTTCATTCCACCAGAAACGGTTCCTTCCGTCAAAACTCGCCAGACACCTTGTTTTGACGAACAAGCTGTTAGCCTTCCATTTGGAGACGATCGATTCGTCAAGGCAGCGCAGGATGAGATCATTACCATGATACTTCAAGATGACCATTTTAACCCTACATCACTAATCACTGACACCAACTCAAATTAGCAGAAAAGATAGAGAAAGTCGATCAAGTGGACCAACAATCAAGGAAAACACTTCAAGGTCACTACTGGAGAAGGAAAGATGTTCAAAGGAGAATCCGAAGACGATGAATTCGAGTCAGAGTCGGAATCAAAGTCAGAGTCGGAATCTAAGTTTAGATAAGTCACTAGAGAGTCTCCTTCTGTCGTCACTCCCCACACTTTTGTTTCTATTAACATAGTATCGCCTAGTAACAGTAGCTTAGGGAATGTTCCGGCAACTGTCCCTTTGCCGCCACTGACTACTGCGCAGATGGCTTCTGTTTCAGCTGTTTTGAAACTTTAATATGAATAAATCTGATTCTGCTTACTCCTTGTGTTATTTTGAATGCAATTCTGTTTACGATGATAATGAGGATGATCTTGACCCATACTCAATCGAATGACATCCCTATATAATTAAAGAAATACTAGAAGAAGGGGAAGGGGCACCCGTTATAGAAAACACCGAACCTATCAACGTAGGAATGGAGTAAGAACCCCAAGAACTTAGAATAGGGACGACCCTAGACCCAACTGAAAGGGCCAATTTCATCGACTTCCTACACGAGTTCAAGACGTCTTCGCTTGGTCTTACAAGGACATGCCAGGGATCGACAGGGATATTACAGAACATCGCATTCCAATTAATACAGGTTTTAAACCTGTGAAACAGAAGACTCGTCGGTTGAGAACAGAGTGGGCTCTTAAGATTAAAGAAGAAGTCGATAAGCAATTCAAATCCGGATTCATCAAAGTTTCCGAGTATTTAGACTGGGTGGCTAATATAGTCCACTTACCCAAAAAGGATTGACGTATTCGGGTTTGTGTTGATTTCAGAGACTTGAACAAAGCGAGTCCTAAAGACGACTTCCCTCTACCACACATCGATATATTGGTAGATAATAAAATGGCCACAGAAGATATGCACATGACAGCCTTTGTCACTCAGTGGGGCACATACTATTATACTGTTATGCCATTCGGGCTAATCAATGTTGGGGCTACGTAATAAGGCATTGCGACTACTTTGCTACATGACATGATGCATAAAGAAGTGGACTTGTACGTGGATGATATGATCGTCAGATCTAAGGATAGAAAAGGGCACATCGCTAACCTTCGAAAATTCTTTCTCAGATTGCGCAAGTACAAGATGAGGCTCAATCCTTAGAAATGTGCATTTGGAGTAACGTCAAGCAAGCTTCTGGGATACGTTGTCTGCCAGAGGGGGATAGAAATTGATCCATCCAAGATCAAGTCCTTACTAGAGATGCCACAACCCAAAACAGAAAAAGAGGTTAGAGGATTCCTAGGCAAAGTTCAGTATATAAGTCGATTCATATCGAAACTCACTATGATCTGCGAACCTATCTTCAAAAAGCTCAAGAAAACGGACCATACCATGTGGGATGAAGACTGTCAAAAGGCATTTGATAGGATAAAGGAGATATTGGCCAAGCCACTAGTGCTAATGCCTCCTCAACGAGATCAACCTCATTGTTTATATCTCATAGTTACCGAAATAGCCATGGGGGCTATGCTCGCACAGACTGTTGGAAAAGAAGAAAGAGCTAGATACTACCTTATTAAGAAGTTCTTAGAGTATGAAAGGAAGTATATGCCTCTCGAGAAGACATGCCTCGCTCTTGTGTGTGCAATAAGAAGCTACGCCATTACATGCTTAGCTACTCGGTCAAAGTGTATTCTAAAATGGATCCCGTCAAATACCTCTTCGAGAAACCCGTCCTCAATGGAAGCTCGGCAAGATGGACCCTAATGCTCTCAGAGTTCAATTCTCAAATACGTACCTTTGAAAGTCATAAAGGGACGCGTCGTGGCTGAATTCTTCGCAAATAATCCTAACAACGATACGCAAGCAATAAACATGTGGTCATTTCTAGATGAGGATATTTTACAAACCAGTACGGATTCTTGGGATCTTTACTTTGATGGTGTATCCAATTTGAGAGGATTTAGAATAGGAGTGTTGCTCATTTCTCTTGAAGGCGAGCATACACCACTTTCTGTCAAACTCGACTTCGAGGTGACAAATAATGCAGTAGAGTATGAAGCTTGCCTCATTGGTCTACAAGCAGCAGTGAGTTTAGGCATCAAGAACCTTCGAATTCATAGGTACTCATCTTTAATCATCAACCAAATGAATGGATCTTGGAAAATCCAAAGTGAATGTCTAGAACCCTATTAGGCTAGGATAGATCAGATTGCTCATTTTTTCGATCAGGTTACTTATTTACACCTGCCTCGCAAAGAAAATCAATTTGCGGACGCTCTTGCAAAACTCGCATCCTTGATTAATATGCAAGACAACATGGTTAAAATGCCTTTGTGCATCGAACGGCGGTCAGAGCCAGCCTATGTACACTTCCTTACCGATGAAGAGGAAAACCCAGGGGAACCTTGTTTCCAGGCTATTCTAAATTTCAAGCTTAATAGTACATACCCATCAAATATGGATAAGAGGGGACAACGCGCCATACACCTACTTTCCTCTCAATACCTCCTCATGCAGGGAGAGTTATACAAAAGAACACCATTTGGTGTCATCTTGCGTTGCCTTGATCATTCACAAGCATAAAAAGTAATGGAAGAAGTTCACGATGGAGAATGCAGTCCTCACATGGGTGGACCTATGATGGCCAAGAAAATTACGCGTCTAGTGTATTACTGGACGACAATGGAGTCAGATTGCATCAAATACGTCAGGCATTGTCATAATTGCCAGATCTTCGGGAATGTGCAACTTGTTCCTCCCTCAATGCTATATACTATGACATCTCCTTGGCCATTTTCTGTTTGGGGAATAGACATCATCGAGAAAATAACTCCAGCTACGACAAGAGGTCATTGTTACATTTTAGTAGCTATCGACTGTTTTACTAAATGGGTCGAAGCAGCATCTTACACTAGCCTTATAGCCAAACATGTGGCAAAGTTCATACAAACCAATATCATCTGTCTATACGGTTGCCCACATGAAATCATCAGTGACAACGGGTCACATTTTCATGCCAAAGCTGAACAATTGCTAGCCAAATATAAGATCAAGCATCACTATTCTTCGCCATATAGATCTCAAACTAATGGCGCGGTAGAGGCAACTAACATAAATGTCGTCACAATATTCAAGAAAATAATTGACAATTATCGAGATTGGCCAAGCAAAATACCCTTTGCATTGTGGGGATATCACACGTTAGTAAGGACGCCCACTGGGGTTACGCCTTTCTATTTGACTTACGGCATGAAAGTTGTACAACCAGTAGATCTAGAGATCCCATCCCTACGCATTTTACTCGAAAGTCAAATTCAAGTGGCTGAATGGAATAGGGATAGGTATGATGAACTGGTCCTCTTGGACGACCAAAGGCTACGCGCATTACATAATGTGCAGACATATCAGGCGCGTATCAAGCGAGCCTTTAATAAACGGGTCAAACCCAGAATTATCAAGGAAGGGGATTTAGTACTCATGTCAGTCAGAGCTCTCTTACCTGTCGATCCACGGGGAAAATTTAAACCTAATTCGGCAGGACCATTTTTGGTCAAGTCCATACTTTCAGGGGGTGCGGTTAAAATCACAGACCTAGACGGGAATGAGTTTTCTAATCCAACTAACCTAGACCAATTGAAACGGTACTACCCTTAGAATAAGATAAAACGTGCCTCGCGTGACAAATGTGCCGCTCTTGCGACACGAAATAAAAACGGCCCCTGGCCCGCTAAAAAGCTTATGACATTTCGCTTCGCTCTTGCGTTTTGGCATTTTGACATCCTCATATCATCAAATTTAATTGCATTTCCTTAGGAGTAAGTAAAGCACAAGCTTATTTTTCTAATTCATTACAAGCTCTTTCTTCGGACATTTATTCTTTTACATTTTTTCGAACTACGTACAGGGTTTGATTTCATTTTTCTAATGAATATGTAGGCAATCCTTTACAGGATACAACCCGTCATTTGAAGATGTAAATAGAATGACATTTACATGTTGTATTTGAAATTCGACAAGAATAACTAAAGACAACTTATAAAAGTTTCTTAACTAATAAATCATTTATTCATTATTCCTAACATATTAGTAATACGCCAAATACATATAAATTTAAAACGCTGGAAATTAAAATGCTAGGCTAGGATTTTAAAAACCCCACCATTTATTACAACTCAAATAATAAATAATACTATAAAAATTACCAAGGCTACTCTTCCATTTTCCCCTTGCCTTTGCCGCCTTTGTCACATTTTTTGTCTCGACCACGAGCGGGACGCTCTTGCATTATATCCGACCTAATCACTAACGGTCGTTCTCGCGGTCTAGCTTTCCCATTTCGATCCACCACCATCTTCTCGGTAGGAGCACTTTTTAATTGGTTTCTTCGATGGACGGACGACCCAATATCCGGCCTCTTCTTCCTCCTCAGTTGAGTAATTTTGGTTCTCCTTCGCCACTTGTGGATCTTATAGTCTACGGGCTCGTGTTTCCTTAGCTTTTCACGCTCCTTGGGGGTGCTAGCATTCCTCCACTGCAGATATGAGTCAGATACCCATAACGAGCCAACCGGAACAGGTATGAACCACATATTCCTTTGGGCCCAGCGAATTGGCCACTCTCGACAAGACTCCGAAGTATGCGTCAAGGCAGTTTGAGGGACGGTGTCTAGCTTCGGGATTTTCTGTCTTAGGCCCACTAGCCTCGTCAATCTCTCCGGAAAATTATAGACCATGAATTCTAAGCCGGAAACGCGAATTGACCGTGTCGGATCCAAAGACAATACTCCAATCACTGATCTAAGATACCACCATGGCACTATCCACGTAATCAAGGGCCCACCTTCACTCTTCAATTTATTTTCCCAATAATTGCATACTCGAGTGAAGTCCACCATGTATATCCTCGTTCTCATCGCAATTGATCGGGAGCGATATCCTGTCACGTCAACTGGGGGCTCGGTCAACCGCAACCTTTCCATAAGCCAAATTTGCAAAAAAAATTTTAAAAAAATAAAAAAAACGGCCGAATAAGACAGAAAACGGGTTCTTACCTGTAAAATAATAGGAATTCCAATATAAGGATGCTCGCGGTTCGCCTTCCTATTATCCAATCCTAGAATGGTCTCCCCTAGAATTAAGCATGCTGGGCTCCTGGACAGTTCCATTTGCTCCACTATGCCTAAAAATCGAGGGTCACCCCTCATCTCTTTGTCCACATGCCCTCGCAAGACATAGCAATGAAGAAGGCAAAATCCATAAGCTCTACTCCTCGCCACGTAAGAGATAGTAGGGTCCTCCCTATTTATAAATCGATCGACGAATTCAGACATAAGTGTTGGAGTATGTGTCCTCAACAATAGTGAAATTACATTATTGAAACTCATGATAAGAATACGTAAAGGGGTGATTCATTTATATATGTTAACTTATCAACATTAATCGGTAATGATTGGCTGACTAGAGTTTGACATTACTGTAGTTTTACGGTGGTGATCAATTGATCCCTTAAGGTCACACCTAAAGGACGATTCCCTTAATAGATAAATTAATTAATTGTATATTGATTACAGATTAATTAATTCCTTAAAATTGAACAATTTATATATATGAGTAAGAATATATATATCTTATTGTAGTTTGATTAAATAAGATTCATTTTAGTAATTAAAATGTTATATTACTAAAATTTTGTCTATGAAACAATTAAATTAAGAGTGATTGGTTAATTATAATTACAATATGTTGTAGATTATATTAACATGACCCATTTTATATGCTTATGATTATGAATTACTAGCCAATTGTTATATGTAATTAAATTAATATATATAATGATATTTAATTGTTAAATATGCATTAATATTATTAATAACATGTTACATGTTACATGTTACATGTTACACATTATATGACAAAATAACAATTGACAAAAATAAAATGGATTCCATTTTACATGGGGGCACCGGTTTTTATGGGTGTTTAGGATTAAATGGTTAATTGTTTTTAATTGTTAGGAAACAAAATGATTACCATCTAAGCCTTGACTGCACCCTAATTCATTTTGATAAGAACATTTCTAAAAAGGAGAAGGGCATGCATTGGGTCCTTAGTGTAACACCCCCTCATACCAAGGTACCTTACCAAGGACTATCCTAGCATAACAGGCGGTTACCATCGTTTTCCCGAGGTTAGTATACCAAAGTTTCAAATTCCAAACAACATTTATTAACGTATAAAGAGTTAGCGATTACATTATCTCAGACCAACTCAAAATAAAAGTATAGGATCTCAATACAACTGAAATCAAAGACATCTAAACTCGTAACAGCAAAAGCTAGACTCGAAGGGGTGACTCCCAATGACTGTCCCATAGCTAAACATCTGCATCACCTTTCACAATCTGCTCACCATCCCCGAATGGATCACCACGGATTTTATAAAATAACAACGAGGTAAGTTACTGAATAATCAAAGTAAGACAAGTCCAATAAGCAACCAGCTGATCATCCTCCACCTCCGGTCTCCCGATCTCACACAATAACCGACTACACACCAAAGTGTGTAGCCCTGCCAAATTACCCTTCGCAACAGGTAATCCTCGCCACTAGTGGGGGACTGCAGCCAATCCCTACCTAAATCCCGCTCATCAACGAGCGATTTCCCTGTTCCTTAATGTGCACATCCCCTCCCGTGATGGGTTCCACGGAGGGCGAACTGAGTAGGGAAACCCTACCTTTTCGCAATCTAAGCACACACAAGCAATCAATAGCAATTCCTCATGACACCGTCACCTACACACAATAATCACATAAATTCAATTACCACATGCCAAAACCCCTTTCCCCCAAATCACATTTTAGGGCAAAACCCTAAAAACAAATTAATGAAACTTACGAAATCAGAGGCTTACCGACATAATCGACGCAAGGAAAGGTGGATTAGACTCACGAACGATCCACACAATAGGGGGAAATTTGGAGAGGATTAGAGCGTCGTTGAGTGTTTAGGTTTTGTAAAAATGTAATTAGAAACTGATTACGCGTATTATATAATTCTAACCATCTCCAAATCAAACCGCGCAAAAACACTCGTCCGACCAGATACTCGGTCGAGTATAGAGTATACTTGGCCGAGTACCCTCTACTCGGTCGAGTATTCCACATGCTCGGCCGAGCGTTCCTGGGCAGTAGCCAAACAGGATACACGACACACTTTACTCGGCCGAGTAGGCCATACTCGGCCGAGTACAAGGCTTAGGAAAACCGTAGTATTACAGTCTTCCCCCCTTAAAAAGAACTTCGTCCTCGAAGTTCACATTCTGCCTATAAAACGTGGACACCTATCACTAAGTCTACCGACCACGCTTACTTCCATAACATGGCTCACGATATCATCCCAACTACAGTGTAGCCTCTCAATACAAACTCCATAGTACTATCAAATACCCACAACATAAATGTTGCGAGCTCTATCATACTTCTATAACGCTCACTAGCAAACTCAATTCCATGACAATCCACGAGACAAGATCAACCACCAAACCGCAATGTTACATTCTACCACCCTTTAAAACGAACTTCGTCCTCTAAGTTTACTCACACACATAAAAATCATCACTCAATCAGTTTACACTATCGAAGTTTACCCACACTCCTAAACACCATACTACTAGAAGCACTGCCATTACCTGTAATAAAATCGACCATCACACAATCCCTCCTTATTCTACACCAACACTCAAACTTCCAATTGCAACCTTATGACCCTCAACTCTCTTGTCCCATCCTACTCCTCTTAAGATAAATGTTACGTCCTCGTAACTCACTAATACTAGGTCCTTTGCTATACCTCCCAAAAATCTTATTACCACCGCATGTCAACGATAACCCACTATAACGTCAACACCTACAACCATTTCTATATCCAGGGCTCTCTTTGTCTAACAGTTCTCGTGCCTCCAATTATTCTATACTCACATAACATATATCATAAAATCCTCAGTATAACCACCACTCCATCTCTTCCACATTACCGCAAAATAACATGGTTCTATATACTTATACACTCATCTCCACGATCTTAGCTCACAATCCACAAAATATTACACATACTCACATTAGCTTCTCAGGTAAATCTCTTTTATTACCACAAAACTCACCCTTAACTTGACATGATACTAAGTCCCAAAACTTCGTACTCACTGTCCCAAGAAAAAGTGCTAAACCACCTGTAGTTTCCAGTTCAAACCACACATGTTCCACAATTCTCTTGCCACAATTATGTCCACCAACGTCTTATCTAAAACAAGATTAAAAGTACTCTAACAGCCTCTCACAACTGTGTCTCATTAACAGAATATTACTGTACAATGACAACAACAACACCATACCCAACTCTCTTTCATATCATACTCTATTCTTAAACCGAATCCGAAACTGATAAGAAACATCGGGAAATAAAACAACGGTCTATATGCTCCGACCGACACTGATAGGAAATAGCAGTAAACAAACAATAATCTATGACAACACGAAAATACTCGTATCACAACACGAATTACCGTGCCCAGATCGCCACTCGAGGCACAACAACCATATCAGTAGCCATCACAACTTTACAATCTCATAACACTGACTGAGTACAACTTTCTTGACCACATGACTTTCTTAAAACTGCTCTACTAGATCACGACGCAACATATTACATGGAATCACAGATACCAACCTTATGAATATTATCCAGATGTAGATACCCAGTATATGTTGAGACCAACAAACACCCGATGATTATCGGACTACAACATGCTTTGGAATCGCAGCGTTTGATCGACAGTTCGTGTACAACCTTACGTCGAAAAACTTAAAACGATTTCAAAAATAAAACATTTCAAAACCTTTCAAAAGTATCTGGACTGTTTGACGGGGTCGCAATGACACTAACTAGAGTTAAAACCGACACCAGACCAAAAACCGACTCAAAATTCAAATCCCGACTCCAACAACGAGTCAAAAACAAAAAACAAACCATTCAAATGCTTCCATGTTAAGATTTTCCGGGATCATGAATGGTCAAGTACCAAACATGTGCATACAAATTCTAGGATAGAATAAATAATGATTGCATTTGTGTGAAAGCGACAAGACACCTCGAAGACGTGCGACGTGGCTCGCGCCTCTTTGAGCAGCCCAGGTGGCCACGTCGGTCAAAACTCACACAACCACTCATTCTCCTATAAATACCCCTCAAATGCCACCATTTGAGAAATTACGCGAGTGTCTGCCCCCTCTTTTCTCCCTTAAAATTCTCGACTGGACTTTCTAAGTCACAATCCGACACGTGTTTATGACCTACCGATCGTAAACACAAGCCTTTCACATTGTTTGGTACCGGCATCGTGCATTAAATCACTTGACCAACCATTTAGACCACTACACGATCACTAAACTTAACAAAACACTCTTTTTACTTAATAAAACGGTTTTAAACCGAGTCTTTTCCGACCAAACAACTTGATAAAATTACGTCGGTTTCTCGCCATAAGCCAAGCATGTAAGTATGAGGGTGTAAAAATCCTTTTTTATCATGTCTTTACTTGTTTCATGACGATAACATGCTAAATCATGCATAACATGGTCCAAAACTTGGGAAGAATGAGCCAAAACCGGACTTTTTGGTTGAGGCATATGCTACTTACGTAGCACATAGGCTCGGGCCTAAAGCACCCTGCCCAGCCTTAAGTTCAATCCGTCTTTGGTCTCTTCATCCCCCTTATTTTCATATTTGTAAACGGTTTTTACCATTTCAAATATTTTTAAATCCTTTTTCTTTTTACAAGTTTTTAACCATAAAACATTTTTCACCGTTGGTTCTTAATATCATGACGGTTTAATCCGTGTTTCGGTGATAATATTTGGTTAATTTGAAGGGTATCTTAAAGCCTTTCATCATTTCTTTACACTTTCAAAATAAATGTATTAGTCACCAATACAAAGTCATCCTTGGTTCTACATACCATGTCGGATTTTAACTCGAGTACGATGATGAATATTGCCTAATTATATTCAAATGAACTTAAAAAAAATTAGTTCATAATCATTTTCAAAACTATTCATGTCGAGTTCGTCAAGCTTGCAAAGTCGAACTCGACATCAAATATCGTCAAAACAATGACGATCATTCATGTCTCGTTCTTCAAATCAACACAAAAGCGGCCTAAACGGCCTTTTCAAACCAAAACGGGTCAAATACCCATTTTTCAACACGTTTTATAAACGTTTTTCAATGGTCAGAACAAGTCATATCCCGTTGACTGACCCGCGCCTAAACAAGCCACTTCTTTTTCTATTTTCAAACCAGGGGAGACCCCCTTACATCGCCAATAGGCTCGCGCCTCTTCTGGCTGCCTGATGCAGGGTTTGTTCCCCTTCCAGCATTGGTCTAGGACGATCCCGACTCCGGCTAACCCGGATATAGGACGGATCAGATGACTAATTCGCTCATTCAAATATCGTATTTGGAAAACGTCTTACTAAGACAAATGGATCACGTTATGCACCATAAACCTAATTTGGTAAATGGATATTTAATTTCCGTCTTGCATGCAAATCAACCATAAATCCAACTGGACATCTTATACTTGATATTTGGATTAAATCAACCGACTTAGAAAGCTCTCACATGTTAGGTTTAAACTATTGGATGCGCATTCATGCATTTAAACCGTTTTATCAACTTTTGTATTCAACCAACCAAGATCGATCAGTAGAGGCCGCTACCGCGGGCGGGATTGGGTGTCTGATTAAAGGGCTTCCCAATATGTACCTTCACCTCTTACTCAGAAACTTTGGATAGTGGACGACCTCATCCAGGGCGTACGAGAGTCATTCTAGAGATAGGATACTAAAGAGGGACGATTCCTTATCTTTAGAACCTATGTCAAACATTGCTTTGTGCTTCGTTTGGCCAAGGTATAAAGTGGATTCGAATGGGTTCGAAGCATCCCACAAATGCTTGGTGGCGACTCCGAACATATCTAATTGTTTCGAGACACTTGCCTAGACGAAGCCGATCGATCTAAAACGATCTGGTCGAAAGCATATTTTTACGCCGCCGAGCGTGGCATTCAAAAGACCGCTTTACGTCCACGGATTGGCTTGGCGTGTAGGTAGCCATGTCCACAGATTGGCGAATCCGCTGGGGAAAACTAGGACACTTGTGTCTTTGTGATCCCTAGATGGTGAGACTCGAACAAGCTAAGGTCTTGGTTGGAATGCATTAATTGATATTACGGTCACGGTCGGGTTCCTTGTCCGGCCCCACAACCTAACCCTTTTTTACCAATTGGCTCATCTCGTCGGCGTGAGTTTTCTCATCCCCGCATTTTGAATCTCAATTGAGTCAAGCATACCGTTGACATTACACATTTCTATTTCGTCAAAGGGCTTTCATCACCTTCGAGCACGAGGATAGGGCACCCTCCTTACACATTGTGTTTGGATTGG
Organism: Silene latifolia; assembly: GCF_048544455.1. NCBI lineage: Eukaryota > Viridiplantae > Streptophyta > Magnoliopsida > Caryophyllales > Caryophyllaceae > Silene > Silene latifolia. Next base: position 373,535,630 of record NC_133538.1, read on the forward strand.
TATCCCTCTCGCAAATCGGGGTTTGATTTCATGGTGTGTAACCCACCCTCTAAGCCAAAACCCGTGTCAGCATTATGCATAAAATAATGAAACTGTGAGTGCTTATGTGCTATATGATCATAAGTCCTTCCGTGTCATTTTAAAACTTTCAAAAAACACCTTTTTGCGCCGTTATAATGGCCATTTTAAACCCACCGACCGTTGCTTTTCAACACGCCTTTCCAGGTCGTCGCAATGATGATTTTCAAAAAACCAGTTTTTTATAACTATTTCAACACGCCTTTCTAGGCCGTTGTAATGACGGTTTTCAAACCCGATTTCTACAACCATTTCAAATCAACTTTTTACGCCGTTTTAATCGTCGCGTCAAGACACGGATTTTAACCCGTTTCGCGCCGACAATGGCTCTTTCAAAACCCGTGAGGAGCACACGCCCTTTGCTCGAGACGCTTTCGGGATCCCGAGAACCATGCACCGTCCCCGAGACCTTTTCAAACATTTTAAACTCGATTTTCAAAACGTACAATTTTGAATTTCAAAAACCGTCTTGGGAAACAATACATTGTTTTCCGAGCCGACTCAAACTCAAAACCGTCTTTTGCAAACAAACTTAAGACATCCTTCTCAACTGACCGACTTACGGAGATCCTTATCTTTGGAAGCCGTCCATAAAGCGACGAATGAATCTTTATGAAAATTTCTATTTTCGAAAACTTTAGTCCACCATTCATGTTCCGCCTGATGTCTAACAAGTCGAAGCAAACGTGCTTATGAGTCTTTACTTATGAGTCGTCTCACCACGAGACTCGTCCAACGGCGTCACGCCGCTACGTTGGGCGCGTGCCAAAGGTTCAGTCAGCACCGTCACGTCATAAATCGAGTCAGCAATGAGGTACCACACACGATCACCCTCGTCTGGTTGAGTCTAATCTTTGGCCCGTCCTTTGTGTTGTCTGCGTTCAGTCTTTGAACCGTGTCGGATTGAGTTGTAATGTGAGCCGTTTTTTTGTTTCAGAACCATGGCCCCGTCTTCAGCTTCATCCAACGACAACAGAGATGTCACAAATGCTCAGCTAGCCAGCCTACTCACTACTCTTAAGGTCACTCTAGACCGTGTCGAGACCCGTATCGACACCCTGAAAAATAAGGAAACTGGAGAGCACAACACTCCGCCCTTGACTGAAACTGAGAAAAGGCTCAAGCTCTTGGAAGAACAACTCCTAACCCGGGGTAACACTATCCATCTTGAGAACAACCGAATGTTTGAACCTGTTGGGGATCAACTACCTGACAACTTTACCTTGACCGATGTGCCAAAATTCAAGGGAGTGGAGGACCCTTACAATCATATCCGAGCCTTCAAAGACTACATGGCCATAAAAGGGGTCAAACAGGAACTCTTCACTCGGATCTTTCCATCATCCCTGGAACCGATCCCTCGCCAATGGTACTACTCCCTTGACCCGAAGAACCTCACTACCTGGGATGAGGTCGCAGTTGAATTTGCTAAGCAATATGCCGACAATGTCAAAATCCAAGCCAATACCTGTACTCTTGAGGTCCTAACCCAAAACGACAAGGAGGGATTCACCAAGTTCTTGACCCGTTGGAGGAGGGTAAGCACTCAGTTTGTCAGCAAACCGAGTGAGTCAACTTTAGTGGAAAAGTTTGTCAACAGTCTCTGCCCGGTATATGCCAACTTACTGAGATACCAAAGCATCAAGACGTTCCAGGATCTACAAATCCTTGGGACACGCATTGAAGACGACCTCCGAAAGGGTGTTCAAGCCAAAACCACCGGTAGAGGCTACCATGGGTCCACATCAACCGGATCTTACCCCTATGATCAGACGAACAAGATTGATGAGGTCAACCTCCTTGGACCAACCGCCAAGAGAGATGAGCGCCCCCAAAGAGTGTTCACCAATAGAGGGTCAACTTATGCAAGCGCCCTGAAAAGGCTTATGGGCCAAGGGAAGTTACAACTGATCGGACCCACCCCGGATCCGTCTGATGCAAAGAAATCCCGCTTCTGGAACACTAATGCCTACTGTCAGTACCACCAAGGGAAAGGGCATGGCACGGAAGCCTGCTTAAAGCTCAAACACATCATCTTAGACATGATCGAGAAAGGGGAACTGCCTTTGCCTCCACCGCCTAAACCAAACAACCAAACAAACCCTTTGGGAATCCATGCTATCACCGATGATGAGCCGACCTTGGACCGCTCACACCTCATCCTGCCAATTGATGACGAGGTGAATGCCTTGGAGAGGGATGCCTTGGACGGGGTATTTGTGTTCAGTGTCGCAACCATGCTTGCCATGTTCCAACAAGTTGAGGAAGTTATAGCCAGTCTCTCCGAAAGGATTACCCGACTTGACGATGCTTACCGCCGACTGATTTTCAATCCTCCAACGCCATGCCCAAGGGAAGGTCCCCCAGGCACCTAAAACTACCCTCACCAGGATGGATTGCTCCCCCGACCATTCTGGCATGCACCTCACGATAATCACCCTCACAATAATCACCTCCACAATAATCACCCCCACAATAATCAACCTCACAAAAATTTCCCTCACAAAAACTACCCTCGCAAAAATTTCCCTCACAAAAACTGCCCACCGAGGAATACCCCTCTAAGGTACCCTCGAAATCCTGAAATCAATAGCATCTAGAGAGATGATGTTGATGATGTATATATAGCCAAGGGAAAGTGAAACAGGCGAAAGAGATCGGTCATCTTACCCGGTCCGGACGCCCCTAACAAATTCCAACAGTCGTTCCAACAACGAGCGACCAGGTTGTCCCGGACGTGGACACTCAACCCAATGCTTCAGAGAATTCGATCCTCAAACAGCTGCAGAAAGCAAAAGCCAAAATTTCAATTTGGCAACTGATTGCCATGTCCTTCGAGCATCGACAAGCTCTACTACAAGCCTTGGAAAACTGACCGTGCCCTCTACCTCCTCCCCGGAAGAAGTGGTAGCACACATGCCAAGGGATGTCCCTGATCTAAGCAATCGGGTCATCTTCTCTGACGAAGATATCCCTCCCTTTGGAGCCAACCACAACCTGGCCCTGTACATCCCAGTACAATGCATCAAAAAGATTGTGCCTATGGTTCTTGTGGATGACGGATCTGCGGTTAATGTCATTCCCCTCAAAACGGCTCACAAACTGGGTAACAAGGAAGCTGATTTGATCCCAACCAATCAACGAGTACGCGCTTATGACGGCACTCATCGTAAGGTCGCAGGGCTTATCACACTAACCGTCGCAACCGGACCACTAGAAAAGCAAACCAGTTTTCAGGTAGTCGACATTGACGCCTTCTTCAATATGCTTCTTGGACGTCCCTGGATTTACGCCATCAAAGCGGTTACTTCTACCCTTCATTAGAAAATCAGGGTCCTCTTTAACGGGAAAAGTATCACGATTCCTACTTCCCCGATCAAAGCCGTCATGAAAAAGGGAATAGCCTCCTAAGCCATTGAGGAGGACGACAAGGAGATGTGGGGATTTCAAGCTGTGAATGCCCTAACTGATGAATCAGCACCCTTTTATTGTGACCCATTTGCCAACCTCACAGTCAAACGCATTCTGATGCACAAGGGTTATTTCCCGGGTTTGCCCCTCAATCAGGTGAAGAGCGTCTTACCTCCCTTAAAACAAGCTAAGGTCCCCAATATCCCATTTGGGCTGGGCTATGAACCTACCAGTGAGGATATCCAAGAGATGAACCTCCTAGTTCGGAAGCGCAAGAAGCACGAAGTTATCCTCCGTCCCTATCATTTGACCCTCAATGGATACTTTGTCCCCGAGGGAGAGTCCGAGCTCTACCATGGCTTTCGTGAGCCGATGTATAACTCTGTGGCCAAGGTTAGACACCCGGTGGTAGAAGTCTTCCAGAACTGCTACTTCATCCCAAACAACACCGAAGCTGCATCAACCGAGTCTAAGTCGTCCCCATGCCTCGACGGACAAGCGGTCACTCTCCTCTTTGGAGAGGATAACATCAAGCACCTCGACTATGAGGACATCATCAACATCGCCATGAAGGACAACCAATTTCACCCGACCGCCTTGATCTCGGATACTGACATGGAGAAAGCTACACAAGGCCGGAGGAAGACCGTCAAGTGGACCTATCGCCAAGGCCGCATTCTCAAGATCACAACTGAAGAAGGCCCTATGTTCAAAGAGGGAAGTGAAGAAGAATCTGAGTCTGAGTCGAAGTCAGAGTCTGTCATAGCTCCTAACACTCCTGATATCCCAGTCAAGGTCCCATTCATGCCGTTCTATCACAAACATATGGCTGCTTCAGAGGCTGGGTCAACTATGGTCATCCCCAATCCCATGGAAGGTGACAACCTGGAGCCTGTTCCTAGGGCCACCTCCTCTGTTGTGTCGCCCCTGACTGACCCTGAGAAGTTTATCCTCTCCGAGCTTTTTGCTCGTGTTATCTTAATGTACGCTAAGTTTGCTTATGACTCGTCTCAATTTAACTGCAATGCAATTCTGAATGACTATGAGGAATTTGACTTGAGTGGCTACCCACCTCACTTAGCCAAAGAACTTGACAAACGGGAAACCAGGACCCCATCATTAAGGAGACCGAACCTATTAACTTAGGAACCGACAACACACCTCAAGACCTTAGGATACGAACAACCCTGACCCCTCGGAAAGACAACAGTTCATTGACCTCTTATAGGAATACAAGGACGTATTCGCCTGGTCCTACAAAAATATGCCTGGGATTGACAGTGAAATTGCAGAGCACCGGATACCCTTTAAACCCGGAGCTAAACCCGTGAAGCAAACGCTGCGCCGAATGCGTCCTGAATGGGCCCCGAAAATCAAAGAAGAAGTGGATAAACAGTTAAAGGCTGGGGTCATCAAAGTGTTTGACTACTCTGAATGGGTGGCCAACATTGTTCCTGTACCGAAGAAAGACGGGAGGATTCGGGTTTGCGTCTACTTCAGGGATCTGAACAAGGCGAGTCCATAGGACGACTTCCCTTTGCCAATGTTGACATTCTGGTGGATAATACCGTCGAGCATGCTCTCCAATCATTCATGGAAGGGTATGCTGGGTAGAACAAGATCAAAATGGTTGAGGAAGACATGCACAAGACTGCATTCACTACACAGTGGGGTACATACTGCTACACGGTCATTCCCTTCGGCCTCATCAATGCCGGAGTAACCTATAAAAGAGCCTCTACCACTCTCTTACATGGTATGATGCACAAGGAGGTAGAGGTATATGTCGATGATATGATCGTCAAATCAAGAGAATGGGACGGCCAAATCAGCGCCCTCTGGAAGTTCTTCGCTCGTCTGTGGAAGTATAACATGAGACTAAATCCTCATAAATGTGCATTCGGGGTCACCTCCGGAAAACTCCTAGGACACGTCGTCAGCAAAAGAGGCATTGAGATTGATCTAACCAAATTCAAAGCCCTTCAACAAATTCCACGGCCTAAGAATGAGAAGGTGATTCGGGGATTTCTGGGTCAGGTTCAATACATCAGCCACTTCATAGCCAAACTCACCATGATTTGTGAACCAATCTTCAAGAAGTTTCGCACTTCCGATCAAACCGATTGGGACGACGACTGTCAGAAGGCCTTCGACAGGATAAAGAAAATCCTATCCAAACCTCCTATCCTCATGCCACCTCAACAAGGGATTCCACTAGTAGAAAAAGTGACATTGACATCGGTTATTTAGGCCTATTTACATCGGTTTAGGTGCGATGCTTCTGGGGGCGTTGTTTATTGAATTTATAAGCAAAACATCGGTTTTACAACTGATGTTAATGGTTTAAACTTACATCGGTTCTGGACCAAAACCGATGTTAATAGCATATAAATTACATCGATTCTTCACCAAAACCGATGTAAATACTTCTTTTTTACATCGTTTATTATTAGTAACCGATGTAATTTAATGATATTAACATCAATTGTACTTAGTAACTGATGTAACTTATAATTACATTAACATCAGTTGTACTCAATAACCGATGTACCTAATTATATTAACATCGGTTTATTAAAACTTCTAGAACTGATGGTAATACTTCTTATAATTCATGAGGGCAATACGGATTCAATAATTTACACCCGCAATAAATGCTACATATAATACGCTAATAAGCAACATGAGCTTTGCTTCCAATAATTCAAACAAACACATCCATTTATTATATACCAAAAAATATCAAACGTATTACAATAATTCCGTCCATTCATAAAACTAGTTAAAACACTACTAAATACGTGCCACGATACAAAATGTTAAATGTTTTCAATTAGAATTCCTACGAATCAAACCATACATTAGACGTTCTTTACACAATAAAGCGACCAAAGCTCTCGAACCTCATTCATTTGTTCAATTGTTATTTCCACACCTGAAACACACTACATAAAAGATGAGGCTTAGGAAAATATAGGCAATTTACAAAAAAAAGGGTTATTTTATGGTAATAATCCAAACTAAACCCCTCCTTCTTATATTAATCCCAACTAATGTTTAACTGGAAATAATCTCAACTATTACATCATTTAACTTGCACTAAACTCTTGGAAGGGCAACCTGAATAACCCGTTTCCCTAGTTAATAACCCTAATTATTCAACTTGAACATCATCCTCTTCAATCTATATCCCTTAAACTCCTTCATCGTCAATCAACAAACACCAAAAATTAAAACTCACACACCACCATCCATTAACATCTAAAAAAAAACCTAGAATATATTTCACGTTAATCCCTCTAAAAAAAAAAATTACTCCAAATCAACACCCCACAAAACTACCCTGTTTCATTTGCCTACTTGATCTCTGCATCAAAAGAAGATGGTATGGTAATTGACTTTATTTAATTTAATGTTTTTGATACAAAAAACGACGAGTTTGTCAGTAGGTGTACAATTACAACAAATGCAATTCCATCTCGCCCAATTCCACCGTCCCTTCTTTATGTATTTTTTTTTTAATTATCTAAGCTCCACAGCAAATTGGGTTTTTTATATTTTGGGGGTTAAATACCTACAGCAGCTTGATAGCGAGGGTGAGTTGCAGGAGAAAGAAGTTCTGATTCTACCGTGAAGACAGCTATGGAAGGTACCCACATCAGCTGTGTCGGATTCGTTGAAACCTCAACGATAAATGAGGGAATAAAAGACGCTTTCCGGGTTGATTTCGAATGATTTTCATTAGTTTTGGATGTCACGGTATCAATCTAATTGTGTGTCAGATTTAATGGGGGAAATAAATTAAAGAAATAAAAAAGGCGAATATAAGAGAAATGAAAGGAGAAATTAAAAGAAGGAAGAAGATGAAAAGAAGAAATGAAGAAGGAATTAGAAAAAATAAAAAAAAGATGGACCCACATTATCACCTGTTAGGAAACCGATTATAGCAGGTCAATTATTGGATGAGATCAGTGGAAGTTAAATGATGCAATAGTTAGGATTATTCCCAGTTAAACATTAGTTGAGATTAATATGAGAAGATAAGACTTACTTTGGATTATTCTTATAAAATAATTTTAGGACTGGGAGTTTGGGAAATAAAAAATACAGTTTGAGAGAATAAAGCAAGTACCTTTTCTATGCCGTCCTCTGATAATGCGTAGCGTACGGTGATATCATACATCCACTTCATAACATAATAACCACACTCATAATTCCCTGGCTGTTGAGGGCACTATATTTATAGAAAAATAGAAGTTAAGTAAAGACTCTAAGCTCATATAATCTAAGTCAAATATACTACCACCATAAGGTAATGAATTATAATTATAATAATTAAATAAAATGACGTTATACGTGTTATAGTCACAAGTTAACAAGTTTCCGTATAAAGCAACATACTCCAGACAAGTCAAAAGACATAAAAAGGGCAAGATTCTGATCGAGGCAAAACAAGTAATCGTAAAAACCTACATCGGTAAATATCGCTAAATAGCATCACCAAACCTCTGCTTCAAGAGAGTCTATCCATGAGTAGTTCATTTTTTTTTAACATATCACGCGTAAAACAAAAATAGGAGGTGGGGTGGTAGTAGTTGGCGTAATTGAATTTCTAAGGAAAACTTCATACCTCAATCATTTTTATCTGGAGTTCATTTTTTTTTAACATATCACGCGTTCCCGCCCTAAAAGAATACCTTTTCCAAGCCCTGAAATTAATTGAATACATGAAATGTAATCATATTATCGACATTCATACATAACATAACTATAATTTATGTGGTTAATCGATTGAACATACCATGATAATCAACTTTTTATTTGCTATGTCTTCTTTGTCGCTTTATCCGAGTAAAAAATATATGCAATATTATCTCCAAGACAAAATACAACCAGCATCCAATGCGAGCTATATCAAATAACAAAACTTATAAATCCTTTCATAAGGTAAAAAAAATATGTAAAGGAAAAAAAATTGATGAAATGCAAAAATTTTTTTTGTAATACTCACGCCTCAAAAAGAGCACCCATCACATATCTCTTATCTTGTTGCTTCCTTAAAGCCTCACTTAAGTATCTCTCCATCTCAACCGAAGAATGCATATATGTGCAAAGTCTATCGGGACACAAAAAACCAACTAGTTTTTCCGTCACTCCACGTTGTGTCCGATAATCATATAAGAAGCTACATTATTATAATGAGAATAAAATTTAAGTATATAAATATATACACATTTGTAAAGAAAGATTTAATTGAAATATTATGAGAAAAGTGATACCTTCCCCAGAGTTGAAGAATGGATATGATTAACCATTCATATCTAAACATCTCCTTAATATCATCAAACACGATTATCAGCTTAATCGGACTTTCGTCTGAATAGACTAACTCACTAATCTCTATAGTAAACAACGAATATTTTCCCGAAATAGCAGAACAGATCATGTCTTCCAATCTTTGACAGTGGGAATCCAAACGGCTCAACTCGTCCTTATTTAGAGCCCCCTTTTTGTTTTTTGTTGACTTCACCTAAAAATTATAAGTTTTAAAAACCAAATAAGGAAAATTACAAGTTTTAAAAACCAACTAGTAAGAGATTCATTACCGCCTCAGCAACCTGAATATCCTTGCTACCACCACCAGACGGCTTTATTATCTTTCCTGGATTAACCGTGTCTTTAGTAGTCTTAGCCTGTTGAACCTTGTCTCTACCCTTAAGATCATCTTAGCAATTACAATTAATACTAACACTTAATTGGCTTCTTGATAGTTGCAAAAATAATAACTAATAAATTAATTGCACATTTTATTACCTCGTCAGTTCCTAATAAAACCAATGATTTAGGCCACTGTGCATAACTTCCAATAACCTCACCAACCCTTTCATGTCCATCCCACGGAATTGGAAGTAGTGCCTTCCCATATTTGATATTATCAATGGACACGTGAGCATTTTCACGAGTCAATGGTGGTTGTGAACCATCTTACCTTCTACCCATGGCCATATTGTTCCCTCGGCAACAACGTTCTTCATCTCAGCAACATACACAGCCAACCGACAAGGGACGGGACCCTATAGGAATAGTAAAAATGAAATGTAAAGTTTTATCTCAACAACTAGTAATATAAGATGGTCATTCATACTATACATATATACCTCTATCTCAAGGAAGCGATCATTACGCTTGATAGAATGAGAACTACTCTCAAGAAGGTGAGAGGAGGAGACATCCATCATCTTTGTAATTTCGTTGTCATCTAATGACTTTGATTCGAGATGAGACTTTAAAATTTCGGACACATGTTGTTTTACCAACCTTTTTACATCAACCATTTGTTCTTTTTTCACCTCTTACTTAAACAACCTAAAATCATCCTCCGTATACACCTTCTTATTAACTCCCGGACTATTTGATTTTCCAAAAAAGCTAGCAAGACCAACTAAGCCTCCAACTCCTCTTATGAATCCAGGTCGGTCAAATTTTCCCGTTGCCTTAACCAACACATCTTCTCTTCCCGAAGGAACAAACTCCCCTTTTGTCTTCATCTCCTCCCATAAATTCTGCTCACATGAAAAAACGGTTAATATTTTAGACGAAAATTAATTATTCACTAACTTTCGGAGAAACCACAAATAAGGCAACAAAGGAAATATTTAAGGACTTGCAAAGTTAACTAAACAATCATTATGCCAAAAATCATAGCCAGCTTATTAAGTAAATTAGTCAAAGTAGCCAATGAAGATATTAGCAACGGTAATTTTTCAATAAGACAATCTTACGATTAATAAGTGTAACTTTGTGGAAGGGTGGAGAGAGAGGACCCTTCTCTTAAGTGGGACACGGAGATGGCGAAGATGCTTAACGCGGGTTCTCGCCATACAAGAAAGCTAAGTTGACAACGGACTCTGATCCCCGAACCCAAACCCAAAGCTGGAAGAGATTGTGCCGGCGTCTAGACCTGAATCTGGCTTGCTGGCTGAACAATGACTTACAGGTGAAAGGTGACTCGGATTGAAAGGATCCCTCGGGAACTAATAGGAGGTCATTTAAATCCAAGTAAACTGGTCTTAGAATAATACTCCCTCCGTCTCAATTATTTGTTACCTTTGATTAAAATACCCTTCACAATGAATAAAAACAGTAAAAAAATTTAGTATGGGACGGGGGGAGTATATTCTAAGAGTCTAGACCGCGATATACAAGAATTTATTGGTTCACAATAAACCTATGTTTCATGACAGTAGCTTTGTCCAGTAACTATTTGAACAATAATGGAATCAAAATTCTTTTTTCGAATGAAACTAACATAATATAGAGGTCCTGAAATGAGGCAACATAAATGAAACTCCATCAGTTAACCTACTTGTAACCTAGGTTGAACGACGGTTGTGCATTTCTGGTTTCACATAGTTCATTATTCAGTATTCCAGCCATCCCGACAATAAAGCTAACCAATTTAATCAACAAAAACACAAGACACTAGCTCAAAACCAAATCACATCTTCAAAAGCTGGACACTGCTCAAAGTTCAGCTCTTTACTCTCCTGATTTCCTGTATCTTCTCATAAAATGCTGAGAAGTTGAACTCATACACTACATAAGACACTGGACAACAATTACATCTCAAAACGTAAAGAAATAGTTAGTCACTTACCATTTCACTTATCAAATCTTTCGTTTGCGACGAAAGGTCCTTAGATGAAGGGGTATGTCCCTTGATCCACAAATAACCCCGATCCTCAAAACGTTTTATAACATCTTTCTCGGTCATTTTAGGATCGACATCAAGATCATTAGCCAAGGCAGCATTTAATTCTTCTTGATACCAACCCTCCAACTTACCCATATAGCCAGCTCTTCCCATAAAATGTTTATGCACATTATGCTTTTGGGAATCCCGTGCTTTTCTACTTTTTTCCTGCAATTTAATAATATATGATATTTTTTATTAGTAATAAACTTGAAAGAAAGAGATGGCTGAATATAATTAACAAACAATAAAATAATTCACCTTAATTTTCTCATCCATTCGTTGTTTCACAAACTCCTTCCAATCATCTGGTGTTATACCTTTATAAAGAGTCGAAGGATCATCTAAAGGTACTTGTCTCCTCTGTTTTCTAGTTTTTTGGATAAAATAAGCAGTCAAGGTTGTCTTAAACAACCTCCAACTCACACCCACGTTGCTTAAAACCTTCATACGCATCGCATCATCTTTGAAGTTCCAATTGGTCTATAAAAATAATTCATAAACATGGTAGAAAAGTTTCATTTAACTCAAAAATATTAAAACGTCAAACTATGGCTTCTAATATTAACGACTTTTGATGTCAAGGACAGTAGCAGCTATTTCTCAATAAACAAATCAAGAAAAATCAGATCAGACAATATTATCTTTCTCAAAGTAAAAAACGTACACTAACACTATGGTGCATCAGCAACAACCTTATACCAGAACCTCGAACGCTCATCACAGATGACCATAATAAACATCACATCATTTGGTTAGAATATGGCCCTAATTAATCATAATGGCAAAAAACAAAAACGAGACAATGTGGAAAAATAACTAGCACAATTTGATTTTCAGATGCTAATCAGAGACAGAAACCAAAATGCTCAACCAACCGTCCATAATCAATAATAAAAAAATTCAGAACCTTTATGTCTTTCCAAATTGAATCTTTAATTCCCTCGGGTACTTTAAACCAATCCTCATATGTGATCTTGACATTATTCCGGGCAATTTGACCAATATCTCTAACAAAATCTAGCCTCCATGCTCCAAAAGGCTTATCGTGCTCATCAAAATCAATACCCTTAGGCCCTTTATCTTGTTTTTTGGTCTTTATACCGGTTGTTGCACCTCTCCCTTTACGTTTGGGTTTCTTACAATGGTCATTTTCGCTCGTGGGGGCTTCCTTGTCCATTATATACCTAAGGAAATAAATTAAGAAAAATAGTTAGTACATACCAAATATGAAAAAAAATATTCAAAGAGATAAATGTTTAGACGATATAATTAAAAGAATGTGCTCTAACCAATTATTCTGCATTTAAATTGTTTTGATGCACAATGTGATTAAGTGTATGATATGGTCTACTTGCAGTGGGTAATGGAAATATCTGATAATCCCGGGAGAGAAGAGCCTGAACCTGCTTTCAAGGTAAGTTATCTGTCTTGACTCTTGGGAGAGTTGTATTCATGATAGAGTGACTGAATTAAAATTCTCATTCTAGTTATGGGATTTTGTTAGTTAAGTGGCTGTGATTCATTTGAGAACATGGATGAATATGCAATTATATATTCATTGGAACTTAACTTTGAGACCAGTAAGAAGCAGTCAGCCCAAGGCTGGAATTATGACATGCAAGAAAGTATATTACTGTAGTAATTGTATATTCATCTTTTAAATTAGTCCTTCCATAGGACCATAGTAATGGTCAATTGATAATTTGCTTCATCAGGCCTCAGTGTTGGAGATATACAACAACACAATAAGGGATCTCTAGGTATCTAACCGTATCAATAATGACAAAAAGAATGAAATTAAGACTGATGCAAATGGAGACCAATATGTGTTTGACCTTAACAGTGTAGATGTTTGCAGCTCAGAAGAGGCTGCTTTACTTCTGAAGCAGGCAGCAGAATGCCGGTATGTGTACTTTTTTTTTTTTTTTTTTGATTCAAATTTTCAATGCTCATCTATGGTTGCCAAACTACTTTTTAAACTGAAGGAGGACTACAATTACTAATAAAAGGGGTGGTGTGATAGGGAAGAGTGTAAGGATTGGAAACTTGAATTGTTCCTTGCTGTCGTGTTTGATATTCAAGTTTCTATTTTGATTTTCAGGTCTGTGGGCAAGACACAAATGAATGACCAATCTTCAAGGAGTCATTTTGTATTTACTCTCAGGATTTCCTCGTCCAACCATTTCAAGTTGACAAGTACAAAGAATGTGCAAATTAGCGGTGGCACAAAATTCGTTAATTTTGAAAAATGTCCACTATCTTATCTTTGATAAGCAACAGAAGTGTAAAAGTTTAGCAGTGGCACAAAAGTTAAATAACTATGAGTTGGATTTACAATTTTCAAAACCCCTCTTAAGATATCTCGAAAAAATGTAAAAATCCAATTTACTGGTGGATTATTAAAATATATGGTTTTGTTGTGCATTTGTTAACGAACAATAGAAGTACCAAAAATAACCATGAACTATTTAAAGTTATCGAACAATAGACCCTCATCATGATCTTGTCGCATATAAGTTTCATCACGTAAATCTTGAAACGATCGACGCTTGACTGAAACCGGAGGGAGTTCATCAAGTTGATCATATTCTTCTTCGTCAAATACTCCCTCGACACCAAGAATACGCATTTTCCCATAACGAACCACGAATGATCTCTTATCTAAAGGATCTTCAATGTAGAATACTTGTTTCGCTTGAGATGCAAGAATGAAGGGTTCATGTATATGTCCAACAACATTAAAGTTTACCGAAATGAATCCCATATCGTTAACGGTGACACCCTTATCAGAATCTACCCATTTACACTGAAACAAGGGTACACTAAAAGTTACATACTCAAGCTCCCAAATATCCTCAATTTTCCCATAGTACGCCCTTGTGATGTCTACGAGATCCTTACCCTTTCCAACATATTCTTCTGATGATGCAAGAAGAGTCACTCCACTATTTTGCATTGTGCTCTTCTCATATTGTCGGCTTGTGTAAAAGCAAAACCCATTGATATCATACCCTTCAAATGATGTGATGTTCGATTTAGGGCCATATGCTAACCTGCGTAAGTTAGCACTTACATTATGAGATTGTGTAGACAACTCACTCATCACCTTACCTTTAAACCACTCCGCAAAAGTTCGACTATGTTCATTCAACAACCAGTCATCGCATTTATGTGGATTTTGTCGCTTCAGTAACTCCAGGTGCTCGGTTAAATAGGGATGGACCTCTGTCATATGTTGTAAAACATATAAATGTGCTTTCTGAAAAGAATCGCGGTCCACGCTCATTTGTTTCTTACCCAAAGTACCCTTCCCTAAGAGTCTACCTTCGTGACGAGATATGGGAACTCCAATAGGCTGAACATCTGCCATATAGTCAACACAGAATTGGATTGTCTCACATGCAATTGTTTCTTCAACAATACTACCTTCAGGAAGACAACGATTCTTCATTCGTCTCTTATAAGTACCCATCTCTCGCTCCATCGCCCACATGTTTCGTTGAAACACCGGACCACAAAGTTTAATCTCACGCACTAAATGAACGACCAGGTGTACCATGATGTCAAAGAAAGAAATCGGAAAGTACATTTCTAATTCACATAAAGTCACAACAACATCCGCTTGCAAGTCATCTAAGGTGTCAGGATGGATATCTTTTTAGTTGATTACATCAAAGAAGAGGCAAAGCTTGGTGATGACTTGCCTAACATGCTTAGGCAATACGGATCTAATGGCCACCGACAGCAATTGTGTAAGCATAACATGACAATCGTGAGATTTCATACCAACTAACTTACAATCTTTTATGGAAACAAGACGACTTATGTTAGAGCTATATCCATGTGGTACCTTGACCCTTTTTAAAGATTCACAAACAATCATCTTCTTCTTCTTAGAAAGAGTCGTTCAAGACGGAGGTATATAGATACGTTTTCCCTTCTCAATTGGTTTTAACTCGATACGCACCCTAGCGGCCATGTCATTTCGAGCTTTCACCCCATCCTTAGTCTTATTCGGCATATTGAGCAATGTTCCAATTACACTATCAAACACGTTCTTCTCGACGTGCATAACATCAATGCAATGCCTCACATGCAAGTGCTGCCAATATGGAAGTTCCCAAAAAATTGATCTCTTTGTATGATATACTCCATCTGGTGGAGGTACGTACGGTTTTCCAAAAACTGTAGTTATATTCTTAACCATATCGTAGTACTCTTCTCCACTCGGAAACAAAGGGGGTTTCCTATGCTCCATTTTCACATCAAAAGCCTTCTTCTTCTTTCGATATTGAAGATTTTCAAGTAGAAAACGACGACCACCTCTGTACGAAAATTTTCCACTGTGCTCCAACCAATCAGATTCAGTTTCATCCCCGCACACCGGACATCCCTTATCAGTCTTCAGTCGGTATCCAGAAAGGTTACCATAAGCTGGGAAGTCATTAATTGTACAGTACAACATAGCATGCATTTGAAACCTAGAGCTAGTATTTGCATCAAACACCTCTACTCCAACGTTCCACAACATTTTCAAGTCTTCAATTAGAGGAGCCAAATACACGTCAATGTCATTTCCAGGTTGCTTAGGTCCCGAAATTAGGAGTGTTAACATAATGTATTTGCTCTTTGTGGTATGCCAATGAGGGATATTGTAAATTATCAACATTACTGGCCAACAACTATGTTGGGTACTTAAAGTTCCAAAAGGATTAATTCTATCGGTGCAAAGTCCCAATCTTAAATTTCTAGGCTCTGAACCGAATTCTGGAAATGTTCAATCAATTGTTCTCCATTGGGGAGAATCAGCTACGTGCCTCAGTCTGCCATCTTTATTCCTCCCCTTTTGATGCCACAACATGTACTCCGCATCTTTTGTATTTGCAAAATAGCGGGTTTAAATTTTGGTATTATTGGCAAATACCATAATGTCTTCACAGGACTCCTCTTCTTCTTGCCACCATTACTATTGTCTACCCTCTTGTATCGTGACTCACCACACTTTGGGCATTCTTGTAATTCACTATACTTTTTTCGGTACAAAATACAGTCCTTCACGCATGCATGAATTTTTTGGCAAGACGTAGATAATGGGCATAGTAGTTTCTTGCATTGGTATGTGGTGGAGGGAAGCTCGTTACCTTCTGGTAACATTTGACACAAAACTTCTAACAAGGAAGTAAAACTTTTGTCACTCCACCCTTTTCCAGCTTTCAATGTGAATAGTTTCAACACAGCTAATAAAAGAGAGAATTTAGAACCATTCGGGTATAAAGGCTTCTTGGAATTATCAACCATTCTCTGAAAAATAATAGGGCACTCCATAATATCTTCTTCAAGATCCTTCATCAGCCCGTCAATATTATCATTATCAGGGTCTATATTAACATCCATATCAATAGTTTCAAAGTTTTCATCATCATTTTCTACCCCGACATCAATCTGATCGCCATCTTTATCATTAATTCCAAAATTTACGTTGGTACAAATATCATTATCACTTTCTCCATGCCATATCCATACATTATAATCTGCTTTATATCCTTTTAAAATTAAATGTTCCCGCAATTCATCCCTAGAGTTCACCTTTTTACGATTTTGACATAAGGTACACGGACATACGAATTGATTATCTCCATGGAGTCTTTGATGTTCGACGACACAACTAAGAAACTCCTCTAGTCGTTCAAGATAAACAAAATCACGCTTTCCATACATCCAACTTCGGTCCATAATCTAGTTAATAAACACGTTTATGAATGGGTATCTACGTCAATGATGTATAATAATCACATTAAATGCACTAAACTGTTTCATGTAATAAAAATTAACCATCATTTAACGAGAAACTGAAATTGAATAAACATATACATACCTTCAAGTGGCAATTAAGTAGCTTTGTAAGGTCGAAATAGAGAATTTTGGTGGAGAGAAAGCCTGTAAATAATGATGATTTTAACCTTTATTAAAAATTATTCAAAATAAAAGTGATAACTAAAAAAAACATAAGAAAACATAGCACTAGACAAGTTTTGAACAGAAACAAAGAGTGTTGCCATATCCCGAAAATCTTCTGGGCAACATCTGTAAAGGTTGTTAAATGTTCAAGTCGAACACTATGTTCTTTTGCACTTCACTTCAGTTCCATTAAGTTCGATTCAATTATTTTCAGTTCAGTTTAGTTCAATACGAGTCAACCCTAAAAATGAGAACACTTAATGCGACATATTCCGTATATACATTATTTTTTGTTGGCAGGTTTTGGAAACCTCTTACCTTGAATATGCTCATATGCTTGAAAGGGTTGCAAAGGTATATGTTCATTTTTTAAGCAGGACTCTACCTTTTCTTGTGAATTTCTTTATTCCCATACTTGGAATGTTCATAACATGTTGGATGATCAAGCTTTAATGTGTGGCCACTTTTCGTATAGCTTAGTGTATGATGTGACCATAATTGGCGCATATTTAGCCCCCGAATTAGCCTTGTTTCCATGCTTTTTAGTGCTTATTTGGGTCATTTCTTATCTTTAGTTCTTTGTTTTGCATATTCTTTGAGATTTTGATCCCTTGGTAGGAAAGGAGTGCAAATCTTGCATTTTCATGGCAAAACGAGACCAAATTGATTGAATTCAATGACCAAGCATCAAGGAGAGACAAGATTAGAAGGCCTTTGTACATATCATAGTAGAAGAGCAATGTTGAGGAAAGATCCTTGAGTCCCCAAGGAAATCCCCAAGGAATTTATGAAGAAAAGGGAAGAAAAGAAGAAGTTACTATGCTGATTGACAATCCGAGCGGATTGTCAACAATCCGCCCGTCCAGCCTCTGCACAATCCGAGCGTCCCGTGCCAGAATCCGCTCGGATTCCCCCTCAACAATCCGACCGGATTCCCCAAAATCCGCTCGGATTCCACCGCCCAAATCTGGCCGTCCCGACCTTATTCCGCCCGGATTTCTTCACAGCACGGGTTGTCTTCTTCAAGCTACGAAAAGAGAAGCCCTTCTCTCAGAAAATACAGGGTCCTCCTTGCTCGACTTAAAAAGTGTAATTACTAGTTTAGCCCTTAGTTAACCCTAATGCATCCTCCCTAATTTTCACTATAAATACCCCATTAGGCTAATTAGAGGAGCATGTTCTTCTTATCAATAATTAGTGTAGTTAATATCAATCAAATCTCTCTTCAATATTGTAATCAAGTATTAATCAAGTTTTAATCCAAGTTTTAGTTCTTTAATCTCTCTTTTGTTCATCCTTTATTTTGGGTAATTGAAGATTATTTGGGTTATTATTGGGAGATTGACAACCTCTCAATCTAGCATTCAAGTACTTCTATTATTCTTGCTTTATTATTGGAATCATTAGTAGGTATAATCTCTTAATCCCTTTTTAATTATTGTTAATTACTTTCATTTATTCATCATGTTTCATATTGTTGGTATGATTGACAACCTTGCTAGCATGATCAACATGATAATGAGTGCGTAGTCTCTTAGCTAGGGTTAATGGGTGATTAGGGGAAACCATTATGGGGAATGATTCATGCTTAAATTAATATGCTTTCATGTTTTATTTGCTTGCTTGTTTTGATCTCAACTCATGCACATGTTATATTTGATGAAATGCTAAGCCTATGAATCCTTGCATTTACTATCATCTCCTATCTTTTCAATGAGACTTGTAAGACATAACCCAACTCGAGTCTCATTAGACCATGCATGTTGTTGAGTAGGGAAGATTAAGTCGACTTGTAGGTGTTGTACAATCTAATCGATTCGGCTCCGGGACCCAAACTTTCCTAGGATTGTAAGATATAACCCAACTCAATCCATCACAACAATAATTGCTTGCTTATAATTTGAGAACATGTTTGTATGATCATATCCCATGATTCCCCTATAATCCCATGACACCCTAGTGCCTTTAATCAATTTTTTACACCCCTTTTTTATTCATCTTGCTTGTTTATTTTCATTGTTATTCTAGTTTAGTAACCTTCTACATCAACCCAATTTGTGACACCCCTTAGACACCACTAGTTACAATAGAAATCTCATTTCAACTCCCGTCCCTTGGGATCCGACCTTTACTTGCCTCTTTACTAATTGTAGAGTTGCTTGTTAAGCTATAAATTGTGTTTTGATTCGACCGTGACCAACGACCACATCTTAATTTGTGAACACCTAGCAGGATCGCATCAAAAATGGCGCCGTTGCCGGGGACGGTGTTTGTTTGACTTAGATTTCTTTTTATTGTTATTAGTTGTGTCTTTCTTCACCTTGAGGAAGTAAAACTCCTCAAGGTTTGTTCTAATTGTTTTTGAGTTGTTTGATATTTTGCATGTCTAGAAGGTTACAAAGTGATTTGTTACCTTTTGACCGTGAAATCGAAAGAACCTTGACGAACAATAGGAGACTTGTTAGGAGGAATTTGAGAGGTGTTGGTGAAGTTGTTCAACCCACTAGTGAGTTTGTCAATCCTTTCGCAATAGAAGGAGAAGAAAACCCATTACACAATACCCCACAAAATCCACCTACAATGCCAAAATTCTCGTCACACTCCGTACCCACCGAGGAGAATCTACCAAATGGTACTCCTACACCGCAACATCTCACCGGAAACTTTATTGCCAAGTCCGCCTTCATCCAACTAGTTGAGAGGAGCCAATTTGGGGGGATGCCTAGTGAGGATCCTCATTCTCATATGGAAACCTTTTGCGATTATTGTGATGCTATCTCTCAAACGGGCGTGACTCAAGACCAAATTAGATGGGTCTTATTTCCTTTTTCCTTAATCGGTACCACAAAGCAATGGTTGAAGGGCCTTGATAAAGCCACCCTTGGAATAGATTCTTGGAAGAAGTTGGCTCTAGCTTTCTACAAAAAATTCTACCCACCGGAAAAGGCCAACATGCTAAGAGCTCAAATTACGGGTTTTAAGCAAAGGGATGAAGAGTCTTTGTATGAAGCTTGGGAGCGGTTCAAGGGAATTTGTCGCTCATGTCCTCACCATGGACTTCGCGAATGGTTTTTGGTACAACAATTTTGGAATGGTTTATATGAAGATTCTAGGAACATTCTCAATATGGGATCGAATGGGATGTTCACCGAGGTTGATGACAACCAAACTTGGAGCAAAATTGAAGAGATGGCAATCCACAATTCACAATATAGTAGGCCTCGCAAGGCTACTAGAGGAGGAAAGTATGAAGTGGACGCCGTTACTCAATTAGGTGCCCAACTAAGCTCCCATATCGATACAATCAACTTGAAGTTTGAACAAGCTATGGCTAGACTTGAGGAAAACTCAAAATCATCGAAGCATCATGTCAATGCCATGACGGCATCCTCATCAATCCCAAGTGGGATATGTGAGAATTGTGGAACTTTGGGTCATGACCCAAGTGAGTGTAGGGGAACAACCGAACAAGTGAATGCTTTCCAAGCATATAAAAGTGGTACCCCTTATTCAAATTTTTACAATGAAAACACCAAGTTCCATCCAAATCTCTCATACAAAAGCCAAAATGTTCAAAACCCTCAAACAACATACACTCCACCACCCATGAGAAACCAAAATCAAAGACCCTTTTACAATCAAAACCAAGGTTACCAAAATCAAAATCCATACAATCACCAAAATGACCAAGGCTTTGATGTCCAAAAAGCGGTCCTCCAAATGCAAAAGAATCAACAAGAATTTTTCACCCAAATGCAAAAAGATAGCCAAGCAAAAGAAACCACCATCAACAACATTCTAGCTCACACCAAGATGTTGGAAACACAATTGACTCAACTAGCATCTTCAAGCTCACAAAGACAAAAGGGGCAATTACCACCTCAAAGTAGTCCCCCTAGACATGAAACGGTTAGTGCCATTCACTTGAGAAGTGGTACAAGGTATGAAGCACCAAAGAAGCAAGTTGAGGATGAAGTTGTGGAAGCTAGTGAAAAGGAAGAAATTGTGCAAAACTCCAAAGATGGAGAATCATCAAAAGAAGAAAGTTCAAAGAAAAATGAAGACAGGGCCAAAGAGAAGGAGCCCATTGTGATTAGACTTCCTTTTCCAAGTCGTCAAGCCAAGCACAAATTTGATGATCAACTTGGAAAGTTCATGGAAATTGTGAAGAATTTAGAAGTCTCAATTCCTTTCACGGAATTAATCAATCACGTTCCGGCCTATGCGAAATACATGAAAGATATCCTCACAAAGAAGAAGTCAATCCGGAAACTTGAGACTATCGCCTTCACTTAGGTGAGTAGTGCAATACATCAAGGGAGTTCACGTCCAAAGTTAAAAGATCCGGGAAGCTTCTCAATACCGTGTACCATTGGCGACACGACGATCAACAAAGCCTTATGTGATATAGGGGCTAGTGTGAGTGTCATGCCGTACTCGGTAAGTAAAAGGTTGGGGATGGGAGAGCTTAAATGCACCAATATCACAATCCAAATGGCCGATAGATCGACGAAGACACCGTTAGGGATATGGGAAGATGTCCCCGTGCGAATTGGGAAGTTTTTCATCCCGGTGGACTTTGTCATTGTTGATATGGAGGAAGATTTCAACATTCCAATCATCCTAGGAAGACCTTTCCTACACACCGCCGGTGCGGTGATTGATGTGAAACATGGAGAGCTCACTCTAGAAGTGGGAGATGAAAGCATAACTTTTAATCTTGACAAGACTATGAGAGCTCCTCGTTTGCATGAGCCATGTTTCATGATTGATCATTATAGCCGAAAAGATGAAAGGAAGAAATCGGAACTCCAATGGAGGAAGAAAATTAAAGATGCTCCATTCAAAGAGCAAGTGAATAGTAACAAGGAGAGCTTGCAAAGCTCATCAAAATCAACCAAGGAAGAAGAGGATGGCCTCATTGGCCAAGAGAAGAAATTGGGAGAGTTGTCTCCATCTAAGCAAGAGATTTTCAATGATCAACTCAATGAAGTTTGTGGTCTTTGGGACGACGAATTTGAAGGGATTTTTAATCCCTACATTGGGCATGCCATCGATCATGATCAACAACAAGGGCCACGGTCTATTGAGGACCTCTACCATAATAATGAACAAGCTTTTGATTACTTCTTCAAGGTGTTGAGCAACATCAACAACACCTTGAACATGCCCCCTTGACATCTCATCAAGAATGAGAGTTTGCTGAAGTCCTCCCTAAACCACCACTTGTAAATATTTCTAACTCCCTAACTTACATTTCAATTCTTGTATTGCATTTTTTGTCATCTTTGGATTTTTATTTACTTTGATCAAAATAATTGTCATGTAAGAGAGAAGTGAGGGAGGGACTAACAATTTCAATTGATGTGTAGTGCTTTACCTTAGTGTGGGGATGGCAATTGCCTAGGCTATCCATGCCTTAGTAGTGCCCCCACAATGAAGAACACAAGACTTGAAAGAAAGAATGGAAGAATGATAAAGGGAATGCGCTGTGCACGGGTGGAACTGAATCCGTGTACATAGGGGAAGAATCCGAGCGGATTCCCAAGAATCCGCCCGTCTTATGCAATCCGAGCGTCCTGCAGAAAAGACGCCCGTCTTGAACTAAGCTGAATTTCGAATTTTTCTTGACAGTTAAAGAATCCGAGCGGATTTCTGAAAATCCGCCCGTCCTGAAGAATCTGTCCGTCTTGTGAGAAAGACGACCGTCTTTGTAGCTGAGGAAAACAAGCAAATTTCTCTGGACAGAAATCCGTCCGTCTTTGGAAAAATCTGCCCGTCCCGTGTTCAGCAAATCCGAGCGGATTGTACCAAATCCGCCCGTCTTTAGGCGAGTTTTTGCAAAGGTAGAAGAAGCAGAATCCGCACGGATTGAGCCTAATCCGCACGGATTGCTCCTGCAGTTTTGAAATTTTCGGTCTCTTTAAAACCCTTCCCACCTTCATTCATTCATTCATTCATTCATAAACACTACCCACAACATCAAGACCCTCATCCTCTCCATCATAAAAACAAAAACCCTCAACAACATTCACCAAAATCAAATAAAACCATCCTTCCAACAACAAATTAATCACTCCATCTTCAACAAAAATCAAAACCAAGAACAAAATCTTCAACCTTTGAGTCGATTTTTGTTTTCATAAAGGCAAAGCCTTTCACCTTCAAATCGATTTGGGCATACTACAAATTGAAGATTTTTCACTCTTTTCTTGGTTAAGCTCATCAATGGCAAGGACTAAGGGAGCAACAAAGGCAACAAAGGCACCAAAGGCTAAGGCACTCTCACAAAGGCAAAAGGCTCTTCAAACAAACAAAGCTTAGGCTATGGTGGTGGCAACACCAAACTTGGAAGTGCAACAACAACAACAACCTTCTATGGGACCATCAACTTCTTCTACTCCGGTAATTAATCAACTTTTGCATTATCCGGAGGTAACTTTTATTTCCGATACCCATAGAAATACCTTTGTCAAGTTTGCTATGAAATCTATTCAATCCACCAAATTCATATGTAAAGATGCCTTGGAAAAATTGGGTGTTCTTGAACAAACAAAAGCCTTTTTCAAAGCCATGGGGTTGAAGAAATTGTTTGAAACAAAGGAATTGACATACCCCTCCCTTGTCTTGGAATTTTTAAGTTCTTTGAAAGTCACCAAAGTTGAGAATAGAGAAAATCTCGAGTTTCGTCTAGCTAATGTTAGTAGACGCATTACCTTTACGGAATTAGGTGAAATTTTGGGTCTTAGTGATGAATCGAGTTATCTTAAGCATTATGGAAAGTATGACCCCGAGCCTCTTTGGGAGGCAATCTCCGGGAAGAAATTTGAGGATTTTCATGCATGTCGTGCTCTTTTGGTCCATCATCCGGGCATAAGAGTATGGCACAAGGTTGTGGGAAATACCATAATTGCTAGGAAAGACACCAATCATTTCACAAGACTTGATTTTGTTCTCCTTGAATCGGCTTTGAATATCGGAAGAATTCACACCAAGACTTACAATTATTTGAGGCTATTGGTTGATAGATGGCTCAATGTTGATAGTGGGAAGAAGGGCACGACCGTTATTGTCAATGGCGGCCTAGTCACGATCCTAGCTAAGCACTTTGATCCTAATTTCAATAAGGATAAGAAGTACAAAGCAAAGGAAGGTGGCCATCTTATTGATATGCATATTATGATTAACAAGTTCAAGTGGGTTGCCCATAACCCCCTTGACACTAAGTATGGATGGCTAACTAGTGAAGCTAGATCGTTCACCTTGCCCTCGAAGATTTGTCGCCTAAGTGTCCACCGGACCAATTATCTACTTCCCCTTTCCGAAGAAGCCGAGTATATCATTCAACAACAAAAGGGTGATCTTGAAACCCCCTCCTCTTCCATTGTCATACCACCTTACCCCTTTGAGTATGAAGAGTTCAAGCCGGAAGGAATTGAAATTGGGAAAGACTATGTGACTCTTCTCATGCAAGCAATGCACAATCAAGCCCATGAAGATCGGAAAAATGCGTATTTGGCTCAATATCCACCCCTCCTACATCTAGCTAGGCAAGGACTCCTTGATCCATCTTGTCCTTTGCCTAGTTGGGCGGATAGAGAAGTCTTATTTCCGGGTGCATCTAGGGACGTGGTGGGAGACAATGAGGTTGTTGGAAATGATGAAGAAGTTGATGATAATATTGAGGAAGATGCAAGTGAAGATGGAGAAATAAATGGTGAAGATGATGATGAACAAGATAAGGAAGAAAGTGAAGAAGCAAATGACAAGGAAAGTGGCAATGTGACCACTTCTCATGAGGGAAGTGGTGATGATGATAGCATGATGGATGACTAACAAGCCTTGGAGACTCCTACACTCCCATGGTTTGTCTATATCTCTTTGTATTTTATTTCATTTTGATCATTGTTGGAGTGGTCCTAGCAACATCAAAGGACTCACACCTCGGTACCATTGAGGTGTTCTTATTCTATTGTTCCCATTTGTAAAATCCAAAATGGCAAATTAGCTTCATGCATAGCATAGTGTATGCATGAACTATACCCATCCGTTGACATTAGCAATAGTGTCTTACTTGGTTTGGGGAAGTTAATGCATACGCAACGGGAGGTAATCTAAAGTATCCTCTCCGTCATAACAAAAACCATGCATCATGTAGTGTAGCTTAGTATAGATTGCATTTAGTATAGAAATCATGCATCATCTTTGCATAATTTCCATCATTTTGGCCATTGAGGACAATGCCCATATTAGTGTGGGGATGGGAATTCTAACATTTAACACTTATTCAAAAAACCCCTAAAAATTGAAAAATCTCAAAAATCATAAAAATTGAAAAAATTGAAAAATCCAAAAAACCAGTTCATTTCCTTTGTATATATTGTCTTGTATATATTGTGTTTGTTTTATCCTTGTTCACATTGATTGACTACGCCACATCCGAGACATGAGGATATTGAAGACCGCATGGTATGATCTTTCCAATCTCCTTTTTCCTCTTTATGTTAATGACTATGTGGCTTTATTTTGATTGATGCGGTATAACAATGTGAAACTAGGACTTGCATTTAGATTATATGTCATATTAGTTGATAGAATCATATGCATTAGGATGTTTATATGTTAGTTGCATCATGGCATGTAGTTGCATGTTAGAAAAATTTTGTGAAACCGTCTATTTGGGAAGCTTGACAAGTGTATATAAGCCCTAGTAGATGCTTTTTCTTCTTAAGACTTTGCTTGTTAGAATGCTTGTAAAACACCCTAAGATGTGTCATGCTAGTATCCTTTGACCCATGGATTAAGGCCTAGTCAAGAGTACCTTGTGGTGTGATAACTCCTCCTGGCTACTCTACCGTTTATTCCAAGGTGACCCTTGAAACCATGCATCCATCATCCATGTTCTACCATATTTTTGTCAACAAAAGGGAATGGGCACAAAAAGAAATCAATTTGAGTTCAATGAAATGAAAAGTGAAAGAAAGTTTGCAAAAATGCATCAAATGAAAAGAGGAGCAAAAATAGAACTCCTAAGCTTCAAATACAAGGCACCCTCGTTACTAATTGGGGTGACTTTGAAAATGTTCAAAAAGAAATGCAAAAAGTTGTCAAGTGTTGAAATGCCAAAGATAAAAAATAAATGGCAAAGAAAGTGTTCTCAAATGTCAAATGCCACAAGAAATTGGGGGGAAAACAAAAACAAAAGCAAACTCCCAAAATGAAACTCAAATACTATCGATCCCTTTTCCATCTTATCCATTTTTGTGCATGGTAGAGAGGGGACGACCCTTCTTCTTGTCTAGGCAAGAGGGGGAATTCCGCCATCCTCCAGTGTTTATAACACCATAGGGAGTCTACTCTTGACAAAATCATTTAACGATTGAGGACAAAGGTACCCTAGCTTGACACAACTTGGAGGTGATTTATTGGTATCCTTCTAGGCTTAGTAGTTTGAACAAATTGCATCTATGAAGGATTGTGTACCCTTGAATTGCTTCCCTTGTAGGTAATTTCCGCCACTTAGATGAGGAAAGTGGCTATTCTTTTTGTAGATGAATCCATTATGTGTTTTTGTGTGCTTAATGTTTGGATGTGTCGCCATTTTGGCAAGACCCACCTTGCCTTGCAAGAAGGCATCCTACCTCATGGTTGTCTTGTTGTGAGTTGAAGGGGCGGAGTGAGACCCGCTAATTGTCTCATATCGGCTATATTATAAGGATAGGTTAGTATTGGTCCTAGTCTTTGTCACCTCTTTACTCGGGACGAGCAAAGGTTCGGTTTGGGGATATTTGATGTGACCATAATTAGCGCATATTTAGCTCCCGAATTAGCCTTGTTTCCATGCTTTTTAGTGCTTATTTGGGTCATTTCTTATCTTTAGTTCTTTGTTTTGCATATTCTTTGAGATTTTGATCCCTTGGTAGGAAAGGAGTAAGAATCTTGCATTTTCATGGCAAAACGAGACCAAATTGATCGAATTCAATGACCAAGCATCAAGGAGAGACAAGATTAGAAGGCCTTTGTACATATCATAGTAGAAGAGCAATGTTGAGGAAAGATCCTTGAGTCCCCAAGGAAATCCCCAAGGAATTTATGAAGAAAAGGGAAGAAAAGAAGAAGTTACTATCTTTGATCGACAATCCGAGCGCGGATTGTCAACAATCCGCCCGTCCGGCCTCTGCACAATCCGAGCGTCCGTGCCGAGAATCCGCTCGGATTCCCCTCAACAATCCGACCGGATTCCCAAAATCCGCTCGGATTCCACCGGCCAAATCCGGCCGTCCCGACCTTATTCCGCCCGGATTTCTTCACAAGACGGGTTGTCTTCTTCAAGCTACGAAAAGAGAAGCCCTTCTCTCGAAAAATACCGGGTCCTCCTTGCTCAACTTAAAAAGTGTAATTACTAGTTTAGCCCTTAGTTAACCCTAATGCATCCTCCCTAATTTTCACTATAAATACCCCATTAGGCTAATTCGAGGAGCATGTTCTTCTTATCAATAATTAGTGTAGTTAATATCAATCAAATCTCTCTTCAATATTGTAATCAAGTATTAATCAAGTTTTAATCCAAGTTTTAGTTCTTTAATCTCTCTTTTGTTCATCCTTTATTTTGGGTAATTGAAGATTATTTGGGTTATTATTGGGAGATTGACAACCTCTCAATCTAGCATTCAAGTACTTCTATTATTCTTGCTTTATTATTGGAATCATTAGTAGGTATAATCTCTTAATCCCTTTTTAATTATTGTTAATTACTTTCATTTATTCATCATGTTTCATATTGTTGGTATGATTGACAACCTTGCTAGCATGATCAACATGATAATGAGTGCGTAGTCTCTTAGCTAGGGTTAATGGGTGATTAGGGGAAACCATTATGGGGAATGATTCATGCTTAAATTAATATGCTTTCATGTTTTATTTGCTTGCTTGTTTTGATCTCAACTCATGCACATGTTATATTTGATGAAATGCTAAGCCTATGAATCCTTGCATTTACTATCATCTCCTATCTTTTCAATGAGACTTGTAAGACATAACCCAACTCGAGTCTCATTAGACCATGCATGTTGTTGAGTAGGAAGATTAAGTCGACTTGTAGGTGTTGTACAATCTGATCGATTCGGCTCGGGACCCAAACTTTCCTAGGATTGTAAGATATAACCCAACTCAATCCATCACAACAATAATTGCTTGCTTATAATTTGAGAACATGTTTGTATGATCATATCCCATGATTCCCCTATAATCCCATGACACCCTAGTGCCTTTAATCAATTTTTTACACCCCTTTTTATTCATCTTGCTTGTTTATTTTCATTGTTATTCTAGTTTAGTAACCTTCTACATCAACCCAATTTGTGACACCCCTTAGACACCACTAGTTACAATAGAAATCTCATTTCAACTCCCGTCCCTTGGGATCCGACCTTTACTTGCCTCTTTACTAATTGTAGAGTTGCTTGTTAAGCTATAAATTGTGTTTTGATTCGACCGTGACCAACGACCACATCTTAATTTGTGAACACCTAGCGGGATCGCATCAGTGTACTGACTCAGTCGCATTTTCTTGAATAATTTGTGAATTGATTAAGTGTAGATTGTATGGATATTCCATGAAAGTGACATATTAACTATATGAACTACTGGATAAGAACAATTCTTTATTATATGATTAAGTTTATGTGAATAAGCTCCTTGGTGCTACGGTTGCACCATTAGTACTGGTAAACTAATATATTCTAAAAAGGGAAATTTCAAGAATTAAAAACGTATAGAACTAATAAATTTGTTATTAGCTACATTAGTTTTTCACTGAATTTGTTATTGGCTAGTTAAAAGGAAAAAAGAGGCATATTGCCTACATTATTTTGCATACCAAATAGAAGCTACTGACAATGAATTTTCACTTTGCTAGTTCTCTTTCCTGCCACTCAAACATCAGTGCCGTAAACATGGCATGCTAGAGTAAATTTTAATTTAGAAATGACTTATTTCTTGGTGAAGTACTCCTCAACAATTAGGCTCCTAAGAAACACTCTTATGCTAATTCTTGTTATTGATCCATGTAGTTATGGTTGGAGTATTATCCGTCAAGCTGGTTAAGTATTTTGACTCGGTGCATTAGGTGATGGATGCACACAAGAACTAGTCATGCTAAATGTCGTATTGTTCCCGAGAAGTACTCCTCAATAATCAGGTTCAATAAAAGGTTTTGAATTTTACCAAGTTCAATTAATAACCTACTCGAGCAGCTTCTTTGACTAATTACATTTTAATATGTATAATTACATTTTAATATATCTTGCTAGTATCCACAACAAACCGAGAAGGTGGAGTATGGCTTCTTTATTCGATATATTCAAGGTTTACACAACCGCAAATGACTTAGAGAAGGTATGACATTCATATTTGATGATCACCAAACAATGCTTCATGTTCCCTTTTCTTCCAGTCTCATACTTTAGTCCTTGAATTTAGTTTAATATTTAAGTAACTTGGAAAGTAAGGTTGGATGTTGGTACTGGTTCGTTGAAGTCTAGACCTTGACTTGGATGGTTCAATTGGTGATTTGGTTTAATGCTAGCTATGACCATCTTGCCCTCCTTGGTCTTATACCTAGTTTGCATTGCTACTGATCAATGCTACGGGTCAGGTCACGGCACTATTGCTGGCCACTGTTTGATTGTTAGTATTATTATTCTCGCACTTAAGAGAGTAAGAAACCTTCTTTTGAAATGTGAGCTACTGATTCTCAGTCACTAGTTTAGTATTCTTGAAGAGGACTCAAGAAACGGAATTTCCGAGCTTGTGAAATGTACTCTTCAATATTCAGTTTTGTTTTTCAACTAGGAGGATATTTTTGTGATGTTAAACTTTCAGTGTCCACCTAATAGGTCTTATACTTGCTTATATTTCAATTTGCTTTATACATATGTTTTCTTGGTGGAGGAAATGAATGTTTATTTTATTATATAAACTTACGTTTCACTTGTGTGGTTCTTCAATTAACATTAGAATGTGTTCCTCTTAGGTTTGGAGCTCAAGGATGGTAGATTCCTACACCGATTGCGAGATTAAAGAAATACGAGATAAATGGGCTACAAACTTCACTAATCATTCTGTTAGCTGAATAATTGTATCTTTTAGATAATGTTAATTTTTCTTTGAGATGTATTAGGATTTGACATGTGGAGATTTTTTTAGACAATCGATAATATGCCAACCTTTTGGTATGAACATGTTATTTGGCAGATTATGTGATGAAGGGTCTCTTGACAATCTGTTAATGTTGTGAATGTTGATTATGAAAGTCGGTTTTTATCAATTATATTCAAGTATTGGTTCTTCATGATACATGGAAGTTCTGGCAAATTTTTAGAAACTTATTTTGTAAATAGAACAAAAAAAAATAAATAATAATGGATGATACTGGATATTTTTTTTTAATTATTTAACAAACTATCAGCAGCGTATTAACCAAAAACGCCTCAGATTATTCCCATATATGAGGCGTTTTAAGTGAAAAAACGCAGCAAATGAGTGACCACATATGAGGCGTTTTTTCTCAGAAACGCCGCAAATAACATACATTTGAGGCGTTTTTTTAGACGCCGCAATTAATTTTCTATTTGCTTCGCCTTCATTTGCTGCTACTCAAAAAACGCCTCAAATGAGCTATATTTTGACGCTTCATATTCGTGTTTTTGTACTAGTGGTTGCATCTCTTTCATACTTATCATTGCACTAATGTTCAAACATGTTATTCAGAAGTGGGATCATACAACATCTCGCTATCTATACATTAATCACAATTTGGTTTGACACTGTTTTGGAAAATGCAGGTTAGAACGGGCCTAAGCTATGAGACATGCCTAAACTGAAACTTTGAAACACACAAATTTGTTTATTGATATATGCCTAAACGGATACAAATATTAAATACTGAAACTTTGAAATTGCAGTGGTACATGCCTAAGCTACTAAAATTATAAGCGTGAAGTTAAAGGGACTTTTAACAAATAAATAAACAAATTATCTAACTATTCTTACAGTTAGTTAATGAGCTATAGGGTGTTTTGACAATCAATGAGTGGCTAACGGTTTAGACAGAAGCGATACAAGATTCTAACCAAAGTTCTATATTCAACATGTTCCTCTTGAGGTGGTGTATGAAAATTCAAAGTGAAAAACGACTTGTATCTTGCGATCAACTCGGAATGATCATTACTAATGAACTCTTGAGCTTTTCATCAATATGCATCACTACCGCCCCTTGAGCAACTAATTTAATCAATCAATGGCATAGACACAAGATTATACTGGCAGGGATGAACATTAAAAACGAACATCAATCCCAAAATACACAGAACATCAATCCCAAAATACACAGAACAATTAACAGCAGTGCCAGAGCCCTAAATCGCTATATTGAATTCTAAAAATTGCAAATAACATCAGAATGCTTTCACATATTACACAAGTGACCAAATAGTTGACACATATAATTGACTACAGCATATGTAATTGCAAAATAATTGGAGAAACAATAAGAAAAATTTGGATGCAGGCATACCTGATTAATAGATCATACGGGGTCAAAGCAGGAAATTGATTGAGGGGTCGGCAGGTGTGCGTGACGACGCGTAGATAGGGATTGCGGTGGCCGGATAAAGAGGAGGCGACGACGACGGAGCGTTGGTTTGTGTATGTGGGAACTGGGAAGTAAAGGGTTTTCGTGGGTGAAGGGTTTTGAATTGCGTGGGAATTATGGGGGTAACTGAAAAGTCGGTCAATAGTGCTCATCTTCTCAGCTGCACTCCTCTCAGCTCCAGCGTCCGCAGAACTCAACGAATCAGCATGTCGGACATCTTCCCACTCAATGACCTCTTCGGACTCTTCGGAATCCAGTTCAAACTCCGTTGCTTTGACTGGCTTATCTTCGGGCTCCTCATCCGTGCCATAGCTAAGGCATCCTAGACCGCCTCTTTGAACTATTGGCTCCTTCACAGCTGGAGCGACATGTGGCTCTTCCTTCCCCAAACCAGCTCATGCAATGTCTAAAACAGAAGAATCTTCCTCCACTTTGCTCCCAGTCTAGGGCGGAGGTGTCACAACAGGAGTAGGGAGAGGGATAGGCATATCAGGAAGTATAAAATAAGATTTCTTTTCAGAAACCGTATTGTAAGTGACGGGCCATATGGGGTCTTTCTTCCTAGCCGTCTGGGCAAAAACAATGGAGTGCTTCCCTACCTTAAAGGTCAAAGTACCCGAACCAACATCAATAACTACACCAGCAGTGTGCAGGAATGGTCTACCTAGAATAATAGGAATGTGGGCATCTTCGGGCATATCAAGTACTACGAA
Organism: Silene latifolia; assembly: GCF_048544455.1. NCBI lineage: Eukaryota > Viridiplantae > Streptophyta > Magnoliopsida > Caryophyllales > Caryophyllaceae > Silene > Silene latifolia. Next base: position 373,568,199 of record NC_133538.1, read on the forward strand.
GTCAACAGGGAAGAAGAACTTCCCTATTTTCACGGGAATGTCCTCTAAGACTCCTATTGGCTGGACCGCAGAGCGATCAGCCATCTGTACTATCATGTTCGTGACTGCAAACCTATTCAACTTTAATTTCCTAGCAAGACTCAAGGGCATTACACTAATACTGGCTCCTAGGTCACATAAGGCTTTTTCAATAGGAAAGGTGCCAATATTACATGGGACTGAAAAATTACCCGGGTCTTCTAGCTTAAGTGGTGCAGTATGGGTCAAATAAGAGCATGATTTCTCAGTGAGTGCGACAGTGTGCACAGTTTCAAGTTCTTTTTTGATAAGAGTTGCTTCATGAAATTCATATAAGTAGGCACTTGATTGACTAACTCAAGAAAAGGAACTTGTAACGTTTAAGCTACGAATAACATTTTCAAATTTATTAAACGATACCTGTTCCTTCATCGGCACCAATCTCTCCGGATAGGGGGCTGAAAGTAGCAACTTAGCCCTCTCCTCTAAATCTCTCATGCCGGCATCGGTGGATTTAGGCTGAAAATCCACCACCTTCACCTTGTTGTAGCTTGACCCATCTTAAGACCGTCTCAAATGTGAGCCATTAATCGACAAAGGGTCGTACTTCGGAACCGGAACGGAACCATCAGCATTCGGGTCTGGCCTAAATATTTTCGGGGCAGTTGTACCTCGAAACAAGTGGTCCCTCAAGTTATCGGGCATCGGAGGACGAAAATAATCACTATCAGCAGCACTGTCAGTCGATCGACCAGGTTGGTCAGTTGATCGATCGACTTCTCAGAACAAACGAGTTTCGGTTGTCGCGACCGTCGATCGATCGGTATGTCGATCGATCGACTGACATACCTGCTGATCGTCTTTTTCTTGTTTTTGTTTGTCACAGCCTTCTCGTTGCTTGGTTCTGCCTCATAATTTTCAGTGACGTCCTCAACCATAAGGGGCCCATCAAGGATAGACCCACTCCTCAAGGTAATTGCATTTAAGGTCTCCTTTTGATCAGTTTGAGTCGGTAAATGTCCCGGAGCTCGAGTTGTATTCTTGCTAGCCAATTGGGCAATTTAGCTCTCCAACATCTTCATCCCGGCCTCTCTAGCTTGGGATTCTTTCATCAACAAGTTCTTCAGTTCGGCAAACTCAGAATTTTGGGATTGCTGTTGCTGCTGAGGAATATAAGGAGGCTTTTGGAATTGTTGTTTCTTATGAGGGGGCACATAATTATAGCGTCTTTATGTCTTTGTGGAGGTTATGTTGGATTTAAGACATTTTGGCTACTCCACCTCAAGTTTGGATGGACATTTGGCTCATAGTAGGTGTTTGTCTGCCTATAATGTTGAAAGGCAGCGCAGGACTCAAAGGGATTAAGACAGTTGTCTGAAACATGTCCCTTAGCTCCACATCTTTAACAGACGAAATGACCGTCTGAAACAACATTCACATAGTAGATCCCTCCTTTTGAAGCTCCTCCCAACTCGTACTTATCAAATCTCGTTGTGAGAGCCTCTAATGCAGCTACAGAGGAGATTCAGCAGCTCTCCTTTGATTTCCCCTCGAATTTCCATACTCAGCTTTGTGGGTGGCCAAGTCATCAATGATCTTCCACCTCTTAGTTTCTCCCATATTCTCCTGGAATCGGCCACTGGCTGCCGCATCCAGGATAGCCCTCTGATCGTCATAGAGCCCATTGTAGAACTGATTGCATAGGCTCCATTTTTCAAACCCGTGATGCGGAATGGTTCGCACCAGCTTCTTGAAACGGACCCATGCCTCGTGAAAGTTCTCATCAGGACCCTGTTTAAAGCTCGTGATCTGAGCTCTAATAGCATTTGTCTTCGAGGCAGAGAAATATTTCTTGTAGAATGCAAAGGCCAAAGAATTCCAATCGTTGATCCCATTAGCAGCTCGATCCAGGTCTCTATACCACTCCCTTGCAGCATCGCGGAGTGAGAATATAAACATCGTCTCCTTCACCTGGTCCTGGGTTACACCGGTCGGCGGGGGTATAGAGTAGCAATAATCGATAAATATCTCCATATGCTTGGCTGCATCTTCATTTGCAGCTCCCCCGAATTGGTTTCTCTCAACCAAGTTGATATAAGAAGGCTTGGTTCGAATTTCCTATCGACTCCCGGTAATTCGAACCCCTTGTATAGATTTGCAGCTGTCGGCTCAGAGTGACTTGCTATAGTTGCTTCTTCAGCCATCTCTAGAAAATCAGGAGAAGTAACGGTCTCAGCTGATGAAGTAGAAATAGGTGATGAAGGTGGGTCCTCCTCGAACAGCTCGTTCTCGTAGTACCTAGACAGAGTACTCAGCTCTTCCTCTGTTGGTAAAATCCTAGATGATCGTCTCAACTCGCGCAAAGTCTTCTCAATCTCAGGATTGAACGTACTAATTCACCACCCTGTGACCTGCGCATAAGAGGAAACTACAAAAAGAATATGATAATAGTTTAAGGAACAAATGTCCCTTTAACTAAGAAGCAGACTAAAATAAAACAACTAAAAATTAGAACAATTGCCTCTCCGGCAAAGGCGCCAAAATTTGATACCCGTCGTTGTGAGTACCAAAAATAATATTTATAAACCTATTAAAACTAACAGAAGCTACTGGTAACAGGGTAGAACCACGGAGAGGCGGATGTAATTATTAGTTGTCTAAATTCAGTCCAAGGTAAGAATGATGTGGGGGTTTGATTGAATTGGTCTATAACTAATGGCAACAAAAGACAATAAACTAAATAGACGGATGAAACAGATATTAAAAAGGGTGCAAGGATGGTCGGTTCACTATAGTTTCGGCGGCAGCAAACTAGGTAGGTCTAAAACAAACACGTGAGACGGGAAAATAAGAAGTCCTCTCGGTCCACTCTCACAGGTAGCATCTTTCGATCTCGCTACAGGTCCCTAATATCACTAATACTAACTTTCGCTATGAAAAGTGACTAAAAGGTCTAAACTAACTTATCTTTCGATCTCGTTAATCTAGTCGTCTAAATTAGATAGGCTATCTCCCTTCCCTACCTTTCGATTTTTATTGGGTCGGTCAAATCCTAGACAATCAACTAGTCGCGTGCACTCGATTCGTCAAACATAGAAATTAAATTAATTAAAACGAAGCATATCTCACGAGGCCAGTCGATCGACCAGGGAAGGCGGTCGATCGACCGTGGCGCGATTCAGGGTTCCCTATTCTTATGCCGCCTAACCTACAGTTCCCCTACATCCTAGCACGAATCTTTTAGCTACTCATGATATTGATAAAAACAACAACAATATTAACGAAATAAACTACTGAATTCATGCTTAAATTAACGAAACAAAAGATTAGCATAAAACAATAATTATGGCTTCGGGAAACAAATCTATCAATTCTAGCTACAAACGTAATAAGCAATAAAACTGAAATAGTTAATAAAGGAATACCAATAGAAGAATTGCTGGAAAAAAAAAGATCAGAAAACCGAATGCCGATGTAACTTTTATTGAAAGAAATATTTGTAAACTTTAGAATCCTAACAAATTTCGTGATCTAACACTGATGAAAACTGAATGAATGTTCTCAAAACCTAGCATACGTTATATAGAATACAACGTAGTTCTTATTGCCAAAACCTAACTACTATGAGCCTGCTTATTCTCGATCTTTTAATTCACGCAGATTAGCGGCTGGTCGATCGAATGGTAAGCTCGGAACAGTGGCTCCTGGAAGTCGTGGTATGGTCGATCGACCATAGGTAGCGGTCCATCGACTGCTTTAGCTGATACTTGACTTATAAATTCTCCTGGATTTGTCTTTCGGACCTCGAAATGCGCACCAAGCTCGTTCCTTGAGTAAATACTTTACGTCAAATGCAATGCAAGGTACTCGGGGACGGATTTGGCTGAAAATCTACTCATTTCCGCATAAATCTGCAATATTACATAAAAATACGAAAGTAGACGAAATGGGGCAAATAGTAGCCTTAAACTACATAAATGAGCTCTGAAATGCGTGTAAAATGGGGTGTAAAACATCATATAATTGACACGTATCAAAGGCCTCAATCGGTGCCATACCAATGCTAGTGTGATAGCTGTTGTTGTAAGAAAACTCTATCAAATCCAACCTCCGTTCCCAGCTACCACCAAAGTCCATGACACAAGCTCGCAACATATCCTCAAGAGTCTTGATCGTTCTCTCAGTCTGACCGTCTGTCGCAGGATGAAATGCTGTACTCATCTTCAAAGTTGTTCCCAAAGATTCCTGCAACTCTTTCCAAAACCTCGAGATGAATCTCGCATCTCTGTCAGATACTATGTCCTTAGGAACTCCATGTAAATTAAGCACATTCTTCCGATAAGTCATAGCTAATTATGCTTTAGTCCATGTATCTTTCATTGGCACAAAGTGAGCTGACTTGGTCAGTCGATCCACTATTACCCATATCATGTTGTTACCCTGTTGACTCTTTGGCAAACCCACGATAAAATCCATAGAAATGGATTCCCACTTCCACTCAGGTACCTCTAAAGACTGAATCTTACCTTATGGCCGTCGCTGTTCCCCTTTAACTCTCTGCCATATCAAACAACGGGCCACAAACTCAGCTGTTTCTTTCTTCATCCCAGGCCACCAAAACGTGTTCTTTAAATCTTTGTACAACTTGTCACCACCTAGATGTACAGAATACGATATACAATGTGCCTCTGTCATGATTGTCTTTTTAAGCTCCTCATCATTAGGGACACACCACCTACCATCAAACCTCAAACTACCATCTGTATGAATAGAGAATCGAGACACTGTCCCTTTCTCTACTCCAACTCTCCACTCAACCATCTTAGGATGCAACGCCTATTTACCTCGAATATCATCATAAAGATCAGGCTGTACTGTCAAATCTCCCATGGCATCCCCTCTCTGCATCATATGTATCCCAAACCTCCCCACCTCATCTCTCAACCTCATAAAAGATAGAGCTGTACACAAAGAATGTACACTCTTCCTACTTAAAGCATCTGCAACAACATTGGCTTTCCCTTCATGGTACATAATATCCATGTCATAATCGCCAATCAGCTCCATCCACCTCCTCTGCCTCATGTTCAACTCCTTTTGAGTGAAGATGTACTTGAGACTCTTGTGATCCGAAAATACCTTAAAGGTCGCCCCATAAAGGTAATGTCTTCATTTCTTGAGAGAAAACACCACTGCACCTAACTCCAGATCATGTGTAGGGTAGTTCTCCTCATACGGCTTCAATTGCCTAGAAGCATTTGCAATCACCTTACTGTTCTGCATCAACACACATCCCAACCCGTTCTTTGAGGCATCTGTATAAACCTCAAAGTTCTCGATCCCTTCAGGCAATGCTAAGATAAGAGCTGTGGTCAAACGCTCCTTTAAGGTTTTGAACGTCGTCTCACAACTCTCATCCCAACGAAACCTGTTCTCTTTCCTCATTAACGCTGTCATAGGTCTAGCAATCTTGGAGAAATCTTTCACGAACCGTCTGTAGTATCCGGCTAAACCCAAGAAACTCCTGATCTCAGCAACGTTCTTTGGTGCTTCCCACTTTGTCACTGCCTCAATCTTTGTCGGATCCACATCTACCCCATCCTTAGAGATCACATGCCCCAGAAAAGCAACTTTCTCCAACTAGAACTCACACTTGGACAGCTTAGCATATAACTCATGCTCCCTCAAAGTCTGCAACACAATCCTCGGATGCTCCTCATGCTCCTCCTTAGTCTTGGAGTAGACAAAGATGTCATCGATAAACACCACTACAAACTTGTCCAAAAACTGTCTGAAGATTCTGTTCATCAAATCCATAAACACAGCTGGTGCATTAGATAACCCAAACGGCATCACCACATACTCATAATGGCCATACCTCGATGTGAAAGTTGTCTTTGGTATGTCCACCTCTCTAATCTCCATCTGATGGTACCCCGACCTCAAATCAATCTTGGAAAAGACTGATGCACCACTCAACAGATAAAACAGGTCATCTATCCTTGGCAAAGGATACTTGTTCTTCACCGTCACTCGGTTCAGCTCCCTGTAGTCTATGCACAACCTCAAACTCCCATCTTTCTTCTTCACAAAAAGAACCGGTGCTCCCCACGACGATACACTAGGTCTAATGTATCCCTTCTCTATCAGATCATCTAACTGTTTCCTGAGCCCCTCCATCTCTTTAGGACCCATCTGGTACGGTGCCTTAGAGATTAGCCTCGTCCCCGGTTTCAACTCAACTGTGAAATCTATCTCCCTCTTCGGTGGCAACCCCGGAATCTCCTCTGGAAAAACATCTGCAAACTCTCCCACCACTGGTATCTGATCAACTGTTGGACTCTCTATCCGGTCATCTCTCACATGGCACAAGAGCAAAGGGCATCCCTTCCTCAGATAGGACTTCAAGGTAACAGCTGCAATCAACTTAACTTTGGGTTTGACCACAAACCCACGATAGGACACACTAACACCCTTAGGACCTCTCAAAGACACTTTCTTTTGATGACAGTCTATCTTAGCTTTATACTTTCCCAACCAATCCATCCCGACTATCATCTCAAAACCGTCAAAAGGAAACTCTAGCAAGTCTACAGGTAGATCAACTTGCCCAACTATCATAGGTACATCCCTATACAACCTCCCACAAGATACAGACTCACCCGAAGGTATAAAAACTTTCTCACTTACAGACTCATATACCCTCAAACCTAACCGTTTAACATGACTCGAAGATACAAACGACTGAGATGCCCCCAAATTAAACAAAACAAAGGTATGAATACCGTTAACAAGAAAAGTACCAGTGATAACATGTGCATCATCCTCAGCTGCTTTCTTGTCCATCATTAACAGCTTTCCACTGGTCTTCTATCCACCTCCCTGGACAGTACTGGCTGATGTGGTCGGCTTAGCACCCAACCCCTGATTGTTGTTGTTGTTCGTAGCTGGTTTTTGATAAGAATTACAGCCATTGCGGTTACCTCCACCCTGATTGCTCTAACTTCCCCGGTTAGACCATGACCCAGACGGTCTATTGCTCGCATAACTCTGTTCCGGCCCCTGGGAATAGCTCCCCTGAGCCGATCTTTGAAAAGCTCCAGGTAAACTCGTACACTCATGTCTCTTGTGGCCTACACCGCCACAGCTATAACAGGTCATCCTCCAACTACCACTACCACTCGCACGGCCACGCCTAAAGGAAGCCCCAGCACTGAACCCTGACCCAGAAGAAAACGCTCTAGCCTGATTGTGGTTGCCTTTCTTATGGATAGATTGGCCACCACCTTCACTCTCAACCTTTATTTTCTCAATTGCTCTCTCCTGAGCCATCTCCACCAACCTCTCAGCTATCCCAGCCCTCTTATAAGCTTCCTTAACATCAGTAAGGACTACCACGGGTAACTTATCCATGATCTTAGGGGTCAACCCCATCTCAAACCTCATCGCTAAGTTCTCCTCACTCAAACCCATATCCTCAGCAAACCTAGACTTCTCATTAAACTTCTTGTAGTACTCAGCCACTGACATGTCAGATGTCATCCTAAACCCATCAAACTCCTCCCTCAGCTTACTCCTCACATGCTCAGGTATAAACTCCTTCCTTATAGCCCTCCGAAACTCTTCCCAAGGTATAGCAGCTAAGCCCTGCTTTGTGTACATCTCCCTACCACTCACCTTCACCTTGTCCCACCACTCACCAGCTGCTTCCCTCAAGTAGAACGCGGCATGTTCCACTCTCATCTCATTAGGACAGTGTACCAGGTCTAGTATGTTTTCCATCTCACGATGCCAGTTGTCAAGAAGATTAGGCTCCCCGGTCCCCTTGTACTCTTTTGGGTTAAACCTCGCTATATAAAGGCTGATCTTGGAGTGGTAAAACTCCTTATCCTTTCCCACTCTCTTTAGGGCCTCAGTAAGAGCATCTTGGTGCTCCAACATCTTAACTACATCGTCGATGTTCATGCTCTCAGCTCTCGCATACAAGGCGTTTCTCTTGGGTGGCATCTACAAACTATATAAGAAAGGGTAGATATAAACATACGCACTAAAACCTCAAAACACGAAAGCAGACTGCCCAGAACACACTCGATCGAGTGCCTAAACCTACTCGATCGAGTAGAGGCTACTCGATCGAGTGCCTACTATACTCGATCGAGTGCCCCGACATCAAACCCAAAACAGACCTTCTGATCTCTAACATACTAGACGGAGTAGCACAGCTACTCGATCGAGTGACCCCTTACTCGATCGAGTGCCCTATGTACTCGATCGAGTGCCCAAAAACACGATTCTGGTTGTAAAAACGTCAAATACTCACTCGATCGAGTCAGACCCACTCAGCCGAGTACCTCACCTACTCGATCGAGTGCCCCCTACTCGACCGAGTCATGCTGACTCGTATATACTACCCGCATATTATCTCACATATCCCAACATATTATACAACTTTATAAACTCAGCATTATAATATAATTAGGTATACAATTCTACACAACTCTTCATATGATCAACAAATTAACTTTTTCATGTTATCAAATGCCATTTAATAAACATCCAACATGCCTCTTATTCAAACAACATTTTATATACTTCACCAACCTTTCATTCATAATTTCAATCTTCTACTCCCAACATCTAATAATTCACAACATATATCGTCACAACCACATACAAACTAGCAAACATCACATACGACCTTGACATATACCCTCCATGTGACCGGTTCAAAATTGTAGGGCGAGTTCGCGAATTTAGGACCTCTCCCAAGTCTTTGCATTAGATCCTACAACCTTTACCCCGGGTTTATTTTAATTGACTCCCTATGTTAATTAGATTCATTGGTTACAGGTTTCAGGATCGTCGCTTTGATACCATTTTGTAACACCCCATACTCCAAGTGCCTTACCAAGATGATGTGAACATTATTTGCGCACATTTAGTCCCCTAATTGAGCCTATTTTGCATACTATTATAACATTCTATGGCCATTTTATCCGTCAAAACCTTCCTATTTGCTTTTCTATCGCATTTCATATGTTTTGTAGAAAAGAAGATAATAAGGCGGAAATTCCCGTCTTTCGGGCATATTTGGAAGCTACTTGACGATACTAGGTGGACTAGTATGAGGAGGAAGCAAAGACTAAAGACCAATCCAGCAAGAATAAAATGGGAATGAGCAAAAGGGAAGAAAAGAAGGAGAATCACTGCTGAAGAACAATCCGAGCGGATTGTCTCCAATCCGCCCGTCTCCACACTACACAATCCGAGCGTCTTGCTTTGAATCCGCTCGGATTGCCCCACCAGAATCCGACCGGATTATCCGTAATCCGCTCGTCTTCTTCTCCCAGAATCCGCCCGTCTCCACACTACACAATCCGAGCGTCTTGATTTGAATCCGCTCGGATTGCCCCGCCAGAATCCGACCGGATTGTCCGTAATCCGCTCGTCTTCTTCTCCCAGAATCCGCCCGTCCCGACCACAATACGCACGGATCCCTCCACAGCACAATTTCGTCTTCTCCAAGCTACAAAGAAAGAAGCCCTTCCTTCGAAAAATACCGGCTCCTCCTTGCTCAATCTCAAAAGTGTAACTACTAGTTTAGCCCTTAGTTAACCCTAAATGCATCCACCTAATTTCCACTATAAATATCCCATTTTGTAATTAATCAAATAGGTGGTTTTTAGGAGGAAATTCTCTTAGATTAGATTAGGAGTAGATTAGAATAGATTACTCTTTAATCTTTCCACAAATTACATATTAATCTCTCCTTAATTATTGTTCAAGTTTATTATTCAAGTTTATTTTTGGGTAATTGAAGATTATTGGGTTATTATTGGGAGATTGACAACCTTCCATCAATCATCAAGTTCTTCTATTATTCTTTGCATTATTATTTGAATCATCTTAAGTTGGTATAATTCCTATACTCTTTAATCTTTATTGTTCATTTCTTCATTCTATTATCATGTTTATACTTGTTGTTATGTTTGACACCATTAATGACATGTTCTCCATGATAATGAGTGAGTAGTCCTTTAGCTAGGATTAGTGGGTAATTAAGGGAAACCAACATGGGATTGATTCATGCTTAATCTAATATGTTCACATGATTAAATTGCTTTCTTGTTGTGATGTCAACTTTATGCACATGATATGTTTGATGAAATGCCAAGCCTATGAATCCTTGCATTTACAACCATCTCTTATCTACTCAACTTGACTTGTAAGATATAACCCAACTCGAGTCTTGTTAGATCATGCATAGAAGTTGAATAGGAGGAAAGTAAGTCGACTTGTAGGTGTTGTACAATCTAATCGATTCGGCTCCGGGACCCAACTCTTCCTAAGAACCGTAAGACATAACCCAACTCGGTTCCTCCACAACATTAATAGCTTGCAACCTTGTAAACATGTTTGTATGATCAACACCATGAATCCCCTATGACCCCATGATATCCTAGCACTTTTAATCAATTGTTTACATTTTTCCTTTTATTGCTTGTTTTACTTTATTGCTTGCATCAGTTTAGACACAACTACAAACCCCATCAATTGTGACACTAGCATAAATTGAGATAGATAGACTTAGAACCCAAAGCACACCGTCCCATGGATCGACCTCGACTTACCGCCAACTAGTTGTATGTCGAGTATTATAAATGTGTTTGATTGGATGAGTGACGACATCAGTCCGGATCAAAATGACGCCGTTGCCGGGGATGGTGCTATGTGATTAAGTTCTTGCTTTTTTGTCTATTTTAATTGTGCTTTCACCTTGAGGAACTTGTTCCTCAAGGATTGTTCTTGCCGTTTTTGTGTAGTTCCCATGCTTGTAGTTGTTTCCTTGTCTTAGCTATGATAGCTCAAGACATGAGTTATGGAGTATATGTTGGATCTTTTGAGTATGACTATGGGTATGGGGAGTTTGAGGAGCAAGTCAACACAAACCTACCTTATTATTCGTACAACAAAAATCCTAACTATTACCCCAAATTTTCCCACCAAAATCACCACATCCAATATCCACAACAACCACCCACCCAATACCCACTTCATAATGAGCTTCAATTGCCACGATACAACCACTTTCACACTTACCCACAACAAGAAGATGAACCCATTCAAAATGTGATTCTCCAAATGATGGGAGATCAACAAAACTTCTTCAAACAAATGCTAGAAGAGAGTCGAAAAGAAGATAATGTTCTTAAAGACATTGTTGTCCAAAGAGAGGAATTGAGGATTCAAATTGCCCAATTAAAAGAATTCCAAGCAAACACTCACCACCGTTCTTTGGATATTGAGCATAAATGCGAGTTTGAAGTAGTGACTTTTGATATGGAAGACGAGAAGTGGGAGGAGCCAAGTTCTTTGAGCTCTTGTGACTATGAAAGTGTTGTGTTCGATGAAGAAGACATAAGGTTGAGCAATCCAAATACTCTTAGCCTTTGTGAGTATGAGGGTGTGTCTTTTGATATGAACGTTGAGGTGTTGGAAAAAGAGCTAAATGAAGCCCCCATTTATGATTCACGTGAGGATAGCAACAATGATGATGAGCCTAGAGGAGGGACTCACAATATCACCTTGCTTGAGGAGCCTATCCTTGAGGCATTTGAGATACCCTATCATGAAGAAGAACGTCCTTCCTTTATCATTCATGAAGACCACTTGGCACCTATCATGGAGCCAATGATCATTGAAGAGGATATGTTAGACCTTCTTCAAAAGGCCAAAGTTTCTTACAAGAGCTATTTGGTAAAAAAGCTTAAAGAGAAAATTGCTCGTGAGGCTACTTGTGAAGATTTGGCGCCCATGATTTCAACTCCTATGGTATCCAATCATCAAAGTCATGAAAATTCTCCTTCTACTCATGAAGGATTGATAAATTCAAATGCTATCGTCATCACCAAAATTGAAGAAGAAGTTGGTAAGTGGAAGTCCACGGATGAAAATGAACCACACTTCATGCTTAGTCTTAACAAGAATCATGGGTGTATATATTTGAAGCATCGGGAAAGCTCTAACGCTAAGGAGAAGCCAAGAAAAAGAGCATTCTACAAGCCACCTTGGCCAAATTTCATATTCAAATTGAGCAACCCATACTTGTGCTTGTTTGGAGCTTTTTCACAAGCTTTTGATCTTTTATTAAGAGCTTTTAGCTCTATGGATAAGAGTCTCTACAAATTGAACTAGTTTGGTGGAGTCCTACCTCAAAACCACCATTTGTAAGATATTTCTTGAACCCCTTTACTTTGTATAATATTGTACATTTACATTTGCATTTAATTTCTTGCATGAGAGAGAAGAGAGAGAGAGAGAGTCATCTTACATGTTTCATGAGCAAATTTCAGAAAAAGATAAGGAAAAAAAGAAAATCAGTGAAAAGGGGTATGTTGTTTCGTGAAAAAGAAAGAAGAAGAAGGAAAGAAGCAGAAAGACGCCCGGATTCTAGAAAATCCGCCCGTCCAGGGCCCACGAGAAAGCAAAAATTGAAATCGAAGAAGAATCCGTGCGGATTCCGGGAAATCCGCCCGTCCCGCATAATCCGTCTGTCTTCTCCACGGACGCCCGTCCCATGTGTCGTCCGTGCGAGATTTTGAATCGTGTCAAAATCCGTGCGGATTATCGAGAATCCGCCGTCCGATCAAGCCGTGCGTCCCGAACAAAATCCGCCCATCTTTTCCCCGCTTCTCAGCCAAAGAATTTCTCTGTTCTAGAATCCGTGCGGATTCTACCAAAGACGCCCGTCTTCTTTCCCAGAAATCCGGCCGTCTCGAAATCCGCTCGGATTGTCTTGTTCCCCTCGGATAAAGCGGGTTTGATCCAATCTTATCCGTTCGGATTCCCTACTTCTTCTATATAATCACCCCCCTTCTCCCTCATTTCCTCACCTTACCAAACCCTAAAACACTCATCTCAACCCTCAAAATCATCCCCCAATCCTCAAAAACACCCCCATCACCAACATTCAAATGGCACCATTGACAAACACCAAAGGAAAGGCCAAGAAATTGGTTGAATCATTCGGGAAGAAGCGCAAGGGATCAACCTCTTAAACACCACGAGAGGTAGTACTACCAAGGAACACCCGACCCTTAATGAGGGGAGGCATTGAACAACTCAACAACTTCCAAGAAGTGATCTTTCTATCCGACGACCACCGCGAAAAATTCGTCGAGCTTCTGGGTAAGAAGTACGAACCTACTCAATTTGTTGATACTAGGGTGTTGGAAATCCTTAAGATAAGGTACCCTACCGAGATGTTCTTTAATGGCCTTGGCATTGGGAGCTTTTTCCATGCCCATAAAGAGACTTACCTTAGTCTCACACTTGAATTCTTGAGTAGCCTTCGCATTGTGGTGGATACCCACAACAATGTAGGCATGGAGTTTAGGTTATGCAACCTAGACCATGTTCTTTCTCTTGAGGAATTTGCCTATGTTTTCGGTCTTGAAGTACCCACCGACTATACCGAAAAGCCCGATAATTTTAATGTGGACTTTCTTTGGAAAGCTATCTCCGGGAGGGACTTTACCCATATAAAGCGTTGCTATACATTTGCTATCCAACATCTGGTGATTCGATTCACCGAACGCTTTGTAGCCGGTTGCATCAATGGGAGGTACGAGCAAGATCGGTGTACTCTCATCGACTTAACTTTTCTTGAGTCTTATTTGAATGTTCGAGCGGTGAGGCGTTATAACTTCAACACGCCACTTGAGATACTTACTAGGTTCCATGATTTTGCTCAAGGGACCACCCAACTCAAAACCTTTGTGATGGGAGGTCTAATTACAATTATGGCCAATCACCTTTGTCCCGGGTTCAATGCCCGAGGAACCTATATTCCTCTTGAGGAGAGGACTTTGATTGATGAGCACACCATCTTCCACAGTCACCGATGGTGAAACTACACTCGAGATGGGAGTGTGGAGTGGCACACCAAGGGATGTACTTCAATGGTCCTTGAGGGATGGAAGATACCGGACATTGACCCAAGATTGAGTCCATACTCTCCTCCACCAAGCTACCTCCTCGAAATCCAAATTCTTGACAATCCCCCTCAAAGGGAAGAGCCACACCGTCAACCACCTCGTGGAGGGCCGGGAATGCAAATTCGCCCACCTTCCTACGTCCCTATCCCGCCTTACCCCACTCTATATACCCAATTTCAGCCGGAAATCCCCAATACCCCGGGTATTAATGATTTGATGACACTCATGAATAGAGTGGACCTTGGGGTGCATAAAGGAAGGGAAGACAACTACTTGGCCCTCTACCCCCAATACTATAACATGGCTCAACAAGGGTATGTTGACCCTAATGGCCCTTTGCCCTCTTGGGCACAACCGGAGCTCTTGTTCCCAAATTATGGGGACCAAGCTTGGGGTCGAGGAGACGGAGGGCAATCTAGCCAAGGTGGAGGGTACTCGGGTCAAGGAGGAGGATTTGACCAAGGAGGATATTGAGGCCAACCACCCGGATATGATCAAGCCGGAAGTTCTCATGGTTATGGCTATGATCAAAATGAGGATGACGAGTGAAAGAGGCCTACTTCACCACTTCCATTTGTATGATACCCATCTCTCCCTCTCTCTCTTTTGTATATACATTGCATTTAGTGTAGCTTTTACATGCATTTGTATTATATATTTCATATTGCATTTACATTAGTTAGTTTATATAGTATAGTTGCATTGTATATATCTCACATGATTCATGTAGATAGTTGCATATAGATTAGAATTCATGCATAGTCACTAATGACCAATCCTATTCTTTTCTACACTAGAAATGGTGTTTAAATCGGTTTGGGGAGGTTTGATCATAAGTGACCATAGTTTAAAGCATGCATCATATAGTATAGTTTAGATTCCATTCATTGGTTGTGAATAGGTACAACAGCGGGCAATGGTGGATCGACCACCTTACCCAGACGATCGACCAGAGTGACAGGAACAGAAGCTCCTGGAACTGTAGCGCTCAATCGATCGACCATACTGGCCAGTCGATCGACTGAAATACCTGCTGTAACTTTCTGATTTCTTCAATTAGCTCAATAAATTGAGCTAACAAGGTCTATGAACCTGCAAATACACATAAAAACGCGCCCAAAATTGCGCAAAACCCAAAGTAAAAGATTAAAGTATTTAAAATCCTAAGCAAACTTATTAAAATGCGAAGTCTCGCGCACACGAAAAACGATAAATAGTCTAAAAGAAATAAAATAGACTAAGAAACGAAAAGATCAACGGAAACTGCGGAAAATCTCCGACCAAGGCTTCTGTCTACATGAAGTAGCTTCCGCAGTGCTCATCTCAGAAGCTGGACTCCACTCTACTCCGACTGGAATACTCAATGGATCATCTCTAGCATCTTCCCAAGCATGGCCATCACCTTCTAGCTTCTCACACTCAAGATCTGACTCCGAAATTTTAACTGGCTCCTTCTTCTTGGGCTCCTTATCTGGCTCCTCATCCGTGCCATAGCTAAGACATCCCAAACCGCCTCTCTGAACAATGGGCTCCTTCACAGCTGGAGCAGTGAGCGGCTTCTCCTTCCCCAAACCAGTTCCTGCAACATCCAAAACAAGAGAATTGTCCTCCAATTTGCTCCCATTCTGGGGCGGAGGTGTCATAACAGGAATAGGTACAGGTAATGAAGGAGGACTGTCAGTAATTACAACATAAGACTTACGAGTAGAAATCGCATTACAAGTCACAGGACACATAGCATCTTTCTTCCTATAAGTCTGGGCAACACTAATGGACTGCTTCCCCACCTTAAAGGTCAGTGTCCCTGAGCCAACATCAATAACTTCACTAGCAGTGTGCAAAAAGGGTCTACCCAAAATGATAGGGATATGGGAATCCTCGGGTATGTCTAACACAATAAAGTCAACTGGGAAGAAGAATTTTCCTATTTGCACAGGAATATCCTCTAGGACTCCTACGGGCTAGACCGCAGAACGCTCAGCCATTTGCACTGTCATATTAGTGACCGCAAATCTAGTCAATCCTAATCTCCAAGCAAGACTCAAAGGCATGACACTAATACTAGCCCCTAAATCACATAATGCCTTCTCAATTGAGAAGGTACCAATTTTACAAGGGACTGAAAAGCTACCCGGGTCAGCTAACATGTATGGAGCATTGTGAGTCAAATAAGAGCTCGATTCTTCAGTTAAATTAACAGACTCAACCTTATCAAGTTTCCGCTTCTTGTTTAAAAGTTGTTTCATGAATTTCATATAAGCGGGAACTTTATTTACCAACTCAAGAAAAGGTACTTGCACATTAAGACTATGAATGACATTTTTAAATTTTTCAAAATATACCCCATCCTTCGTTGGCACCAGCCTCTCTGGATATGGGGCTTGCAAAAGTAACTTAGCCCTCTCCTCTAGGTCTCTCATACCGGCATCGGTGGACTTAGGCTGAAAATCCACTACTTTATCCTTGTTGTAACTCGAACCCTCTTCAGACCGTCTCAGGAATGAACCATTGACCGTCGTAGGGTTATACTTCGGAATCGAAACGGACCCATCAGCACCTGGATCTTGCCTTGATGATTTCGTAGCTGTAGTACCCCGAAACAAGTAGTCCCTCAAATTATCTGGCATTGGAGGACGAAATGGCTCATCATCAGCTGCGTTTTCAGTCGATCGACCAGTGAGGTCGGTCGATCGACTGGCTTCCTCAGGACCAAAAACTGCGTTGTTGTGCGGACTGGTCGATCGACTGGGTGATGTGGTCGATCGACCGTGATTACTGTTGATCGTCTTTTTCTCGCCCTTTTTCTTCTTCCCTTTTTCAGCAGCTTTCTCACGTCCATCAAGAGTAGACCCGCTCCTCAGCGTTATTGCATGTACGGTCTCAATACGCTGATTCAGAGAGTGAAATTGACTCGGTATCTGAGCTGAATTCTTATCTAATGTAGCAAATTGAGATTTCAGCTCCGCGATTGAGACCTCATTCGCCGCATTACTTTTCTTTACCTCTACCATAAGCAGCTGCACTGGACTTATCAACTCTGCAACTTCATTATTTGACTCTTGCTGTGATGGAGTGGATGGTGGTGGGGCTTCATAAGGAGGCACATATGGTTGATGCGGTGAAGTAGGAGCGTAATTATACGAATTGTCGAGCTGAATTTGATGAAAAGCAAACATCTTCTCATTAGGGCTCCTGCATGCCTCAGATGTGTGTCCCGCACCGCCACATCTCCCACAAAACGACACCTGCTGCTCCTGAGAATGGAACATGGGTGCACCCTTCTGAAGAACTGTAGATAGGACTTGTAGGACCTAACAAAACAACACTAGAGGAAATGGTAAGAACTGCCTCAAGGTACTCAGTCTTCCCTTGAGGCGAAACACATACTAAAATAAAAAACAACTAAAACTAGCGATGCCTCCCCGGCAACGGCGCCAAAATTTGATGCCTATCGTTGTGTGCACCAAAAATAATATTTATAAAACCAAACTACTACTAGCAAGCGGTAGTAAGGGTCGATCCGCAGGGAGGTAGGGAGATAATAGTTGTTTCTAATTTTAGTCTAAGGGTAACAATTGTGGGGGTTTGGATTGATTAATAACTAAACTAAATGTAAATAAAAATAAATAAGACAATAAAAATAAGCAATAAAAATAAAGGTGTGAACAAATAATGAAAAGGAGCTAGGATGATCGGGTCACTATAGCTACGATGGCACATAAGTCTAGGTAGGTCTCGAAAAAACAGTCGTGGGTGATGGGTATGACAAATCCTCTCGGTCCAAGTCAACTAATAGCCCCTCTCGGTCCATGCTATTAGTCCCTAGATGTCACTAATACTAACGCCTAGTGATTCTAATGCCTAAATTACATTATCTTTTGATCTAGCAATTTAGCCGTCTTAATTCATTAATTTAAGTCCTTCCCTATCTTTCGATCTACGGGTTGGTCAAAACTAAGCATCTAACAAGTCTCCGCTAGGTCTCATTTATAGATATTGCACTTAACGATTCAATGAAGCAAATCAGACACGAAGTCAGTCGATCGACCAGCTACCCTAGTCGACCGACCAACCGACTCAGTCGACCGACCAGATAAGCCAGTCGGTCGACCAAGCCCTAATCCGAGGGTAGCTATTCTAATGCCATCTACGCTATAGATCCCCTACATCCTAGCAATGGTGATTTAGCTACTCATACTTGTGATAAAAACAGCAATAATATTATCAAATAAAGCTAACGGATTCATGCTTAGATTAAATGAACAATTAACATAAAACGATAATTGGCTTTGGGAATTCTAACCTAACAATTCTATACTACGAATGACTTAAAACAGAGAGTATTAAACGAAGGAACAGAAAATACCGTAGGGAGAATTGAAGAGGAAAGATCGAAACTGAGTGTAAAGAAAGCTTTATTGACGGAAAATAATCTAAACTAATGACTATTGAATTGTATATTAAGAACTTAATGATAAAAACTGGATGATTATTCTGAAAACTAAGATTACGTTATATAGGAATAATCCTGCGTAACCTTTATTCCTAAACCTAATCACAATGGGCTTTGGAATTCTCGATCTTTTAACTTGCACATCAGCTCGTGGGGTTGTCGATCGACCACTTGTACTAGTCGATCGACCAAGAGTGCTGTACAGAATTGCATTCTGACGATTCCTGCAGCAAGCACCGATCTTAAAACAGCTGCCATTTCTTCGTTACATGGTCAAATCAGGAGTTCTACACAGCGTTGGAAAACTAACAGGATAAGCTTTCACCTCCAATTGGAATCACTTGATTATCAGCTCTAGAACTCGAGATATTGCCATTTGAAGCAGGCTGCAATATCGTGAAGTGCTCCTTTGCTTGTTAAACTCATACGCACCCATGCTTTTGCTATCTTTAGGCCTTGAAACGCGCACCAAGCTCATTCCTCGAGTCAATACTTCATGTCAAATCCTATGCTAAACACTCCGGGGCAGATTTGGTCCATTTTCCACCATATTCTTCACATTCCTACAAAATCACACGAAAAGGAAGAAATACACGAAACAAGGGAAATAGTAGCATAAACTACTCAATTGAGCTCTGAAATGCGTATAAAATAAGGTGTAAAACATCATATTTAGGACACGCATCAAACTTCCCCAAACCAAACCCTTGCTTGTCCCCAAGCAAGAACTAGACTCGATCTTAAAACCTAATTGGAACGAGTTCAATCTCAGAGTGAAATGCATCTATAAAGCCTAAACCAGTTTAATGCTACAACTAACAATCAATTAGCATATATGCGTAGTCTACGAGTTTTCGTTAAATTTCTTGTTGCACTTAAGACTTGACTTAGATTTTTGGCAAACTACTTATATTTATGAGATTTAGAGCCTATAACTGGTGTCATCTATGACCGGTTTATCTAGGAATGTGAGTAGTCACTCCTTATGAGACGTGCTATATCAATATGCATAAATATGAACTTAATCTACTTAATACCTGTATGCATTCGGTTTTGTGGTTAGTTGACACATGTGGAAGAGGTTCCCCTTTATTCATTTTACTCATAAGCCCCACAAAAGCCAAATTTACCTTTTTCGTCCCATAAGCTACATTCCATATTTAGCCTACCCTTGCTGAGCTAGTATTGGTAGTCGTTCGACATGAGAGACTTAGAAGAGAGGGCTAAGTTACTTCTTTCAACCCCTTATCCAGAGAGATTGGTGCCGACAAAGGAATATGTATCATTTAATAAATTTGAAAATATTATTCGGAGCTTAAACGTACAAGTTCCTTTTCTTGAGTTAGTTAATCAAGTGCCTGCTTACATGAAATTTATGAAGCAACTTTTGTCTAAAAAGAAGTCACTTGAAACTGTGCATTCTGTCGTACTAACTGAGGAGTCATGCTCTTATTTGACCCATACTACACCCCATAAGCTAGAAGACCCAGGTAGTTTTTCAGTCCCATGTAGTACTGGCACCTTCTCTATTGAGAAGGCATTGTGTGACCTAGGAGCTAGCATTAGCGTTATGCCTTTGAGTCTTGCTAGGAAGTTGAAATAAACTAGGTTTGCAGTTACAAACATGACAGTACAGATGGTTGATCGATCTGCGGTCCAGCCTATAGGAGTCTTAGAGGACATTCCTGTGCAAATAGGAAAGTTTTTTTTCCCTGTTGACTTCGTTGTACTAGATATGCCCTAGGATGCCCACATTCCTATCATATTGGGTAGACCATTTCTGCACACTGCTGGTGTAGTTATTGATGTTGGTTCAGGGACTCTGACCTTCATAGTGGGGAAGCACTCCATTGTCTTTGCCCAGACAACTAAGAAGAAAGACCCCATGTGGCCTGATATGCCTGTCTCTATGCCTGTTTCTGCTATAACACCTCCGCCCCAGATTGGGAGCAAATTGGAGGACGATTCTTCTGGTTTGGATATTGCAGGAGCTGGTTTGGGGAAGGAGAAGTCGCTCATTGCTGTAGCTGTGAAGGAGCCCATTGTTCATAGAGGCGGTTTGGGATGTCTTAGCTATGGCACGAACGAGGAGCCAGATGAGGAGCCCAAGAAAAAGGAGGCAGTCAAAATTTTGGAGTTAGATCTTGAGTGTGAGGAGCTAGAAGATGATGGCCATGCTTGGGAAGATGCTAGAGATGATCCATTGAGTATTCCAGTCGGAGTAGAGTGGAGTCCAGCTTCTGAGATGAGCACTGCGGAAGCTACTTCATGTAGACAGAAGCCTTGGTCGGAGATTTTCCGCAGTTTCCGTTGATCTTTTCGTTTCTTAGACTATTTTACTGCTTTTAGACTATTTATCGTTTTTTCGTGTGCGCGAGACTTTGCATTTTAATAAGTTTGCTTAGGATTTTAAATACTTTAGTCTTTTACTTTGGGTTTTGCGCAATTTTGGGCGCGTTTTTATGTGTATTTGCAGGTTCATAGACCTTGTTAGCTCAATTTATTGAGCTAATTGAAGAAATCAGAAAGTTACAGCAGGTATTTCAGTCGATCGACTGGCCAGTATGGTCGATCGACTGAGCGCTACAGTTCCAGGAGCTTCTGTTCCTGTCACTCTGGTCGATCGACTGGGTAAGGTGGTCGATCGACCATTGCCCGCTGCTGTACCTATTCACGACCATTCCCCTGCTGTGTTTGGTCGATTTGCGGAGTTGAGGGAGTATTTTTCTCCACTTTATTTTTCGATTCATTTCTGTTTTCTTCCGTTTCCTTATCTTGCACATAATTTTGCGTTTCATAAATTGCTTTCTCGGAATTACGCACGATACTTTTGCTTCTTTTCAGGTACTTATTGGTAGCACTGCTGGCTACTGAAACCTCCTAGCTCACGCTGGTTTGGGGAGGTTTCCTTTTGCTGCGCTTAAAGTCTTGTGAGTTTCCGAGTCCTTTTCATGTCTTATTTAATTAATTTGTCGCAAATTCCCGTTTCCCTTTTATTTCATTATATGATTTTGCACAATGGGGACATTGTGTGATTTGGTTTGGGGAAGGGTTTTGCACTGCATTCATATGTTTTATTGCATTTCTGTTTCACGTTTATTGCATTTGAGTTTGCATTGTTTTATTTCATTTCCTATATATATACAGAAAATTTCAAAAAAAAAAAAATTTGAAAATTTTCGAAAATTCAAAAAAATGCATGTTTATTTTAGCATATAGGTTTAGTCGGAACAGTAGTATTTCAATGATGACATTGCATTTTCAGCTGTTTATGCCTAAGCCTTGCTTAATTGACATGTTATTAGTAGAATCACAAATGCATACCCACGAGTTTTTGTTAAAATATTTGCTGGATTATAGACTTGACCTGAAATTTTGGCAACCTACTTATAATTTCTAAGGATTAGAGCTCATATAACTGGTGTCATTTGTGACCGGTTTCATGTAGGATTGTGAGTAGTTACTCCTTGCATATCATGTATCATTAATTTGCACATTCATGAAATTCAATTGCTTTTTGCCTGCATACATTCGGGTTAGTGGTTGGTGTCACATGCAGGGAGGTGCTTACAATTTCCCCTTTATTTCATTTTTTACACATTGAACTCCACGTTAGCCAAATTTGCCTGCTGACCCATAGCTACATCCAAATTTAGCCTGCCTTGTCAAGCTAGTATAATGTATGCTTTTGCGGTATATAATTTATTCTGCCAAGTTTGGTCTGTATTGCGTTATCTGGAGATGGTAGAAAAGAAAGAAGGAGGATGAAAAGAAAAGAATTGGAAAATGAAAAAAAAAACGTGAAAAAGAAAGAAAAGAGAAAAAAAAAAGAAGTTGAAAAATTCAAAAAAAAAAAGAAAGAACAATGTTGAAAGAAAGAAACCGTGAAAGGAAAAGAGGTTGTTTGTAGACGGTTTCACTCCTATGCTTTATTTACATTTATTGAGGAGTATTTTCGGTTCGATTTGGTGAGTTTTGTGCCAAATGAAAGGCACATGTCCTTAATCCTATAAGTGAGTTGGAAATGGATGTTTTCATATGGTTTTGTCTAGGTACTAGCTTGGCCGCCTAGACCTCCACATTTCCGTAAATGTTTTGCCTTTTCTTACCCATTACCTCACTTTACCATAGTTTTGTAAGCCCTCGGCTGTGACAGGACCTTGTTTGGTTGGAATGTATGTACGGTAGTTAGAATTGTCTATCATATTAGTTGCATGCATGTTTATGTGGGTCGTAGTCTAGGGGAGCGGCTATTTCTTTTATTCTCTTACAACTCGATTATCAAACTAATATTATTACTGACAGGCAGATGCAATTAAACTAATATATTATCAAAATTTGATACCCGTCGTAAGGTGTCAAAAATAATATTTATAATTCCAACTACAACTATTGATAGCGGTAGCAGGGTCGAACCACAAAGAGGCATATGCAATTATTAGTTGTCTAATTCTAGTCTAAGGTAACAGTTATGTGGGGGTTTGTTTGAATTGTTCTATATCTAAAGGCAATGAAACTAACGAAATGTGTGAAATCAAAAATAAAAAGGGGTACTAGGGTGTTCGGTTCACTGTAGTTTCGGCGGCAATATACTAGGTAAGTCTAAATCAATCACGTGAGACGGGAAAATAAGAAGTCCTCTCGGTCCATTCTTAACAGGTAGCATCTTTCGATCTAGCTACAGGTCCCTAATATCACTAATACTAACTTTCGTCCTGAAAAGTGACTAAAATGTCTAAATTAACTTATATTTCGACCTCATTAAGCTAGTCGTCTTAATTAGGTAGTCTATTTCCCTCCCCTATCTTTCAATCTTATTGGGTAAATCAAATACTAAGCATTTAACTAGTCGCATGCATTCAATTCGTCAAATATAGCAGCTTAATTAATTAAAACGAAGGTAATCTCAGCGTGGCCAGTCGATCGACCAGGGAGCCCAGTCGACCGAATGCAAAAGTAAATTGTATTGAATGATTAAAACTTTGAATGCCAAACCCTAATTAGTTCCCTAATAACTGAATGATCATCATGAAAAACAAAAGCTACGTTATATAGGAATATACGTAACACTTATTCCTGAAACCTAACTACTGAGCTTCCTATTTCTCGATCTCTTAATTCACGCAAATCAGCGGCTTGGGCGATCGACCACTGAGGCCGGTCGATCGACTGAGCTATCGCTGAACAGTAGCTTCTGTAAGTCGTTGGTTGGTCGATCGACCATGATGGCCAGTCGATCGACTGGTTTAGCTGATAGTCCGCTTCTAATTCTTCATAAAATTGTCTTTGGGGCCTCGAAATGCGCACCAAGCTCGTTCCTTGAGTAAATACTTCACGTCAAATGCAATGCAAGGTACTCGGGGACGGATTTAGCTTGATTTCCGCTGGATTCTTCACATTTCTACAATAATGTACAAAAACACGAAAGTAGACGGAAATAGGGAGTATAGTAGCATAAACTACATAAATGAGCTCTCAATTGCGTGTAAAATGACGTGTAAAACATCATATTTATGACACGCATCAAACTTCCCCAAACCAAACCCTTGCTTGTCCCCAAGCAAGAACAAGACTCGATCCTAAAAATCTAATGAAACGAGTTCAATCTCAGAGCGAATTGCAAACTGTATAGCCTAAACCAATTTAATGTAACAACTAACAATCAATTAGCAATGCGAATCATGCAAACGAGTTATGAAGTCGTTGAAAGCCTGCTGAACCGTCAACTGTAGGGACTTATCAAATCGGACTCTCATGGGTCGCTCATATCACACATAAGCACATGTGAATAATGTAAAGATAGAAAGAATTCATTTTGTAGTGACTCTCACCTAACTGCGACCTATAAGAACATGCCTGCAATCTAATTTGAAAATAATCTCTACAACCGTACATATGCATTCCAACCGAACAAATGACCATGACACATGCCGAGGTAAATATGGATATGTGAGGTATGGGTAAGAAGAGGCTAAACATTTATGGGAATGTGGAGGTATAGGTGATCAAGCTAGTACCCAAACAAAACCATATGACAACATCCAACTTCTTGCTCAAAATTTCAACAGTAAACCCGGTGCTAATTATCAAGCACAAATCTCACAATCTCCGAAATAATCAACTCCCCATAAGATACAAATGCAACATGGGAGCAAAAATCGCCACTAAATAAAGAATTGAATTATGCGAATTAAGTTTTTTTTTCTTTCCCGGGCTTCAGTCGATCGATCAATGAGGCCAGTCGATCGACCGTCCTTTATAGTACACATGCGTTTCTCTTTCTTTTTCGAGTCATTTTTTTTTTTCAATTCTATTTTTTTTCTTTCTTTCCTTCCTTTTTCATCTTCCCAACATCATCTCAAAATGAGCATTAGCCACCAAAAACAAAGTAACAACCCCAAGAACATAAACTACTAGCTTGACGAGGGCAGGCTAAGTGTAGGATGTAGTAACGGGACAAAAAGGCTGTTTTTGGCAGTGTGAAGCTTATGGGCAAAATGAATAAAGGGGTGACCTCTTCCACATGTGTCAACTAACCACGAACCGAATGCATACAGGTATTAAGCATATTAAGTTCATATTTATGAAAATTTATGTAGCATGTCTCAAACGGAGTTCTACTCACAATCCTAGATAAACCGGTCACAGATGACACAAGTTATAGGCTCTAATAACTCAGAAAATGATGTAGTTTGCCAAAAATCCAAGTCAAGTCTCAAGTTCAGCAAATAATTACCGAAAACTCGTAGACTATGCATATGGATTCTACTAATGACATGTCAATTAGCAAGGCTTAGGCATAAAACAGCTGAAAATGCAATGTCATCATAGAAATATTACCGTTCCGACCCGACCTAAATGCTAAATGAAACGTGCAATTTTTTGAATTTTTTTGAAATTTGTCAAATTTTTTGAATTTTCTGCATAAATAAGAGAAAGTAAATAACAATGCAGGACAAAATGTAAACGTGAATGCAAGCAAATGAAAGGCAACGCAAATCTCTTCCCTAAACCAAATCGCACAATGTCCCCATTGTGCCAAATCATGTAATGAAATAAAAGGAAAACGGGAATTTGCGAAAATTAACTACATAAGACAAGAAGTAAGGACTCGGAAACTCACAAGACTTTAAGTGCAGCAAAAGGAAACCTCCCCAAACCAGCGTGAGCTAGGAGGTTTCAGTAGCTAGCACTGCTACCAATAAGTTCCTGAAAAGACAAACAAAAAACCGCACGTAATTCCGAGAAAACAATTATGAACCGCAAAATTATGTGCAAAATAAAGAAAACGGAAGAAAATAGAAGTTAAGCGGAGAATAAAGTGAAGAAAAGACTCCCTAAATTCCGCAAATCGACCAAACACAGCAGGGAAATGATCGAAAACAGGTATAGCAACGCTGGGCGGTCGATCGACAACATCACCCACTCGATCGACCAGAGTGAACTGGAACAGAAGTTCCTGGAATTCGCAGCTCAGTCGATAGACCATAGGAGGCAGTCGATCGACTGCAAAACCTGCTGTAAGTTCTGATTTCTTCGGATTAGCTCAATAAATTTAGCCAACACTGTCTATAAACCTGCAAATACACATAATAATGCGCCAAAAATTGCGCAAAACCCAAAGTGACAGTCTAAAGTGTATAAAATCCTAAGTAAACTTATTAAAATGCGAAGTCTCGAACACACCAAAAGCGATAAATAGTCTTAAAGAGCAATAAAATGTTGTATGAAAAAGCCTTAATCAACTAATAGTTGATCAAGAATGGCCACGGAATGGCCCACTTGCTCGGCTCCTGGCTACAAGAGGTAGCCTCTATAGTGCTCATCTTCTCAGCTGCACTCTTCTCAACTCCAACATCCGCAGCACTCAATGGATCAACATCTCAGACTTCTTCCCAATCAATGACCTCCTCTAGCTCGTCAGAATCAAAATCGGACTCCGTCGCTTTGACTGGCTCATCATCGGGCTCCTCATCTGTGCCATAGCTAAGACATCCTAAACCGCCTCTTTGAACGATTGGCTCTTTCACAGCTGGAGCAACATGCGGCTCTTCCTTCCCCAAACCACCTTCTGCAATATCCAAACCAGAAGAATCGTCCTCTAATTTGCTCCCAATCTGGGGCGGAGGTGTTATAGCAGAAACAGGCATAGAAACAGGCATATCAGGAAGCACAAAATAGGATTTCTTTTCAGAAACCGTATTACAAGTGACAGGCCACATGAGGTCTTTCTTCTTAGCTGTCTGGGCGAAGACAATGGAGTGCTTCCCCACTTTGAAGGTCAGAGTCCCTGAACCAACATCAATAACTGCACCAGCAGTGTGCAGAAATGGTCTAACCAATATGATACGAATGTGGGCATCCTCGGGCATATCTAGTACAACGATGTCAACAGGGAAAAAGAACTTTCCTATTTGCACATGAATGTCCTCTAAGACTCCTATAGGCTGGACCGCAGATTGATCTGCCATCTGTACTGTCATGTTTGTAACTGCAAACCTAGTTAATTTCAACTTCCTAGCAAGACTCAAAGGCATAACGCTAATGCTAGCTCCTAGGTCACACAATGCCTACTCAATAGAGAAGGTGCCAATGCTACATGGGACTCAAAAACTACATGGGTCTGCTAGCTTATGGGGTGCAGTATGGGTCAAATAAGAGCATGACTCCCCAGTTAGTGAGGCAGAATGCACAGTTTCAAGTGACTTATTTTTAGACAAAAGTTGCTTCATAAATTTCATGTAAGCAGGCACTTGATTAACTAACTCAAGAAAAGGAACTTGTACGTTTAAGCTACCAATAACATTTTCAAATTTATTAAATGATACCTATTCCTTTGTCGGCACCAATCTCTCTGGATAAGGGGTTGAAAGAAGTAACTTAGCCCTCTCCTCTAAGTCTCTCATGCCGGCATCAATGGATTTAGGCTGAAAATCCACTACCTTCCCTTTGTTGTAGCTTGACCCTTCCTCAGACCGTCTCAAAAATGAACCATTAATCGTCATCGAGTCATACTTTGGAACCGGAACTGACCCATCAACATTTGGGTCTTGCCTCAATATTTTCAGAGTAGTCGTACTCCGAAACAAGTGGTCCCTCAAGTTATATGGCATTGGAGGACGAAAAGACTCAATATCAGCAGCGCTGTCAGTCGATCGACCATGTTGGTCAGTCGATCGACTGACTTCTATAGGACCAGAAGCTACTGTATCTCGCGGACTGGTCGATCGAATGGGTATATAAGTCGATCGACCGATATACCTGGTAATCGTCTTTTTCCTTCCACTGTTCGTTCCAGCCTTCTTCTTACTTGGTTCCGCCTCATCTTTTTCAGTGACATCCTCGACCATGGCGGGCCCATCAAGGGTAGACCCACTCCTCAAGGTAATTGCATTTAAGGTCTCCTTTTGATCAGTCTGAGTCGGTAAATGTCCCGGAGCTGGAGTTGTATTCTTGCTAGCGAATTGGGCAATTTGGCTCTCTAACATCTTCATCCCGGCCTCTCTAGCTTGAGACTCTTTCAGCAACAAATTTTTTAATTCGGCAAATTCGGACCCTTGGGACTGCTGCTGCTGCTGAGGGACATACGGAGGCTTTTGATATGGCTGCTGCTGCTTATGAGGGGGCACATATTTCTGCTGCTGCTGCTGCTATGGAGGTTGAGTCTGATTCAAGACATTTTGGCTACTCCACCTCAAGTTCGGATGGACATTCGGCTCATAATAAGTGTTTGTCTGCTTATAATGTTGAAAGACAGCACAAGACTCATAGGGATTAGGACAGTTGTCTGAAACATGTCCTTCTCCTCCACATCTCTTGCAGACGAAAGGGCCGTCTGAAACAGCATTCACATGATAGATCCCTGCTTTTGAAGCTCCTCCCAACTCGTATTTATCAAATCTCGCCGTAAGTGCCTCTAATGCAGCTACAGAAGGGGATTCAGCACTCCTCCTTTGATTTCCCCTGGAATTTCCATACTCAGCTTTATGGGTGGCTAAGTCATCAATAATTTTCCACCCCTTAGTCTCTCCCACATTCTCCTGGAATCTGCCATTAGCTGCTGCATCCAGGATAGCCCTATGATCGTCATAAATCCCATTATAGAATTGATTGCATAGGCTCCATTTTTCGAACCTAAGGTGCGTAATAGTTCGCACTAACTTCTTGAAATGTACCCATGCCTCATGAAAGATCTCATCCGGGCCCTGTTTAAAGCTCATGATCTGAGCTCTAATGGCATTTCTCTTTGAGGCAGAGAAGTATTTCTTGTAAAATGCCAGGGCCAGGGACTTCCAATCCGTGATCCCGTTAGCAGCTCGATCCAGGTCTTTGTACCACTCCCTTGCAGCATCACGGAGAGAGAATATGAACATGGTCTCCTTAACCTGGTCCTGGGTCACACCGGTTTGTGGGGATATGGAACAACAATAATCAATGAAAGTCGCCATATGCTTAGCTGCATCTTCATTTGCAGCTCCCCCAAATTGGTTTCTCTAAACCAAGTTGATATAGGATGGTTTCGGCTCGAATTTTCTGTCCGTCCCTGGTAATGCGAATCCCTTATAGAGATTCTCAGCGGTCGGCTCAGAGTGACTGGCTATACTCGCTTCTTCAGCCATGTCTAGAGATGTGACAGTCTCAGTTGATGAAGTAGAATAGGAGATGAAGGTGGATCCTCTTCAAATAAATCGTTCTCGTAGTAACTAGACAGAGTACTCAGCTCTTTCGCTATCGGCAATACTCTAGATGATCGTCTCAACTCACGCACCGTCTTCTCAATCTCAGGATTGAACGGCAGTAATTCACCACCTTGTGACCTGCGCAAAAGAAGAAACTACAAGTAGAATATGAGAATAGTTTAAGGAACAGATGCCCCTTAAACTAAAAGAAAGACTAACAATAAAACAACTAAAAATTTTAAACAATTGCCTCCCCGGCAACGTCGCCTAAATTTGATACCCGTCGTAAGGTGTCAAAAATATTATTTATAATTCCAACTACAACTATAGATAGCGGTAGCAGGGTCGAACCACAGAGAGGCAGATGCAATTATTAGTAGTCTAATTCTAGTCTAAGGTAACAGTTGTGTGGGGGTTTGTTTGAATTGTTCTATATCTAAAAGCAATGAAACTAAAGAAATGTGTGAAATCAAAAATAAAAAGGGGTACTAGGGTGTTCGGTTCACTGTTTTCGGCGGCAATATACTAGGTAAGTCTAAAACAATCACGTGAGACGGGAAAATAAGAAGTCCTCTCGGTCCATTCTTAACAGGTAGCATCTTTCGATCTAGCTACAGGTCCCTAATATCATTAATGCTAACTTTCGTCCTGAAAAGTGACTAAATTGTCTAAATTAACTTATCTTTCGACCTCATTAATCTAGTCGTCTTAATTAGGTAGTCTATTTCCCTCCCCTATCTTTCGATCTTATTGGGTCAATCAAATACTAAGCATTTAACTAGTCGCATGCATTCGATTCGTCAAATATAGCAGTTTAATTTATTAAAACGAAGGTAATATCAGCGTGGCCATTCGATCGACCAGGGAGCCCAGTCGATCGACCATGGTGCGATTTAGGTCACTATTCTAATACCGCCTACTTCTACGGATTCCCTACATCCTAGCACGGGGGGGGGGGGGTAGCTACTCATACTTACGATGAAAACAACAATAAAATTTACGAATAAAGCTACTGAATTCATGATTAACTTTACTAAATAAACAACTAGCATAAAACGATAATTTGGCTTCTGGGAAACTATTCTAGCAATTCTAATCTATGAACAAATAGAGCAATAAAACTGAAATAAGAGCAGAAGAATACCGTAAAAGCAGGAAGGAAGATCAAAAACCGAATGCAAAAGTAAATTGTATTGAATGATTAAAACTTTGAATGCCAAACCCTAATTAGTTCCCTAATAACTGAATGATCATCATGAAATACAAAAGCTACGTTATATAGGAATATACGTAACACTTATTCCTGAAACCTAACTACTATGGGCTTCCTATTTCTCGATCTCTTAATTCACGCAGATCAGCGGCTTGATCGATCGACCACTGAGGCCGGTCGATCGACTGAGCTATCGCTGAACTGTAGCTTTTGTAAGTCGTTGGTTGGTCGATCGACCATGAATGCCAGTCGATCGACTGGTTTAGCTGATAGTCCGCTTCTAATTCTTCATAAAATTGTCTTTGAGGCCTCGAAATGCGCACCAAGCTCGTTCCTTGAGTAAATACTTCACGTCAAATTCAATGCAAGGTACTCGGGGACGGAATTAGCTTGATTTCCGCTGGATTTTTCACATTTCTGCAATAATGTACAAAAACACGAAAGTAGACGGAAATAGGGGGAATAGTAGCATAAACTACATAAATGAGCTCTGAAATACGTGTAAAATGGGGTGTAAAACATCATATTTAGGAAACACATCAAATACCGTAAGAAGAATTGCAGAGGAAAGAACCAAAGCTTAATGCGAAAGGTAAATTTTATTGACGAAAACTAAACTAAACTAATGAATATTGAATTGTATGTTAAGAACTCAAGGATAAAAACTAGTTGATAGATGCTGAGGAGGAGTTACGTTATATAGAAACTATCACGTAACCTAATCCTCATAACCTAATTACAATGGGCTTCTAACTTCTCGTCTTTTAATTCCCGTCAGATTAGCGGTTTGGTCGATCGACCAATGGACCGGTCGACCGACTGAACTGTACTGAACAGTAGCTTCTATAAGTCGTGCTCTGGTCGATCGACTGAAAACACTAGTCTATCGACTGCTTCATCAGGTAGTTGCTCAAAAAGCTTCGTAAATTCGTCTCTCGAGCCTCGATACGCTTTCCAAGTTTGCTTCCCGAGTCTTTACTCCATGTCAAATGCAATGCTAAGTACTCGGGGGCGGATTCGGCTTGATTTTCGCTAAATTCTTCACATTTCGGCAATATTACACAAAAACACAAAAGTAGACGGAAATAGGGAAAATAGTAGCTTAAACTACACAAATGAGCTCTGAAATGCGTATAAAATAGGGTGTAAAACAACATATTTAGGACACGCATCAAACTTCCCCAAACCAAACCTTTGCTTGTCCCCAAGCAAGAACTAGACTCGATCCTAAAACCTAATAGAACGATTTCAATCTCAGAGCGAAATGCAAACTGCAAGGCCTAAACCAGTTTAATGCTGCAGATCAACAATCAATTAGCAATATGAATCATGCAAACGAGTTATGAAGTCGTTAAAAACTGCTGAACCGTCAACTATAGAGACTTATCATCATGGACTCTCACGGGTCGCTCATATCACACATAAGCACAGGTGAATATATGTAAAAGATAGAAAGAAGTAATTTTGTAATGACACTCACCTAACTACGACCTATAAAAACATTCATGTAATCTAATATGAAAATAATCTCTACAACCGTACATATGCATTCCAACCAAACAAATGACCATGACACATGCCGAGGTACATATGGATATGTAAGGCTATGGGCAGGAAGGGGCTATGATAAATTTGGATAAAAACAGAGTTAAAAGCCATGCTAGTAACTAAGGGAACCAAATTATAACAACATCTAATTTCTTGCTCAAGATCAATCGAAACGGTGTTAATGATTAGCACAAATCTCATAATCTCCATAATTAATCAGCTCCCCATAAAATCCAAATATAACATGGGAGCGAAAATCGCCACCTAACAAGACCTTAAATTATGCAATTTTGTTTTTTTTTTCGAATTTTCTTTTCTTTCGCTACTGCAGCAAGCGGTCGATCGACCAAGTGGGACGGTCGACCGACTGAGTCTTCTTTATTTTTCGAATCATTTTTTTTCTTTTTTTTTTTCTTTTCTTGTCTTGTCCTTTTTCATCTTCCCAACATCATCTCAAAATGAGCATTAGCCACCAAAAACGAAATAATAATCCCGAGAACATAAACTACTAGCTTGACAAGGGCAGGCTAAATGTAGGATGTAGTAACGGGACAAAAAGGCTATTGTTGGCAGTGTGGAGATTATGGGCAAAATGAATAAGGGGCGGCCTCTTCCACATGTGTCAACTAACCACGAACCCGAATGCATACAGGTATTAAGCAGATAAAGTTCATATTTATGCATATTGATATAACATGTCTCATAATGAGTACTACTCACATTCCTAGATAAGTTGGTCATGAATGACACCAGTTATAGGCTCTAAACCTCAGAATTATAAGTAGTTTGCCATAAATCCAAGTCAAGTCTCAAGATTCAATAAGAAATTTAACGAAAACTCGTATACTATGCATATTGATTCTACTAATAACATGTCAATTAAGCAAGACTCAGGCATAAACAGATGAAAATGCAATGTCATCATTGAAATACTACCGTTCCGACTCAACCTATATGCTAAAATAAACGTGCAATTTTTTTGAATTTTTGTAATTTTTGAATTTTTTTTTGAATTTTTGAATTTTCTGTATATATATAGGAAAATAAACAACAAATGCAAACTGAAGTGCAATAAACGTGAAACAGAAATTCAATAAAACATATGAATGCAACGCAAAACCTTTCCCCAAACCAAATCACAAATGTCCCCATTGTGCAAAATCATGTAATGAAATAAAAGGTAAACGGGAATTTGCGATAAAATTAACTAAATAAGACATGAAAAGGAACTCTGAAACTCACAAGACTTTAAGCGCAGCAAAAAAAGGAAACCTCCCCAAACTAGCGTGAGTTAGGAGGTTTCAGTAGCCAACAGTGCTGCCGTAGGTACCTGAAAAGAGACAAAAGTACCGCGCGTTATTCTGAGAAAACAATGTTGAAGCGGTAATTATGTGTAAAATAAGGAAACAGAAAAAAACAGAAATGAATCGGAGAATAAAGTGGAGAAAAGACTCCCTCAACTCCGCATAACGACCAAACACAGCAGGGGAATGGTCGTGAATAGGTACATCAGCGAGAGATGATCGATCGACCATACCACCCAGTCGATCGACCAAGGTGACAGGAACAGAAGCTCCTGTAACTTTAGCGGCCAGTCGCTCGACTGGGTATGTCAGTCGATCGACTGATATACCTGCTGTAAGTTTCCAATTTCTTCGATTTAGCTCAATAAATCGAGCTAATAAGGTCTATGAACCTGCAAGTGCACATAATAACGCGCCCAAAATTGCGCAAAACCTAAAGTAACAGTCTAAAGTCTTTAAAATCCTAAGCAAACTTATTAAAGCGAAGTCTCGCGCAAACCAAAACAATAAAAAAAAAGTTCAACAAAAGCAATGAAACGTCTTTACAAAAGTCTTAGTCAACTAATAGTTGATCAAGAATGGCCACGGAATGGCCCACTTGCTCAGGTTCTGGCTATAAGAAGTAGCCTCTACAGTTCTCATCTCCTCAGCTGCACTCCTATCAATTCCAATATCCGCAGAACTCAACGGATCAAAGTCTCTAACATCTTCCCAATCAATGACCTCGTCTGGCTCGTCAAAATCCAAATCGGACTCTGTCACCTTGACTGGCTCCTCATCAGGCTCCTCATCAATGCCATAGCTAAGACATCCTAGACCGCCTCTTTGAACGATTGGTTCCTTCGCAGTTGGAGCAACGAACGGCTCTTCCTTCCCCAAACTATTTCCTGCAATATCTAAAACAGAAGAATCTTCCTCCAATTTGCTCCCAATCAGGGGCGGAGGTGTTATAACAGGTGTAGTCATATGGGCAGGCATGTCAGAAAGCACAAAATAAGATTTCTTCTCAGAAATCGTATTACAAGTGACTGGCCACATAGGATCTTTCTGCTTAGTTGTCTGGGCAAAAACAATGGTCTGTTTCCCTACTTTAAAGGTCAATGTCCCTGAGCCAACATCTATAACTACACCAGCAGTATGCAAAAATGGTCTACCTTAAATGATAGGAATGTGAGCATCCTCGGGTATATCTAGTACAACGAAGTCAACTGGGAAAAAGAACTTTCCTATTTGCATATGAATATCCTCTAAGACTCTTATTGGGTGGACCGTAGATCGATTAGCCATCTGTACTGTCATGTTAGTGACTGCAAACCTAGTCAATTTCAATTTCTTGGCAAGACTCAAAGGCATAACGCTAATACTGGCTCCTAAATCACATAATGCCTTCTCAATAGAAAAGGTGCCAATATTGCATGGGACTGAAAAACTACCTGGGTCTGCTAGCTTATGAGGTACAGTGTGAATCAAATAAGAACTTGACTCCTCAGTTAGTGCGACAGATTGCAAAGTATCAAGTGACTTCTTCTTAGACAAAAGCTGCTTCATAAATTTCGTGTAAGCAGGAACTTGATTAACTAATTCAAGGAAAGGAACTTGCACATTTAAACTACGAATAACATTTTCAAATTTGTTAAACGATACCTGTTCCTTTTTCGGCACCAATCTCTCTGGATAAGGGGCTGTAAGAAGCAACTTAGCCCTATCCTCAAGGTCTTTGATACCAGCATCAGTGGACTTAGGCTGAAAATCCTCTACCTTGTCCTTGTTGTAGCTCGAACCTTCTTCAGACCGTCTCAAGAAAGAACCATTAATCGTCATTGGGTCGTACTTTGGAACCGGAACAGACCCATCAGCATTTGGATCTTGCCTCAATAATTTTGGAGTTGTCGTACCCCGAAACAAGTGGTACCTCAAGTTATCTGGCATTGGAGGACGAAAAGGTTCACGATCAGCAGCATCCTCAGTCGATCGACCATGTTGGCCAGTCAATCGACTGACTTCATCAGAACCAGAAGCCGTACTGTTACGCGGACTCGTCGATCGACCGGGTATGTCAGTCGATCGACTGATATACCTGCTGATCGTCTTTTTCTTGCTACTGTTCATCCGCCCTTTTTCTTGGTTGGTTCCGCCTCATCTTTTTCAGTGACATCTTCGTCCATAGCGGGCCCATCAAGTGTAGACCCTCTCCTCAAAGTGATCACATTTAAAGTCTCTTTCTGATCCGGCTGCGACGGTAATTTTCCCGGAACTCGAGTTGCACTCTTGCTAGCCAGTTGAGCGATCTGAGACTCCAACATTTTCATCCCGGCCACTCTAGCTTGAGACTCCTTTAGCAACAAATTTTTCAACTCCGTAAAATCGGAGTTTTGGAACTGCTGCTGTTGTTGTGGGACATACAGAGGCTTTTGGTATGGCTGCTCCTGCTTATGAGGGGGCACATAGTTCTGCTGCTGTGGAGGTGGAGTCGGATTTTGAACATTTTGGCTACTCCACCTCAAGTTTGGATGGACATTCCGCTCGAAATAAGTGTTTGTCTGCCTATAATGTTGAAAAGCAGCACAAGCCTCATAGGGACAGCTGCAGAAATCTGCAACATGTCCTTCTCCTCCACATCTCTTGCAGACGAAAGGACCGTCTGACATAACATTCACTTGATAGATCCCTCCTTTTGAAGCTCCTCCCAACTCGTACTTATCAAATCTGGCCGTGAGAGCTTCTAATGCAGCTACAGAAGGGGATTCAACGGCTCTTCTTTGATTACCCCGGGAATTTCCATGCTCAGCTCTATGGGTGGCCATGTCTTCAATAATCTTCCACCCCTTAGTCTCTCCAACATTCTCCTGAATCCTGCCATTAGTTGCGGCATCCAGTATAGCCCTCTAATCATCATAAAGCCCATTGTAGAATTGATTACATAGGCTCCATTGCCCGAACCCATGGTGCGGAATAGATCGCACCAGTCTCTTAAAACGGACCCATGCCTCATGAAAGTCCTCATCAGGGCCATGTTTAAAGCTCGTGATCTGAGCTCTAATTGCATTGGTCTTCGATGCAGAGAAATACTTCTTATAAAATGCTAGGGCCGAGAGAATTCCGTCGGTTATCCCATTAGCGGCTCGATCCGGTCTCGGTACCACTCCCTAGCAGCATCACGGAGTGAGAATATGAACATTGTCTCCTTTACCTGGTCCTGGTTCACACCTGCTGGTGGGGGTATAGAACTGCAGTAGTCAATGAATATCTCCATATGTTTAGCTGCATCTTCATTTGCAGCTCCCCCAAATTGGTTTCTCTCAACCAAGTTGATGTAAGACGGTTTCGGTTCGAATTTTCTATCCGTCCCTTGTAATGCGAATCCTTTATAGAGATTCTCAGCTTTCGGGTCTGAGTGACTGGCTATACTTGCTTCTTCAGCCATATATGGAGATGTGACGGTCTCTGCTGAAGAAGTAGAAGAGGAGAAGAAGGTGGATCCTCCTCAAATAGCTCGTTCTCATAGTAACTGGACAGAGTACTCAGCTCTTCCTCTGTCGGCAATACTCTAGATGATCGTCTTAACTCACGCAAAGTCCTTTCGATCTTCGGATCTAGTGGTCTCAATTCACCACCCTGTGACCTGCGCATAAGAAGAAACTACAAGTAGAATATGAGAGAAGTTTAAGGAACAGATGTCCCTTAAACTAAGAAAAAGACTAAAATAAAAACAACTAAAAATTAAACAATTGCCTCCCCGGCAACGGCGCCAAAATTTGATACCGTCGTAGAGTACCAAAGATAAATTTATAAGTCCAAACTACTACTATAGCTAGTGGCAGTCAGGGTCGAACCACAGAGAGGCGATGCAATTAATAGTTGTCCTATTTTAGTCTTACAGTAACAAATGTGTGGGGTTTTGTTTTGAATTATTCTGTATCTAAAGGGCAAAAACTAAAACAAAGTAAAGAAATGAGCAGTAGCTGAAATCAAATATTAAAAGGGGTGCTAAGACGGTCGGTTCACTATAGTTTCAGCGGCAGTACCCTAGGTAACTCTGAAACAATCATCTAAGACGGGAAAATAAAAGGTCCTCTCGGTCCACTCTTAACAGGTAACATCTTTCCATCTAGCTACGGGTCCCTAATATCACTAATGCTGACTCTCGTCCTGAAAAGTGATTTACAGTCTAAATTAACTTATCTCTTGATCTTATTAATTTTGTTGTCTCAATTAAGTACTATGTCTCCCTCCCCTATCTTTCGATCTTATCGGGTCGGTCAATTCCTAAGCATTCAACTAGGCGCGTGCACTCGATTCATCAAATATAGCAATTAAATTAATTAAAACGAAGTTAATCTCACGGGAGCCAGTCAATCGACCAGGTAGGCCAGTCGACCGACCGTGGCGCGATTTCATCCTTCCTATTTTATGCCGCCTACACTACAGTTCCCCTACATCTTAGCACGATGGGTTTAGCTACTCATGATGAAAGTAATAACAGCAATAAAATTAACTAGTAAAGCAAACGAATTCATACATAAATTAAAAAAATAAATAACTAACATGAAACGATAATTCGGCTTTGGGAGATCTAAACTAGCAAGTCTAGCTACGGAGGAATTTTAAAGCAATAAACTAAACAAAGAACAGAAGAAAACCGTAATAAGAATTGCAGAGGAAAGAACCAAAGCTTAATGCGAAAGGTAAATTTTATTAACGAAAACTAAACTAAACTAATGAATATTGAATTGTATGTTAAGAACTCAATGATAAAAACTAGATGATAGATGCTGAGGGGGGGTTACGTTATATAGAAACTATCACGTAACCTAATCCTCATAACATAATTACAATGGGCTTCTAACTTCTCGTCTTTTAATTACCGTCAGATTAGCGGTTTGGTCGATCGACCAATGGGACCGGTCGACCGACTGAACTGTACTGAACAGTAGCTTCTGTAAGTCGTGCTCTGGTCGATCGACTTAAAACACCAGTCTATCGACTGCTTCATCAGGTAGTTGCTCCAAAAGCTTCGTAAATTCGTCTCTCGAGCCTCGATACGCGCACCAAGTTTTCTTCCCGAGTCTTTACTCCATGTCAAATGCAATGCTAAGTACTCGGGGGCGGATTCGGCTTGATTTCCGCTGAATTCTTCACATTTCTGCAATATTGCACAAAAACACAAAACTAGACGGAAATAGGGAAAATAGTAGCTTAAACTACACACATGAGCTCTGAAATGCGTGTAAAATAGGGTGTAAAACAACATATTTAGGACACGCATCACTCGTATTGGCATATGATTAATTAAATAATCAATTAAGAGTATTTCCCTATAGGTATGACCTAAGGGGATCAACTGATCACCACCGTCGCACGACAGTAATGTCAAACTCTAGTCAGCCAATCATTACCGATATGTTTGGACCAATTGACTGTAAAATATTACATCCCACATGTATTCTTAAAATGAGATTTAAACATGTGATCATCATGATCGACAGTTGTGATCGCATTATTGTCGGAGGACACTTATTCCAACAATCTCCCACTTGTCCTCGACAAGTGTGTGTCACCAATTCTCTTGTCCTATTACTATCTCCCACTCAATGCAAGGTGTCTTTCACGTCGTACTTGCAAGTGATCTTATCGAGAGTGGTTTCCTCGATCCGGAGAATAACTGATTGACTGGAGTTATCTACCATAGATACCTTCCGAGCGTGGCCACGCATTTCCAGTTCATTACTTCTCGAGTGGCCCTGAGATATTGTTTTAACCTTGACAAGGGGGTGGCCAATTCCTATCGCACTATTCCCTTCGACTAGCCACTGCCATAATAACCCAAAATATGCCCATTTGACCCCATTTACGAAGGTCATAGTAACATAAATCAAAGTTAATCTGAAACTGTGCCACCTTAGGCGAACAGTCTTTAGTCAAAAGAATCGACTCATTAGAATACTATAGTAGCTCTCGCCACGACCAGGCTATATAAATTTCCCAGAACTCTATAAGCGGTTGATGCGTGTCTAAAATATG
Organism: Silene latifolia; assembly: GCF_048544455.1. Taxonomy (NCBI): domain Eukaryota; kingdom Viridiplantae; phylum Streptophyta; class Magnoliopsida; order Caryophyllales; family Caryophyllaceae; genus Silene; species Silene latifolia. The sequence continues at coordinate 373,607,432 of NC_133538.1, forward strand.
ATGTTTCACACTTTATTCTACACGCATTTCAAGAGCTCAAATGTGCAATATATGCCAATATTTCTCTATTTTCCTCTACTTTCGTGTTTTTGTACGTTATTGCAGAAATGTGAAGAATTCAAATGGGGAAATCGAGCCAAATCCGCCCCCGAGTAATCTGCATTGCAAATGACGTAAAGGAATTGCTTAAGGAACGAGCTTAGTGCGCGATCCAAGGCCCAAAGACGAATCCACGAGAATAAAGCGATCAACTAGCAGCTCAGCGATCGATCGACTAGACTCATCGATCGATCGACCAACTATCGGATCCGAAGCTACTTTTACAGAGATCCGATCGATCGACTTTCTGCTTAGTCGATCGATCGACCACAGCTATTTTTGAGGCGAGAATTAAAAGATCAAGGAACTCAAAGCCCATTGTGTTTAGGTTTTGGAATAAGATGTTACGTATATTTCCTATATAACGTAACCTAGATCATCAGTTTATTATCAAGTCTTTTATTCAGAATTTTACATCAAGTTTTAGCATTAAGTTTTCATTCAAGTTCTTTATCGAATAGTTAGGGTTTGGGATTATTGTGAGCATCGGAATTTCGGTTCTTATTAATCAATCTTTCCCCTGCAATTGGTATTCTCCTGTTTACTTTCAGTTCATTTATTTTGCTAATAGATTAGAATTGCTAGTAGATTCCCAAAACCATCTTCATTATTGCATGTTAATTGCTTCCTTTCCTGTTTTAAGCATGAATTCAGTAGCTAGTTTTATCGTTTATGTTATTGTTTCTACCCTTAGCATGAGTAGCTAAATCTATAGTGCTAGGATGTAGGGGAATTGTAGCATAGGCGGCATTAGATTGAACGGATCGGACTGAACCAGCGTGTCGGTCGATCGACTGACATTGTTGGTCGATCGACTGACTTTGTAAGGTTATCCTTCGTTTTAATTGTTCTTAATCTTGTATTTAACAAATCGAATGCATGCGACCAGTTAGATACCTTTTTTGTGACTGACCCATTAGATCGAAAGATAGGGGAGGTTATTAGACCGTCAATTAAATCGACTAGGCTCGTGCTAAGATCGAAAGATAGGTATAGTTTAGACCATTAGTCACTTTTCGGGACGAGAGTTAGTATTAGTGACATTAGGGAACTATAGCGAGATCGAGAGATGCTATCTGTTAAGAGTGGACCGAGAGGACCTCTTTATTTCCCGCCTTACACCGTGTTTGATTCAGACCGACTTAGTTTGCTTTGCCCTTAGAAGCTATAATAACCCGACCATCCTAGTACCCTTCTTTTATCTGTTTAAATCTTTCATTTAGTTTATTGCCTTTATTTACTATTAGCTATAGATCAATTCAAACCAACCCCCATAATTGTTACTTTTGACTGATCATAAATCAACTAGAGTTTACAACTGCCTCCTTGTGGTTCGACCCTGTTACCACTAGCCTAGATTAGTCTTAATAGGAGATTATAAATTTTATCTTTGGTACTCACAACGACGGGTATCAAATTTTGGCGCCGTTGCCGGGGAGGCAATAGTCCTAACTTTAGTTGTTTTTATTTTTAGTCTTTCTTAGTTTAAGGGACATCCGTTCCTTAAACTTGTCTTAATTCTTTTGTAGTGTCTTCTTATGCGCAGGTCACAGGGTGGAGAATTAGTACCGTTGAACCCTGAGCTTGAGACATCCTTGCGCGAGTTGAGGCGAACACGAAGAGTATTACCGACAGAGGAAGAGCTGAGTACTCTGTCAAGCTATCACGAGAACGATCTGTTCGAAGGAGACCCACAGTCTTCACCCGTTTCCACTTCTTCAGCTGAGACAGTTGCTTCTCCGGAAATTCCAGTCATGGCCGAGGAAGCAAGTATAGCTAGTTTTACTGAGCCGACAGCCGACAATTTATACAAGGGTTCGAATTAAGGAGATGCCAGGAAATTCGAACCAAAGCCTAACTTACATTACTATGGTCGAGAGAAATCGGTTTGGGGAGCTGCAAATGAAGATGCGAAGAAGGCATATGGAGACCTTTATTGACTCTCGCTGCTCCATACCCCCACCACCGGCGTGACCCAGGATCAAATCAAAGAGACCATGTTCATCTTCTCTCTTTGTGATGTCTTTGCAAGGGAGTGGTATAGAGATTTGGACCGGACCGCTCAAGAGATCACTGATTGGAATACATTGGCATTAGCGTTCTACAAGAAGTACTTCTCTGCTTCAAGGACGATCGCTATTAGAGCTCAAATCACGGGCTTTAAACAAGGGCCAGATGAGAATTTCCACGAGGCATGGGTCCGATTCAAGAAGTTAGTGCGAACCATACCGCACCATGGGTTTGAAAAGTGGAGTTTGTGCAATCATTTTTACAATGGGTTGTACGACGATCGAGGGGCCATTTTGGATGCTGCAGCCAATGGAAGATTCGCTTGAAAATGCTGGGAGCAACCAAGGGGTGGAAGATCATTGACGATCTAGCTACCCACAAGGCCGAATATGGGAATTCGAGAGGGAACCGGAGGAGAGCTGCCGAATCCTCTTCTTTTTTGCACTTGAGGCTCTCACCGCGAGATTTGACAAGTATGAGCTAGGAGGAGCTTCTAAAGGTGGGATATACCAAGTCAATCTTTGTGTCGGACGGTTCCTTCATCTGTGAAAGGTGTGGAGTTGAGGGCCATGTCTCGAAAAATTGCCCCACCCCTTTGAATCTTGTCTTTGCCTTTCAACACTATAGGCAGACAAACACCTACTACGAGCCACCGCATCCGAACTTGAGTTGGAGAAGCCAAAATGTCCAAAATCCAACCCAACATCCGCCACGACAGACCCATATGTCCCGCCTTATCAAAAACAACGAGTACCGAAGCCTCCTTATGTGCCGCAGCAGCAACAATCACAAAACTCTGAGTTCTCCGAGCTTAAGAATCTGTTGCTAAAGGAGTCCCAAGCAAGAGAGGCCGGGATGAAGTTACTAGAGAGCCAAATTGCTCAACTGGCTAGTAAAAGTAACACTCGAGCTCCCGGACACTTACCCACTCAACCCGAACAAAAGGAGACCCTAAATGCCATCACTTTGAGGAGTGGGTCCACCCTTGATGGTCCTGCCATGATTGAGGATGTTGTTGAGAAAGATGAGCCTAAACAAGTCAAGAGAAAGCTTCAACGAACAAATCAAAGAAAAAGACGTCGCCAGGCATTTCATCGATCGATCAAGTACCTAGTCGATCGATCAAACACGGGTTCCGGAGCTTCTAGAATCGCATGCAACCTTGATCGATCGATTGAGGATGTTGGTCGATCGACCAAAATCACTGCTGATGTTGAAGAATTTCGTCCTTTAATGCCAAATAATCTACGAGACCACTTGTTTCGGGGAACCACCGTCCCGAAAAGTTTGGGGGCAGACCCGAATGCTGATGGGTCAGTCCCGGCTCCGATGTTCGATCCAATGACGGTCAATGGTTCTCATTTGAGACGGTCTGAGGAGGGGTCTAGCTTCAACAAAGAAAAGGTGACAGACTTTCAGCCTAAGTCCAAGGATACCGGCACACGCGACTTAGAGGAGAGGGCTAAGGTACTCCTTACGACCCTATATCCGGAGAGACTCGTGCCGACGAAGGAACAGTATCTTTCAAGAAATTTGAGAAAGTTATTCGTAGCTTAAATGTTCTGTACCCTTCCTTGAGTTAGTTAACCAAGTGCCAGCATACACTAAATTTATGAAACATTATTGTCAAAGTAAAAATCTCTTGAACATGTTCACACTGTTGCGTTAACTAAAGAGTCTTGCTCCTACTTGTCTCACACGCCTCATAAATTAGAAGACCCTAGCGTTTTCATTTCCATGCGGATAGGTACCTTTTCTATCGAAAAGGCATTATGTGACTTAGGAGCTAGCATAAGTGTCATGCCCTTGAGTCTAGCTAGAAAGCTTAAGTTGACCAGGTTTGCAATAACTGAGATGACAGTTCAGATGGCTAACCGATCTGCGGTCGAGCCTATAGGAGTTCTAGAGGACATACCCGTCCAGATAGGGAAGTTTTTCTTCCCTGTTGACTTTGTTGTCCTTGACATGCTTGAGGATGACCATATTCCCATTATTTTGGGTAGGCCATTTATGCACACTGCTGGTGCAGTTATTGATGTCGGTCTAGGAACCTTGACCTTCAAAGTTGGGAAACATTCTATCATTTTTGCCCAACCTGCTAAAAAGAAGGACGCCATGTGGCTCATTACTTGTAATACGGTCTCCGAAAAGAGATCGTACTTTGTGCTTCCCGAATCAACTCGTCCCTATTACTATGCTGTGTTAACCCCTCCGCCCCGGATTGGGAGCAAGAAGGAGGAAGAATCTTCTATTTTAGATAATGCAGGAGCTGGTTTGGGGAAGGAAGAGCCGTTGGATGCTCCAGCTGCGACAAAGCCTATCATTCAAAGAGGAGGTCTTGGATGCCTAAGCTATGGGACTGATGAGGAAGTGGAAGATGAGCCAGCCAAGGTGAGATGGGCTGATCTGGATTCCGACGATTCCGAGGGAGTCCTTGATTGGGGAGGTGACGGCGATCGGTGAGCTCTCCGACTGTTGAAACTAAGAAGGGTGCAACCGATAAGATGAGCACCATTGAGGCTACCTCTAGTAGCCAGAAGCCGACGAAGTGGGCCATACCGTGGTCCTTCTTGATCAACTACTAGTTGATCATGCTCGTTATAAACTTCATTCTTTTTGCTTTGTTAAGACATTTTTATTGCTTTTGTGTGCGCGAAACTTCGCTTTTATTCTTTTTGCTTAGGATTTTTAAGCACTTTAGACTTTGCCATGGGTTTTGCGCAATTTTTGGGCGCGTATTATTGTGCTTTTGCAGGTATCTAGAGCTTGTTAGCTCAAATCATTGAGCAATTACGAAGAAATAAGACGCTAGAGCAGTGTTTTCAGTCGATCGACTGGCACCATTGGTCGATCGATCAATTGCGGGTTTACAGAGCTCTTGTTCATGCCCATATGGTCGATCGACTTACCTTCTTGGTCGATCGACCACTCGTTTACTATATTCGTTTACGACCTCTCCCCTGCTGTGTTTGGTCGATATGCGGACCTAAGGGAGTCTTCTACTCCACTCTATTTTCCGTCGAATTATCTATTTCTTCTATTTGTCTCATTTGTGCACAACTTTTACGTTTCAAAATTGTTTCCTTCGGTCTTATGCGTGGTTTTCAATTGCCTTTTCAGGTCTTTATCGGTAGCACTGCTAGCTACTTTGAAACCTCCTAGCTAACGCTGGTTTGGGGAGGTTTCCTTTTTGCTGCGCTTAAAGTCTTGTGAGTTCCATATCTTTCCTTTGTGTCTTGCTTATTTACTTTATCGCAAATTCCCATTTCTCCTTTCTTTCATTACATGATTTTTCACAATGGGGACATTGTGCGATTTGGTTTGGGGAAGGGTTTTGCGTCGCACTTCATTCACTTGCTTGCATTCACGTTTACTTTTTGTTTTGCATTGTTTATTTCATTTCTTTCATATATACAAAATTTCAAAAAATTGAAAAAATTTCAAAAAAATTCCCATAATATGCACGTTTATTTTAGCATATAGGTCGAGTCGGAACGGTAGTATTTCAAGGATGATATCGCATTTGCACCTGTTCTGCCTGAGCCTTGCTTAATTAACATGTTATTAGTAGAATCATATATGCATAGTCTACGAGTTTTCGTTAAGTTATCTTGCTTGAACTTGAGACTTGACTTTAATAATTGGCAACCTACATCATATTTACGAGTTATTAGAGCCTATAACTGGTGACATTCATGACCAGTTTATTTAGGAATGTGAGTAGTACTCCTTATGAGACATGTTTCCTTAATTTGCATAATTATGAATTTGATCTACTTAATACCTATATGCATTCGGTCTGTGGTTTGTTGACACATGTGGTAGAGGTTTCCTTTTCTCGTTTTACCCATAAGCTTCACACTGCCAAAAATATCCTTTTTGTCCTATTTACTACATCTTACACATAGCCTGCCTTTGTCAAGCTAGTAGCCTAGTTTTTGGGATTGTTACTCGTTTTTGGTAGCATTGGCTCTTATGAGATTTCGTTGGGAGAATGAAAAAAAAAAGTAAAGAAAGAAACAAAAAAAAAAAAAAAAAAGATGGAAGAAAAATGATTCGGAAAAAGAAAAGAAAAAATGTCATGTACTGTTCAAAGCAGTCGATCGACTGCTCCTTTTGGTCGATCGACTGAAGATCCGAGGAAGAAATTAATTCGCATACTTTAATCCTTATCTTTTGGCGATTTTTTGCTCCCATGTTTTATTCTTATTTTATGGGGAGTTAGTTGATTACTTTTACATCTGGAGATTGTGAGATTTGTGCTTGCTATAGCACCGTGTTGTTTGCCTATGAGCAAGAAGTTGGATGTTGTCCTTTGGTTCCGTTAAGTACTAGCTTGATCACCTGTACCCCCACTTTACCATAAAATGTTTTGCCTCTTCTTACCCATACCTCACATATCCCATATATACCTCGGCATGTGTCATTGGTCATCTGTTTGGTTGGAATGCATATGTACGGTTATAGAGATCATTTTCATACTTTATTGCTGGAATGTCCTCATAGGTCGTAGTAGGTGAGAGTCACTACAAGATTAATTCTTTCTATCTTACAAATATATCACCTGTGCTTAATTGAGTGATTTGAGCGACCCGAGAGTCCAATTTGATAAGTCTTTACGATTGCGATTCAAATGTCTTTGACGACTACATAACTCGCTTGCATGATTCACATTGCTAATTGATTGTTGGTTGTGCATTAAATTGGTTTGGGTTTAACAGTTTGCATTTCGCTCTGAGATCGAACTCGTTCCATTAGGTCATTAGATCGAGTCTAGTTCTTGCTTGGGGACAAGCAAGGTTTGGTTTGGGGAGATTTGATGCGTGTCTAAAATATGATGTTTCACACTTTATTCTACACGCATTTCAAGAGCTCAAATGTGCAATATATGCCAATATTTCTCTATTTTCCTCTACTTTCGTGTTTTTGTACGTTATTGCGAAATGTGAAGAATTCAATGGAAATCGAGCCAAATCCGTCCCCGAGTAATCTGCATTGCAAATGACGTAAAGGAATTGCTTAAGGAACGAGCTTGGTGCGCGATCCAAGGCCCAAAGACGAATCCACGAGAATAAAGCGAGTCAACTAGCAGCTCAGCGATCGATCGACTAGACTCATCATCGATCGACCAACTATCGGGATCCAGAAGCTACTGTTGCTGAGATCCAGTCGATCGACCTTCTTGCTTAGTCGATCGACCACAGCGCTGTTTCAGACGAGAATTAAAAGATCAAGGAACTCAAAGCCCATTGTGTTTAGGTTTTGGAATAAGATGTTACGTATATTTCCTATATAACGTAACCTAGATCATCAGTTTATTATCAAGTCTTTTATTCAGAATTTTACATCAAGTTTTAGCATTAAGTTTTCATTCAAGTTCTTTATCGAATAGTTAGGGTTTGGGATTATTGTGAGCATCGGAATTTCGGTTCTTAATAATCAATCTTTCCCCTGCAATTCGGTATTCTTCCTGTTTACTTTCAGTTCATTTATTTTGCTAATAGATTAGAATTGCTAGTAGATTCCCGAAACCATCTTCATTATTTCATGTTAATTGCTTCCTTTCCTGTTTTAAGCATGAATTCAGTAGCTAGTTTTATCGTTTATGTTATTGTTTCTACCCTTAGCATGAGTAGCTAAATCTATAGTGCTAGGATGTAGGGGAATTGTAGCATAGGCGGCATTAGATTGAACACGGACTGAACCCGCGTGTCAGTCGATCGACTGACATTGTTGGTCGATCGACTGACCTTGTAAGGTTATCCTTCGTTTTAATTGTTCTTAATCTTGTATTTAACAAATCAAATGCATGAGACCAGTTAGATACCTTTTTTGTGACTGACCCATTAGATCGAAAGATAGGGGAGGTTATTAGACCGTCAATTAAATCGACTAGACTGTGCTAAGATCGAAAGATAGGTATAGTTTAGACCATTAGTCACTTTTCGGGACGAGAGTTAGTATTAGTGACATTAGGGAACCATAGCGAGATCGAGAGATGCTATCTGTTAAGAGTGGACCGAGAGGACCTCTTTATTTCCCGCCTTACCTGTGTTTGATTCAGACCGACTTAGTTTGCTGCCGCCGAAGCTATAATAACCCGACCATCCTAGTACCCTTCTTTTATCTGTTTAAATCTTTCATTTAGTTTATTGCCTTTATTTACTATTAGCTATAGATCAATTCAAACCAACCCCCATAATTGTTACTTTTGACTGATCATAAATCAACTAGAGTTTACAACTGCCTCCTTGTGGTTCGACCCTGTTACCACTAGCCTAGGTTAGTCTTAATAGGAGATTATAAATTTTATCTTTGGTACTCACAACGACGGGTATCAGCGGTCATAAGGCCCGACAAAGTGTTCCTAACAGTCTGCCTATGTGATCGACTAGTCATCTCACATGACTCTATGGCACTTGAACTTGCCATCAATCACATCACACTCTAGTCACTGCGAGACGTCACTTCATATAAGTGACTATGGGCAAATACCATGTTAATCCGGGTTCACTTTAATGGGGTTCAATATTGTCTCTACAACCCGTTTGGATGTAACAAAGTATAAAAGGAGTTTTTAGATTAAAAACTCGAACAACAAATGTGATTATGAGATATGAATAGTCAATACCTGATTACTACTTCATATTTTTATAATCCATTTTCATCATATATGTAATTGTACATCTCAATTCAATTGAAATGACATATGACATGACTCATCATGTTAAGCCTATGAGAAGGCTTTGGTTAGTAGATTTTATCAACTTCTTGTACCTTACTCAACCTTACTACATACTCGGTTTCCTTTGTAATGTATACATTTGCATTATAAAACTTTCTGAGTACGTGTCTAGATCCAATCTAGACATAAGCTCTCCAGTCATAGAATAGCTCCCATTGTTTTCACAGTGTGCGAGACCCATCCCTCTCGCACATCTCATGATCACAAGTGTACTCAATTTCCGTAGTAAATATCTCTCATTGTTTTTTATTGCCTAAAACGATTCTAGCAAATCTATTTCTAAAATAACATAGCCACAATGGTTCCTTAACCATCTTCACGTGTTTTGAATATGGTTTTGTCTGAAACCTTTCGCAATCTCAATTGTCATTCATGTAACACCGTTACACAAATTAGTGTATTGCATCAAAACACTTAACTTTGCATCTTTAATGCTTCTTCAAGCACTAATAATAATCAATATGGCTATTTGGTAACTATTACTTAAATTCGATTTTGAAACAATTCATCATACTCAAAGTATATGAAGTGTTATACATCATTACTTATTTAATTGATCCGGCAGCGGAAGGAAAGGGAATCAATCAAATATATTCAACTTGATTGAACTAGTCATGAACCTTATCAACATAAGACTTCTTATTTGACGCTAATATCATGTGGATTTATCTCCATAAATTTGGATATTAAAGATGTATTATTTATCTCCAAGTCTTAAATCATTCCCAATGATCAATATGTCATCCACATATTAGACTAATTAAAATTACCGTAACTCCCACAAAAGTTTATGTATAAACACAACTTCTCGACCTATCGAGAAAAGTTTTATAACATGATCAAAACATTGATTCCAACACATTGATGTCCTACTTAAGACCCTCTCTTAAGTTTCACATTATCTTAGGATTGCAAGAATCTACAAAACTCAAGACATGTATTGAATACATTCCTTCCTAATTAAAGAAGTCGGTTTTAGTTTCACTCTCTATATGTATATCATCATAATGGAACACAATCCCTAAGAAGATCCAAATAGACTTAAGCATTTCAACTAGTGCAAAACCCTTTGCCACCAATCAAGCTTTGATATCTAACAATTCACTTGGAATTTATTTCGGATTTTCATGGCTTTAAGCCTTGTATTGAGTTGTGACTTAAACACTCTCATGTAAGTCATATGTTCATTACTTTCCAGAAGTAATTAACTTGAATCAAACAATTTCTTTGTAAGTTGCAAGCTCTTTACTTTCTAAAAGTAACACTAATTCATCATCTTCAACAAGTGATGACTTTAACCTCCTAGATTTTGAAGAAACAACGTCTTACACAAAACGTCTCATGTAGCCAAGAAAGACCAGTTTCTTGCGACATAACATTCTTTGTGGCTCTACAAAACGTCTCATGTAGCCAAGAAAGACCAGTTTCTTGCGACATAACGTGGCTCTGCAGTAATTTCTCCCACTCTGTCTTCTAGAAATAAACTTGTATTCTAGAAAGACAGCTTCACGAGCCACAAACTCGTGGTACTCGTGATTATAGTAAGGAAAAATGAGCATTTGTTTCTTTTGAAATCTTACAAACATGGTACCCTACCATTTCATATCTCATATGATTCGTTTTAGATTTAGTGGAAAAATAATTTAGACAAAATGATAAAATCCCCATAAGGATCAAGTAACTCAAAGTAACTTGATTGAAGTCCAAACCATATCGAATAGTGTTTGATTTCTTTATCCAACCACACATTATCCCATAATGCGTGATAAGAGAGATTAATTTGTGATACTATATCACATTTTCTTTGGCTTATATCAAAGTCTTCACTTTGATAATTCCATCACGACTAAATCGTGATTCCTGGAACTCTTTAAACTTCTTCAAAGATTTATCTATTTACCTTATTAAGTGAACAAATTAGTGTCAACTTAAATTGTTCGTAAAAGAAAATGATCAACCTATTCTGGATCAATGATTTACATCCTCGATCTTCTTTTCAACCAAAAGGCACGAGACATCTTGCTTTGAATACAAGATACGTATATACCATAAGATTAACAATCTAATGGTTCCAAGATTACTCGATAACTCTTTGCGTTCATCATTCCAGAATTTATAGTTTAATGTTGGCTTACCAATTTCAGTTTTGCATCATCTACATGATATATCATTCTACTCTGGTTTAGAATATAATCACCTTGATAATGGGCTAGCCATACATCAAATCGTGGTGTATAGGGTCACAAAAGTGAAACCTCTTTTGTACCTTAACAAAATTATATTCTTATTTAGAGTTTATTCACTTAATAGTCATAATTAAGGTATAACTATAAACCCTAAACTAGATTGATTACACAATGACTCTATCTCTCAACATTATTTGATGCTAGTCGTCATATTATAATCATCTTATGTATCGAATACCATGATGAAAACCTCGACTGGTTTCTAATATTGACGAAGTAGTACTAGCAAAATTTATGTTAATCAAATAAACATTTAAAGAAGAAGGTCCCATTAGATGTCCCACAACTAACTTGTTGATTCTTCAATAATTTGGGGTAGTTTCCTTTCTAGCGTCCAACAATTAAGACAATGGAAACTTTATCGGCCGGGATTTATAGGTTTAGTATCGTTATTCTCAATAACTTTACTTTTAACATTACCTTGTATCAATTCCATTCTAATTTTACTTCTTTGAACCTCGTCCTTTTCTTAACGGTTAAGAGAATGCTCCCACTTCTTTCAATGAGTCTTCAATTCATTCGTTTAGTCTTAAAACATTCATTGAAGTGGTTGCGGTATTTTGGTCAATTTTGATTTCCAACAAATCTAGTTACCAAAATGATGTAATGTTTTAAAGAACTTACCTCAATTAAGCATATGAGAAGTAATTCATTGTAAGTAGATATGTTAGTCAAGAATCATAAACCCGTTTGATCACAAATAACTTTTATCTATACTCTTCACAAGAGATCCTTATAATGGATAATACGAGGTTTTTAGAAGAAGATTTAAATTTTGTCTTTAGTTACAATGTTTAAATGGAGATTTGAACTAAAATCGAAATGATATCGTATATAAATTGAGGTAAAGAAATAGAACAATATGATAACGGAATAATGAAAACAAAACATTTATCGTTATAATAATACTTGTAAATAATTTAACAAGATATGAGCATTTATATAGTGACCACTACCCAACTATAATAAATGATTCCAAGATTCAAATTCATATTAACTTGGGCACGGTAGGGCCGATTCATCCCTTATCAATATAACTCGGTGAATTAACTCTTTAATCTATTCTACTTTTAGAACTCTGGGTCGATAAAATTACATTAATATTTATCTTTAGCCCAAAACACATCCGGCAATGGTCGAGAATACTTTTGTTGAATTCAACCCAAATTTCGAATAAATGTGTCCATGATCCAAATCCACATCAACTTGGGCACGGTAGGGCCGATTCATCCCTTATCAACATGAATTCGGTGGATAGACATTTATCACCCACTTCCCCCACGTAACAAGGTTTGTACCCCGGTATGGCCGAGCGCACTCCCTCATGAAATAGGTTTCATGGTTTCTACTTTTTGGTAAGGCTAAGTCTCAATTGTTTATTTTAGCTAGAGGTGATGTCAATTTATTATCTATCAAGTTTTAAGTGAACTAAAGCGGTGAACTACGATAATTGTAATTGACACGGTCGATAAACTCGATTTAGAATGCATGTTTAGTTATGGCGATTTAGCGATGCATGCAACATATAAATAAAATGCAAAGCATTGAAATAAAATCCTAGTATGGCCTTCCTAAAATAGTAAATCTAATAAACTATTACATATTCGGAAACAAACTCCATTGGTCCCTTGAACTTCGGTCTTGGCACACACTTCAAGGCAACACTTTCTTTGATGAATCGCCTTCTCGAATGGCACCGTCTTCAAGGAACACCGGAATAATTAAATTAAAAAATGAATTACATAATTTCCTATTATACATTTGTAATTAAAAATAAAAATAAATCTATTAAATTACAAAACGGTGATATGAGATCACAATAATTACAACCGAATCGATATTCCCATATATTTCGGGTAATACCAATTAAAACTAAGGCCATACTAAGTAAAATTACAAAATTTAAAAAAATTACATAAAATTAAAATATGACAATCATAAATAAAATGCAACATTATAATATGTATGAACATGCTTAATTTTATGCTAAATCACCTTTAAAGAGCCAATATCGTATATTTATCGGTTTTTATGGATTTGCGTGATTATAACTTGTTAAAATCACAATAATTACATAAATTCATATTCGTGTACAAGTTAATTACCCTAACCATCTTAGGACTCAAAAATTAGTCTCCTATAACATTTTGACAATAATTAAACTTGATTTCTTAATATTGTTCATAAATGGACCTAAAAATACAAAATTATGCTATAAACTTCAAATTAAATCATAAAAATTTCAAATAATTTCAAAATTTGAAATTTAGTCTCATGAACATTCTGGAAAAATACCATGACACTCATAATGCTCAAAACTTAGGTTAAATATTTCGAAAAATTATCGAGAAAAACAATGTTGCGGTTTAACGGTTTTAACAAATACGACCATAAAAATATGAAAAAAATTATTTTCATCAACCTTTCAATTTTAGATCTGAAATATATGATAAAATGCAACATGTGACGTTTTTGCTTTAGTCATGAAGTATGTTTTAGCATTATTACTAATTGTAGTCACTATTTATGCGATTTTTTATCAAAAATTCATAAATCATGCATAAAGACTTCCTTATGGCCAAATATTTTACACACATCTTGTAAAATTGCATGTGACAACATACTAAATTTCCACGACCAGGTTCGAAATATAACTCATATTAACCTATTTACCCATTTAAATACGATTTTAACTTAAAAAATCCATATTTAGAGCAAAACAAGTCATTTTAACATGAAAATTTACAGGCCATCAGTAGATAATATATGTAAAAACATATCCAAAAATCACTGAAAAATTAGATGTTTAGCTATTTTTCGTCCAAAAATGACATTTTTATCATAAAAATCACATTTTAATGCTAATAATATATAAAATGAACAATAAAATCCATAAATAAACCAAAATGTCCTAAAAATCACTTAGGATCAGAAACTTCTAACATGTAAAGTTTTTTTTAGGTTTATCTTCATAAATCCAAATTAATTTGTTTTGTATGTTAATCATATAACTCGGAAAAACTATAAACCGATTTGCATGCAAACAACCTAAGGCTCTTGATACCGCTTGTTAGAATTTATTAATCTCATTAATTTAAAATATTCATATATGAAATGATTTATTTAGTCATAAAATAAATGTTAGATCTTATGCATGCAAACTAAAATAAGATAAGAGAAGAAATCGTCTTTCTTACTTTGGGATTTCGGATATAAGGGCACCAACATGATCTCCTTCTTGTTAGTTCTTGAGCTTCCTTATAATGGATGTGTTGGAATATGTGTCCTCCGACAATAATGTGATCACAACTGTCGATCATGATGATCACATGTTTAAGTCTCATTTTAAGAATACATGTGGGAAGTAATATTTTACTGCCAATTGGTCCACACATATCGGTAATGATTGGCTGAATAGAGTTTGACATTACTGTCGTGCGACGGTGGTGATCAGTTGATCCCCTTAGGTCATACCTAAAGGATAATAGTTTTAATTGATTATTTAATTGATCGTATGTCGATACGGGTTAATTAAATTACTTAAAATTGACGGACGATTTTGGAAGTAATATTTACGTGTCTCATTGTAATTTGATTAAATAAGATACGGTCTAAGTAATCGAATTGTTTTATTGCTTAGATGAAATTATTGTTTACGGAAACAATTGAAACTGAATGAACAATTTATTATAAATACAAGATTTTGTAATTTATAATTAGTAAAGCGTTTTGGTACAAGTAATTGTTAATTACTATGTCGATTTTTACATGACGTGTTTTATTAATACGTTAAAAATACATGACAATTTTACATGACTTGTGACATGTGACAAATTGATAAATTGACAAAGATAAAAATACATGAAATTTTACATCACTTGTGACATGAGTATGGTGTTTAAATTATGTTAAACTATTTGAGTGGAAACAAAATAACTACACCTAGCTATAGCCATGCAAGCCTATGTTTTCTTGGATAGAAAAACTTGCCCATACATTGGCTCCCCATCCCTCCTTCTCACCGGTTTTTGAAAGGCCTAATAGAGTTTTTCTCTCTTATTATTAATTCATACTTCATACAATATTTCGAGTGTAAGAAATAGAAAAGATCTCTAAGAAAATCTAGAGAAATAAAAACTCCAAAATCTTCCTCTCTTGGCCGAAATACAAGAAATAAAAACAATAATTTTTGTTCAATTTTATTAAGATTAATATTGTTCTAGTATTAATAATATTAGTCTTTTAAGAGGTTATCTTGGGTATAATTCCTTGGGAGGGATTCTAAGCTTGAATCCTTTGTTCATCCAATATTAGGAAGCTCAAGAACAAGTGAGTAGGAGAACTCATTTGTGCCCATATATCTGAAATCTCAATGTAAGGAAAACGATTTCTTCTTTATCCTTATTCATGTTTGCATGCATAAGATCTAAATTAATTTTATGACTAAATTAATTATAACATATTTGAATATGTTGAGTATAATGAGATATAGATTTCTAACAAGCGGTTTCATGAGCCTTAGGTTGTTTGCATGCAAATCGGTTATTGTTTTTCCGAGTTATACGATTAACAAACAAAACTTACAAATTTGTGTTTATTATGATATATCACGAAATTTATTATGCATGTTAAAGTTTCTGGTCCTAAAATGTATTTAGGATATTTTGGTTAATTTATGGATTTTTATTGTTCATTTTATATAATAATGGCATTAAAATGTGATTTTATGATAAAAATGTCATTTTTGGACTAAAATTAGCAAACTCCGATTTTTCCAGTGGTTTTTGGATATGTTTTCACAAATATTAACTCTTGATGACCTATAAATTTTCATAATTGTATGAGTTCTTATGCTCGAAATATGGATTTTTCAAGATAAAATCGAATTTAAATGGAAAAATAGGTTAATATGAGTTATATTTCGAATCTGGTCATAGAAATTTAGTATGTTGTCACATGCAATTTTATGTGTAAAATAGTTGGCTATAATGAAGTCTTTATGTGTAACACTACGGATTTTCTTTGGTGACTACTCGGCCGAGTAGTGCTATTGTTATGAGTTGTTTTGGTTCTGCCGATGAATACTCGGCCGAGTATAGTGAATACTCGACCGAGTAGAGGATACTCGGCCGAGTATAACTTTACTCGACCGAGTATTCGGTCTGGCGAGTATTATTTTGACGGCTTGATTAGGGAGCGTTTAAGATTTATCTTATATCCCGCGTCAGTTTTCAAAACATCATTTCTACTTCATCATTTTACGTTAACCCTAATCCCTCCCTAATCACTCCCTAATCATCCCATTGCCTTGTTGTTTGCGAAACCTTCGGAGTCCTTACGTACAATTCCTCATCCTACTGTTGGTAAGTTTTATTCTATGTTGTTTATATTTATTGGGGTTACTGTATATTTACGGAATTGGGAATATGGGGGTTGTGCAATGTGTAATTGTGTGATATGATTATGGTATAGGAGAATACTTCGTAGAGGAGCCTTTCTGAGTGTGCAAGTTCATTTCCACTGTTGATTTCTAAGGTAGGGTTTCCTACTCAGTTTACTGTTACTGTAAGACATGTTGTTGTGATTATTGTTATCTGTTGATCATCGGAGTATGGAGATTGTTGTGATGATGTTGGTGTAAGGGTGTTGAGATGGCCGTGATATCTTGTGATTGTGATTGTGGTGGAGTCACTTGCGGGAGTGGCTTCACACCCTAGTTCGCTCTCCGTGGAACCCGCCACGGGAGGGGATGTGCACATTAAGGGACAGGGATTGTTTGTCGCTCATTGAGAAGCTGGACTAGGTGGGATCGGCTGCGGTCACCCACTGGCGGCGTGGATTACCTGTTGCGATGGTTAATCTGGCAGGACTACACACTTTGGTGTGTAGTCGGCTACAGTATGTGAACAAAGATTAGAAGTGGAAGATGATCAGTTGATTGTATCGTTTGTCTGTCTTATATTGTTTGAGTAATACTGACCCCGTTGTTGTTTGAGGAATCTGCGGTGATCCATTCGGGGATGGTGAGCAGGCTTGACAGGTATTGCTAGTGTGAGCTTGGGGACTGTCTTGGGAGGAGTGCCATCACGAGTCATAGCATCACCGTCTGAGTCTTAGTTGGATTTCTTTTATTGTCAGACTTTGAAGTTGTATTTTGTTAAAACAGTATTTGAGTTTGGTTGATGTAAACATTACACTTTACAGTACTTTAATAAATGTGTTCAGTTCAGACGCTTTTTGATATATACTAACCTCGGGTAACCGAGATGGTAACACACTTTCATGGTAGGGTGGTCCTGGTAAGGCACCTTGGTATGAGGGGGTGTTACAAAGTGGTATCAGAGCCGAAGATTCCGGCACCTAAACAAATGAATATAATGAACCTAGGGAGTCTAAATAAAATGAACCCGGGGAGAGTTGTTTGGAGCTACCGCAAAAACTCGGGAGACGTCCCGGAGTCGCAAATTGGCCCTCACTAACTCGAGCCGGTAACATGGGGAAGTGTGATGAGAGCTAGGTTGTGTATGTACATGTATGTGAAGATGCATGTTGGTAAAAGTTGATAGTTGAAAGTATGTGTGTTGAAGTTCGAAAATGTTGTGATGGGAGGAATGGTGGATGTGACGGGTTGTGAATGTTGGTCATGTTGGATTTAGCATATGTATGAATTGTATGCTGATATGATTCTAATGTGGCATTAAAGTTCTTGATATATGAATTTTATGCTGATGTGATTATGACATGGCATTTAAACTCGTAATATTATGCGTTTGCTGCGGGGAATAGTGAACATGATAGAGGAACTTTATACTGTATACCCGTCTATTTTGTGACTCGGCCGAGGAGGGCAGGTACTCGACCGAGTAGGGAGCACTCGACCAAGTAACCAAGAGCTCGACCGAGTATCGATTTGCAGTGAGTAGCAGTAGCTACTGTATGTGACAACTCGACCGAGTAAGAGGTATACTCGACCGAGTAGTGGCTACTCGGCCGAGTGTTGTTTTACTCGACCGAGTGTTGTTTTTGAGTTTTTGAAGTTCACTTCTGGAGTCGAAATACTCGACCGAGTATCTAGGATACTCGACCGAGTAGTCATTACTCGACCGAGTATGTTGGTATACTCGGCCGAGTGTTCTTTTGGCGGAGGTTACTACGTTTTGAGTTGTAGGCTTTTGTGTTTATGTTTCCGTGTTTCTTGTCAGTTCAGTATGCCACCCAAAAGAACTCCCGCGCAGATCCAAGCTTCTAAGATGACTCTTGATGAGGTTGCTCGTATGATTGAGCAACAAGAGGCTCTCCTTGAAGCTCTCAAAATGTGGGAAAGGGGAACGAGAAGTCGATGGATGCAACTCAGCTCAGCATCATCATTGCTCGCTTCAACCCTCCCACATATGACGGGGTAGGTGAACCAAAGCTACTCGAGAAGTGGCACCGTGAGATTGAAGCTCTCATGGAAATGGTTAAGTGCCCCGAGGACATGATTGTTGAGCAGGTAGTGTACTACCTAAGAGGTGAGGCTGCAGTTTGGTGCCAAAATGTCAAGGAAGATGCTAGAGCTTACTACCAGGTGGAAGGAGCTATTCCGTGGTCTGGGTTAAAGAGTGCTATGAGAGAGCAGTTTGTGCCGGAGCATATCCGACACAAGATGAGATCCGACTTTGATTCCTTCACCATGACCGAGGAGATGACAGTCACTGATTACTATCATCGGTTTTTGGAGCTATCTCGTTATGTTGAAGATATGCAGCTAGGGCAGAGAGGTTTGGCTCTCCGTTTTGAGAGGGGTTTATCTGCTAAGATCGTGAGTCGTATGCCGGTAGGGGTTGCTACGACCTCAAGGAAGTATACTTGAGAGCGGGTCAAGCTGAGAGAATGGTAGATCTCTCAAGAGAGATCGATGAGAGGACTGCTGCAGAAAAGAGGAAGGCTGATGGTGGAAACAACGGTCAGCCAACAAACAAGAAAGGGAATTTCAACCATGCTAAGGCTTTTTCTGGTGGAGCTGGTTTCTCGGGAGGATCTCGTGGTTGGGGAAAGAATGGGGGTCGGGCTGTGAGTGACAACTCCAACCTTACTTGCTTCAACTGTGGTGGGATAGGCCACAAAAGACGGGAATGCACGAGCTACCTGCGCGGCACTGGTTCAGGAGCACGGTCAGGGAATTTTTCTCAGGGGCCGACTCAGAGTTTTGCTAGTAACCGACCGGGAGGTTCATGGGGCAACAGACGTGGACAGGGCAACCAGGGCGGTTACAACCGTGGTGGTGGTGGATCTTATCAGCGCCAGAACAATAGCGTCACTTAGGATTCGGCAGCCAAGCCAAGTACCTCCAATGCTTCAGTTCAGGGTGGAGGATAGAAAAATAGTGGAAAGCTCTTCATGATGGACAAGCAGGAAGCACAGGATGATGCTCATGTAGTTACCGGTACCTTTTTGTTCATAACGTACCGTCCTTTGTTTTGTTTGATTCTGGGGCTACACATTCGTTTGTGTCTAAGAGTCATGCTGTGTCTATGGGTTTGGAAAAGTTTGAGGTTGTAAAAGATGATGTATTCATATCTTCAGGGGAGTCTGTGTCGTGTCTCAAGCTGTATAAAGGAGTATCCATGGTAGTTGGAGGGGTAGATTTACCAGTAGACCTATTAGAGTTTCCTATGGATGGGTTCGAGGTGATTGTCGGGATGGATTGGCTAGTTAAGTATGATGCCAGGATAGATTGTCGACAAAAGAGAGTGTCTTTAAAGGGTCCCAAGAGTGTTAGGGTGTCCTATAGAGGGTTTGTGGTAAAGCCTAAGTGTAGGTTCATAGCTGTAATGACTTTAAAGTCATGTTTAAGGAAGAAGTGTCCCTTGATTCTTTGTCATGTGAGAGATCATCGAGTAGAGCCACCGACAGCTTCTGAGATATCTGTGGTGAGAGAGTTCGAAGATGTTTTTCCTGAGGAAATACCGAGTTTGCCTCCCAAGAGGGATGTTGATTTCAGCGTGGAGCTTAAGCCGGGAACGGGTCCTATATCTAAAGCACCTTACCGCATGGCACCTAAAGAGTTGGCAGCGTTGAAAACGCAGATACATGAGTTGCTAGGCAAGGGTTATATCAGGCCTAGTGTGTCACCGTGGGGAGCTTCAGTTATTTTTGTAAAGAAGAAAGATGGGAGTATAAGATTGTGCATTGATTACAGAGAGCTCAATCGGGTCACAGTGAAGAACAAGTATCCGCTGCGGAGGATTGATGACTTGTTTGATCAGCTAAGTGGAGCAGGTGTGTTTTCCAAGATTGATCTGAGGTCGGGGTACCACCAGCTGAGGATAGCAGATGAGGATATTCCTAAAACAGCGTTCCGATCTCGATATGGTCACTAAGGATGAGAGTTTGGTGGAGTCCTCCCTAAACCACCATTTGTAAATATTTCTAACTCCCTAACTCGCATTTTAATTATTACATTGTATTTTTGTCATTCTTGGATTCTTATGCTTTGATCAAGATAATTATCATTTTTGAGAGAAGTGAGGGAGCGACTAATGATTCAATTGATGTGTAGTGCTTTAGCTTAGTGTGGGGATAGCAATTGCCAAGGCTATTCATGCCTTAGTAGTGCCCCCACAATGAAGAACACGGGATTTTGAAGAATGAAAAATGACAAGGGATATGCAAGTACACGGATGGAACTGAATCCAGGTAAAACAGGGAGAATCCGAGCGTTTTCAAGGGAATCCGCCAGTCTTCAGGCAATCTGGGCATCTTTGTAAGAATCTGCCCGTCCATCTGAACTGAAATTTTGAAATTTTGGGACTGTTGATAATTCCGAGCGTCCTGCAAAGGTTCGGTTTGGGGATATTTGATGTGACCATAATTAGAGCACATTTAGTCCCCGAATTAGCCTTGTTCCCATGCTTTTTAGTGCATATTTGGGTCATTTATTGTCTTTAGTTCTTTGTTTTGCATATTCTTTGAGGTTTTGATCCCTTGGTAGGAAAGGAGTGCAAACCTTGCATTTTCATGGCAAAATAAGGCTAAATTGATTGAATTCAATGACCAAGCATCAAGGAGAGACAATATTAGAAGGCCTTTGTACATACTATAGTAGACGGGCAATGATGAGAAAATATCCTTGCATCCCCGAGGAAATCCCCAAGGATTCTATGAAGAAAAAGGAAGAAAAGAAGAAGAAACGAGACTGCATAGCAATCCGTGCGTCTTCCCCAGAAGACGCCCGTCTCCACCACCACAATCAGTGCGTCTTCACCCCAAGACGCCCGTGCAAAAGACCCAGAAGACGCCCGTCTTCACTCCAAGACGCTCGGGCAGAGACCACCAAATCCGCCAGTCCCGTACTAAAGACGACCGGATTCTCAGGCAGACCCATTTCGTCTTCTTCAAGCTTCAAGGAAGGATGCACATATTTTTCTAGAGACCGGAGTCTCCCTAGATACCAGAGTCTTTCCAAAAAGACCGGCGTTTCCTTAAGTAAGGACTTAATCGTCATTTAAGCCCTTAGTTAACCCTAATTCATCCACCTAATCCCCACTATAAATACCCCATTAGTCTAATTAGAAGTGCATGTTCTTCTTAGCAATCTTTAATGTAGTTAATATCAATCAAATCTCTCTTTAATCTTGTAATCAACAATTAATCAAGTTTTAATACAAGTTTTATTTCCTTAATCTATCTCTTATTCATCCTTTATTTTTGGTAATTGAAGATTATTTGGGTTATTATTGTGAGATTGACAACCTCTCAATCAAGCATCAAGTACTTCTTTTATTCTTTGCTTTATTATTGGAATCATTAGTAGGTATAATTCTCTTAATCCCTCTTTAATTATTGTTAATAAATTTCATTTATTCATCATGTTTCACTTTGTTGGTATGATTGACAACCTTGCTAACATGTTCAACATGATAATGAGTGAATATTTCCTTAGCTAGGGTTAATGGGTAATTAGGGGAAACCAACATGGGGAATGATTCATGCTTAAATTAATATGCTTTCATAGTTTTTTTGCTTGCTTGTTGTGATCTCAACTCATGCACATGTTATGTTTGATGAAATATGAGCCTATGAATTCTTGCATTTTTTACCCATCACCTATCTTTTCAATAAGACTTGGAAGACATAAACCAACTCGAGTCTCATTAGACCATGCATGTTGAGTAGGGAAGACTAAGTCGACTTGTAGGTGTTGTACAATCTAATCGATTCGGCTCCGGGACCCAAACTTTCCTAGGATTGCAAGATATAAACCAACTCGATCCATCACAACAATAATTGCTTGCTTATAATTTGAGAACATGTTCGTATAATCAATTCCCATGAATCCCCTATGACCCCATGACACCCTAGTGCTTTTTATCAATTGTTTACATCCCTTTTAATTCATCTTGCTTGTTTACTTTCATTGCTATTTAGTTTAGTGATCTTCTACATCAAACCTCAATTGTGACACCCCTAAGACACCACTAGTTGCAATTGAAGTCTCATCTCAATTCCCGTCCCTTGGGATCCGACCTTTTCTTGACTCTTTACTAATTGTAGTGTTGTTTGTGAAGTTATAAATTGTGTTTTGGTCTAGGTTGTAATACCCCGTATTTTATTATCGATTGAGCGAGATAGTATTATTTAATAGCAACGTAAAGGTAATTAAATCATGTTATTATGGTAATGGTAAAAGCGTAAAGGTAATTAATTGATTCATATTATAAGATGAGTCGGGTTTATAGTTTTAGGTGGCTTTTTGGGTCAAGATGTTATAACCCATTTACCCACTTACCCATTTACCTTTTTACCTCACCAAAACCCTAAAACAAAACCCTAATTCAACCTTAAAACCCAATCCCCCTTCCTACCGTCATTTTGCACATCATCATCATCAACCTCTTTTCTTCCACGCCGCAAGCCTCATTTACAGCCAACGAGTGCACGCCAGTGAGTGTGGAGGGAGTAGGGTCTGCCGTGAGTCTACGGAAGCTGTTGCTGGTGGACGAGGGTGGTTGTACTTGCCGGAATAGCACAGATTGACGGCCGTCATAAGTAAGGTTCCCTGTTTTTCATTTCTGTCACGCTAGTTTGATCTGGGTTGTGCGTCGTTTAGGGGCTGTTATAGCGGTCGTCGGGGTGTGGGATGTGTTGCTGGTTGTGAGTCGAGTCGTGTGGTGGTGGGTTGAGTGGTTGTCGTCGCTGTTGGTGGTTGCAGTGGTGGTGAATAGGTGTCGGGGTTGATATGGGTGGTTTTGTTTCATTTTAGACATGGGGTAATAGGGTGGCACCACCGTGGACTCGGGGGAGGTCGAATCGGTGGTGCCACGTGTGTCAGAATCGGCGTTCGACGGTGGTGTCATGGGTGGTGGTTGGTAAGGTGGCAGGGATGTGTCGTGGTGGCAGGCGAGTCAGAAAAGGGGCCTGTTGTGGCGTTTTGTGGCGGCAGAGTTGCAGACAGGGGGTGTTGGTGGTGGTGGTTCTGACCACCGGCGTGGGTCAACCACGTTGGTGGTGGTTGGAGGTGACCAGGCTAGACCTGGTGTCAGGCCTGGTGGTCGGCGATGAGGGCTGGTGGTTGTTGGAGGGAGTTGTGTCGGGTTGAAGGGGGTGTGTTTGTGTGTCGGGTTGAGTTTATTGTTTTGGGTAATTTTTGTTACGGTTTCTATTTTTAGTAAGTCGGAAAATATGTACATTTCTGTTATTCTATTATTTCTATTATTCCTATTATTAGTTTTAGTTATTAAGTCGATATTAATTAGCGATGACGGAATCATATATTTAGGCTTTGAGTCGGGATTCTATTTCGGGAAGGTTACTATTTTTAGTAACCTGCTATTTTTAGTAAGTTGCTATTTTGGAATCTTCCCATTTTAGGAAACTTTCTATTTTGGGTAACTTATATTTTTAGTAACTTCTAATTTGGGAAAGTTTCTACTTATAGTGACTCTTGAGTTTGGGAACGGGAATAGTTAAGTGAATTAATTATGTTATGTATATGTTTAGGTGGCGAGTTTCGGGTGGAGTACTTCTGATCTGCAGTTAGCTTATTACCGCTATTTGAGGTAGGGGAATACACTGGACTTGATATAGTACTATGTGACTGGATGGACTGAATCGTTGATTTACATGTTATAATATGATTGTCTGATTTAATTCCGTTAAGTATTATCGTTAAACTGTTTTAATATATTATTGCATCGGAGTTGGTGGAGGTGGAGGTGAGTATGGTGTGGTGATAAGGCCCAGGCGGGTTCTGCAGACTTGCCCTGGTGTCCTCAACAAACGTCTTTGCGGCAGATCGGCTACGGTCGATGTATAGTCTACCGAGGATCGGTATGGGTGGGTTGTCCGGGTTATGAGTTGCGATGGCGGTGGTGGTGATGGAGGAGCATGTGTATTATGTTCTTTGTTTTCGTATTACCTACTCGGCTTCGCGGTGACCCCGTGTATTCGTGTACGCTGTGATGATCCAATTATTGGTGAGCGATTGACAGTATTTCGTAGGCCATGGGAGCTGGCCGGGAAGAGAGCTTGGATGACTGACTTAGTGCCTAGCCCACCTTAGTCTTATTAGTAGTTTCATCAGACTTTATCTTTTGGTCGTATTTTGAGACTTTGTTTTATTTCCAGTTGTAATCTCACTATAAACATTTTAATAAAGTACTATGTTTTCTTTCCTTTGTTATCTACTGCCTCGGGTTTCCGAGATGGTAACACTGTCATTTATCTGAGGAGTCCTAGTTCAGGCCCTTAAATAAATGAGGGTGTTACAAAGTTGTATCAGAGCGAACGATCCTCAGGCCTAAACCAATGAATCTAATGAATTTAGGAAGAGTCAACTAAAATGAACCCCTGGGATAGAACTGTTAGGAGCACACTAAAGATAAGGGATGAGTTAGGGGCCCCCTCACACCAAACCATTGGCCCTCTCAGTTTGACCCGGGTACCTTGAGATCATATGAGAGAAAAAGGGTAGAGTAGGAAAGTTGTATGATATTGAACATGAAAGACTATTCTATGATATGAGAAATTAGGCAAGGTGATATGCTGTTAGTATGAGTACACATGTGTTTATTTGTGATTCGGAGGTAAGAATTGGCATGATAATGAAGTAAGATATATATATATATATATATATATGATGCTTAAGATTTTAAGATGGATGTTATGTCTAGTAATATGCGATTATGTGATCCCTGAACCATGTTAGCTAGATATGTAGGGTAGGAGATGATTAGAATTGACTAGAGTAGCCCATGTAATTCTAGTGCTGCAGGGAACATCACTAACTCTCCTAAATTTTTATAGACATGCCTCCGAAAAGGGAGACCGCTGCTAATGACACCCAAGCGGAGTTGAATAGGCTCCGAGCTAAGAATGAGGCCCTAAAGGCCAAACGAGTGGATCCGGGAAAGATGAGCACCATTGTGGCAAGGCATAACCCCCACAATATTCACTGGAGAGGGGGAACCTCAATTGCTAGGGGAATGGTGTAGAGAATTCACCAATCTGTTTGAGCTGATAGCATGTCCGGAAGAGCTGCAAGTGGATCAAGCTGCCCACTATCTTAGGGCCACAGCCGGTGACTGGTGGACCAGGAATAAGGTGGAGATACGACAAGTTGCTAGGGATCTTGAGATGGGACATATGTCTTGGATGGAATTCCAAGAGTTTCTGAAGAATGAGTTCATGCCCGAGTTCCAAAAGGCCAAGCTACGGGAGGAGTTTGACACTTTCAAGATGACAGAAGACATGACAGTGGAGGCTTATCATCGGAAATTTCGGCAGTTATCCTCATACATTGATGACTTTGGGCAGAATGAGGCTATGCTGGCGTTGAGGTTTGAGCGGGGACTCACTATGGACATCAAGAAGAGGCTCACAGCAGCTCCACCCACCACAGTTCAGGACATTTACTTGAGGGCTGGTGCTGCCGAGAGGCTCTCGAATGTACCAAGGGCGATAAGAAAGGCAAGGCCGAGAAAAGGAAACTGGAGACCACGAGCGATAATCGGGGCAAAGAAGCAGAGTTCGGGCAGATATGGTGGGTACTCCACTAACAGTGCCCCAGGGGGTATGAGAGCTCAGAGTGGAGGCGGCTTCAGGGGCACCAGCGGGGGAGGTAGCTCTGCGGGGATTACTTGTTTTGGCTGCGGAAAGACAGGACACAAGAGGTTTGAATGCCGATCATCTGGGGTGAATCAGTCTGGTGGATACAGGGCACCTATGTCTGGGTTCAGTGGCTCTCGTTCGGTGGGGTCTGGGTATAACAGTTATCGCACACCTATGTCTGGCTATGGGGGAGGTGCGAGGTCTGGAGCTAGTAACAGTTACCAGGGAAGCTACAACAACTACCAGAACCGTAACCAGCAGAGTCAGCAGAGTGGGAGTACCAACTTTCAGAGGACTGCAAATGAGGGGAACAAACAATCTGGAGCAGCTTCTTCAAGTCAGAGTGGGGCTAAGTCCAGTGGCAAGCTCTTTGCCATGGGCAAGGAGGCAGCTAAGAATGACGCTCATATGGTGACTGGTACATTTCCTGTTAACTCTAAACCCACCTTTGTGTTGTTTGATTCCGGAGCTACACATTCCTTTATATCTGCGGAACATGCCAGAGTCTTAAACCTTAAGTCATATGATAGAATTGTTGATTCGGTAGTTGTACCTTCGGGGGAGTCGGTGTCTTGTGATAGAGTCTACACTGGGGTACCAATCCAGATCGGGGAGGTTGTGTTTCACTGTGACCTTATAGAGTTTCCATTGGGGGGTTTTGAGGTGATTCTGGGGATGGACTGGTTAGGGAAATACAAAGCCTTTATCGATTGCTATCGGAAGAAAATCTCATTGAGGGGACCTAAGGGAGCTAGGGTGTCTTATAAGGTGTATGTGGTCAAGCCAAGAGTCAAATTCATATCTGTTAACACCCTAAAGTCGAGTCTGAGGAAAGGGGATCAGTTGATCTTGTGTCAGATGTGGGATAGTGAGTCGGAGATCCCTAAGGTGTCTGAGATTCCAGTGGTGAGGGAGTTCGAGAGAGTATTTCCGGAGGACATTCCAGGGTTACCACCAAAAAGAGAAGTGGACTTTTCCATTGATCTGAAGCCGGGCACATGGCCGATTTCTAAAACACCTTACCGTATGGGACCAAAGGAGATGGAGGAATTGAAGAAGCAGTTGGATGAGCTAGCAGAGAAAGGTTACATACGGCCTAGTGTTTCACCTTGGGGAGCACCAGTGTTGTTTGTCAAGAAGAATGATGGAAGCTTGAGACTTTGCGTGGATTACCGTGAGTTGAATAATGTGACCATCAAGAACCGTTATCCTTTGCCAAGGATCGATGATTTGTTCGATCAATTAAGTGGAGCCGGAGTTTTCTCTAAGATCGATCTGAGGTCGGGTTATCACCAGTTGAGGATTAAGAACGAAGATATACCTAAGACCGCTTTCAGAACCAGGTATGGGCACTATGAGTTCGTGGTCATGCCATTCGGGTTGACTAATGCGCCAGCGGTGTTCATGGACTTGATGAATCGAGTGTTCAATCCTTACCTGGACAAGTTTGTGGTTGTGTTCATTGATGATATCCTGGTGTACTCCAAGAACGAGGAAGAACATGAGGAACATTTGAGGTTAGTATTGAAAACCTTGGAGGAGAACCAGCTATATACCAAGCCGAGCAAGTGCGAGTTACGTTGAAGAAAGTTGCTTTTAAGGGGCATGTGATTTCCAAGGAAGGGGTGTCGGTTGATCCTAGTAAGATTGAGGCAGTGACAAGATGACAGAGTCCTAAGAATGTGGGTGAGATCCAAAGCTTCTTGGGGCTAGCAGGTTATTATCGAAGATTTGTCAAGGACTTCTCAAAGATCGCAAAGCCATTGACGTCATTGATGCGGAAGGAGAACAGGTTTGTTTGGGATGAGAGTTGTGAGGAGGCGTTTCTAACCCTCAAAGAACGTCTCACTATAGCTCCTATCCTTGCACTACCAGACGGGAATGATAATTTCGAGGTGTATACTGATGCTTCCAAGAAGGGTCTGGGGTGCGTATTGATGCAGAACGGGAAGGTAATCGCTTACGCTTCTCGACAATTGAAGACCGAAGAGGAGAATTACCCTACTCATGATCTAGAGTTGGGGGCAATGGTGTTTGTGCTTAAACTATGGCGACATTATCTTTATGGAGCTACCTTCAAAGTGTTTTCCGATCACAAGAGCTTAAAATACATTTACACACAAAAGGAGTTGAACATGAGACAGAGGAGATGGATCGAATTGATCGGCGATTATGACATGGAGATACTTTATCATGAGGGGAAGGCGAATGTCGTAGCTGATGCTTTGAGCGGGAAATCCATCCATGCTTTGAGCAGTGCCAGATCTAGGGTGAGGATGCATAATGAGCTGCGGGAGATGGGAATCCACATGATCCGGAAAGGAGAGACTCTTGGGGACTTGACCGTTGAGCCGGAGTTATATGAGGAGATCCGAGAGTTACAGGAAGCCGATGCTAGAATTCAGAAGTGGCGCAGCACAGTAGAACAGGCAGAAGCTGGGGTTGATTCCAAGTTTGTTATCCATACTGATGGTAGTCTGAGGTTTGGAGGACGGTGGTGTGTTCCGGATAATGAGGAGCTGAAGAGGAAGATTCTTACTGAGGCACATGCTACACCATACTCAGTTCATCCTGGGGGAGATAAGTTGTACAAGGACCTCAAGATGACTTTTTGGTGGCCGATATGAAGAGGGAAGTTGCTGAGTTCGTAGCTCGATGCTTGACGTGCCAGAGAGTGAAGGGTGAACATAAGAGACCACAAGGGAAGGTTCAACCATTAGATGTGCCAGAGTGGAAGTGGGAGAGTATTTCCATGGATTTCATTGTTGGGTTGCCTCGAACTCAGAGAGGTAACAATATGATTTGGGTGATCGTGGATAGGCTAACCAAGTCGGCTCACTTTATTCCCATGAAGGATACTTGGAGTAAAGCTGAGTTGGCCAAGGCTTATGTTCAGTATGTGGTGAAGCTGCATGGTGTGCCCAAGGACATCATTTCCGATAGAGACTCCAGGTTTCTATCCAAATTCTGGCAGGAGTTGCAGTCATTAATGGGTACTCAGTTAAAGATGAGTACCGCTTTTCATCCAGCTACAGATGGTCAGACAGAGAGGACTATTCAGACTTTATCTTTTGGTCGTATTTTGAGACTTTGTTTTATTTCCAGTTGTAATCTCACTATAAACATTTTAATAAAGTACTGTGTTTTCTTTCCTTTGTTATCTACTGCCTCGGGTTTCCGAGATGGTAACACTGTCATTTATCTGAGGAGTCCTAGTTCAGGCCCTTAAATAAATGGGGGTGTTACAAAGTGGTATCAGAGCGAACGATCCTCAGGCCTAAACCAATGAATCTAATGAATTTAGGAAGAGTCAAATAAAATGAACCCCCGGGATAGAACTGTTAGGAGCACACTAAAGGTAAGGGATGAGTTAGGGGCCCCCTCACACCGAACCATTGGCCCTCTCAGTTTGACCCGGGTACCTTGAGATCATATGAAAGAAAAAGGGTAGAGTAGGAAAGTTGTATGATATTGAACATGAAAGACTATTCTATGATATGAGAAATTAGGCAAGGTGATATGCTGTTAGTATGAGTACACATGTGTTTATTTGTGATTCGGAGGTAAGAATTGGCATGATAATGAAGTAAGATATATATATATATATATATATATATATATATATATATATATATATATATATATATATATATATATATATATATATATATGATGCTTAAGATTTTAAGATGGATGTTATGTCTAGTGATATGCGGTTATGTGATCCCTGAACCATGTTAGCTAGATATGTAGGGTAGGAGATGATTAGAATTGACTAGAGTAGCCGATGTAATTCTAGTGTTGCAGAGAACATCACTAACTCTCCTAAATTTTTATAGACATGCCTTCGAAAAGGGAGACCGCTGCTAATGACACCCAAGCGGAGTTGAATAGGCTCCGAGCTGAGAATGAGGCCTTAAAGGCCAAACGAGTGGATCCGGGAAAGATGAGCACCATTGTGGCAAGGCATAACTCCACAATATTCACTGGAGAGGGGGAACCTCAATTGCTGGGGGAATGGTGTAGAGAATTCACCAATTTGTTTGAGCTGATAGCATGTCCGGAAGAGCTGCAGGTGGATCAAGCTGCCCACTATGTTAGGGCCACAGCCGGTGACTGGTGGACCAGGAATAAGGTGGAGATACGACAGGTTGCTAGGGATCTTGAGACGAGACATGTGTCTTGGTTGGAATTCCAAGAGTTTCTGAAGAATGAGTGTAATACCCGTATCCGTCGATATTGGAATTTATAGAGAACCCGACAAACACCCGATGATGATAGGACACATGTATTCTTTAGTTGTCATTGTCATTATTTGGAGCTCGTTTTACGATGTAGAATGGGCGTCGTCGATGAAGTATTTTATTAATTTAAATGATATTTAAATTAATGTGTTTTTAGTGAGTTCATTTTGTTATTTTAAATGATATTTAAAATTAGTGTGTTTTTTTTAATGAATTCATTTTATTAATTTAAATGATATTTAAATTAAAGCTTTGTTTTGAATTTATTTTCTTAAGTTTATTTTATTGAAAATAAAATAAATATTTGATTTGAAAAATCATTTTATGAATATATTTGATTTGAAAAATCATTTATTTTAATTTATTAATTGATTTGAAAAATCGATTTTAAAAGCGAAGAAAACTCGTTTTTTTAAGCATGTGTTTTTGAGCTCGTTTTTAGCTCGGTTTTTGAGCCCGTTTCCTTTGCGAATTGGCACGAATCTCGAGTATGCTAACCCACCTAGACCAATACCCATCCACCCTTGTTCGAACCCCCCATACCACAGCCCAAATCCTCGTCCGAAACCCCTCACAAGCAGCCCGCATGAACCGAGCCCCCCCTGTTTTGGCAGCCAATTCGCGAGCCCAAACCCGCTCCAAACACTACCAAGACCCGTACCCATTAACCCTAACCCATACCCTAGTATCCTACCCATATTATCCTAGCTTAATCACCAAGAAAACCCCCCTCAAACCCTCACAAAAGCTGCTGGACAGCAGCCATACGGGATGAAGCCCGATTGCCCCTCCCTCTCTTTTAACCTACTTTAACTCCTTATAAATACCACCCCTTCACCATAAATTCATTCCTCTAAGTTCTCCACACATCCAAGCATCACATACAAGCTTTAAACCTCAGAAACAAACCCTAAACATCCTTCAAAAACCCTAAACAAAACCGACACACAAACTGAAACTGTTTGTGTGTCCTCTTCGAAAACCCTTTCGTTCCTCCATCAAACCTCCATAAAAACTCGAGTTTCTTGTTCCTAATTAACCACATAACATCCATATACACATTAGACAAAGAATTATGAGCCAAATTGCCCTTGAGAGTACACGAAATCCCTCGAAAAATAGAGTGAAATAACACTCTGTTTTCGCGGTTTCTTCTTGTCTGTCCAGTTCTGTTTGTGCTCGTTTTTCGTGCCCATTAACCCAAAACGAGCAGGGGTTGCTTTAAGATCCTTGTTCTCCTCTCTTTCTAGTTTCCAAAACATCTTTCGAATCGAATTTTCGTCGTGAAACGAGGGAGATATCACTGTTTTAAAATCGCTGTCCAGAAACTTTCCAAAACCCGTGTTTGCTTTGTTCTTCGTCGACGACGGCCTCTCGAGATAAAATCTACCATCGATTATGACCCAAGACGGTGTCAACGATACATGTAGGTTGAGGGTGCATCAAATCCCCTTCTCTTTTCTCTTTTTATTTCGTTTTTTTTATGCCTTTTTTATTGTCTTTTTTTGTTTGTTTTTTCGCTTGTTTATCGATTGTTTTAAATTAACTATGAAACTAGTTAGTCCGAGTATGAGTTAAAGTACCACTATGAACACCCGCGTTGACTTGAGATGGGAAAAGAAACCGCTACATCTGTCGGTCGTACACCCCCGTCTCATTTACATATCCTCGTGTTCAAAGTAGGGCATAAATAAAACAATTATCTAACTTTGTTCTTCGTTTTCGACCCCCTTTTGTTTCGGCCAAATCGATGGACCCTAGGACCCGTTGCATGTTAGTTTAACCTCTGATTGTTAACCTATGACGTATTTAGATGACTTTAATTTAATTTAATAACCTAATTAGACACATTAGGGTGCATCGACGTAGCTTTAAAAATCAACTAACAATTACCGTAAATAATTGAACGCATCTTTCTTATCACTTGATTTCTCGCTAGCATAGGAGTGCGTGATTAGCACCTTCCTATTAAAACTCGACGAGTAAGCGTTAATCTTATGATATCTGACCTAATTGGACCTTTAGGCCGTGTAGAATAACACACTTTGCGCGACAATCAATCAACTTTGTTTCTAACTCGTTTTCTAACTTGTTTCCTATCCCTTTTCGCAAACATTCGATCTAACCAATGAACTTAACTTAGGAACTAGGTTGACCTTATCTTGGCCGTTAGTTTGGGCCGTGGCTTTAGGCCGTGGGGTTGGCCACGTCTTTCTTTGTCTCGCTTGTTTTTTTACCTTTTGTTCTTTGTCGTTTGTTAGCTTGTAATTTATCGTTTGTTTATCGAGTTGTAATTTTCGAGTTTGTTTTACTTCTTTTGAGTCAAAACCTCTTTAAAAACCTTGGTCTTGTTTGGTTAGACGGTTGTTCCCCAATGCTTGTAGGAGCGTAGTAAACCGCATGTTGTTTAAAGCAACATGGCCCGGTTTATGCTAATGCATGCTTTGGTGCGTAGCCTTATGTCTAATTCGATGAGATTAAGCGCGAGCACGCATTACGAGGAGTGACCCAAGGACCGTGGGTCATGTGAGCCGTGGGCCACCCTCATGTGCACGGTTTTCAAGGCCCAATGGCCGTGTGTTTTGTGTCGTGTTTTGAGTTGTATGTAGCAATTGTAATTAGATCGAGTTGTAATTTATTTATCGTTGTGTCGGCATGAAATGCCTGGTTTGTAATAGGTAGATCCCAATGGCTCCCCCATTCCCCATCAAGCCTTGTTTGTTTTGTTTGAATGTAGCTAGATCAATCAACCCACATGCTAAATTACAACTTTGACAAAGTTAGTTTAGTTGCATCTAAAACGACATAGAAATTGTTGTCACATGATAGGGTTAAAACAACGTTTGCATTTCATACATCGTAGTAGCTATGACCTTGTTTGAACTCCGACACTTGACTTAGTAGAGGCCGTTATCGACGGGCGGGGTTGGGTGTCCTTATGGGCTTCCCAACACGTACCCTCACCCCTTACTCAAGATCTATGGTTTGTGGATCCGTCTAAATACCATTGGATTACGAGAGTCATTCAAATCGAGTGATATAGGGTACAAGTCTTTATCTTTAATCACTCGTAGTCGATTGGCTTTATGCTTTTCGATGAAAGGTGTAAAGTTGACTTGAACGGTTCCAAGTTCCCAAAAACTTGGTGGCGACTCTAATATGTCTTAATTCGATTCGAAAGAACCTCGAGTCGATTATGCAGTGTGGATCCCGCGGACGCAGCTTCCCGAGGGCCTTGTCCACGATTTGGCGACTCCCACTGGGGAAAAGAGGACTAGTTACACTGTGTTTCGAGGGTCTTTTACTCCGAGGTGAAACTTGAAAAGAAAGTGTTGGAAAGTAAAACATTACTCATAGTGCTACGATTCATGCATAAACCCTTAAGGACTTGCCCGGGCCGTCCCAGCGTTTCTTCGTGATGCGTGGGGGGCGACGTCCCACTATGCCAGGAAGCTGCACATTGCTCGCTTCCACTCCGCCTCGCGTGGTTCTTGAGGGTGGGGACGATCTTCTAGGTACTTTACCTTAAGACACCTTGCTCTATAAGACCGAAAAAGGATGGAGGGCATAGACCTTCTTATAGAAGACTTGCCGAGACTTAGAGATGTCTAGGAGCATACATCCTTATAACATGAGAATGACAATGTGCAATGTGTTTTCCCGAGTCCTTTTTTTCGAAAATTCCAAGTCCTTTTCAAAACCGAACTTTTGAACAACTTACTTTCAAACCTAGCATGATTTTCAAAACGCGGAATGCTGCCCAAATAGGATTAGAATTTCGCCCAAAACAAGCTTTTATAGCTTCGATGTCTTTGCCCATTTCAAATCTCTTTTTCAAATCGATCATTCGTTTTTCAAAATCAATCCAAAATGTTTCTCGAACCTCAACCAAGCATGAAATGCGTCGAGTCGTGTCCGGGTCATGGCCGTGTTAGGCCGGGTTTGTTTCAAGAGTCTAGAACACGACCTTGTTGGGTCACCCAAACTCACCTCTTGGGTTTTGAGTCATGTTGGTCGACCTTTTGGTCTAGAATAGTCCACAAAAAAAAACGTCCAAGCTAGGCCCTTTAGGACGTTTCACCTGAACCCATGGGCTATGTTAGCCCAATCACGGGTTTAGTCACACCAAGTCCAGTTTAGAATCGAGTTATGACTGTTTGAGTCATGTCGTTTTGTCGAGTCTAAAGTGAACCGATATCTAAATCAAACCGTGAGTCGAACCCTTGTTTAATCAATCTCAAGTCGAGTCTTTGTTTGAGTCAAGTTGGGATCGTGTCCTTAAGTGTGCAGGGGCTCTTACTTTAAATATTGACTCAGTACGGGGTTTTCTTGTAGAAAGGCCGCCCAAAACCCGACGTCAAGCAATGGAAGATGCTATCAACAAGCTCACGGAGGCCGTGAACCTCATGATGACCCGAATGGATGTGATCGAGTCTAAGTTGGTTGAAGATTCCTCTTCATCTACTCCACCTCTGACTGATTTGGAGAAACGGTTCAAGTTCATTGAGGACCGTTTGAAGCTCTCCCAGGGGAAGAACATCCACTATGAGAATGCTAGGGCCTATGCCCCAGTTCAGGATAAGTTGCCCACGAACATGGTACTCACTGACATCCCAAAGTTCAAGGGCACCAAGATCCAGGTTCACCATGTTAAGGCCTATAAAGGGTACTTAGCATCAAGGGAGTACCTGCCGATATGCTCTCTGAAATTTTCGCCCAATCTCTGGGTGAACACCCAAAGGCTTGGTTCTACAATCTTGACCTCAAGAACTTCCCCACTTTCGAAGATATTACGGTGGAGTTCTCGTAAGCACTATCTTTGACAATGTTGAGATTCAAACCAACATAAGAACTTTGGAGGTGATGACGCAAAAGGAGAAAGAGGGCTTTACTGAATTCCTCGCAAGATGGCGCGCTGAAAGCGTGAAATTAGCCAAGAAGCCTGACGAAGTTGAAATGGTAGATAAGTTCGTAAAGAATATACGACCTATTTACCGCAATGCTCTGAAATACCAGAATTTTGGCTCTTTCAAAGAATTGATAAGAATCGGGATAAAGGTAGAAGATGATGTCATAAGGGCGGGCCGAAAAGCCGAAAAGGGTACCAAGGGGCCTCATCGTCTAAGGGCAAGGCCCCAAAGAACGCCCATATTGATGAAGCCATCAATCTCTTAGAAGGGCAATCGAAGAAGTCGCAGTGTCAAACACCTAGGGCATTCACCGATATCGGATGCACTTATACATATGCTCTCCAAAGGCTCATAGCCCAAGGAAAGCTGAAGCCTATTGGTCCAACTCCGGACCCTCCCGCTGATCAACAAGGTAAATGGTATAAACCAAATGCCTACCGTGCCTTTCATCAAGGGAAAGGCCATGATACTTTGAAAGGTGTTATCGATCAAACACGAAATTCAAGACATGATTGAGAACGGAACGCTCCCGATCCCAGCTGTTAAACCCAATAACATCACCAATCCGTTTGGCGATCACGCCAACTTTGTTTCTGTCGAAGACAATGTCGATTATTCCCATCTTATCTGCCCATGTCACTTGAAAGGGGTGTTTATCGGGAAAATATTTGTGGATTGCTTTGAATTCTTGCCAAACCCGAAGAATGAAATTCAAGTCGGGAGTCTTGCTCTAGAATGTACTCCTCTCATTAACGAAGTTAATAAAAGACAATTCGGTTCACCAACCTTTATCATCGGCGTAGATCCTCGAGGACTACCTCGGGATGGAGGCCTACCATCAAAGGGATCAAGGACAAGAGCCGAGCATCTAAGTTGACATCCGAACAAGGGAAAGCTCAAGACCAGATTTGAAAAATTATGAGTCGGGATCTGTTTTCTTATCTTAGTCGAGTCGAGTCTAGGACTTTCGTTTCTTGAATTTGAGTCGTTTGTTCCGCGATGACCTAGGATGTGTCCTAGGAATCGTTTCTTCGAGTCTGTTAAACATTTGTCATTCCAATAAAAGTTGTAGATTCGTTTCCAAATATGTCTTGTTTCCAATCCTCAATCATTCCGAAACATGATAAAACGCACAACACACTCAAAGGAATCCCTGGGGTAGAAATATGTCCCGTTTCAAAATGTAAGGTACACTAGGATCCCGTGTTTGATTCCTTTACCTATTCCATGTCTGGTGGTAGAAAACCTCCATCTGAACCAATGTTTGTGACAAGCTTTTAGATGACTCTATGACAAACCCGGACTAGCTCCTTGTTTCCCCTATCGATGATGGAAGGCAAGCCTTTTCCCCAACAAAATCATCCCATCTCGAAGAGAGAGGATATCAACCCGTTCTAACAAGGAATTGTTAGTTCCTACCCAAATTAGTTGGCGAAGCCATGTTTTCAAGGTGTATCCATTTGTGACTAAGAGAATGAATAGAAGATCATTTTCAAAATTTGGAAAAATGAAAAAATGAAAAAAGAAAAATGAAAAATGAAAAAAGAGGAAAGAAAAAGAAAAAAGAAAAAAAGATGTTGAAGTTATTGCGGAATGCTTTTTGGTTGAATGTCGAAGTCACGGAAGCCAGAATTCAAGTCAAGTACCCATAGTTGAGGTTCAATGGGCGAAGCCCAAAAGCATAAGTAGTGACCTCTTTACCCTCTAAGTCCTTCCTGAGACGGTTACAAGAGGATAGTCAGGAATTTTGAGAATCATTCCGCTTGTGCTGTTACACCCAGCCTTTAGGGACCAGATACGGAGATTTGAACCCACATTGTTTTCCAACCTATTTGCACACGGGTTTCATCAAACCCGAGACACCTTTTCCAACCACATCAGCAACCATAGCCCTTGGCCTTAGCACCACAAAACAAACCTTCAGAATGATGGTTAACCATTCCAACTTGTTGTTACCAAGCTCCACATCCCAAAAGATCCAAGCCTTTTACACCAAACCCCAGACACGGGATTTAACGGTACCTTACAGGCTAGAATGGGATACGACATGATACCTTAGGTGAAACCTTCGAGTTTGTACACACAATCAATATGCCAAGTTTATGCACCTTGATCGAACTACGTCGGATTTGATTTCGCTCCACGCGAATACGTAGGCAGTCCTTCAGAATAAGGGATTCAATCCACTCATCAACCAAGTTGTCATCTTGTCGGTTTCTTACGGGTCTTAACCAAGTCCAAATGAAGCCACCTTTGTCTGATTCGGTCTTAGCACTCGATGTAGACTAGGATAAGGATATAGGTTCGGATGAATAGTATCAAGTCTCAGAATGAGCTTTATCTAACGGTTTAGGCAGAGATGCTGAGTCACATAGATGTGGGTTTGTGTTGGGAACAGAAAATATGAAAAACCCGCTGAAAAGAAAGAAGGCGTGGAAGAAAAATAGTAAAAGCCCGCTGAAAAGAAAGAAGGCGGTGGCAAGAAATAATGAAAACTCGCTGAAAAGAAAGGAGGCGAGGAGAAGAGTGCCAAAATGTTCCCAACAAGAGTGATGTGTGATGTCTAAGTGTTCTCATAAAATCAACCTGTGTTTAGTGTCTGGGCGAAGCCAACGTTGTTGCTCCATGAGTTTAATCCACCTTGTCAATGCCAAGTGATCTTGATTCCCATGTGCCCTTGGGAGCACGCCCATGCCACACGATATCTGTGTCTCAAGTCCGATGGCCTTGTGATTCCCATTTGCCGTTTTTTGGGCGCCAGAATGGCCAATTTACATTTCTACCCCCAATAAGTCAATAATTGAATTAAAACCCGTGCACACTTACGGTTTTATTTTCCTTTTTTGTTTTACGGTAGCGGGCTACGCCCACGTTGTTTACGGGTTATACAGAGTGTCTGAGTCGTATTTCATGCTCACCCATCAAGGTTCGATTTCAAAATGCCAGATATTTCAAAATTTCAAAATTCTAAAAACTTTTTTGCGAATTGTGGATAGATGATCCAAGTAGTGGAATCTTTGTGGGTCGATGATCCAAGTAGTGGAATTTTTGAAGGGCCGATGGCCCAATATTCTAAATGATGACAAATTCAATTTTCGGGTCGATGACCAAATCATTCAACATTTTCAAATTCAATTTTCGGGTCGATGACCCAATCATTCAACATTTTCAAATTCAATTTTCGGGTCGATGACCCAATCATTCAAAATTTTCAATTTCAATTTTCGGGTCGATGACCCAGTATTTCAAATGATCCAATTTCAAGATCGATGATCCAAATGTGCTTATGTGATGATTATTGCTAGTACGTTTTTGTGTTTCAAATATAGCAGGATATGCTTCAACTAGGGGCTCTAAAGTCTTCGACTTTAGAGCCATTGCAGAATCGGGCTCTGGCCGTTGGCTTCGAGACCATTGTCAAGATGTAAAGGATGACATCCACCAAGAATTCAATTCAATACAAGAGTATGAAATGGAAGAATTCCGTAGCTGAAAGCAAATGATGAAAGCGACGGCAACCTCCTCGGAAAGTCCCGTCCCATTTAGACAAGCGCCAGCAGATGATAAATTTTGGGCAAATGTCAGCAGATGATGAATTTTGGACAAACGCCACAGATGATAAACTTTGGGCATGTGTCGCGAGCTTCCGAACTACGACGCGGGTTTGATTCCGTCTGAAACGGATACGTAGGCGCCTAAGGATAAGGCTCAACCCACCATTTATGCAATTTATGGGTCGATGACCAACGATGATATTTCGACGCAACGGAAGCAAGAGTCAATCCCCAACGAAGTTTCGGGTATGATCTCTTCTTATGGTCAAGAGCTTATATACGCAAGTCTAATGGACTATAAACGACCCGAAGAATCCTCAGGTCGAGAGGGACCTGGGGTATACTTTGACTTTCGCCTTGTCCAAGCCTCAGTCAAAGTGGGGGCTCTGTAGATACCCGTATCCGTCGATATTGGAATTTATAGAGAACCCGACAAACACCCGATGATGATAGGACACATGTATTCTTTAGTTGTCATTGTCATTATTTGGAGCTCGTTTTACGATGTAGAATGGGCGTCGTCGATGAAGTATTTTATTAATTTAAATGATATTTAAATTAATGTGTTTTTAGTGAGTTCATTTTGTTATTTTAAATGATATTTAAAATTAGTGTGTTTTTTTTAATGAATTCATTTTATTAATTTAAATGATATTTAAATTAAAGCTTTGTTTTGAATTTATTTTCTTAAGTTTATTTTATTGAAAATAAAATAAATATTTGATTTGAAAAATCATTTTATGAATATATTTGATTTGAAAAATCATTTATTTTAATTTATTAATTGATTTGAAAAATCGATTTTAAAAGCGAAGAAAACTCGTTTTTTTAAGCATGTGTTTTTGAGCTCGTTTTTAGCTCGGTTTTTGAGCCCGTTTCCTTTGCGAATTGGCACGAATCTCGAGTATGCTAACCCACCTAGACCAATACCCATCCACCCTTGTTCGAACCCCCCATACCACAGCCCAAATCCTCGTCCCAAACCCCTCACAAGCAGCCCGCATAAACCGAGCCCCCCCCTGTTTTGGCAGCCAATTCGCGAGCCCAAACCCGCTCCAAACACTACCAAGACCCGTACCCATTAACCCTAACCCATACCCTAGTATCCTACCCATATTATCCTAGCTTAATCACCAAGAAAACCCCCCTCAAACCCTCACAAAAGCTGCTGGACAGCAGCCATACGGGATGAAGCCCGATTGCCCCTCCCTCTCTTTTAACCTACTTTAACTCCTTATAAATACCACCCCTTCACCATACATTCATTCCTCTAAGTTCTCCACACATCCAAGCATCACATACAAGCTTTAAACCTCAGAAACAAACCCTAAACATCCTTCAAAAACCCTAAACAAAACCGACACACAAACTGAAACTGTTTGTGTGTCCTCTTCGAAAACCCTTTCGTTCCTCCATCAAACCTCCATAAAAACTCGAGTTTCTTGTTCCTAATTAACCACATAACATCCATATACACATTAGACAAAGAATTACGAGCGAAATTGCCCTTGAGAGTACACGAAATCCCTCGAAAAATAGAGTGAAATAACACTCTGTTTTCGCGGTTTCTTCTTGTCTGTCCAGTTCTGTTTGTGCTCGTTTTTCGTGCCCATTAACCCAAAACGAGCAGGGGTTGCTTTAAGATCCTTGTTCTCCTCTCTTTCTAGTTTCCAAAACATCTTTCGAATCGAATTTTCGTCGTGAAACGAGGGAGATATCACTGTTTTAAAATCGCTGTCCAGAAACTTTCCAAAACCCGTGTTTGCTTTGTTCTTCGTCGACGACGGCCTCTCGAGATAAAATCTACCATCGATTACGACCCAAGACGGTGTCAACGATACATGTAGGTTGAGGGTGCATCAAATCCCCTTCTCTTTTCTCTTTTTATTTCGTTTTTTTTTATGCCTTTTTTATTGTCTTTTTTTGTTTGTTTTTTCGCTTGTTTATCGATTGTTTTAAATTAACTATGAAACTAGTTAGTCCGAGTATGAGTTAAAGTACCACTATGAACACCCGCGTTGACTTGAGATGGGAAAAGAAACCGCTACATCTGTCGGTCGTACACCCCCGTCTCATTTACATATCCTCGTGTTCAAAGTAGGGCATAAATAAAACAATTATCTAACTTTGTTCTTCGTTTTCGACCCCCTTTTGTTTCGGCCAAATCGACAGACCCTAGGACC
This sequence comes from Silene latifolia, assembly GCF_048544455.1. Classification (NCBI taxonomy): domain Eukaryota; kingdom Viridiplantae; phylum Streptophyta; class Magnoliopsida; order Caryophyllales; family Caryophyllaceae; genus Silene; species Silene latifolia. The sequence goes on from NC_133538.1 coordinate 373,648,513, forward strand.
CGTTGCATGTTAGTTTAACCTCTGATTGTTAACCTATGACGTATTTAGATGACTTTAATTTAATTTAATAACCTAATTAGACACATTAGGGTGCATCGACGTAGCTTTAAAAATCAACTAACAATTCTGTAAATAATTGAACGCATCTTTCTTATCACTTGATTTCTCGCTAGCATAGGAGTGCGTGATTAGCACCTTCCTATTAACACTCGACGAGTAAGCGTTAATCTTATGATATCTGACCTAATTGGACCTTTAGGCCGTGTAGAATAACACACTTTGCGCGACAATCAATCAACTTTGTTTCTAACTCGTTTTCTAACTTGTTTCCTATCCCTTTTCGCAAACATTCGATCTAACCAATGAACTTAACTTAGGAACTAGGTTGACCTTATCTTGGCCGTTAGTTTGGGCCGTGGCTTTAGGCCGTGGGGTTGGCCACGTCTTTCTTTGTCTCGCTTGTTTTTTTACCTTTTGTTCTTTGTCGTTTGTTAGCTTGTAATTTATCGTTTGTTTATCGAGTTGTAATTTTCGAGTTTGTTTTACTTCTTTTGAGTCAAAACCTCTTTAAAAACCTTGGTCTTGTTTGGTTAGACGGTTGTTCCCCAATGCTTGTAGGAGCGTAGTAAACCGCATGTTGTTTAAAGCAACATGGCCCGGTTTATGCTAATGCATGCTTTGGTGCGTAGCCTTATGTCTAATTCGATGAGATTAAGCGCGAGCACGCATTACGAGGAGTGACCCAAGGACCGTGGGTCATGTGAGCCGTGGGCCACCCTCATGTGCACGGTTTTCAAGGCCCAATGGCCGCGTGTTTTGTGTCGTGTTTTGAGTTGTATGTAGCAATTGTAATTAGATCGAGTTGTAATTTATTTATCGTTGTGTCGGCATGAAATGCCTGGTTTGTAATAGGTAGATCCCAACGGCTCCCCCATTCCCCATCAAGCCTTGTTTGTTTTGTTTGAATGTAGCTAGATCAATCAACCCACATGCTAAATTACAACTTTGACAAAGTTAGTTTAGTTGCATCTAAAACGACATAGAAATTGTTGTCACATGATAGGGTTAAAACAACGTTTGCATTTCATACATCGTAGTAGCTATGACCTTGTTTGAACTCCGACACTTGACTTAGTAGAGGCCGTTATCGACGGGCGGGGTTGGGTGTCCTTATGGGCTTCCCAACACGTACCCTCACCCCTTACTCAAGATCTATGGTTTGTGGATCCGTCTAAATACCATTGGATTACGAGAGTCATTCAAATCGAGGGATATAGGGTACAAGTCTTTATCTTTAATCACTCGTAGTCGATTGGCTTTATGCTTTTCGATGAAAGGTGTAAAGTTGACTTGAACGGTTCCAAGTTCCCAAAAAACTTGGTGGCGACTCTAATATGTCTTAATTCGATTCGAAAGAACCTCGAGTCGATTATGCCTGGTGTGGATCCCACGGACGCAGTTCCCGAGGGCCTTGTCCACAATGAGTTCATGCCCAAGTTCCAAAAGGCCAAGCTACGGGAGGAGTTTGACACTTTCAAGATGACAGAAGACATGACAGTGGAGGCTTATCATCGGAAATTTCGGCAGTTATCCTCATACATTGATGACTTTGGGCAGAATGAGGCTATGCTGGCTATGAGGTTTGAGCGGGGACTCACTATGGACATCAAGAAGAGGCTCACACGGCTCCACCCACCACGATTCAGGACATTTACTTGAGGGTCTGGTCTTCTGAGAGGCTCTCGGGCATCAAGGGCCGATCGAAAGGCAAGGCTGAGAAAAGGAAACTGGAGACCACGAGCGATAATACTGGGGCAAAGAAGCAGAGAGGGCTGGTGCTGCTGAGAGGCCCTCGGAACATCCTAGCTCACACCAAAATGTTGGAAACCCAATTGACTCAACTAGCATCTTCAAGCTCACAAAGACAAAAGGGGCAATTACCACTTCAAAGTAATCCCCCAAGACATAAAACGGTTAGTGCCATTCACTTGAGGAGTGGTACAAGGTATGAAGCACCGAAAAGCAAGTTGAGGATGAAGTTATGGAAGCTAGTGATAAAGAAGAAATTGTGCAAAACTCCAAGGATGGAGAACCATCAAAAGAAGAAATTTCAAAGAAAAATGAAGACAAGGTCAAGGAGAAGGAGCCCATTGTGATTAGACATCCTTTTCCAAGTCATCAATCCAAGCCCAAATTTGATGACCAACTTGGAAAATTTATGGAAAGTGTGAAGAATTTGGAAGTCTCAATTCCTTTCACGGAATTAATCAATCACGTGCCGGCCTATGCAAAATACATGAAAGACATCCTCACAATGAATAAGTCGATCCGGAAGCTTGAGACTATCGCCTTCACTAAGGTGAGTAGTGCAATACTTCAAGGGAGTTCACCTCCAAAACTCAAAGATCCGGGAAGCTTCTCAATACCGTGTACCATTGGCGACACCACGATCAACAAAGCCTTATGTGATCTAGGGGCTAGTGTGAGTGTTATGCCGTACTCGGTGAGTAAAAGGTTGGGGATGGGAGAGCTTAAATGCACTAATATCACACTCCAAATGGCTGATAGATCGACGAAGACACCATTAGGGATATGGGAAGATGTTCCCGTAAGAATTGGGGAATTTTTCATCCCGGTGGACTTTGTCATTGTTGACATGGAAGAAGACTCCAACATTCCAATCATTCTAGAAAGACCTTTCTTACACACCGCGGGTGCGGTGATTGATGTGAAGCATGGAGAATTCACTCTAGAAGTAGGAGATGAGAGCATAACTTTCAATCTTGATAAGACCATGAGAGCTCCCCGTTTGCATGAACCATGTATTATGGTTGATCATTATAGCCGGAAGGATGATAGGAAGAAGTCGGAATTCCAATGGAAGAAGAAAATTGAAGATGCTCCATTCAAAGAGCAAATGAATTGTAACAAAGAGAGTTTGAAAATCTCACCAAAGTCGACCAATGAAGAGGATGGCCTCATTGGCCAAGACAAGACAATGGGAGAGTTGTCTCCATCAACTCAAGAGATCTTTAGTGATCAAGTGGATGAAGTTTGTGGTCTTTGGGACGATGAGTTTGAAGGGATTTTCAATCCCTATATTGGTAATGCTATCGATCAAGACCGACGACAAGGACAAAGGTCTATTGAAGATCTTTATCATGATAATGAACAAGCTTTTGATTACTTCTTCAAGGTGTTGAGCAACATCAACAACACCTTGGACATGCCCCCATGACATCTCACTAAGGATGAGAGTTTGGTGGAGTCCTCCCTAAACCACCATTTGTAAATATTTCTAACTCCCTAACTCGCATTTTAATTATTACATTGTATTTTTGTCATTCTTGGATTCTTATGCTTTGATCAAGATAATTATCATTTTTGAGAGAAGTGAGGGAGCGACTAATGATTCAATTGATGTGTAGTGCTTTAGCTTAGTGTGGGGATAGCAATTGCCAAGGCTATTCATGCCTTAGTAGTGCCCCCACAATGAAGAACACGGGATTTTGAAGAATGAAAAATGACAAGGGATATGCAAGTACACGGATGGAACTGAATCCGGGTAAACCTGGGAGAATCCGAGCGTTTTCAAGGGAATCCGCGCGTCTTCAGGCAATCCGGGCGTCTTTGTAAGAATCTGCCCGTCCATCTGAACTGAAATTTTGAAATTTTGGGACTGTTGATAAATCCGAGCGTCCTGCAAAGGTTCGGTTTGGGGATATTTGATGTGGCCATAATTAGAGAACATTTAGTCCCCGAATTAGCCTTGTTCCCATGCTTTTTAGTGCATATTTGGGTCATTTATTGTCTTTAGTTCTTTGTTTTGCATATTCTTTGAGGTTTTGATCCCTTGGTAGGAAAGGAGTGCAAACCTTGCATTTTCATGGCAAAATAAGGCTAAATTGATTGAATTCAATGACCAAGCATCAAGGACAGACAAGATTAGAAGGCCTTTGTACATACTATAGTAGATAGGCAATGATGAGAAAATATCCTTGCAACCCCGAGGAAATCCCCAAGAATTATATGAAGAAAAAGGAAGAAAAGAAGAAGAAACGAGACTGCATAGCAATCCGTGCGTCTTCCCCAGAAGACGCCCGTCTCCACCACCACAATCAGTGCATCTTCACCTCAAGAAGCCCGTGCAAAAGACCCGGAAGACGCCCGTCTTCACTCCAAAACGCTCGGGCAGAGACCACCAAATCCGCCAGTCCCGTACTAAAGACGCCCGGATTCTCAGGCAGACCCATTTCGTCTTCTTCAAGCTTCAAGGAAGGATGCACATATTTTTCAAGAGACCGGAGTCTCCCTAGATACCAGAGTCTTTCAAAAAAGACCGGCGTTTCCTTAAGTAGGGACTTAATCGTCATTTAAGCCCTTAGTTAACCCTAATTCAACCACCTAATCCCCACTATAAATACCCCATTAGTCTAATCGAAGTGCATGTTCTTCTTAGCAATCTTTAATGTAGTTAATATCAATCAAATCTCTCTTTAATCTTGTAATCAACAATTAATCAAGTTTTAATACAAGTTTTATTTCCTTAATCTCTCTCTTGTTCATCCTTTATTTTGGGTAATTGAAGATTATTTGGGTTATTATTGTGAGATTGACAACCTCTCAATCAAGCATCAAGTACATCTTTTATTCTTTGCTTTATTATTGGAATCATTAGTAGGTATAATTCTCTTAATCCCTCTTTAATTATTGTTAATAAATTTCATTTATTCATCATGTTTCACTTTGTTGGTATGATTGACAACCTTGCTAACATGTTCAACATGATAATGAGTGAATATTTCCTTAGCTAGGGTTAATGGGTAATTAGGGGAAACCAACATGGGGAATGATTCATGCTTAAATTAATATGCTTTCATAGTTTTTTTGCTTGCTTGTTGTGATCTCAACTCATGCACATGTTATGTTTGATGAAATATGAGCCTGTGAATTCTTGCATTTTTTACCCATCACCTATCTTTTCAATAAGACTTGGAAGACATAAACCAACTCGAGTCTCATTAGACCATGCATGTTGAGTAGGGAAGACTAAGTCGACTTGTAGGTGTTGTACAATCTAATCGATTAGGCTCCGGGACCCAAACTTTCCTAGGATTGTAAGATATAAACCAACTCGATCCATCACAACAATAATTGCTTGCTTATAATTTGAGAACATGTTCGTATGATCAATTCCCATGAATCCCCTATGACCCCATGACACCCTAGTGCTTTTTATCAATTGTTTACATCCCTTTTAATTCATCTTGCTTGTTTACTTTCATTGCTATTTAGTTTAGTGATCTTCTACATCAAACCTCAATTGTGACACCCCTAAGACACCACTAGTTGCAATTGAAATCTCATCTCAATTCCCGTTCCTTGGGATCCGACCTTTACTTGCCTCTTTACTAATTGTAGAGTTGTTTGTGAAGTTATAAATTGTGTTTTGGTCTAGGTGCTCCTAACGACAAGTAACCGAAAGATTTAGTAAAAATATCCCGACCAGCTGTGGCTAGTCGAAGGGAATAAGTGCGATAGGAATTGTCCACCCCTTGTCAGGGTTATAACAATATCTCAGGGCCACTCGAGGAGTAATGAACTGGAAATGCGTGTCCACGCTCGGAAGGTATCCATGTTGGATAATTCCGGTCAATCAGTTATTCTCCAGATCGAGGAAACCACTCTCGATATGATCACTTGCAAGTACGACCTGAAAGACACCTTGCATTGAGTGGGAGATTGTAATAGGACAAGGGAATTGGTGACGCACACTTGTCGAGGATAAGTGGGAGCTTGTTGGAATATGTGTCCTCGGAAAATAATGCGATCACAAATGTCGATCATGATGATCACATGTTTAAATCTCATTTTAAGAATACATGTGGGATGTAATATTTTACTGTCAACTGGTCCACACATATCGGTAATGACTGGCTGACTAGAGTTTGACATTACTGTCGTGCGACGGTGGTGATCAGTTGATCCCCTTACGTCATACCTAAAGGATAACACTCTTAATTGATTATTTAATTGATCGTATGTCGATACAGGTTAATTAAATTACTTAATATTGACGGACGATTTTGGAAGTAATATTTACGTGTCTCATTGTAATTTGATTAAAATAAGATACGGTCTAAGTAATCGAATTGTTTTATTGCTTAGATGAAATTATTGTTTACGGAAACAATTGAAACTGAATGAATAATTTATTATAAATACAAGATGTTGTAATTTATAATTGGTAAAGCGTTATGGTACAAGTAATTATGAATTCCTAAGTCGATTTTTGTATGACGTGTTTTACTAATGCGTTGATTTTTAATACGTTAAAAATACATGACAATTTTACATGACTTGTGACATGTGACAAATTGATAAATTGACAAAGATAAAATGGAATCCATTTTATCTAATATGGACCGAAATATGGAGGGAGTATGGTGTTTAAATGATGTTAAATTATTTGAGTGGAAACAAAATAATTACACCTAGCTATAGCCATGCAAGCCTATGTTTTCTAGGATAGAAAAACATGCACATGCATTGGCTCCCCATCCCTCCTTCCCACCGGTTTTTTAAAGGCCTAATAGAGAGTTTTTCTCTCTTGTTATTCATTCATACTTCATACAATATTTCGAGTGTAAGAAATTGAAAAGCTCTCTAAGAAAATCTAGAGAAATAAAAACTCCAAAATCTTCCTCTCTTGGCCGAAATACAAGAGATAAAAACAATAGTTTTGGGTCAATTTTATTAAAATTAACATTTTTCTAGTATTAATAATATTAGTCTTTTAAGAGGTTATCTTGGGTATAATTCCTTGTGAGGGATTCTAAGCTTGAATCCTTTGTTCATCCAATATTAGGAAGCTCAAGAACAAGTGAGTAGGAGAACTCATATATCCGAAATCTTAATGTAAGGAAAACGATTTCTTCTTTATCCTTATTCATGTTTGCATGCATAAGATCTAAATTAATTTTATGACTAAATTAATTATAACATATTTGAATATGTTGAGTATAATGAGATATAGATTTCTTACAAGATGAACAAAAGGTCTAAAATAGAACTTCTCCCAAAAGTATATACCCAAGGAAACCTCTTAATAACTAATATTATTATGATCTAGTAATAATATAAGTCTTACTATAAAAATTGACACAAAAATATTTTGTATTTCCTCTTGATTATTTTCGGCCAAGAGGAGAGATTTGTGAGGTTTTTATTTCTCTAAAATTTCTTCACAAGATAGAGAATAGAGTATTTTTCTTACACTAGAAAATGGAATTGTAAAGAATGAATTATGGAGGAATCCATACTGGTCCCTCATCATGAAAACCGGTGGAGGGGGGTCTATTGGGGAGCCAATGCATGGATCCAACTTTATTCCCAAGAAGAGTAGGCTTGCATGGCTACATATAGGTAGGTTATCATTGTGTTTCTATTTAAAATAAGAACACAATATAAACCTTATGCTCCCTCCATTTTCGGCAAACTTAAATAAAATGGGTAGTCCATTTTATTTATTCATTTTTCAATTGTGACATACGTGACATGTAATTTGATATGTGAAATTGTAATATATTTTTAACATATTAAAAATCAACATACTCATAAAATATGTCATATACAAAATCGACTAGTAATTCGTAATTACTTGTACCAAAACGGTTTATCAATTATAAATCACAGCGTCTTGTATTTATAATAAATTATTCACTCAATTTCAATTGTTTTGTAAACAATAATTTTATCTAAGTAATAAAACAATTCGATTACTTAGACCGTATCTCATTTAATCAAATTACAATAAGACACGTTAACTTTGCTCACAAAATCATCCGTCAATTTTAAGCAATTTAATTAACTCGTATCGGCATTTGATTAATTAAATAATCAATTAAGAGTATTTCCATATAGGTATGACCTAAGGGGATAAACTGATCACCACCATCGCACGACAGTATTGTCAAACTCTAGTCAGCCAATCATTACCGATATGTGTGGACCAGTTGACTGTAAAATATTACATCCCACATGTATTCTTAAAATTAGATTTAAACATGTGATCATCATGATCGATAGTTGTGATCGCATTATTGTCGGAGGACACTTATTCCAATATATACAAACCACGTCACGCAAAATACATCAACGCACTCTCGTTACAAGCGACTGACCGTACAAACGGAATCCGGTACAGACATTTATCATACAGACACTGGCCTAAGACAATCAACCGGGGGCTACCTGCCACCTACCGGGCTGGCGAGCCTTACAACGCACCGCGGTTGGCGAGCCCTCTTCATATACGCACCATGGCTACCGAGCCTTGAAACGCACCGCGGCTGGTGGGCCCTCCTCATAAATGCACCATGGCCGGTGAGCCTTACCATGCACCGCGGCTGGCAAGCCCTCCTTATATACGCACCACGGCTTGCGAGCCTTACAACGCACCGCTTCTGGCGAGCCCTCCTCATATACGCACCATGGCTGGCGAGCCTTACAACGCACCGCGGCTAGCGAGCCCTCCTCATATACGCATTGTGGCCGGCGAGCCTTACCACGCACCGCAGCTGGCAAGCCCTCCTCATATACGCACCATGGCCGGCGAGCCTTACCACGCACCGCAGCTGACGAGCCCTCCTCATATCCATAGCACGGTTGGCGAGCCATAGTCCGCAAGCAATATACAACCCAAGGACGTATCCCGAAGATGCCTCGAGTGCGACTCCTTATCAAGCTAGCGAGCCTTTGTCCGCAAACACGCCAGGACATATCCGAAGATGCCTCAGGTATGAATCCTTCCTATGGCTGGCGTACATTTGTACGTAGTCTAACGGAATTTAAATGACCCGTATGGACAGTCGACAGACTCTAAACTGTTCCTAACGACAGGTCCTTGGCTCGTACACTCGAGTCGCCTTGGCGTCGCCCATCCCGACGGCAGGTCCTTGGCCTAAATCCTTTCGAGCCACCTCAACGTCGCTTGGGTCTCCAGGTTGTAATCTTCGATTGACCTGGGGAGTCTCCTTTGACTTTGGCCCTGTCCAAGCCTCAGTCAAAGTGGTGGCTTTGTAGATACTAGTATCTTCTGAGACTCCAACAAACACCCGATGATTATCAGACTACAACATACTTTGGAATCGCACCGTTTGATCGACAATTCGTGTACAACTTTACGTCGGAAAACATAAAACGATTTCGTAAATAAAACATTCCAAAACTTTTCAAAAGTACCTGGAGTTTTGAATGCATGAGGACGGGGTCGAAGTGACACTAACTAGAGTCAAAACCGACACCAGAGTAAAAAACCGACTCAAAATTCGATTCCCGACTCCAACAACGAGTCAAACCGAGTCAAACACAAAAAACAAAACATTCAAATACTTCCATGTTAAGATTTCTCGGGATCATGAATGGTCAAGTACCAAAAATGTGCATTCAAATCCTAGGATAGAACAAATCATGATTGCATTTGTGTAAAAGCGACAAGACACCTCGAAGACGAGCGACGTGGCTCGCGCCTCTTTGAACAGCCCAGGTGGCCACGTCGCTCAAAACTCACACAACCACGCATTGTCCTATAAATACCCCTCAAATGCCACCATTTGAGTACTTCCGCGAGTGTCCGCCCCCTCATTTATCCCTTAAAATTCTGGACTCGACTTCTTAATTCACAATCCGACACGTGTTTACGACCTACCGATTGTAAACACAAGCTTTACACATTGTTTGGTATCGTCATCGTGCATTATATCACTTGACCGACCATTTCGACCACTACACCATCACTAAACTTAACAAAACACTCTTTTTACTTACTAAAACGGTTTTAAACCGAGTCTTTTCCGACCAAACGAGTTGATAAACTTACGTCGGTTTCTCGCCATAAGCCAAGCATGTAAGTATGAGGGTGTAAAAATCCTTTTTTATCATGTCTTTACTTGTTTCATGACTATAACATGCTAAATCAAGCATAACATGGTCTAAAACATGGGAAGAATGAGCCAAAACCGGACTTTTTGGTTGAGGCAGAGGCTACTTACGTAGCACATAGGCTCGCGCCTAAAGCACCCTGCCCAGCCTTAAGTCCAATCTGTATTTGGTCTCTTCATCCCCCTTATTTAAAAATTTGTAAACAGTTTTTACCATTTCAATATTTTTAAATTCTTTTTATTTTTACAAGTTTTTAACCATAAAACATTTTTCACCCTTGGTTCTAAATACCATGACGGTTTAATCCGTCTTTCGGAGATAATATTTGGTTAATTACATTTAAAAGATATTTTTAAGACTTTTATTTCATTTATTTACATTTTGAAGGGTATCGTAAAGCCTTTCATCATTTCTTTACACTATCAAAATAAATGTATTAGTCACTAATACAAAGTCATCCTTGGTTCTACATACCATGTCGGATTTTAACACGAGTAAGATGATAAATATTGACTAATTATATTCAAATGAACATAAGTTCATAATCATTTTCAAAAAATATTCATGTCAAGCTTTCAAAGTCTAACCCGACATCAAATATCGTCAAAACAATGACGATTATTCAAGTCTTGTTCTTCAAATCAACACAAAAGCGGCCTAAACGGCCTTTTCAAACCAAAACGGGTCAAATACCCATTTTTCAACATGGTTTATAAACGTTTTTCAATGGTCAGAACACGTCATATACCGTTAACTGTCCCGGACCAAAACAGGCCACTTCTTTTTCTATTTTCAAACCAGGGGAGACCCCCTTACATCGCTAATAGGCTCTCGCCTCTTCTGGCTGCCTGATGCAGGGTGTCTTCCCCTTACAGCATTGGTCTAGGACGAACCTGACTCCGGCTAACTCGGATATAGGATGGATCACACGACTAAATCACTCATTCAAATATCGTAATTGCAAAACCTCTTACTAAGACAAATGGATCACGTTATGCACTATAAACCTAATTTGGTAAATGGATGTTTAATTTCCGTCTTGCATGCAAATCAACCATAAATCCAACTCGACATCTTATACTTGATATTTGGATTAAATCAACCGACTAAGAAAGCTCTCACATGTTAGGTTTAAACTATTGGATGTGCATTCATACATTTAAACCGTTTTATCAACTTTTGCATTCTACCAACCAAGATCGATCAGTAGAGGCCGCTACCGCGGGCGGGATTGTGTGTCTGATTAAAGGGCTTCCCAATACGTACCTTCACCTCTTACTCAGAAACTTTGGATAGTGGACGACATTATCCAGGGCATACGAGAGTCATTCTAGAGATAGGATGAAAAAGAGGGACGATTCCTTACCTTTAGTACCTATGTCAAACATTGTTTTGTGCTTCGTTTGACCGAGGTATAAAGTGGATTTGAACGGGTTCCAAGCATCCCACAAATGCTTGGTGGCGACTCCGAACATCTCTAATCGTTTCGAGACCCTTGCCGAGACAAAACCGACCGATCTAAAACGATCCGGTCGAAAGCATATTTTTACGCCGCCGAGCGTAGCTTTCAAAAGACCGCTATACGTCCACAGATTTGCTTGGCGTGTAGGTGGCCATGTCCACACAAGACCATGACTCATGAGGTCAAAACCTCTCACAGACATTTACACATACCAAGGACCCATAATAAAATGTAACTAGCCAATCCTGATTACATAAGTTACCACTTGATAATAAATATCTTTCATCCGGACTTAACTCAGGTGCCCTTCATAACATATCCTCTCATACACACAAATATCACCACCCGGCTAACGTAACATGTCATCAGTACCCGACTACTAGCGAACACCTCATATATCCACATCTTATACTCCCTCACACCCATACATACCAATCAGTCTCCACAAAATCAACCTCATTAGAACAACTAACTTCCTTAATGTAACGTCATCCTCAACCACTAGTGACAACACTACGACACCACCATCCTTCATGTGACCGCTCTCTCACAATCACTTCTTTATATAACAATCCATTTCCTATTTTTTTTGTCATCCCAAATAACGAACATCAAATCCATCAACAAAATTTACCTCATCATTATTTCCAATTCTATCCTTTATTGCATCGTCACCTCACTCTTCACCAAAATCTCGTATCGTGCAAAAACTCTGCCATCTTAGCTTCTTACTCTCTTAATACCTCGAAACTCACGGCTAACATGTCGTCCTAAACTCTTATATAACTATTAGCTCACCGCCTCTCATGATGTTATCGTGCCTTTCCATGATTTCTTATTTTCATGTCCCATAACCTTGATCAACGTTCTCCCAACTTACTTCCATCCATTAATACCAACTAATAATTCATCTCCTTCCTTCTTCTACCTAACTCTTTGTTATCTGATTACCTTCTTGTTGCTTCACAACTCAAATTCCATTAATTCGTCCTCACACTTGTCACCATCAAGTCCACACACTAATGGTTATTTTTCAATTAGTCTTATCTCCCTTTCGTATCTTTAGAAAACAAAAAATTCACCTCATATCGTTAATTGCCCAAAGAATTACACACTAGGCTCACCTCTTGATATTCCTTATTCCCAAACTCGACCACTATCTACCCATCGCGGCATAACTCGATCTCATTATACGCCATTCGTTTCCATCTCTCTATAACGACCTCTCATCACATATATCCTTAACCAACACAATCCTAACCGTCTCTCTCCATAAACCCGTACACATCCCAATTTAACACTATCCGCGTCCCTCTTCTCAACCTTTGCATTCTCACATTTCTTTACACTATATCACTCTTGCCCATAAACACTTACTTTTATATTACTCAACACACGATTATATCACTCACCATATCTCACCAAACATGCTCTTTACCTCGATTAGCTCTTCATTCTTCCCTTTCCTTTTTCCACTACCCCTCACAACCACATATAACTCATGTCCTTCCTATCCAACACATATCCCTCATAAGCTGGCATTCTCCCTATCATAGCATTCGGTAACTTACGTATCAAGACTGTCACATATATAAAAGAACGCTTTAAGACCCAAAACATACATGTGTACATACCCTACAACTCAAAAAAACGTAAGAACATAACCAAATACTCAAAATGACCGCCCAAAGTACTCGGTCGAGTACATAACATACTAGGTCGAGTATAGGGTACTCGGTCGAGTAACTATATTACTCGGCCGAGTTTTTGACTCCATAAGCTAACCCAATTGTCGCAGAAGGATTACTCGGTCCAGTATTGGGAATACTCGGCCGAGCAGTGTTGGTGTATTTCTCCTCCACAATAGTGCGAGATAATATTATTAAATCTCATTAAGGAATATGCATGGGATATTCATTGGCAATACTAGTCAGCTGATCAACGTATATAGGTAACGGTTGGCTAACTAAGGTTTGACGTTACTGTCGTGAGCGGCGGTGTTCAGCTGATCCCTTTCGGTCACACCTAAAAGAACGACCCCCAACACGAAAGCTAATTAATTGTATGAGATATAATTTAAATTAGACCCTTGATAAAATGACTAAAAGGTTAGTCGATTAGATTGATTTAGAGAGATATCGAGTTGTGAACTCGAGGTGAGGAAATTATTATTTAATTATGCGATAATTAAATAATAAAATATTTGAGACGGGAATTAATGATTAATCAGTCAATTATTAAATTAGTACTAATTGACTAATGTGATTAGTATAGGTACGTAAATAATATGTGTAGCGGTACACGTATATTTAGTGATTGATTTGGACGAAATTAATTGGAAACATTTAAAAATGAAACGATATTTAAATAAAATTTACATGTATTTGTGCGACAAATATAAGAACCAAAATGGACCCGTAAATGGGACATTGGACCGTGTAAATGGAGTGTAGTGGATGATCATAATCATTTCACTTTACTATATTTTCTTCCATAAGTTGTCATGTGATCATTATGCATGTCATAATGAATTGGACAATAAAATAAGACAAAATCAACACTCCACCGACTACTCTCCAACCGTGCTCCCTCTTACATGAAACACTTTGGTGTTGTTCATTTCTACACTACTTTTTGAACATTTGCATGTGTAGCTCTCTTTTCTCTCTAAAATAATAAAAACCCAAAATTAACTAAGTTGTTAGTAAAACAAATAATTACTAAGATTGTTAGTAATATTCATATATATATATACATATTATCAAGGGTAATCTTATTAATATCTAGTTAATATTAGTAAGGTTGTTGGGTAAGTTCTTGGGTGCTTAAGAAAGGAGGTGTTCAATTTTAGACACTTGAAGATGGAGGTTCCTGCCATTTATTTTAAGCTCAAGAACAACCAAGATGGGTGATCTTGGTTGTGCCCAAATACTACCATTTCTCAATGTAAGGAAAATTGTTTTCCTCTTCTTTTACATTAATATGCTTTTATATTGCATGCATGTTACATATCACATAAACTCAAGTTATGAGATAATTTGACATTTAATTAGAGTTTCTAATTAGGATCTATGATCTTTAAAAAAGATGTTCTTTATTGAGGCTCAGTGGTGAGTACAATGAAAGAAGACGTTCTTTATTGTGGCTCAGTGGTTATAAGGAGATAATTTTGCGATAATATCGCTTTACTTTTCAAAAGTGACGAATCTTAAACTCTCATCAAAGGCTTTTCTATAGCATGAACTCTATGTGATGGCGTGTCACCATGCAATTTGAATTGGTTTCCTTACACAAGATGTGATAAGGAAGGAAACACGCGATGTTTTCGAGACTTGATTTAAGGTAAATACTTTGGTAGGTTACCTTGATCTTGTCATAAAGGTTACATAAGATCGAAATAAATTAGAGTGTCTAATTAGGATCTGTGATAAAAGTCGATAAAAGTGAAATAAATTCATCATAATTTCGAAACAATTGATTCTGCCCTTGATAAATTTATGTACATTTGAAAATGTTATTTCTATGATAAAAGTGAAAATTAAAAATTGATTTCACCTTTTTTTGATGTTTATTGGTTTTAGTGGTTAAAAACCGATAAATATCGATCTTTTTCTTCATAAATTTTATCCGGATTTTTGGGGAAATTTTTCCTGACATTTTGGTGTTCTTGGGAGTGTTCCAGAATACTAAATTTGTTTTCAATTTTTTGGGTAATTTTTCAATTATTTTGGATTTTTACTTCAAAATTATGATTTTACCGATTAAATTAGCAAAATATCACCAAATCAAACTAATTATTCATCATAAAATTAGTGAGGACTAATTTTGAGGTCCAAAATAGTTTGGACAATTAGTTTGGACTTAAATGAGATTTAAGCGTTGATTATTGATTTTTACAAGTTAAAAATCGATTAAATCCACAAACACCGAGATGGATACCAACGATTGATGGATAGGGCGATTTTGGCATCATTTTACAGCATTTTAAGCATATTTATTTAAGTTGAATGAATGATTGTCATTTATTTAAAGTATTTATCTTGTTGTACCTAGTATGGCCTAGTTTATTTTAATCGTTATTACCCGAAATAAATGGGAATAGCGATATGTTTGTAATTAAATACGATCTTGTATCGTCAGTTTGTAATTAATTAATAGTTTTATTTATTTTTTTAATTAATGTATAATAGGAATAGCTATGTAATTCAATTGTAGTAGTTATTCTTACCGGCGTTTCCAAAAGACGGATTACATCGAGACGGAGTCTATTTTTGGAAGATGTTCCAAATCCCACAAGGAGAAGTCACTTTTGGAATGAATAGAAAAGGGACCAAGGAGTTGGTTTCCGATATGTAATAGACTAGTTTTTATTAACTAGGTGGCCATACTAGGATTTATTCATATGCTTACTTTTTTGCTTGTTTTATTCTCGCGCATGCCAAAATCGCCATTCACAAGCATTTGATCTTCGCGGTTGTCAATTCCTGTCATTTACATTCGCCAACTTAATTCACTTATAGAGAATTTATGACTAAATTGACAAGATCTATTACATAACTAAAATTGAGATTAACCTTACCAATTAGTAACACCTATGAATCTCTTGTTCATTAGATCCACGCTCGCCCAAGCGGGGTGTTCTCTTTTTACCTTGAGTAAGTAGGGTGGTAAGCGGTTATCACACGCCAAAATTGGTTGGACTCAACGGGGTATAAGACAGTCTTGTATTCCGGGGCTAGTAGATGGGTTTGTTGAAATCCGTCGACCAAGAGTTCTCATGATAGAATTAGTCAAGCGTTGACTTACCGAATTTACACAATTATGGGATGTTTCGCCCAAGCGATGCTCATTTTTGTTTAATATTTGGGTCCTGGAATCATTTATATAATTTAGTGAGAGATCATTATATAAATGTTAAAACTTGTTAAAGATGTTTCACAAGTAAAATTAAAACATTGAATGTTAATTTTTCCTATTTTTCGTTCATTCTCATAAATGTATGGCATCACCCACTTCATCCTCCTTTCTCTATTTATTGTTATACTTTTTTCATTATTTCATAGAAAGCGGTTTCTTTGAAGGAATTAATGATTGGTAACATGATTTACCAATTCACCTACATAAGCTTACAACGATTTTTGCGGTTATTATACAACTTAATTAACGTTCATACATATTAAAAAGAGGTTTCAAGTTGCAAACTGATATTACGAGTTTAAAAGGAAGTCACATTTTATCAAGACGAGTCTTGATTTCGAAAGTGACACCTCCGTCATGATGATGACATATTAGTTTTAATTACTCAAAAGTAATTCAAAAGTTTGCGAAAAGAGTTTTCAAAAACACTTATAATACTCCAATATGATACCGTCAAATGGCTCACTTCTAGAAAGGCCAAATCGATTGTTTATGCGCTAAAGAGTTTAGGCATATGATAACAATTGAATGGTTAGGTAGTCCAATTTCGCAAGAAATTGAGATTTTGCCACATGTTGCACTCCCTTTATAGTAATTCACTCTTACTAAGTGTATAAAATATCACGATTGACATGAAGAGAGGTCTTCATGAGATTCATTTTTGCTTGATTGAAGCAAAGAGGAATGTGAAAGTGAGTGGGAGTTATGAAGAATCAACCCTAGATGTATGCGATAGAACAAAAGTTGAAAGAGACATCTACTCAATGGATAGGCTAGTTCCACTATCTTGGTATGAGATACCAAGTACGACTCATTTCTTTGTAAAGAAGTTTACTTGAATTGACAAAATGTAAGACGTCTAGCATAGGACATTTTTGTATCGAAATGGTGCTAGAACAGCAATGATTTTGATAGGGGCAAATGTACCAAAAATTGGTTTTAAAAGAATGTAATCATCTATGTTTATACATAGAAGGCATCACTCATGTGATTTAAAACAAAAGGTTGTACCTACTCCTATGATAACATGGTTGTTGGTTTAGACCAGTCAAGTTAGAGGAATTTTACATTTTTCACGAAAACTAAATATTATACTATCTTGTAGATTTTAATATCTCTAATTCGGTGAACCCAAATTGATCCAACCTCAAGTAAATTCATTTAAACGAATAAACTATAAGCACATCGAACAACCATTTGATTGAGAATCTTATGGTGTGTGTGCATAAATTATGTTTTCTTTTGAGAAGAAACACAATAGTGAGGTGAATAACCATATAAATACGGATGCGTAAGGCCGATAGTTGGTTATAAATATACTTCGTTACTTTTACCGTAATGTTAAGTAGATATGAAAACCTCGTATCTATTTAATAAGACATAAAAGTGATTTTTGAGACGTGTTATATTTTCAAATTGAAGTAGTAAACCAAAAGCACGACAAGATCATAATGTTGATCGGAAATTTCAAAGTAATGACTTTGAAGATCAAATGGGTAATATCAAGTAATGACCTTGATAATCACTAAGGGGGTGTTTGGTTGGATGTTTTGAAATGGATTGGAATGGATTCAATCCATTTTAGTGTTTGGTTGGGGTGATTTGGAATGGAGTTAGATACCCAATGGATTCTAACTCCACCCCAACCCCTTGGAATCCCATACCCACCCTTCTACCTTGGATTCAAACTCCATTCCCCCTTCTATAATTTATGGTGAACCAAACAAGAATAGACAAGTATGGATTTAGAACCCCATACTACTATACTATCAAACTCCATTCCATTCCATTCTAACTTGTTGAACCAAACGACCCCTAAGAGTATTGTGAACCATAGAGTATGGTATAGTCAAGAAGATAAACCAAACTTTATGAGATATAGTTTAAGGTTTTTCACAATTTTGTAAGCAATTATCTCACTAAAAGTTTAAAACCCGACTATAATAGCCTTAATGACTCCATATGAGATATGGGTAGGGAGGGTCCCTAACTTGTAATTATTATACATTTGGGACCATAAATGTTTATGTTCAGAACCAATTTATGTATTTGTGAGGGTTATCCAAAATTGAACCACTTGGTTTTTTCTCCTCCAAAACGAGAACAAAGAGTTTGTGGCTCGTAATGCTGTCTTTCCAAAAAGATTTTCATTTTCTAGAAGACAGAGTGGGAAAAATTTTGAACTTACGGAAGTCTAAAACCCACAAACTGAGTACAATGCAAGAAGATGTTCTTTATTGAGGCTCAGTGGTGAGTACAATGCAAGAAGACGTTCGTTATTGTGGCTCAGTGGTTAGAAGGAGATAATTTTGCGATAATATTGCAAAATTATCTCCTTATAACCACTGAGCCACAATAAAGAACGTAATCTCCCACTTGTCGGAGACAAGTTGTGCGAGGATTATAACACATAATTGTGGATAAGTCCTTATCCCAACAATATCCTCCTTGTACTCTACAAGGGTGTGTTACCAATTCTCTTGTCCGTTTTAACAACAATCTCCCACTCAATGTAAGGTGTCTTTCAGGTCGCACTTGTATATGAACATATCGTGAGTGGTTTTCTCGATCGAGAGTGTGACTACCTGACCGGAAAAATCTCCCATATATTACTTCCGAGCGTGGCCACGCATTTGTAGTCATAACTCCTCGAGTGGCCTTGAGATGTTTAAAACCAACGTGGGTGGACAATTCTTGTCTGCCCTATGTATCATATTGCACAATACAGATCACCATGACCCAGTAGATGTCCTTTGGCCCCCTTTCACGGCATGACCTAGGACAAAAACCAAAGTCACTCGAAAACTGTACAGGCTCAGATAATAGTCTCCAGTTTAAAGAATCGACTCCTAGGAATATCATAGAAGTCCCTGCCATGACCAGGCGTCTGTAATAGATCTAAGGGACTCTATTAATATCATTGCCCGGCAAAGTGTCCCACAGTCTGCCTATGTAAACGACTAGTCATCCTTATGACCTTATGGTGCTGAACCTTTCATCAATCGTCTTGCAATCTAGTCACTCTGAGACGTCACCTCATTAAGTGACTAGGGGCTAATACAATGTTTATCCTATTCACTTGAATTGGGGCTCAACATTGTCTCCACAACCAATTCGGATAAACAAGGTATTCATGTTTTCAGTCAAACTGAATAATTGAGTTCTTAAAGAGACTCAAACAATGAATGCGAACATGACTTACGTAAATATTAATACGCTATCCAATATTTACATAATTATCTTTAGCAATTAAGGTATACCCTTCAATCACATTGAGATGACATAACCATCATATCTAGCTTATGCCTACGGCTTTGGTTAGAGGATTAGCAACAGTTGCATCACTCTAATTTCCATTGCTATTTTCCTTTGTTCTATGCAATCTTTTCATCACATAGAGCCTTTCTAAGTGTATGTCTAAACATGTTTTAGACACTGGTTCTAAAGCCAGTCAAACACTCCCACTGTTTTCACAGTCTCTCGGGGGATGATATTCGGCTAACAGAGCTACTCTAATTCCATTAAAATCCGGATATCAATTATCTCTTTTACAACATCAGATGCTGTAATGTACTTAGCTTTCGTTCATGATTTGTACATATAACACTTATACATACACATCCTTCATATGACATCTTTTATGTATGACTCCTCATACATATCTGCTTTATACATGTATAACTTCTTATACATATATGTATAACTTCTTATACATATTATTCTTTATGCACATAGCACTCTTATATGCTAACCATTCCTTAACGAGGCTTATAACATCTTATAAGCATAGGAATGTAATCGTGTAACCCTTTTACACGAAATTCATTAATTTCTCCAATCAAGAGTAAATACGGATAGATTCTCAAGTACTCAAGGATGCTCTTGATAATCATCTAGTGACACTCACTAGAAAATGATTGGTAATGACTTCTCATATTCTCAACATGATAAGTCCCGACGAGAGAAGCTTTTAGCATATTTAATAGATCCTGCAGCGGAAGTAGAAGACATCATATTTTATTGTTCAACAACTTGAACGAGTGAAGAATCTTATCACATAAGTCTCTTGACTATAATGCTAATATCCATGGAGATCTATATCATTAGATCCGGATATTTATGATGCGCCATGCTACTCTCAAATATTCACCCGAGAATATTTCAAGTCACTAATATGTCAAACACATATTTAGACTAAGAACATCACCTTAGCTACATTTCTAGTCACTAATATGTCAAGCAAATATTTAGAATAAGGAACTCACTTTAACTCCCACTAAACTCCATGTATCATCATGGTACCTCGAAACTCGAGTAATACCATTTTCATAGACTATATGATTGAACCCAAAGTTCCAACTCTTTGACGTATATTGATCACAAAAGGGATCTTTCAAGCATGCCAGACTTCTTAGCATTGACAAGATCAACAAAACTTCTCCTAAGGAGAAAGTTTCGTTATTCTTTTGCCGAATATCATCCTCATGAGAGGCTTGATTGCTAAGAACATACGAATTGATAAAGGCATTTGGGTTGTCACATACTCTCTATAACCAACCCAAATTTTAAACATCTTATGTAACCTTTATGACAAGATCAAGGTAACCTACCAAAGTATTCACCTTAAATCAATTCTCGAAAACATCTCGTGTTTCCTTCCTTATCACATCTTGTGTAAGGAAACCAATTCAAATTGCATGGTGACATGCTATCACATAGAGTTCATGCTATAGAAAAGCCTTTGACGAGGGTTTAAGATTCGTCACTTTTGAAAAGTAACGCAATATTATCGAAAATTTATCTCCTTATAACCTTTGAGCCACAATAAAGAACGTCTTCTTGCATTGTACTCACCACTGAGCCTCAATAAAGAACATCTTTTTGAAAGATCATAGATCCTAATTAGACACTCTAATTGAATGTCAAATTATCTCATAACTTGAGTTTCTGTGATCTATGTAACATGCATGCAATATAAAAGCATCTTAATGTAAAAGACGAGGAAAACAATTTTCCTTACATTAAGAAATGGTAATATTTGGGCACAACCAAGATCACCCATCTTGGTTGTTCTTGAGCTTAATAAAAATGGCCAGATCCTCCATCTTCAAGTGCAAAATAGAACACCTCCTTTCTTAAGCAACTAAGAACTTACCCAACAACCTTACTGATATTAACTAGATATTAATAAGATTACCCTTGATAATATGTAGATATATGAATATTACTAACAATCTTAGTAATTATTTGTTTTACTAACAACTTAGTAAATTATTGATTTTTATTATTTTAGAGAGAAAAGAGAGCTACACATTTAAATGTTCAAAAAGTAGTGTAGAAATGAACAACACCAAAGTGTTTTATGTAAGAGGGATCACGGTTGCAGAGTAGTAGGTGGAGTGTTGATTTTGTCTTATTTTATTGTCCAATTCATTATGACATGCATAATGATCACATGACAACTTATGGAAGAAAATCTAGTAAAGTGAAATGATTATGATCATCCACTACACTCCATTTACACGGTCCAATGTCCCATTTACGGGTCCATTTTGGTACTTATATTTGTCGCACAAATACGTGTAAATTTTATTTAAATATCGTTTCATGTTTAAATGTTTCCAATTAATTTCGTCCAAATCACTCAGTAAATATACGTGTACTGCTACACATATTATTAACGTACCTATACTAATCACATTAGTCAATTAATACTAATTTAATAATTAACTGCTTAATCATTAATTCCAATCTCAAATAATTTATTATTTAATTATCGCATAATTAATTAATAATTTCCTCACCTCGAGTTCACAAATCGATATCTCTCTAAATCAATCTAATCGACTAACCTTTTAGTCTTTTTATCAAGGGACTAATTTAAATTGTATCTCATACAATTAATTAGATTTCGTGTTGGGGCTCGTTCCTTTAGGTGTGACCGAAAGGGATCAGCTGAACACCGCCTTCTCACGACAGTAACGTCAAACCCTACTTAGCCAACCGTTACCGATATTTGTTGATAGCTGACTAGTATTGCCTATGAATATCCCATGCATATTCCTTAATGAGATTTAATAATATTATCTCGCACTATTGTGGAGGACAAATACTCTAACAAGTAGCCCTTACTCGGTCGAGTATTACTTTACTCGGTCGAGTACCAACACAGTTCTCAGCATCATCCAGTTTTCGTAAAACAGTCATATCTGACTCGTTACTTCGTCATTTCGGGCGTGTGACCTATCCTTAGAATCGTAAGAGGACAATCACCTGAAATTGGAATTACAGCAATATCATTTTTAGAACTCGACTTATGACAATTTTAAGACAACCCTTCCATTATCGGTCTTCATACAAATCAATTTTTTTTTCCTAAACAAAACAACTTGAACATGCATAAGGCCAACAATAACAACTCAATGCTTCTAAAAAGCAATACATAGGTGAAATTAATCATACTCATATGTAAATTAAACACAACATTCATGTATATAGGCGTATGACCGTCATCACATGTTACTACCGACAACCAAACATTAACATCATCATGTTCATATCCACATGTACCACTACCACACTTCATGCTCAAGATCGTATTAAACCGGTAACATGATCACATTCTTCATGCTCAAGATCTATCAGATACGAATTCACAATCAACCTCTTATATACTACCATGTTCCATCACTTTCACCATTGCATCCAACCATTTCACAAAATTCAAGTTACAAGCACTACACATACATGACTCGACATACAACAGTTTCCAAGACTCCCCCATGTGACCGGTTTGTGATCGTAATGGCCTTAGTGCGACTTCGGAACGTCTCCCAAGTCTTTGCGGTAGCTCCAAACAACTCTCCCCGGGTTCATTTTATTTAGACTCCCTAAGTTCATTGGGTTCATTAGTTTTAGGTGCCGGAATCATCGGCTCTGATACGACTTTGTAACACTCCCTCAAAACAAGGTACCTTACCAAGGACTACCCTAGCATGAAAGGCTGTTACCATCTCGGTTTCTCGAGGTTAGTATACCAAAGTTACTAATTCCAAACAACATTTATTAACGTATAA
This sequence comes from Silene latifolia, assembly GCF_048544455.1. Taxonomy (NCBI): domain Eukaryota; kingdom Viridiplantae; phylum Streptophyta; class Magnoliopsida; order Caryophyllales; family Caryophyllaceae; genus Silene; species Silene latifolia. Next base: position 373,671,910 of record NC_133538.1, read on the forward strand.
AGAGTTAGCAATTACAATAGCTCAGACCAACTCGAAATAAAAGTATAGGGATCTCAATACAACTGAAATCAAAGACAGCTAAACTCGTAACAGCGAAAGTTAGACTCGAAGTGGTGACTCCCCATAACTGTCCCATAGCTAAACATCAGCATCAGCTATCACAATCTGCTCACCATCCCTGAATGGATCACCACATATTTTATAAAACAACAACGGGGTCAGTTACTGAATAATCAAAGTAAGACAAGTACAATAAGCAACCAGTTGATCATCCTCCACCTTCGGTCTCCCGATATCACACATTAACCGACTACACACCGAAGTGTGTGGTGAATAGTCTATTGATCCAAAATACTCAAGAGGGGGGGGTGAATTGAGGATTTAAAACTTTTGAATGTTTTTCGATTATGCGTATGTAATTGATTATTTAAAGTTTATTGATTAAACTTTAACTAATCAACTAATGAAAGTAAACGAAATAAACGAAAGAATGAAGAGACACACGGTTTTTCAAGTGGTTCAGTTTCACAAGTCGAAACCTACGTCCACTATTCTCGATTAATAAACTTAGTAACTTTCTACGGATTATAAATTAACTAACCCAACTCGTACAACTAACTCTAGCTGTAACTCAATGAGTACCGTTAAATACTCGAGTGACTAACTTACGCTAATAAGAAAGCACTAATGATTCTAACAAAGGTTCACGTTAATGAACAAGTAAGAAATCAACTAAGCACTATTATCTTATAACGATAAAATAAGAATAAGTATGCGAGCTTTAAAACACACGACCTTTTAAAATAACAAATCGGTTTTTCTGCTTGAAAACACAAGGTTTGCTTTGTAAAATTAAAATCATTTTTTATGCTTAAGGTCTCTACTCTAGATGTTGTAAATAGCAAAGTATTTATAGGAAAGAAAGAGAAGGCCACACGGTTTTGCACAAACCCTAATAGCCGAAATAATAAGATATGTAAACCAATCATATCTTCTTATTATCTCTTTCCTAAAAGCCTTAAAAGATAATAAAGAATATTCCAAGAGATAGAATATAATCTATTCATATATTTTCTTTACAATAAATTCCAAGATTATGATAAGATTTCCTAAAACAAGAATATCTTTTACCATAAACAAATATATTAAGTAAGATATATAAGATATGTAAAGATTTTATTATAGAATAAAATCTTTACCAAACATACCCTAGGTAACACGAGATGTCACGGCTCATATGCCTCGTGACTCGTGCAAACCCTAGTCTTAACATATGGGTTAGAATTTAGGTTTTAAGAGAGGCTATATTGAAACCCTATTTAGTAGTATGGTCCAATTCATAAGTTGGTCCAAGATAACTACTAGTCAACGTCCAACATAAAACCAAACTCCGCACTAAACCGAGCTTTATTATATAAATACTTTTATTAAAACATTTAAAATAAACTTTACAAAATTTTCAAAACAATTTTCAAAACAATATAAGTCGTGTATAAAAACTCAGCATCTCAATGTTATAGTAGAAGAGCTATAACATTGAGCTCTTTTACTAGTAATGTTATAGCTGCAAAGCTATAACTTTACCAATTCAAGAAACTCAATCTTGATTACCGTTACGAGATAATCACCTATAATATTCTAATCTTCAAGGAGATCTTCGAGTATAGGCTACGTCATCATCCAAGCTTGATTAATCTTTAGATGGACTTCGTCTTCACATAAATCTTGAATGAATCTTTATATCGTTTCATCTTGAATAGAGGCTTGAGCATTCATGCTATCATCACAATCTTCTTTGTTTCTTGCTTGTAATAAATTGATTCTAAAACACTTAGACAAACGATTACACGCAACAAGTATATAAATTATAAGACACCTTGACATCATCAAAACATAAACATATAAGCTATATGGTTCAACAAATTCCCCCTTTTTGATGATGGCAAGCCTCCTAAAATTGTGACTAAGTATGTAGTTCCCCCTCAATATAATACCGTCATCTTAATAATAAAGATCAACGCAAGATCAAAACGATTTATCAAAAACCGAAACTTTAAGGACTTTAAGAAACAATCGATCTTGACAAGGAGCAAGCTTAGGTAGATGCTTACTATAGACGTTCTTTCCCCCTCTTGACATCATCGAAAAGCTAAGAACAAATAAAAAATGACTAGAATAATATAAGACGAGACAAGAGATAAAACGTCATAGAAATTAATATTATCATACATAACTAAAAGCATCGAGAAGTTTAATTATTAAACAAACTTAAGAAAACACGCATAAAGCCGATGGGCCGAATAACATGCATGTTTAAAGAAACACTTGGGCCATAACCACAAGTTCATGCCAAAATTGGGCCGAATGACAAGTTTGTTAAACACACACAAAGAAAATGAAAAGGAAAGCTAGAAATAGAAGGGGCTAAATATGGTAAGGCAGAGGGAGATCAAATGTTGCGGGTACGGTACGGGTTCACGTAGTCGGTCCGAGTACGATGCTCTAAAGCATCAAGACGATCGAAAGAACTCCGCACAAGCTGAGAAAGAGTCTGAATGCTCCTTTCAAAGTTAAGCACTTTCAGGGAGAGAGCTTCCGTGGCCTCAAATGTAAGCGATTGATCACTTGCCATAGCCTTCCCGTGCATGACCAACGCTCCACCTTGACTCGTAAGAAAAGTAAGACGATCACCGTGTGGGAACACTTCCCCACGAATTGCCTTCAATTCCCTTTCAAAACCCGCTAACCTCTTATCCACTGCCTCCATCCAAGAATACACCCGAGAAGCATCCAAACCCGAGTCTAAAGACCGAGACGGTCAAACCCGTGACAATACCGTAGCCAAATTTGTTGAATGCTCCTCAAACTTCTCCATTAAATCACTCATAAAACCTTCCAATTTCGCCTCCATAGCTCCCAAACCCGAATCACCCGGGGTATTCTCAACATCCTTAACAAGAAGTAACTCGGGTCCATCAACAACAAGACCCATAAGCTTGATCAACCTATCACACATGCAATCTCGTGCACTAACACCGTAACTATCTTGTCCCGCCACTCGTTTTATCTCCAACAACCGAGACACCCACATCCCATATGGTAAGTCGATTGTGGTGCTCAACTTCTCTTTTGTTACCGTGAGACTTGTTTGGATTATACAGTGCAACACGACACTACCCAAATTCACTTTATGTCCCTCCAACCAAGAATAAACCACGATAGCTTCATAACTCAACACCTTATCATGACCTCCTCTCCTCGGCACTACAGTGTTCCACAAAAAGTTCAAGAGGAACTTGATTTTTGCCGATAGAGGACGAACCACAATATTACCTCCATCCGTCCCAACCTCCTCAAAATACCTTTTAAGTAAGATCTCTTTTTCACTCACCACATCAGACCATTCAACACTCGGATTTACTTCGATTCCGTCATCGGGAACCGAAAAGGCTGAGCAAAAATCCGAAAAAGAGACCGTCACATCAACCCCATTAACAACCGCATGCAAGACTCCTTTCTTAATTAATACACTAGCAAAGAATTGAACCACCTCAACTGGATAAATAGGACCCGAAAACTGACTAATGTGACTCCACCCTTGAAAATCAAGACAATCAACAAAGAATTTAAGAGCGGGAACATTAATCAACCAAGATTTCGGATAGTACCTTCCACCATGAATAGAATACCTTAAAACTCGATTAACTAGGATGCTTTCGTCATGAGTAAGCCGAACACGATTCAACCCTTCCTTGGTCGCGGCTTTTCAAACATCCCGAAGCAAGGTACGAGCAACACCATTCCGAACTATAACCTCGGGTTCCTCAACATCTTCACTTTCATCGACATCTACCCTATTTTTTCCTTTAAAAGACGGCGTCTTTTACCTTCAGACATCGACTCGTCCCGACCACGAAACAGGGGAGTAGTTGGGTTTTGTTGAGGTGAAGGAAAATTAGTGTAATTGGGATCATGTGGTGGTAGGGGAGATGTTTGGTTATGATAGTAGCGGTTTTGGTGGTGACGGGTTGATGATCGGGTGGTTTTTGCATGGATTGGATTCATGATGATGGTGATAGTTGAAAAAGGAGGTGATGGTGATGGTTGTGTAAAGAAGGAGATTGTGATGATGGTAAATTTTGAGAGGACAAAAAGTATGCAAGTGGGGTGTTTGGACGGGTTACACGCAAGGGAGGGGTAGATATAGGAGTAGTCTACGTCTAGGTTTAGCAAGTGGAAAGCAATTATGGTAAGTGTCAATTAGGAATAGGAGTTATGGTAGGTATAGGAATTTAAGTGATAGAATTAATAGGGTAAAAGATAAGAATTAGGAAATAGAATTGTATGTGGAGTATATTTAGGCGTGTACAAAGAGTAGCAATTTAGGAAGGATTTTTGTAAATTGGAATTATGCAAGATATGGTGTGCCATATTTATTTTATAAGGAATTAAGTTTGTATAAATAATAAAATTCTAAATAACAGTTAGAAATTTATAACAAATATATATTCTAATAACGAAATTATTCATGCAACGCAATATACGGACATAGTCATACAATCTTATCTTAACTAGTCAGTCATAGGGAAATTGAACGTGTATAGAAACATAGGTACTACTGATTCAACCAATTTCCAACCGTAAAGTCTCAAATCGTTCTCTAGCTAATGATTTTGTAAAAATGTCTGTCCATTGTTTTTCAGTACTACAAAATTAAAGTTTTATATTCCCTTTCTCAACATGGTCTCGAATAAAATAATATCTTATTTCAATGTGTTTGGTACGTGAATGTTGTGCGGGATTTGTAGAAATAATAATTGCACTAGTATTATCACATAAAATATGAATACATCCTACATCAATACCATAATCACGTAATTGTTGCTTAAGCCATAAAAGTTGGATACATACTAATCCTGCAGCAATATATTCGCCTTCAGCAGTTGACAGAGCAACCGAATTTTGTTTCTTCGAACCCCACGTAATAATACACGGTCCGACAAATGTGGCGACACCCGACGTACTTTTTCTGTCTAGAGAATATCCTGCATAGTCGGCATTAGAATAACCGACTAGATCAAAATTACATTCCATTGGATACCACAAATATAAGTTGGCCGTTCCAATTAAGTATCGTAAAATTCGTTTTACGGCCGTCATATGCGATTCTTTGGGAGATGATTGATATCTCGCACAAACGCATACACTAAACATTATATCTGGTATACTTGCGGTCAAATATAACAGTGACCCAATCATTCCACGGTAAGTAGTTTCATCAACTGATTTACCGTTTTTATCCAATGTTAATTTCTTGTTCTCGACCATTGGAGTAGGCATTGCATGAGAGTTTTCCATCCTGAATTTCCGAATTAATTCATTAATATATTTCTGTTGACGGATTTTAATGCCTTCTTCAGTTTGTTGTATTTGCAGACCTAAGAAGAATTTTAATTCTCCTATCATACTCATCTCGAACTCGGAAGTCGTCAACTCAGAAAAAAATTTACATAGGCTTCGGTTAGTAGATCCAAAGATAATGTCATCGACGTTTGAACAACCAAAAGGTCAGAATCCTTAGTTTTTAGAAATAAGGTTTTGTCGACGGATCCTCTACTAAATCAACTGTCAAGTAGAAACTTAGATAATCTATCATACCATGCCCTAGGTGCTTGCTTCAATCCGTATAGGGCTTTATCTAATTTGAAAACGTGATCCTCAAATTTGATATTCTTAAAACCGGGAGGTTGTTCAACGAAGACTTCTTCTTGTAAATATCCATTTAAGAATGTTGTCTTTACGTCCATCTGGAAGAGCTTCATCCCTTTGTGTGCAGCGAAGGCTATTAGAAGTCTAATAGCTTCAAGACGAGCGACAGGTGCGAAGGTCTCGTTATGATCTATTCCTTCTTGTTGATTATAACCCTGGACCACCAATCTTGCTTTGTTTCTGACAATGACTCCGACATCATCTAGTTTGTTCCTAAAGACCCACCTTGTTCCAATGACTGAACGTTCTTTTGGTCTAGGAGCTAAATGCCAAACCTTGTTTCTTTCGAACTGTTGTAGCTCTTCTTGCATAGCTATAATCCAATCTCATTCAGCAAGAGTTTCATTGATATTCTTTGGTTCGATCATGGATAGGAAAGAGTAGAAAGAGCAGAGGTTGTTCAAGGAACGTCTTGTCTGAACACCCTTAATATTCCCTAGAATGTTGTCCATGGAGTGTGAGCTCTTGTATTTCCATTTTGTTGAGGTACTTGGTTCTTCATCGTTATTTGAGCTTGTCCCAACTTCATCTGGATCGGAATTGGAGGAAGTTCCTGTTGGGAAATGTGTCCTCAACAATAGTGCGATCACATGATTTAAATATCATAATTAAATCTCAAATTAAGAATACGTGAGGGATGATTTATTATATAATCGACTGATCGTCATTAATCGGTAATGATTGGCTGACTAGAGTTTGACATTACTGTCGTGTGACGGTGGTGGTCAGTTGATCCCTTAAGGTCACACCTAAAGGACAATTCCCTTAATGGATAAATTGATTAATTGTATGACGATACGAGGTAATCAATTCCTTAAAAGTGAACGATCTACTTGTGAGAGAGAATATTAATATCTTATTGTAATGGAATTAAATAAGATTTATTTTAGTAATAAAAATGCATTATTACTAAAATTGCTTATTGTTTGAGAAACAATAGAGATTAGAATGAATGGTTAATTATAATTACAAGATGTTGTGAATTATAATTTTATGACTCATTTTATTTATGTGATCAAGTATCACTAGTCAATTTATTGTATGTAATTTAATTAATTTCTAAAATGATATTTATGGGATAAATATGCATTAAATTAATTAATAAAATGTAAAATACTACATGTGACATATTGTGTGACAAATGACAAATTGACAAAATAAAATGGTAGTCCATTGTAAGAGCATGGACCGAATGGAGGGAGATATAATGGTGTAAGATTGATTTATTTTATGATAAATATATCATAGGCTTTTCTTTTATAGCCTTACACCTATCTTACAATGTCATACCTTTTATACATTGTGAAGACCAAAAGGGAAAAGTAAGATTCCCCTTTGGCTCCATCCTACCCGGCCTCACCTCTTCAAATGGGGACTTTTGTCCTCATTTTTCCACTAACACTCATTCACAAAATCTACATGCAAGCTTTTCTCTTCCTTCTCTCTAGTTCTCTCCAACAAGTTTTTGGAGATTTACAAGTTTTGTTCATCATTTCTAATATCAAAACAACATTACTAGTGTAGTAGTAATAAGAATATTAGAATCATTTTAAGGATACTAGTATAATAATCTAGTTAATTAGTATACTAGTTTAAGGGTAAGTCTTGGCTGTAATCTAAGGAGGATTTCTATACTTGGGATCTTGGAAGATCATCCATCATTATAAGCTCAAGAACAAGTGAAGGAAGGTGACCTTACTTGTGCCCATAATTTCGAACCAATCTACAATGTAAGGAACATTGTTTTTCTCATAAATCTTTCATTTTGTTATGCATGCACTAGATCTAAAGAACAAATAATTAACAAGTTAATTAGTTCACTATTAGAGGAGTCTAATAATAGGTATATGAACTTAACAAGTGGTATCAGAGCATAGGATGTTGCATGCATAATCGGTTATTATTTTTCCGAGTTAAAAGGTTAACATATAAAACTAAAAATTTGTGATTTATGAGCATAAGCCACGAAATCACCTTGCATGTAATATATTCTGGTCCTAAAATGTTTTTAGGTCATTTTTATGATTCATGGAAATTTATTGCTCATTTTAAGGATTTTTGGTCATTTTATTACATTTTTATGACTAAAATGGGAATTAAAATGCTAAAAATAGTTAAATTTTGTTTCTGACCTTGAAAAATTTATATGACCTCACATGCATATTTTAAAAGTTGTGTGTAAAAGGACGAGTTAATTTGATTAATTTTGCATGATTTATGATTTTTATGAGATAAAAATGGATTAAAGGAGGTAAAATGGTTAAAATTAGTTAAATTTCGAATTAAGTCATGATCTTTTAATATGATGTCACATGCAAGATTTTCAGAGAGTATGTAAATTTGTAGATTTAAATATATTCTTTAGCATGATTTATGGATTTTTGAGTAAAAATGGCATAAATAGTGACTATTTTAGCAAAAATTAGCTAAAACGTATTGCATGGCTTGAGAAAATTTTTTTAAGTTGCATTAATATTCCATTAATCAGATCTAAAGTTGTAAAAATTATTGGAGTAATTTTCGGATACTTTATGTATTTTATGAGATGAAACCGATAAAATCGAACTATATTTTCTCAAAATTAATTCGAAAATTTTAACCATGTTTTTTGACATTATGAGGGTCATGGAATTATTCCAGGATGTTCAAAAATTTAAAATTCAAATTTTGAAACTTTTATGATTTAATTTGGATTTATTTCATATAAATAATGATTTTAAGGTAAAAAATGAGCATAAAATTAAATCAAGTTGAATTATTGTCAAAAATTTAGTGTTGACTGATTTTTGAGTCCTAAAATGTGTTAGGATAATTAACTTGAGCTTAGATGTGATTTAAGTGTTAATTAGTGATTTTAAAAGGTTATTATCACGCATTTCCATGAAACCGGGTTATATGTACGACATAAGTTAAATAGGGCGATTTGGCACATGATTTTGCATGATAGGTACATATTATAATGCTGCATATTTCAATTGTTGAATGTCTTTTATTTATATAATTTTGAATTATGTAATTTTATCTTAGTATGGCCTTAGTTTTAATTAATATTACCCGTAATGAAAGGGAATATTGATTCGGTTGTAATTTAATGTGATCTCGTATCACTTTTATTTTTATTTCATTAGTTTTTCATTTTACAAATGTATAATAGGAATAGCTTTGTATTTTTATTATTATTTGTAATTATGGAGCATCTTCAAAGACGGTGCCATTCGGAAGGGTGATCCGACAAAGACGGTGTCTTGGGAGGCGTGCCATTTGAAGAATCAGGGACCAAAGGAGTTGGTTTCCGAATATGTAATAGATTATTTAATTTTCTATTTTTTAGGAAGGCCATACTAGGAATTTTATTTATTGCTTTGCATTTCTTTTAATATGTTGCATGCATAGCCAAATCGCCATAACAACACATGCATATCATATCGAGTCATCGACCGTGTCAATTATAATTATCGTAGTTCACTGCTTTAGTTCACTTAAAACGTGATAGATAATAAATTGACAAGACCTCTCACATATAATAATTGAGATAAAGCCTTACCAAATAGTAGAAACCCATGAAGTACCAATTTCATAAGGGAGTTAATCCGGCTTCACCGTAATACAAACCTTATTACGTTGGCGTAGTGGGGTAATAAAATGTTATTACATTGAAATTTGGATTGAGCTCAACGGAAGTATTGTTGACCGTAGTCGCATGTGTTCCGGGCTAAAGATGAGAATTAGAGTAATTTTTATCGACCGAGAGTTCTAAAAGTAGAATCGATTAAAGAGTTAATCCACCGAGTTATATTAATAAGGGATGAATCGGCTCACCGTGCCCAAGTTAATATGAATTTGGATCTCGGAATCATTTATGTAGTTGGGTGGAGGTCACTATGTAAATGCAATACTTGTAGTTAAATTAACGAGTATTATTAAAACGATAGAGGATAATTAAATTCCTTCATTTCCTATTTTGTAGTCAAAATTTGTTTTAATCAACTGCAATGGCAACTCCAAACGCGTCCGCATCCACTAGTTCCACCCCGCTTTCCAATGTGTCATGGCTCCGATCCTTCATGGATCGATGTAAGTTAGAAAAGAATGGGTCCAATTTCGCCGATTGGGATGCACAACTTGCTTGGCCGCGCAAGGTGACGACAAGCTTCGTTACCTTACCGAGGCATCTCCCACCGAACCACCTAATACTAGGTCCACCGCTAGGCAAGCCTATGAGGATTACCAAAAGGAGTCGGCCGCAATGAAAAATGTATTGATCTTTGCTATGGAGGCCGAACTCCAACGAAGTGCTATAAAGATTAGCACCGCTCATGAGATCTACATGAAGCTTGTGAACATGTTTTCACGAGCTCCTAGGGTCATTCAATATGAGGCGGCTTCCGCATTCTTTGATCTTAACATCAAAGAGGGCCAAAAGGTGAGCCCACATGTGCTCAAGTTGATGGAGCATGTTGAGACCTTGAAAATGCATAAGGTGGAAATTCCCGATGAACTCGTGATTGATCGAATTCTTCATTCCCTAAACAAAATCAAAGCATATGTTCAATTCCGGGTGAATTTTAATATGCAAGATAATAAGGTTTCCCTTGATGAGTTGCACAAAATGCTTGTGCAAGCCGAAAGGGACATGGGGCTAAGTGTTCGCACCACCAAAGATGTGCTCAATGTTAATCAAAAGAGCAAGGGAACTTTCAAGAAAAGCGGGAAAAAGGGAAAGAAGCGAACTCCCAACAGGAACATAGCTAAGACTTATGAAGCAAGCTCCTCCAAGCCCAAGTATAGTCCCCCCTCCGGGGACAAGTGCCACTATTGTTGTGGAGTTGGACATTGGAAGAGAAACTGTTCCAAGTATCTTGGCGATATCAAAGCTGGAAAGGTTATTCCAGTAGGTATATAAATATCCCTATCTTTTATGTTTCAATCTCAATTAGTATGTGATACAAGTTGTGATAATTACCCTTTTTATTGTAAATAGGGCCCCCTCCTAGCAAGGACAAAGGCAAGGAGAAGCAAGTCTAGAGGATCACAAGGAAAGCTAGAGTAGCCGACCATGGTGATGAATCAACGGAAGCTTGGCTTTTAAATTTGCTTTGTCTTTAAATTTATGATGAATTTCATGTTTTTAGAACTATTTTGATTTCCTCGTGTGACTTGGAAATTGGTTTGTATCCTTTAAACACGGGTTGTATTTTGGATATTGGTGATTTGGTTTTCAACCCAAATCACTTGTTTTATTATGTTGTTTGTTCTAAAATCATCATCATTAATTACTTGCGTAGAGAAACATTAGATGAACAACTTAAATTGATCAAGTAGACGATTATGATGATGGGATCATTATATGTCCATAAGCTATGAATCTGATTCTCCTTATGACTTTGTTACTTAAAGTAACAACTTACTTATATAAGATCAATTCTAAGAGTTGTAATGAGTTTTTGAATTCATCAAGTAGGGAATTCACGATACCAAATGGACATATTATTCTAATTGGATGGTCAACTGTGAGATACCTAGAATAGAGAGTCTATTAAACAGATGACATGGATAAGACACGTATATTATCTAGCTGCCATGTTAGGATGGCCTTTTAAAAGTTAATATATAGTCTTGGAAAACTCCTAATACTCCGTTAAATATATGTTTGTGACTCACAAAGCTATCTCTCTAGAAATTAGGTGTATTTCTGAGAGATAGAGTGGGAGTAGATTGAATCGTCACAAACATCTCTTCTAGTTGAAATGTTACTTTGTGAAAGTAATAGTATTATAGAGTGGGAGTTGGTATTGAACTATAGTCTATGAAGACAGATTGAGAGCATAGTTCAGTGGGAGTTTATCGCACATGTCTTTATTGTTTAAAAATATTACTTTGTGAAAGTGATAGTATTATGACCATGTTACATTTGAGCCGAAGCATTACAATCCGAAAATTGTTACTCGAAAGTAGATTTACTTAAAGGAAAGTGTCTCCTTAAATTGAATAGAGCTTTTGAGTACTTAAATGCATAAGATTTACATGAAGATGTTGATCAAGGTAAATTGTGTTAGGAATTGCCGCATTTCATTTTGATGAAGAATGGCAAATATAATTCGCTTTTCTAAAATGGGAATTTAGAGAAGGAAATGTTTAAAAACACAAAACCTTAGATGAAGATCTAAGAATCCTAACATATTATGCATAGCTTTCTTAAGTAAACCTAGGATGGTCTTAAGCAAGCATTAAAGGATTATACTTTTCGTTCATGTGATTATAGTGAATTGTTTCATTGACATGATTGAAGAATCGTGATATACATGAAGTTAAGTGGGAGCTAGAATTGTTTTTCCATGTCTTATACATTAAAGACATACTACTTATTGAGTATTATGTACCAATGCTCTCTTCTGGCAAGAGTAATTGGAAAACTTGGAAAGGGATGCAAAGTATTCTAGATTTTGAATCTATGTGAGAGTAAATTGGCATAGAATTGAGAGTCTTATGAAGATAAGTTCTTTCGTATCTGTTTAACATCAACAAAGTTGAATGGCTTATTCATGATGATGAAAGTGGAATTACTATGATGGAATCATAGTCGTTCACTGAACCTATTAAGTTGTTGATTATATGAAATCGGTTACTAATGTTTCTGCCATTAGAACGATTATGTATGCCTACAGACGCACGTGCTGTGATGTACCATATGCTAGGTGCATGATGAGTCAATAATAAATTAATTCATAAGATGGGCTTGTGAAAGCCTTAAACTACAATTGATAACTTGTACACATGATTGGATGATAAACTAAGTTAAGGTGTTGAAGGGTTGCACCAACTTAAGTTTCCAAGCTTAAAAGGATTTGATGAAATCCTAAGCTAATGTAGTTGACAAAGGAGTAAGAAACTAAGAAAAGTGTTTTAGTTTCGTGCATTGCAAATTCTACAAAAGGAATCTAAGTAAAATTGTGATAAAATAGTCATCGAAGGGATTAAGAGTGAATCTCTCCACAAATGACTTTATCACAAGTTATGCGATAACAGTGGGAGCTTCTTTCAAGTTAAAGAGCTCGGGTCTAGTATGAAGTCTAAACATATACTTAGAGAAATTCATGTTATTAAGAGATGACATTGAATGGAAGGAAATAGCAATTAATTAAGTTGGAATATATGGATATCGGGTATATCCACTTGCCAAGCTTGTATTGCATTTTAACTAGTGTTTTAATACACTAGAGATTATAGAATATGAAGTAGTAATAGTGTATTGACTATTCATATGTGATAATCACATTTATCGTTTGATTTTTATTAAACTCAACCGCTACCTTGTCGTATCCGAATGGGTTGTAGAGACAAATTGGACCCCATTAAAGTGAACTGGATTGACATGGTATTCGCCCCTAGTTATTTATATGAGGTGACGTCTCGAAGTGACTAGAGTGTGATGCGATTGATGGCAAGTTCAAGTGCCATAGAGTCATTTGGGATGACTAGTCGATCACATAGGCGGTATCGTGTATGGGACAATCGTCGGGCGGTGACCGCTTATAGAGTTACGTAATTCATAAAGCCTGGTCGTGGCAAGAGCTACTATAGTATTCTTATGAGTCAATTCTTTTGACTAGAGACTATTCGCCCAAGTTGGCACAACTTCTGATTAGCTTTGATTTATACTCTACGATTTCTTAAACGAGGTCAAACTGGGTATATTTTGGGTTATGATGGACTGTGGCTGAACAAAGAGAATAGGGCGATAGGAATTGTCCACCCCTTGTCAGGGTTGTTTGAAATCTCAAGGCCACTCGAGGAGTAGTTAACTGGAAATGCGTGGCCACGCTCGGAAGGTATCTTTGATAGATAATTCGGTCGGACGCTTAATCTCCGGATCGAGAAAACCACTCAAGATATGATCAAATGTAAGTACGACCTGCAAGACACCTTGCATTGAGTGGGAGATTGTAATAGGACAAGAGAATTGGTGACGCACACTTGTCGAGGACAAGTGGGAGATTGTTGGGAAATGTGTCCTCAACAATAGTGCGATCACATGATTTAAATATCATAATTAAATCTCAAATTAAGAATACGTGAGGGATGATTTATTATATAATCGACTGATCGTCATTAATAGGTAATGATTGGCTGACTAGAGTTTGACATTACTGTCGTATGACGGTGGTGGTCAGTTGATCCCTTAAGGTCACACCTAAAGGACAATTCCCTTAATGGATAAATTGATTAATTGTATGACGATACGAGGTAATCAATTCCTTAAAAGTGAACGATCTACTTGTGAGAGAGAATATTAATATCTTATTGTAATGGGATTAAATAAGATTTATTTTAGTAATAAAAATGCATTATTACTAAAATTGCTTATTGTTTGAGAAACAATAGAGATTAGAATGAATGGTTAATTATAATTACAAGATGTTGTGAATTATAATTTTATGACTCATTTTATTTATGTGATCAAGTATCACTAGTCAATTTATTGTATGTAATTTAATTAATTTCTAAAATGATATTTATGGGATAAATATGCATTAAATTAATTAATAACATGTAAAATACTACATGTGACATATTGTGTGACAAATGACAAATTGACAAAATAAAATGGTAGTCCATTGTAAGAGCATGGACCGAATGGAGGGAGATATAATGGTGTAAGATTGATTTATTTTATGATAAATATATCATAGGCTATTCTTTTATAGCCTTACACCTATCTTACAATGTCATACCTTTTATACATTGTGAAGACCAAAAGGGAAAAGTAAGATTCCCCTTTGGCTCCATCCTACCCGGCCTCACCTCTTCAAATGGGGACTTTTGTCCTCATTTTTCCACTAACACTCATTCACAAAATCTACATGCAAGCTTTTCTCTTCCTTCTCTCTAGTTCTCTCCAACATGTTTTTGGAGATTTACAAGTTTTGTTCATCATTTCTAATATCAAAACAACATTACTAGTGTAGTAGTAATAAGAATATTAGAATCATTTTAAGGATACTAGTATAATAATCTAGTTAATTAGTATACTAGTTTAAGGGTAAGTCTTGGGTGCAATCTAAGGAGGATTTCTATACTTGGGATCTTGGAAGATCATCCATCATTATAAGCTCAAGAACAAGTGAAGGAAGGTGACCTTACTTGTGCCCATAATTTCGAACCAATCTACAATGTAAGGAACATTGTTTTTCTCATAAATCTTTCATTTTGTTATGCATGCACTAGATCTAAAGAACAAATAATTAACAAGTTAATTAGTTCACTATTAGAGGAGTCTAATAATAGGTATATGAACTTAACAGTTCCCCCTGAATCAATGTTATAGTATCATCAACTATAACTTTGTTTTTCTCCTTCTTATCTTTTGAGGAACGATCAAGTTCATCATTCGTTCCCTCAATCTCACTGTCCTCCAATTCTAGTTCCGGATGATCGTCTCTTGAAATACGGAAGTCGGGTTTATCCAAGTCTTCTTCCTCATCCTGTACAGGCTTATCAAACACGTTATCCTCATCAAAGATGACATGGACACTTTCTTCAATCCAAAGAGTTCTTTTATTGAAGACTTTGTAAGCCTTGCTATGATCTGAGTTTCCTATGAAAATCGCCTCATCACTCCTAGGGTCGAATTTACTTAACCAGTTTTTACCGTTATTGTGAACAAAACATTTACTCCCAAAGCAACGAAGATGGGAGATATTAGGTTTTCGACCTCTAAGGAGTTCGTAGGGGGTTTTCTTAAGAATAGGTCGGATCATAGCACGATTATGGATGTAGCAAGAAGTACTTATGGCTTCAGCCTAAAAGTTACGAGGTAAACCACTACATAAAAACATTGTACGTGCCATATCTTCTAAAGTTCTATTCATACGTTCAACAACACCGTTTTGTTGAGGAGTTCTTGGTGCAGAAAAATTATGCCCTACACCATTAACTCTACAATATTCTATGAAAGCTTGATTGTCAAACTCGGTACCATGATCCATACGAATAGATACAAGATTAGTCTTATACTTATTTTGAACACGTTTTATAAGACAATCGAATTCATCAAAAGTTTCGTCTTTTGAATGAAGAAAGATAGGCCATACATACCTTGAGTAATCGTCTACAAGAACAAAGACGTACCTGTATCCTCCTCTACTCCTTACCTTCATTGGTCCACATAAATCAATGGGTACTAATTCCAAGGCTTGATTTGTGCTTACTATTATTTTTGGTTTGAACGATGATCTCACTTGTTTGCACCTTGCACACGTGTCACATATCCTTTCTTGATCGAACTTGATCTTAGGTAACCCTTTAAGCAAGTCCCACTTCTTGAGTTTGTTCAAGGTTAGTGAGCTAATGTGACCAAATCGTTTATGCCATAGACAAGGATCATCAAGAGTAACTTTCATGCATGAAAAAGAGTTAGTAGGCACAGCATTTAAATCTACCATATAAACATTTCTTTTCCTGTGGCCTTCGAGAATAACATTGCTAGTTTCTTCAATAATAATACGACAACTATCAGTATGAAAAACTACTTTGTTACCTTTGTCTCATAGTTGAGATATGCTTAGCATGTTATGTTTTAGACCATCCACGAGATAAACATCACTGATTGCGTGAGACTTAGAAATTCCAATTTTGCCAACGCCAATGACTTCTCCCTTTTTGTTGTCCCCGAAAGCCACTTTTCCTCCATTGAACGGCTTGAGTGAAAGAAATAAATTCTTATCTCTGGTCATGTGTCTTGAACATCCACTATCAAGATACCATTGGTTGTTATCTTTCACTACTTCCTGCAGAAAAGATTAGATACAATTTTTAGGTGCCCAAGCTAAGTTGGGCCCCTTATGATTAGTTATTCTATATACTAAATACTTTCGTATCCACACTTGTCTAATAACCGTTTTTCTAACCCTTGGTTTATTTTGCTTGGGAGGAGTTCTTGGGTTAGGGTTTTCTCTTGGTCTCTCTTGACTATTTCCCTTGTGAATAGGTTTACTAGGTTGAGATCGACAAGGGTTTTGTGAGGTGCTAGGTTTCTTGCTGTAGTCGAAGGCTATGTCATAGAACCAACGAAATTTATTGTTCCTTTCTTCGTTAGGTTCTTTAATGGGGGTTTCATCATTCTCATCAACCGTGTAAACAGTTTTAGCATGGTCGGCATTTTTTCGTATATCGTGAGCCTTTTTGACACAATTGATTTGGATGTGACCCGTATGACCACAGTAATTGCAAATCAAGTATTTAAGAAGATCAGCAAACTTCCTTTTCCTAAAATCAAATTCCGAAGGTGTTGATTTGCATTTAGAGTGATCTCTACGGCTGTAGCACTCATGTCCTAACCCCATCTTCTTATTATTGTCAGATTGTTCGGTTAGGAAGTTTAGGACTTTTGTGCTACCTTCCCACTTATCATGGACCATTCTAGCGTGTAGAAGTAGGTCTTTTAGGGTTTTAATTTCCTCTCGACATTTCGTGTGATCTACATCATTGTCTTTTTTAAAGTTATCACGAAAGTCTTGGAATCGTTTGTTAAGAATGAACACAACATCGGTGTGTTATTTCTTAACATTGATCATATCGGTCGTAGATTCCTTCAATTGCTTTAAAAGAGAATCTATCTCTTTCTTTTGGTCTAAGATCACTGCTTCATCATATGTGACCTTAGTTTCCAAAAGTTCTCTGGCTTTTCTAAGTTCTAAAGTTATAGCTTCATTAGCTATAACTTTGGCTTGAAGGTGCTTGATGTTAAGCTTTAGGTCTAATGTTATAGCTTCATTAGCTATAACTTTGGACTCTACATACTTCTTTTCAGCCATAGTCGAATCTAACGTTGTTGCTTTCTCAGCTATAACCTTAGATTTCAACTTCTTAGCTTTGGCCTTGAGAGTATGATTCTCTTCTGCGATTTCGAGAATCTGTTCCTTCAGATCTTTTAATTCCAAGTCCTGTTCGTGACACTTATCAAGAGATTGTTCAAAGAATTCAATTAAGGCACTTTTAGACAATTTCTTAACACGTTCTTTAAGCTCAAGATAACTTACCTCTTCATCATCATCTTCGTCTGATTCTCCAAGAAAACAATAGTTTGAGTGAGAATTTGTGCTTTAATCGTCGCTGTCGGAGATTAGGTCAAGACTAACACTGCTGAGACAAAGGTTGGCCACTTAGTCGTCTTCAGATTCCTCGTCATCTTCTGAGTCAAGGTCTCCCCAACACGACGCCATCATAACTTGTTTGAATTCTCTCTTTGTCTTCTCACGTTTTATCTTGTCCTTTATCTTCTCCCATGTTGGACAATCTTTGATCATATGACCAGATTCTCCACACTTGAAGCAACCTCTATTTGCGAAAAATGACTTTGATTCTGTGACCTTTTTGTTGGATGACTTGTTGTTGTTGTTGAAGGATGATTTTGTCTGTTTGTTTGGAAATATATTATTTTTGAAACGTCGTGCAAACAGAACAGTTTCATCCTCTAGTTCAGAGTCAACTTCTTAGCTCTTTAAGGCCATACTCTTATTACGGCTTGGTTCAGCGTCATCCTTGTTATGAGTAATTTCATGGGCCATAAGAGCACTGATGAGTTCTTGATAGGATAGGTTTTCAAGATCTCGTGATTCCTCCATTGCTGTGACTTTAGCACGCCACTTCTTATTTAGGATCCTAAAAACCTTCCTAGCAATGTCCTCAGTACTGAATTTCCTACCTAGGTTTTTCAGTTCGTTTATGATGCTTGAAAACCTTGCGGACATACTATCTAAGGACTCATTAGGATCCATAATGAATAGCTCATATTTTTGCATAAGCAAATCTATTCGGTGCTTCCTAACAATGGAAGTACCTTCATAAGCTAGTTCAAGCCCATCCCATATCTCCTTGGCCGTGGAACATGAAGAAAACCGATCAAACTTTGTAGAAGTCATTCCGTTTTGCAGGAGACTTATTGCTTTGGAGTTCTTTTCGGCCTTCTTGTAGTCGGCCTCGACATAGTTCTCTTCTTTCTTTTCATAGGTAGTGCCTTCCTCGGATGCAACAAGAATTTTGTGCGGTCTATTTTGGATAATCCTCCAGCACTTCCAATCGTGACCTTTCACATAGTGAGTCATCATGTTTTTCCACAATCCATAATTCTTCCCATAAAAAACGGGACACTTGAGATATTTGGAATCCATTTATCACGTGATAGGCAGCGGAATATAAAACGATAAGATAAATGAAAAACAACATAGATCAGCCTCTTTGCGGTTAGGCAATCAAGAGCACGAGGCTCTGATAACAATTGAAGAGTCTATTGATCCAAAATACTTAAGGGGGGGGGTGAATTGAGGATTTAAAACTTTTGAAAGCATTTTCGATTATGTGTATGTAATTGATTATTTAAAGTTTATTGATTAAACTTTAACTAATCAACTAATGAAAGTAAATGAAATAAACGAAAGAACGAAGAGACACACGGTTTTTGAAGTGGTTCAGTTTCACAAGTCGAAACCTACGTCCACTATTCTCGATTAATAAATTTAGTACCTTTCTACGGATTACAAATTTACTAACCCAACTCGTACAACTAACTCTAGCTGTAACTCAATGAGTACTGTTAAATACTCGAGTGACTAACTTACGCTAATAAGAAAGCACTAATGATTCTAACAAAGGTTCACGTTAATGAACAAGTAAGAAATCAACTCAACACTATTATATTATAACGATAAAATAAGAACAAGTATGCGAGCTTTAAAACACACGACCTTTCAAAATAACAAATCGGTTTTTCTGCTTGAAAACACACGGTTTGCTTTGTAAAATTAAAATCAATTTTTATGCTTAAGGTCTCTACTCTAGATGTTATAAATAGCAAAGTATTTATAGGAAAGAAAGAGTAGGCCACACAGTTTTGCACAAAACCTAATAGCCGAAAAAATAAGATATGTAATCCATCAAATCTTCTTATTATCTCTTTCCTAAAAGCCTTAAAAGATAATAAAGAATATTCCAAGAGATAGAATATAATCTATGCAAATATTATCTTTACTATAAATTCCAAGATTATGATAAGATTTTCTAAAACAAGAATATCTTTTATCATAAACAAATATATTAAGTAAGATATATAATATATGTAAAGATTTTATTATAGAATAAAATCTTTACCAAACATACCCTAGGTAACACGAGATGTCACGGCTAATATGCCTCGTGACTCGTGCAAACCTAATCTTAACATATGGGTTAGAATTTAGGTTTTAAGAGAGGCTATATTGAAACCCTAATTAGTAGTATGGTCCAATTCATAAGTTGGTCCAAGATAACTACTAGTCAACGTCCAACATAAAACCAAACTCCGCACTAAACCGAGCTTTATTATATAAATACTTTTATTAAAACATTTAAAATAAACTTTAAACAATTTTCAAAACAATTTTCGAAACAATATAAGTCGTGTAGAAAAACTCAGCATCTCAATGTTATAGTAGAAGAGCTATAACATTGAGCTCTTTTACTAGTAATGTTATAGCTGCAAAGCTATAACTTTACCAATTCAAGAAACTCATTCTTGATTAACGTTACGAGATAATCACCTATTCTATTCTAATCTTCAAGGAGATCTTCGAGTATAGGCTACGTCATCATCCAAGCTTGATTAATCTTTAGACGGACTTCGTCTTCACATAAATCTTGAATGAATCTTTATATCGTTTGATCATGAATAGAGGCTTGAGCATTCATGCTATCATCACAATCTTCTTTGTTACTTGCTTGTAATAAATTGATTCTAAAACACTTAGACAAACGATTACATGCAACAAGTATATAAATTATAAGACACATTGACATCATCAAAACATAAACATATAAGCTATATGGTTCAACATGTGGCCCTGTCAGATTACCCATCGCAACAGGTAATCCTCGCCGCCAGTATGGGACCGTAGCAAATACCCACCTAAATCCCGCTCATCAACGAGCGATATCCATGTCCCTTAATGTGCACATCCCCTCCCGTGACGGGTTCCACAGAGGGCGAACTAGGGTGTGAAGCCACTCCCGCAAGTGACTCCACCAAAATCATCACAACACCATCACCATCACCACACAAACACCATACCATCACTCCAACGATGATCAGCAGATAAGCAAACGTACACAATACAACATAATCTCAAATCAATTAAACAGGAACTGAGTAGGGAAACCCTACCTTTTCGCAATCCAAGCACATACAAGCAACAAGCAATCAATAGCAATTCCTCATGACACCGTCACCTACACACAATAATCACATAATTCCAATTACCACATGCCAAAATCCCTTTCCCCCAAATCACATTTTAGGACAAAACCCTAAAAACAAATTAATGAAACTTACGAAATCAGAGGCTTACCGACATAATCGACGCAAGGAAAGGTGGACTAGACTCACGAACGATCCACACAATAGGGGGAGATTTGGAGAGGATTAGAGCGTCGTTGAGTGTTTAGGTTTTGTAAAAATGTAATTAGAAACTGATTACGCGTATTATATAATTCTAACCATCTCCAAATAAAACCGCGGAAAAACACTCGTCCGACCGGATAATCGGTGGAGTATAGAGTATACTCGGCCGAGTACCCTCTACTCAGTCGAGTATTCCACATACTCGGCCGAGTGTTTCTGGGCAGTAGCCAAACAGGATACACGACACACTTTACTCGACCGAGTAGGCCATACTAGGCCGAGTACCAAGCTTAGGAAAACCGTAGTATTACACTTAGAATACTCCCTCCCACCGGTTTTTCCACCCCAAAAAAAGAATAAGAATTGTTCTTATTCTTATCATTCCTTCTTACATTTTTATAACAACTTCTCTCACATTCTCTCTTCTCTCAAAAATTAATTTTAGAATATACATTTGTTCAAAGATCTAGTATTTAATTTAGATTACTAAAGTAGTAATAAGAAATAATATAAGATTAAATTTTAAGGTTTCTAATAATTATATCTAGTCAATATATTATTAGATTTAAGGGATAGTCTTGGTGCAATCAAGAGAAGAATCTCTACTTTGGGATTTTTGGAGGATCATCCATAAACTTGTAGCTCAAGAACAAGTGTGGGAAGGACTCCTCACTTGTGCCCTAATTCCGAATTCTACAATGTAAGGAACATTGTTCAAGCTCTTTTCTTTAAATTTATGTTGTGCATGCACTAGATCATTATCTAAATCAATGAGTTATTTAGACCAATAAATAAATAAGTTTAATTAGAGGGTAAAGAATCCCTTTCAAGTGGTATCAGAGCATAGGTCGTTGCATGCATAATCGGTTTACAGTTTTTCCGAGTTAAATGTAAAACTTATAAAACTAGATATTTTGTGATTTATGTAATAAAGTCACGAAATTTTTTTCATGTTGAATATTCTGGTCCTAAAATAAATTTAGGTTATTTGATAATTTATAGTATTTTTTGTCCATTTTAATGATTTTAAGTGATTTTATTACATTTTAATGAGTAAAATGGTATTTAAAATGCTAAAAAAAGTTAGACATATTTTCTGTCCTTGAAATTTTTATATGACCTCACATGCATATTTTAATTATTTTATGTAAAATTTTGTATAAATTTGATTTATTTTGCATGATTTATAATTTTTATGTGGTAAAAATGGAATAAATGGAGGTAAAATGGTTACAAATAGTTAATCTTCGAGACAGGCCATGAAATTTTAATATATTATCAAGTGCAGATTTTACTCACTGTGTGTAAAATTTGAGATGAACACGGTTCATTTTGCATGATTTATGAATTTTTAGTGTAAAAATGACATAAATAGTGACTATTTTAGAAAAAATAGCTTAAACGAATTACATGGTATGATAAAATTATTTTAGGTTTCATTTATATCCCACATATCAGATCTAAAGTTGGAACATTGATTAGATTAATTTCCATATGCTTTAGATATTTTATTTGATAAAACCGATAAATCGCAACTATATTTTTCTCAAAATTAAATTCGGAAATTTTAACCTTTATTTTTGACATTATGAGTGACACGAAAATGTTTCAGAATGTTCAAAATTTTAAAATTCAAAATTTTAAATTATTGTAATTTAATTTGGATTTATTTCATAAAAGTTATGACTTTAAGGTCAATTATGGGCATAAATGTTAAATCAAGTTAAATTATCGTCAAAAATTGAGAGATAACTAATTTTTGAGACCTAAAAGGTTAGGGTAATTAACTTGGACTAAAATTTGATTTTAGTTTATTTGCGATTTTAATAAGGTAAAGATCGCGAATATCCATAAAACCGGATTCTATTTACGATATAAGTTCAAATAGGGCGAATTGGCACATAACTTATCATGTTAGATACATATTATAATGCTGCATATTTCACTGATGAATGTCATATTTTATTTATATAATTTTGAATTATGTAATTGAATCTTAGGATGGCCTTAGTTTTAATCGATATTACCCGTAATGTAAGGGAATATTGACGTATTACTTTTATTTTATTATATTAGATTTTATTTTACAAATGTATAATAGGAAGTGCATGTACATTTAATTATTATTATTTTTAATTCCGGAGTTTCCAAAAGACGGTGCCATTCGGAAAGGAGTTCCGATCAAGACGATGTTTGTCCTTGGGAGGCGTGTCACATGAAGATTCAAGGGACCAAAGGAGTTGGTTTCCTAATTTGTAATAGAATATAAGATTTTCTTTTTTAGGAAAGGCCATGATAGGAAATTTACTTTTCTTTATTTGCTTGCTTTATATGTTTTCATGCATTGCCAAATCGCCATAACTTCACATGCATATTTTATCGTCTTATCGACTATTGTCAATTATAATTATCAAGTATTCGTCGACTTAGTTCACTTAAAGATGATAGATAATAAATTGACAAGACCTCTCACATATTTAAAATTGAGATTAGCCTTACCAAATAGTAGGACTCACAAATCCCTTTCACATTTGGGGTAGATTCGGTTTCCCGGGGTACATTCATTTTTCATTGGGTAAGTGGGGTACTAAAACGTTATTACACGCCAAATTTGGTTGGACTCAATGGGATATAATGACTAGTCTTATGTTCCGGGGCTAGAGATGGAATTTATGAAATACATCGACCGAGAGTTCTATAGTAGAATCAATTAAAGAGTTAATTCACCAAATTTATGCAAGTATGGGATATATCGGTTTCCCATGCCCATGTTTGTGTAAAGATGGATCTCGGAATCGTTTATATAATTTAGGTGCGAGATCAATATATAAATGCATAATTTTAAAACCTTGTGAAAAATGTTTACAAGTAAAATGATAAATGTTAATTATTTCCTTCATTTCCTTTTTCTAGTCCATTTGATTAATTTGCAATGACAACTCCGATTTCATCCGCTTCCACTATTGGAACAGCTCCACCACTCACCAATGCTTCTTGGCTCCGATCTTTTATGGATCGATGTAAACTTGAAAAGAATGGGACTAACTTTGCCGATTGGGACGCGCAACTCCGCTTGGCCGCGGAAGGTGACGACAAGCTTCATTACCTTAATGAAGCCGTTCCCGCTACACCTACTACTAGGTCATCCGCCGCGGTTAGGGAGGCCTATGAGGCTTACCTAAAAGAATCGGCCGCAATCAAGAACGTCTTGATTTTCTCAATGGAAGCCGATCTCCAAAGGAGTGCTATAAAGATAGGCACCGCCTATGAGATCTACACCAAGCTTGTGACCATGTTTTCACAAGCTCCTAGGATCATCCAATATGAGGCGGCCTCTGCATTCTTTGAGCTCAACATCAAAGAGGGTCAAATGGTTAGCCCTCATGTGCTCAAGTTGATTGAGCATGTTGAGACCCTCAAATTGCAAGGGGTTGAAATTCCCGAGAACTCGTTATTGACCGAGTGCTCCATTCCTTGAACAGCATCAAAGCATATGTTCAGTTTAGGGTAAACTACAATATGCAAAACATGAAAACCTCTCTCCAGGAATTGCACAACTTGCTTGTGCAAGCCGAGAGAGACATTGGTCTAAATGTGAGTACGACCAAGGATGTGCTCAATATTAATAATAAGAGAAAAGGGAAATTCAAGAATAGCGCTAGCAAGGGTAAGAAACCCACTCCCAACAAGGGCAAAGGGAAAGCTATTGGGAATAACGTATCCAAGACCAAAAAGGGTGCTTCTTCCGAGGATAAGTGCCACTATTGTTGTGGTACGGGCCATTGGAAGCGTAATTCCCCGAAGTATCTAGGAGATGTAAAAGCTTGACGTGTGACTCCAGTAATTAATAAATTCTCAAATCTATTGTGTTATTGATATAAATCTCAACTTTGGTATTTAGATAAAAGTTGTGATTCTCACCCTCTTTTAATGTAATTTAGGGAATGTGAGCAAAGACAAAGGAAAGCACAAGCAAGCTTGAATTAGATCTTCAACAAGGGATGCTAGGATAGCCACCCATAGTAGAAGACCTATGGAAGCTTGGCTTTTATTTTGTATTGTGTTCATAGTATTATATTATTTTGACTTCTTGTTTTAGAACTCCTTTTGATTTCCGTGTTGGACATGGAAGTTTCTTTTATTTCCATTTTGCAAACAATGGTTGTATGGATTTTAATGACTTGGCTTTCAAACCAAGTCATTCGGTTTATGGAATTTCTTTGCTCTAAAAACTTGTCATTATACACTTTTTACATCAAAAACATAAATTGTTTTGACTTAAATTAATCATAAAAGAATTACAACGATTGAATCATTGTAATGAGTTCATAAGCCATGAATTTGATTCCCCCTTATGCTCTTATGACTAAATATCACATCTTATTTGATATAAGAAAGAACGATTGTAAAGTCAAATAGAGTTATTTGAACTCAAAGTAGGGAATTTTATAAACCAATTGGCTGCACCACTTATAACTAAGATTTATAACCACTTATAAAACTCCATACGAGCTATGGGAGGGCTTAAGACATGGATATGAGTTCAATCCTTTACCTTATAAGACATGGATATGAGTTCAATCCTTTACCTTATAAGGACTAGTCTATCTTGAAAATAGATTACAATGTCTTTACAAGAGGATCATCAATTAAGGTTATCATGTACGACATTTTCTTCCTTTACAAGCATAAGTATGAAATTGTTTGTTGCTTATAAAGCTATATTTCCAGAAAAATAGATGTATTTTTTGAAAGATAGAGTGGGAGAAAATTAGCAACAAACTATCATAAAACTAGTTATGAACTTGTGAGAAGACCAAAAGAAAGCTTTTCTGAGGTTAAACTCAAGACAAGTGAGGAGACCAAAAGAAAGCTTTCTTAGGGGAATCTTCAGACTAGTGAGGAGACCAAAAGAAAATGTTCTTCAATAAGATTATGAAGTGGTTATATCAAGTAATTTCCATTTTAATTTACATAAGAGCCTAATGAACCAAAGTGAAATCTGTGCAAAAGGATAAATTTATTTAGAGTTGCACAGATAGACATTAAGTTGTCTACAAAGCTATTTTAACATGTAACTATGCTAAGATCCATGTCATCATTGCTACACCTCATAGTGTGTATAATCAAGTTAAGACCAATTTCTAAATAAGTATTTAGAAAAGGGTATGTGTACGACATAAGCACAAGGTTTTATTTAACACTTAAAGATTTCAATGATCTTCCCCAACGAGTTTCCATCCATATTCGTTGAAATTCGTTATGAGTTCGTTATTTGTGGGCCCGGGCTTCATGCGCCTCTTCCACAACATATGGCTCCTTTTTGGGTGTTCTCTTCATCCGAATCGACATTTTCTCTTCAGCAGACTACAGATAATCACGACATTTTGGTTCCCCAGCGAGAATTCATGATCACTAAATAAAGTTCATGAGCTTCACCTTTTTATCGGAATTTCGCTTACGACGACCCGAGCGGATTTTCTTCTCAGCGGTGCCAAGAACGCGCCATTGTCAATCAAACACCATTTTTTTCCACAGCGATGCCAAGGGCGTGTCGTTGTCTATCTATTATTTTCTCCTTAGCGGTGCCAAGGGCGCGCCGTTATGATTCTTCCCCACGGAGTTTAAGATAAAATTCTCCGGAGAGAAGAATACCTTCGAATCCTTCACTCAAGGGTGTCTCAAGTATGATTTCTTCTTATGGCTGGCGAGCTTCTTTACGTAGTCTAATGGACTTTAAACGACCCTCCCCGATAGTCGACAGACTCTAAAATGTTTCCGACGACAGGTCCTTGGTTTAGACCCCTTGAGTCGCCTCGCGTCGCCATAGTCCTCAGGTTGTAATCTTCGATTGACCTGATGGCTATACTTTGACTTTCGCCTTGTCCAAGCCTCGGTCAAAGTGGGAGCTCTGTAGATACCTCATTTCTACACCTCCCGCCAACCACCCAGTGATGATTAGACCGCATGTTTGATTCGCGGAACAATTTATGACAGTCCCTAAGTTTATCATCAAGTGATAGCTCAAACACTCGAGTCAACCCCTTGGTCGTCATCTACGCGCCGATAGGGTCGTTTTGACAGTAATTAGAGTTCATTTGGAGTCCGGGTCAAAAACCGCTTCATTTTCTAAAAACCGTTTAAATGCCGAGTCGGAATATTCTGGAATGTTCTAGAATTCTCTGGATATTTATTCCTAATTAAAATTAATATTTTAAGTTAATATCTATCGTATATTGTGTTTTATGGCATAAGGAAGTATGTATCTACCGAAATTCCATAATAAAACGCGGAATTCTTTCTTGCTGAGGAGGAAACCTCCGGGAAAATGACGCAGCAGGTGCTGTGCCTCTTCGAAGGATCGCAGTAGCTGCTGCGCCTCTTCTCCAGCCCTCTTTTCGCATTTTCCGAAATATTTCCGTGATTTGTTTCCAAACCCGTGTCATTCCTAAACTCTTCCATATGT
The DNA here is from genome assembly GCF_048544455.1 of Silene latifolia. Lineage (NCBI taxonomy): Eukaryota > Viridiplantae > Streptophyta > Magnoliopsida > Caryophyllales > Caryophyllaceae > Silene > Silene latifolia. The sequence goes on from NC_133538.1 coordinate 373,699,575, forward strand.
TTAGTATAAATAGAGGAATCCGGCCTCCATATTTGGCACGCAAGTGTTCCGCCCCTTCATTCTCTCTCTTTGCATTCTAGACTATGCTATTGCCTTTCGATGCCTACGTGCTTGAACAATGGACCATGTAAGCTCAAATCATTTTGAGTCCCAGTCACGTTGCATAGACCAACTAATTTGACCAACTCCACGTTTAATCAACCTAATCAATCTACTAAATCCTCTAACGAAGGCACTGTCCACGAATATTTGAGTTGAGCAATCACTAAAACGATAACTTTAGTCAATCTCGTTTCGTCGAACATGTAAGTCTGAGGGTGTAAATCCTATTTTTATTATTGTACCTTTATGTTGTATCAATTAATGTAGATCTATGTCAAAAGCTCATTCGAAAACCGATTTAAAATCCAGCTTTTGAAACCGTTTTTATGAAACAGCAGAGGTTAGACGTCGAGAAGAAACGCAGCAGCAGCTGCGCCTCTTCGAAGGATCGCAGCCTTGCTGCGCTTCTTCCAGAGGTTGCCCGCTGCTCCTGCTCTTCTTCTTCTTCTTCTTCTTCTTCTTCTTCTTCTTCCTCGACTTCCTCCAAATTTCTTCTATTTCTTTCGTTATTTCCTTGTTTTATTTTGTTGTCTCAGTTTATAAATTTATGTTTTATCAATTCCCTTTTAAATCCAATGCTTAATTCGTCCTTAATCCCAAGTAATTTAATACTTGCGAGTTTTCGCCGTTTTAATTCAAATTGATTCTTCGGGTTTCGACTTGTTCATGTCGAGGTTCTGGAATCCTAACTTGATACATAAGTTTTCTTCCGAGTCTTATTTGTCCAGTTTCGTCTTAATTTAACCTCAAGTTTCGCCTTTTTGTATTTTCGACACAAGTTCATCGTATAATCATGTAAACCGCTATAATTTCTCATTTTTGGCTTGTCCAGATAAATATAATCGGTTAAAACACTTTAATTCGAGTCTAATATCGATAATTTATCCTAAATTTACCAACGAACGATAACAGTGTTGCGGTTCTAACATCACAGCCAGAACCCAGCTTTAGATCAGACGCATGAATTGCTGCGCTTCTTCCAGGGGACGCAGCAGGTGTTGTGCCTGTTCTGGGTTTGTTTCTGTCCCTGAACTATTTCTCGCTTTGATGTAGCTCCTAGTTATGATTTAAATCGACTATTAATCGTATTATCACCTCTAATCTGACATATTTTCATATTTTAATTCCAATTTTATTTTTCCTTTCTTCTTTGAAATCCCGTTTTCGAGCGTGCTTTTGACGTTGATCAAATAAACCTTGTAAAGCTTGTAATTTTAATTGTTGTAATTCATTTATCATAATTATGATTTAATTGTAAGGCATTCACATGAATTTAATCTAACTTGCAACCTCCACCCAATTGTTTGCTAAAACACGTGTTAACCGACTTAGTCTAATTTCACATGCAAGTATTAATCCATGTTTTTTCTATTGCATCCATTACATCGACGACATATCAAATATAAACAATTCCCTAATCATTAGTAGAGGCCGCTATCGAGGCGGGCGGGATTAGGTATTCAAATTAACGAGCTTCCTAATCCGTACCCTCACCCCTTACTCAAAATATCTGTGAACATCCGTGTTCATGGCATCACGAGAGTCATTCTAGATGAAGAATGCTAAGGGTAACGAGTTCTTAGTGTTCTTGTCACTACTTTGTGTCTTGAAATGGCACGAGGTTTTCAAACGGTTTCATTTTTCCATAAAAATTGGTGGCGAGTTCACAAATGCAGGCTTATTCGACCTTTTACCAGTTTCAATGCCTCACCAATCAAAAACGGCCGATGACGTGCTTTGGCAAACCAAGGTTCTGTTTGAGAAGTGTCGCATGGTTTTGATCTTTAACGTGTCAAACTAGTTGTCTATTCATCAACATGACGTCAAGAATGCTTTTCTCTATGGACATTTGGCTGAGAATGTTTACATGTACCAACCTCCTGGTTACAAGGAGCGCTCATATCTCGATCATGTGTGCTTGCTCCAAAAGTCGTTATATGGGCTTAAGCAAGCCCCTCGTGCTTGGTACCATCGGTTCTCGGCTTATGTCTCACCTTGGCCTTTTTCATAGCGCGTGTTCTCACTCGCTTTTCATCTTCCGTCTCTCATCTCTCAATTACGATCTGAATTAGTTATGACCGACTTGGTTCCGCTTAGCTACATCCTTGGTGTCTCTGTCACATGTTCTAAAGGAGGCCATTTTCTTTCTCGATATAAATTCGCTACCTAGATTTTGGAACGTGCAAATATAAGTGGGTGTAAGTCCACTCAAACACTAGTTGACACGAAAGCCAAGCTAAGTGCATCTGATGGCCCTCTTGTCTCTAATGCCTCGCTGTACCAAAGTCTTGCTAGTGCTCTTTAGTACCTCACCTTTACCCATCTTGACATATCATATGCGGTACAACAGGTTTGTCTCTATATGCATGACCCTCGCGAAGCCCACTTCTCGGCTCTTGAGCGTGTCCTGCGCTACATCAAGATGACCCTCTCCCTCGGTTTACACTTGTCTCCTAGCAAGTCTTCTACTCTCACTACCACTACCGATGCGGATATGTAATACCCGTCCTTTTAGGAACCCGTTGACGGACGTTGACCGACCATAGGGGCCTGTTGTAGTCTTTGGGATATCGTACATGAGATGTCTTGTGTCATGTTAAGCTTTGGATGAGTGGTACTTGATATAGTCGAGGCCACTCGATCGAGTAGCTTGAGTACTCGATCGAGTATTTGTAACTCAATCGAGTAAGTTAGTTACTCGATCGAGTGGCGTCTTTACAGCGGGGATTTATAATCGTATTTTGATAGAATCGTAAATCATTACCGTCTCTCTTCTCTAAACCTAGATGTCGCCTTTCCTCGTTCCCTTCACCATAATCCCTTCCTTTGGAGCCTTGGATGATGCTTATGCCTTGGGGGTAGATTGCTTGAGTCGGGTAGCGGTCTTGACGCCGGATAGCTATGCGTAGGTATGTCATCGTCATTATCATCGTCGTTGTCGTTTTTAATTAGGGTTGTAGGACTGGTAACGGATTATTGTACTGCTTGTATAGGTGTATTGCTTGCTTGGTTGATGTCATGTGGTTGAACATGAAATCGCTACGTTTGGCTAAAGGTAGATCCGCCTACTCAGTTTCTGTCGGTTGTCTAGTGTGTCATTTGTTGTGTTGTTATGACGTCGATATGATTGGATTAGTTGTGATATTGGTTGCTGGTGTTTATAACGGTTGTTGGTTTATATTGTTGGTTGTTGTTGTATAACTGCTTGTGATATTCGGGGTGCGTCCCTGGCTGAGTGGAGTCACTTGTGGGAGTGGCTTCACGCCCTAGTTTCGTCCTCCGTGGAACCCACCACGGTAGGGGATGTGCACATTAATGGGACAGGGTTATCGCTCGGTATGATGAGCGGGGATTTGGTGGGTACGGCTGCGGTCCCCCACTGGCAGGGCTGGTCTAGTGGACAGTCGGTGACGGTGATTGGTTGGACTGGTTGTGGCTTGTGTGTGTGCTTGGTTGTGTCTGTAGTGTGTTGGCTATTGTTGTTGTGTCTTTCCTCAGTTACTGACCGTGTGTGGTTTGTCTTCATATTTATTTCTATTGTGTCTGCTGTGATCCCTTATGGTGAGCAGTCGGTCTTACAGGTGATGTCTTGGATGTTAGCTGGAGTCTTGGCAGGGATGGGTCTTTCACGAGTTACGTAAAGGATATTTCACATAAGGATGTTGAGTTGTATCTTTGTATCAGTAGTTTGGGTTTAATCACTTGTAATAAACTATAAATGTTCTTTTATCGACTTTTGATGATTGTTTTCCTCGGGCAACCGAGATGGTAACGCCTTTATATGCTAGGGAAGGTCTTGTTAAGGCTCCCTGGTATATGGGGTTGTTACAAAGTGGTATCAGAGAGACGATTTTGGAACATGTAGCAAATGAACCTAATGAGTGTAGTGAGTCTAATAAAATGAACCTGGTGTATGTATATTGGGAGCCCCAGCTGATGCTAGATTTTGGGTGAGTAGGCGGCCTCTGCATTCTTTGAGCTCAACATCAAAGAGGGTCAAATGGTTAGCCCTCATGTGCTCAAGTTGATTGAGCATGTTGAGACCCTCAAATTGCAAGGGGTTGAAATTCCCGAGAACTCGTTATTGACCGAGTGCTCCATTCCTTGAACAGCATCAAAGCATATGTTCAGTTTAGGGTAAACTACAATATGCAAAACATGAAAACCTCTCTCCATGAATTGCACAACTTGCTTGTGCAAGCCGAGAGAGACATTGGTCTAAATGTGAGTACGACCAAGGATGTGCTCAATATTAATAATAAGAGAAAAGGGAAATTCAAGAATAGCGCTAGCAAGGGTAAGAAACCCACTCCCAACAAGGGCAAAGGGAAAGCTATTGGGAATAACGTATCCAAGACCAAAAAGGGTGCTTCTTCCGAGGATAAGTGCCACTATTGTTGTGGTACGGGCCATTGGAAGCGTAATTCCCCGAAGTATCTAGGAGATGTAAAAGCTGGACGTGTGACTCCAGTAATTAATAAATTCTCAAATCTATTGTGTTATTGATATAAATCTCAACTTTGGTATTTAGATACAAGTTGTGATTCTCACCCTCTTTTAATGTAATTTAGGGAATGTGAGCAAAGACAAAGGCAAGCACAAGCAAGCTTGAATTAGATCTTCAACAAGGGATGCTAGGATAGCCACCCATAGTAGAAGACCTATGGAAGCTTGGTTTTATTTTGTATTGTGTTCATAGTATTATATTATTTTGACTTCTTGTTTTAGAACTCCTTTTGATTTCCGTGTTGGACATGGAAGTTTCTTTTATTTCCATTTTGCAAACAATGGTTGTATGGATTTTAATGACTTGGCTTTCAAACCAAGTCATTCGGTTTATGGAATTTCTTTGCTCTAAAAACTTGTCATTATACACTTTTTACATCAAAAACATAAATTTTTTTGACTTAAATTAATCATAAAAGAATTACAACGATTGAATCATTGTAATGAGTTCATAAGCCATGAATTTGATTCCCCCTTATGCTCTTATGACTAAATATCACATCTTATTTGATATAAGAACGAACGATTGTAAAGTCAAATAGAGTTATTTGAACTCAAAGTAGGGAATTTTATAAACCAATTGGCTGCACCACTTATAACTAAGACTTATAACCACTTATAAAACTCCATACGAGCTATGGGAGGGCTTAAGACATGGATATGAGTTCAATCCTTTACCTTATAAGACATGGATATGAGTTCAATCCTCTACCTTATAAGGACTAGTCTATCTTGAAAATAGATTACAATGTCTTTACAAGAGGATCATCAATTAAGGTTATCATGTACGACATTTTCTTCCTTTACAAGCATAAGTATGAAATTGTTTGTTGCTTATAAAGCTATATTTCAAGAAAAATAGATGTATTTTTTGAAAGATAGAGTGGGAGAAAATTAGCAACAAACTATCATAAAACTAGTTATGAACTTGTGAGAAGACCAAAAGAAAGCTTTTCTGAGGTTAAACTCAAGACTAGTGAGGAGACCAAAAGAAAGCTTTCTTAGGGGAATATTCAGACTAGTGAGGAGACCAAAAGAAAATGTTCTTCAATAAGATTATGAAGTGGTTATATCAAGTAATTTCAATTTTAATTTACATAAGAGCCTAATGAACCAAAGTGAAATCTGTGCAAAAGGATAAATTTATTTAGAGTTGCACAGATAGACATTAAATTGTCTACAAAGCTATTTTAACATGTAACTATGCTAAGATCCATGTCATCATTGCTACACCTCATAGTGTGTATAATCAAGTTAAGACCAATTTCTAAATAAGTATTTAGAAAAGGGTATGTGTACGACATAAGCACAAGGTTTTATTTAACACTTAAAGATTTCAATGATCTTCCCCAATGAGTTTCCATCCATATTCGTTGAAATTCGTTATGAGTTCGTTATTTGTGGGCCCGGGCTTCATGCGCCTCTTCCACAACATATGACTCCTTTTTGGGTGTTCTCTTCATCCGAATCGACATTTTCTCTTCAGCAGACTACAGATAATCACGAAATTTTGGTTCCCCAGCGGGAATTCATGATCACTAAATAAAGTTCATGAGCTTCACCTTTTTATCGGAATTTCGCTTACGACGACCCGAGCGGATTTTCTCCTCAGCGGTGCCAAGAACGCGCCATTGTCAATCAAACACCATTTTTTTCCATAGCGATGCCAAGGGCGTGTCGTTGTCGATCTATTATTTTCTCCTTAGCGGTGCCAAGGGCGCGCCGTTATGATTCTTCCCCACGGAGTTTAAGATAAAATTCTCCGGAGAGAAGAATACCTTCGAATCCTTCACTCAAGGGTGTCTCAGGTATGATTTCTTCTTATGGTCAAGAGCTTCTTTACGTAGTCTAATGGACTTTAAACGACCCTCCCCGATAGTCGACAGACTCTAAAATGTTTCCGACGACAGGTCCTTGGTTTAGGCCCCTTGAGTCGCCTCGCGTCGCCATAGTCCTCAGGTTGTAATCTTCGATTGACCTGATGGCTATACTTTGACTTTCGCCTTGTCCAAGCCTCGGTCAAAGTGGGAGCTCTGTAGATACCTCATTTCTACACCTCCCGCCAACCACCCAGTGATGATTGGACCGCATGTTTGATTCGCGGAACAATTTATGACAGTCCCTAAGTTTATCATCAAGTGATAGCTCAAACACTCGAGTCAACCCCTTGGTCGTCATCTACGCGCCGATACGGTCGTTTTGACAGTAATTAGAGTTCATTTGGAGTCCGGGTCAAAAACCGCTTCATTTTCTAAAAACCGTTTAAATGCCGAGTCGGAATATTCTGGAATGTTCTAGATTTCTCTGGATATTTATTCCTAATTAAAATTAATATTTTAAGCTAATATCTATCGTATATTGTGTTTTATGGCATAAGGAAGTATGTATCTACCGAAATTTCATAATAAAACGCGGAATTCTTTCTTGCTGAGGAGGAAACCTCCGGGAAAATGACGCAGCAGGTGTTGTGCCTCTTCGAAGGATCGCAGTAGCTGCTGCACCTCTTCTCCAGCCCTCTTTTCGCATTTTTCGGAATATTTCCGTGATTTGTTTCCAAATTCGTGTCATTCCTAAACTCTTCCATATGTTTAGTATAAATAGAGGAATCCGGCCTCCATATTTGGCACGCAAGTGTTCCGCCCCTTCATTCTCTCTCTTTGCATTCTAGACTATGTTATTGCCTTTCGATGCCTACGTGCTTGAACAATGGACCATGGAAGCTCAAATCATCTTGAGTCCCAGTCACGTTGCATAGACCAACCAATTTGACCAACTCCACGTTTAATCAACCTAATCAATCTACTAAATCCTCTAACGAAGGCACTTTCCACGAATATTCGAGTTGAGCAATCACTAAAACGATAACTTTAGTCAATCTCGTTTCGTCGAACATGTAAGTCTGAGGGTGTAAATCCCATTTTTATTATTGTACCTTTATGTTGTATCAATTAATGTAGATCTATGTCAAAAGCGCATTCAAAAACCGATTTAAAATCCAGCTTTTGAAACCGTTTTTATGAAACAGCAGAGGTTAGACGTCGAGAAGAAACGCAGCAGCAGCTGCGCCTCTTCGAAGGATCGCAGCCTTGCTACGCTTCTTCCAGAGGTTGCCCGCTGCTCCTGCTCTTCTTCTTCTTCTTCTTCTTCCTCGACTTCCTCCAAATTTCTTCTATTTCTTTCATTATTTCCTTGTTTTATTTTGTTGTCTCAGTTTATAAATTTATGTTTTATCAATTCCCTTTTAAATACAATGCTTAATTCGTCCTTAATCCCAAGTAATTTAATACTTGCGAGTTTTCGCCGTTTTAATTCAAATTGATTCTTCGGGTTTCGACTTGTTCATGTCGAGGTTCTGGAATCCTAACTTGATACATAAGTTTTTTTCCGAGTCTTATTTGTCCAGTTTCGTCTTAATTTAACCTCAAGTTTCGCCTTTTTGTATTTCCGACACAAGTTCATCGTATAATCATATAAACCGCTATAATTTCTCATTTTTGGCTTGTCCAGATAAATATAATCGGTTAAAACACTTTAATTCGAGTCTAATATCGATAATTTATCCTAAATTTACCAACGAACGATAACAGTGTTGCGGTTCTAACATCACAGCCAGAACCCAGCTTTAGATCAGACGCATGAATTGCTGCGCTTCTTCCAGGGGACGCAGCAGGTGTTGTGCCTGTTCTGGGTTTGTTTCTGTCCCTGAACTATTTCTCGCTTTGATGTAGCTCCTAGTTATGATTTAAATCGACTATTAATCGTATTATCACCTCTAATCTGACATATTTTCATATTTTAATTCCAATTTTATTTTTCCTTTTATTTTCTTCTTTGAAATCCCGTTTTCGAGCGTGCTTTTGACGTTGATCAAATAAACCTTGTAAAGCTTGTAATTTTAATTGTTGTAATTCATTTATCATAATTATGATTTAATTGTAAGGCATTCACATGTATTTAATCTAACTTGCAACCTCCACCCAATTGTTTGCTAAAACACGTGTTAACCGACTTAGTCTAATTTCACATGCAAGGATTAATCCATGTTTTTTCCATTGCATCCATTACATCGATGACATATCAAATATAAACAATTCCCTAATCATTAGTAGAGGCCGCTATCGAGGCGGGCGGGATTAGGTATTCAAATTAACGAGCTTCCTAATCCGTACCCTCACCCCTTACTCAAAATATCTGTGAAGATCCGTGTTCATGGCATCACGAGAGTCATTCTAGATGAAGAATGCTAAGGGTAACGAGTTCTTAGGGTTCTTGTCACTACTTTGTGTCTTGAAATGGCACGAGGTATTCAAACGGTTTCATTTTTCCATAAAAATTGGTGGCGAGTTCACAAATGCAGGCTTATTCGACCTTTTACCAGTTTCAATGCCTCACCAATCAAAAACGGCCGATGACGTGCTTTGGCAAACCAAGGTTCTGTTTGAGAAGTGTCGCATGGTTTTGATCTTTAACGTGTCAAACTAGTTGTCTATTCATCGACATGACATCAAGAATGCTTTTCTCTATGGACATTTGGCTGAGAATGTTTACATGTACCAACCTCCTGGTTACAAGGAGCGCTCATATCTCGATCATGTGTGCTTGCTCCAAAAGTCGTTATATGGGCTTAAGCAAGCCCCTCGTGCTTGGTACCATCGGTTCTCGGCTTATGTCTCACCTTGGCCATTTTCATAGCGCGTGTTCTCACTCGCTTTTCATCTTCCGTTTCTCATCTCTCAATTACGATCTGAATTAGTTATGACCGACTTGGTTCCGCTTACCTACTTCCTTAGTGTCTCTGTCACATGTTCTAAAGGAGGCCATTTTCTTTCTCGATATAAATTCGCTACCTAGATTTTGGAACGTGCAAATATAAGTGGGTGTAAGTCCACTCAAACACTAGTTGACACGAAAGCCAAGCTAAGTGCATCTGATGGCCCTCTTGTCTCTAATGCCTCGCTCTACCAAAGTCTTGCTAGTGCTCTTCAGTACCTCACCTTTACCCATCTTGACATATCATATGCCGTACAACAGGTTTGTCTCTATATGCATGATCCTCGCGAAGCCCACTTCTCGGCTCTTGAGCGTGTCCTACGCTACATCAAGATGACCCTCTCCCTCGGTTTACACTTGTCTCCTAGCAAGTCTTCTACTCTCACTACCACTACCGATGCGGATTTGTAATACCCGTCCTTTTAGGAACCCGTTGACAGACGTTGACCGACCATAGGGGCCTGTTGTAGTCTTTGGGATATCGTACATGAGATGTCTTGTGTCATGTTAAGCTTTGGATGAGTGGTACTCGATCTAGTCGAGGCCACTCGATCGAGTAGCTTGAGTACTCGATCGAGTATTTGTAACTCAATCGAGTAATTTAGTTACTCGATCGAGTGGCGTCTTTACAGCGGGGATTTATAATCGTATTTTGATAGAATCGTAAATCATTTCCGTCTCTCTTCTCTAAACCTAGATGTCGTCTTTCCTCGTTCCCTTCACCATAATCCCTTCCTTTGGAGCCTTGGATGATGCTTATGCCTTGGGGGTAGATTGCTTGAGTCGGGTAGCGGTCTTGACGCCGGATAGCTATGCGTAGGTATGTCATCGTCATTATCATTGTCGTTGTCGTTTTTAATTAGGGTTGTAGGACTGGTAACGGATTATTGTACTGCTTGTATAGGTTTATTGCTTGCTTGGTTGATGTCATGTGGTTGAACATGAAATCGCTACGTTTGGCTAAAGGTAGGTCCGCCTACTCAGTTTCTGTCGGTTGTCTAGTGTGTCATTTGTTGTGTTGTTGTGGCGTCGATATGATTGGATTAGTTGTGATATTGGTTGCTGGTGTTTATAATGGTTGTTGGTTTATATTGTTGGTTGTTGTTGTATAACTGCTTGTGATATTCGGGGTGCGTCCCTGGCTGAGTGGAGTCACTTGTGGGAGTGGCTTCACGCCCTAGTTTCGTCCTCCGTGGAACCCGCCACGGTAGGGGATGTGCACATTAATGGGACAGGGTTATCGCTCGGTATGATGAGCGGGGATTTGGTGGGTACGGCTGCGGTCCCCCACTGGCAGGGCTGGTCTAGTGGACAGTCGGTGACGGTGATTGGTTGGACTGGTTGTGGCTTGTGTGTGTGCTTGGTTGTGTCTGTAGTGTGTTGGCTATTGTTGTTGTGTCTTTCTTCAGTTACTGACCGTGTGTGGTTTGTCTTTATGTTTGTTTCTGTTGTGTCTGCTGTGATCCCTTATGGTGAGCAGTCGGTCTTACAGATGATGTCTTGGATGTTAGCTGGAGTCGTGGCAGGGATGGGTCTTTCACGAGTTACGTCAAGGATATTTCACATAAGGATGTTGAGTTGTATCTTTGTATCAGTAGTTTGGGTTTAATCACTTGTAATAAACTATAAATGTTCTTTTATCGACTTTTGATGATTGCTTTCCTCGGGCAACCGAGATGGTAACGCCTTTATATGCTAGGGAAGGTCTTGTTAAGGCTCCCTGGTATATGGGGTTGTTACAAAGTGGTATCAGAGAGACGATTTTGGAACCTGTAGCAAATGAACCTAATGAGTGTAGTGAGTCTAATAAAATGAACCTGGTGTATGTATATTGGGAGCCCCAGCTGATGCTATATTTTGGGTGAGTAGGCGCCCTCATTTCAAAATCATGGCCCCATTATGTTTAAGCCAGTCACTGGTTAAGGGAGTAGGGATTCGGGAATTATTTGCCTTATATAGTCTATGGTTACAATAGAAAAGTGTGTGATAAAGTTATGTTAATGCTAGTACCCGTGTGGTGAGGACTGTCAAATCTTGTGGTTGAATAGAGATGGTGAATCGTTTGCAATATACACTAATGTGTGTGGCATGTGGTGATAGTAGTGTTTGTTCTAAGTGGATGATATTAGTAATTGATATAGAAGCTTGTGAGTCTTGTATGTGGTACTAATATTGATGATTGGCAAGTTGTAAAATTTTGTGTAGTGGTCATTAAGATGGTAGTGGAGCAAATGTGATAGATGAATGGTGGAATGCTTTCGCAATATGGCTTAACTGGGTCGAGAAAGTTGTTTGTCAATTGTTGTGATAATTAGTCAATAGTAAACTAGGATGATAAATGAAAATTGAATGATAGGTGAATGCCTAGAGTGATGTGATTTATAGTTATAATATCAAATTTACAAATGCATGTTTAGGAATTGTCTTATTGAGGTCATGATGGTGTGGTTAGAGGTAAAGAAAACATGTTAGAGGTATTTGTGTTGAAGCTAAAAGGTAGTCCATTGGTTGCATAATTATTGTCAAAAATTGAGAGATAACTAATTTTTGAGACCTAAAAGGTTAGGGTAATTAACTTGGACTAAAATTTGATTTTATTTTATTTGTGATTTTAATAAGGTAAAGATCGCGAATATCCATAAAACCGGATTCTATTTACGATATAAGTTCAAATAGGGCGATTTGGCACATAACTTAGCATGTTTGATACATATTATAATGCTGCATATTTCACTGATGAGTGTCATATTTTATTTATATAATTTTGAATTATGTAATTGTATCTTAGTGTGGCCTTAGTTTTAATCGATATTACCCGTAATGTAAGGGAATCTGGTCGTATTACTTTTATTTTATTTTATTAGATTTTATTTTACAAATGTATAATAGGAAGTGCATGTACATTTAATTATTATTATTTGTAATTCCGGAGTTTCCAAAAGACGGTGCCATTCGAAAAGGAGTTCCGATCAAGACGATGTTTGTCCTTGGGAGGCGTGTCACATGAAGATTCAAGGGACCAAAGGAGTTGGTTTCCGAATTTGTAATAGAATATAAGATTTTCTATTTTAGGAAAGGCCATAATAGGAAATTTACTTTTCTTTATTTACTTGCTTTATATGTTTTCATGCATTGCCAAATCGCCATAACTTCACATGCATATTTTATCGTCTTATCGACTATTGTCAATTATAATTATCCAGTATTCGTCGACTTAGTTCACTTAAAGATGATAGATAATAAATTGACAAGACCTCTAACATATTTAAAATTGAGATTAGCCTTACCAAATAGTAGGACTCACAAATCCCTTTGACATTTGGGGTAGATTCGGTTTCCCGGGGTACTTTCATTTTTCATTGGGTAAGTGGGATAATAAAACGTTATTACACGCGAAATTTGGTTGGACTCAATGGGATATAATGACTAGTCTTATGTTCCGGGGCTAGAGATGGAATTTATGAAATACATCGACCGAGAGTTCTATAGTAGAATCAATTAAAGAGTTAATTCACCAAATTTATGCAAGTATAGGATATATCGGTTTCCCTTGCCCATGTTTGTGTAAAGATGGATCTCGGAATCGTTTATATAATTTAGGTGCGAGGTCAATATATAAATGCATAATTTTAACACCTTGTTAAAAATGTTTACAAGTAAAATGATAAATGTTAATTATTTCCTTCATTTCCTTTTTCTAGTCCATTTGATTAATTTGCAATGACAACTCCGATTTCATCCGCTTCCACTATTGGAACCGCTCCACCACTCACCAATGCTTCTTGGCTCCGATATTTTATGGATCGATGTAAACTTGAAAAGAATGGGACTAACTTTGCCGATTGGGACGCGCAACTCCGCTTGGCGGCGGAAGGTGAAGACAAGCTTCATTACCTTACCGAAGCCGTTCCCACTACACCTACTACTAGGTCATCCGCCGCGGTTAGGGAGGCTTATGAGGCTTACCTAAAAGAATCGGCCGCAATCAAGAATGTCTTGATTTTCTCAATGGAAGCCGATCTCCAAAGGAGTGCTATAAAGATAGGCACCGCCTATGAGATCTACACCAAGCTTGTGACCATGTTTTCACAAGCTCCTAGGATCATCCAATATGAGGCGGCCTATGCATTCTTTGAGCTCAACATCAAAGAGGGTCAAAAGGTTAGCCCTCATGTGCTCAAGTTGATTGAGCATGCTGAGACCCTCAAATTTCAAGGGGTTGAAATTCCCGAGAAACTCGTTATTGACCGAGTTCTCCATTCCTTGAACCGCATCAAAGCATATGTTCAGTTTAGGGTAAACTACAATATGCAAAACATGAAAACCTCTCTCCATGAATTGCACAACTTGCTTGTGCAAGCCGAGAGAGACATTGGTCTAAATGTGAGAACGACCAAGGATGTGCTCAATATTAATAATAAGAGAAAAGGGAAATTCAAGAATAGCTCTAGCAAGGATAAGAAACCCACTCCCAACAAGGGCAAAGGGAAAGCTATTGGGAATAATGTATCCAAGACCAAAAAGGGTACTTCTTCCGAGGATGATGCGTGTCATTTATATGATGTTTTACACCTCATTTTACACGCATTTCAGAGCTCATTTGTGTAGTTTAAGCTACCATTTCCCCTATTTTCGTCTACTTTCCTGTTTTTGTACATTATTGCAGAAATGTGAAGAATTCAACGGAAATTGAGCTAAATCCGTCCCCGAGAATCATGCATTGCATTTGACGTGAAGAATTCACTTAAGGAACGATCTTGGTGCGCGTTTCAAGGCCCAAAAGACAAATCTACGAGATTATAGAAGTCAACTATCAGCTACTTCAGTCGATCGACCACTGCCTTCAGTCGATCGACCAACTGCTGGATTCCGGTAGCTCTTTGTTCAGCTCGAGCGATCGATCGACCGCCATGCTTGGTCGATCGACCAAGCCGCTACTTCAGACGAGAATTAAAAGGTCGAGATTTATCAAGCCCGTGAGCTATTAGGTTTAGGAATAATAGATGCGTACTTTTCCTTTATAACGCAACATGAATTTTCAGAATAAGGATCGAATTTTTATTCAAGTTTAATATATAGTTTTAGTTTATCAATAATTAGGGTTCAAGGATTAATTCGGGATTGAATACAATTCACTTTGATAATTCGGCTTTGTTCTTTTCCTTCGCAATTCACACGGTACTCTCCTGTTTTGTTCAAGTTATTTTGCTTTCTTTCATAGTCATAGAATTGCTAGATCAGTTTCCCAAGCCGAATTGCCATCTTATGTTAATTGTTTATCTTACCGTATTAATCATGAATTCTGTAGTTTATTTTGCCAATCTTACTGTTGTTATCATTCTTAGTATGAGTAGCTAATTTATTCGTGCTAGGATGTAGGGTAATTATAGTGTAGGCGGCATTAGTATTAACATGGCCTGAAATCGCGTGTCAGTCGATCGACCGCCATTCCTGGTCGATCGACTGACCACATGAGGTTTACCTTCGTTTTAATTGATTTAAATGTTGTATTTGACGAATCGAATGCATGCGACTAGTTGAATGCTTAATATATGACTGACCCATTAGATCGAAAGATAGGGAAAGTTGTTAGATCACCAATTAAAATGACTAAACTATGCTGAGATCAAAAGATAGGGAAAGTTGTTAGATCACCAATTAAAATGACTAAACTATGCTGAGATCGAAAGATAGGGAAAGTTGTTAGATCACCAATTTTTTTCCTCAGCGATGCCAAGGGCGTGTCGTTGTCGATCTATTATTTTCTCCTTAGCAGTGCCAAGGGCGCGCCGTTATGATTCTTCCCCACAGAGTTTAAGATAAAATTCTCCGGAGAGAAGAATACCTTCGAATCCTTCACTCAAGGGTGTCTCAGGTATGATTTCTTCTTATGGCTGGCGAGCTTCTTTACGTAGTCCAATGGACTTTAAACGACCCTCCCCGATAGTCTAATGAATGAAAGTATAGTCTCGCAATCGTGTTGGTACATGTCTGAGTAATTCGATATTGTAGTATAAGTGATAGTCAAGATTGATTGTATTGGAGTATGATATCTGTTCAGTAGCTCAAAAGGAAGTTAGTAGTTGTTGAGGTTGACTGTGTGACGTGTGTTAAGTGGTTGACGATGATGATGTTTGATAGACATACGTAGTGGGATAATATTTCTAAATAGTTTTGTTGACCTGGGTCGAGTAAACGATGGTGTTGACGTTAGTTCTTTGTCGTGTGGTTCGGGAGAGGATGAGCCGAACTTCGGGGATGAAGTTCTTTTTAAGAGGGGAAGACTGTAATACCCATCCTTTTAGGGACCCGTTGACTGACGTTGACCGACCTTAGGGGCATGTTGTAGTCTTTGGGATATCGTACAGGAGATGTCTTGTGTCATGTTAAGCTTTGGATGAGTGGTAATCGATCTAGTTGAGGCCACTCGATCGAGTAACATGAGTACTCGATCGAGTATGGGTCACTTGATCGAGTAAGTTAGTTACTCGATCGAGTGGTGTCTTTACAGCGGGGATTTATAATCGTGTTTTGATAAAATTGCAAATCATTTCCGCCTCTCTTCTCTAAACCTAGATGTCGCCTTTTCTTGTTCCTTTCACCATAATCCCTTCCTTCGGAGCCTTGGATGATGCTCATGCCTTGGGGGTAGATTGCTTGAGTCGGGTAGCGGTCTTGACGCCGGATAGCTATGCATAGGTATGTGGTCGTCATCATCATTGTTGTTGTCGTTTTCAGTTAGGGTTGTAGGAGTGGTAATGGATTATTGTACTATTTGTATAGGTGTATTAATTGCTTGGTAGATGTCATGTGGTTGAACATGGAATCGCTGCGGTTGGCTAAAGGTAGGTTCGCCTACTCAGTTTCTGTCGGTTGTCTAGTGTTTCATTTGTTGTGTTATTGTGGCGTCAGTATGATTGGGTTGGTTGTGATATTGGTTGTTGGTGTTTGTGACGGTTGTTGGTTTATATTGTTGGTTGTTGTTGTATAAGTGTCTGTGATATTCAGAGTGCGTCCCTGGCTGAGTGGTGTCACTTGCGGGAGTGGCTTCACGCCCTTGTTTTGCCCTCCGTGGAACCCGCGACGGATGGGGTTGTGCACATTAAGGAGACAGGGTTATCGCTCAGTATGATGAGCGGGGATTTGGTGGGTACAGCTGCGACCCTCCACTGGAAGGGCTGGTCCAATGGACAGTCGGTGACGGTGATTGGTTGGAGTGGTTGTGGCTTGTGTGTGCGTGCTTGGTTGTGTCTGTAGTGTTTTGGCTAATGTTGTTGTGTCTTTCTTCAGTTACTGACCTTGTGTGGTTTGTCTTCTTCTTTGTTTTTGTTGTGTCTGCCGTGATCCCTTATGGTGAGCAGTCGGTCTTACAGGTGATGTCTTGGAAGTTAGCTGGAGTCTTGGCTGGGATGGGTCTTTCACGAGTTACGTCAAGGATAGTTCACATAAGGATGTTGAGTTGTATATTTGTATCAGTAGTTTGGGTTTAATCACTTTTAATAAACTATAAATGTTCTTTATCGACTGTTGATGATTGCTTTCCTCGGGAAACCGAGATGGTAACACCTTTATATGCTAGGGAAGGTCTTGTTAAGGCTCCCTGGTATATGGGGGTGTTACAGGATTGGGGTGGATGCTCTGACATCCGTTGTTCTACCTCCGGCTATGGTGTCTTTTTCGGGGATAATCTTGTTTTTTGGCCTTTAAACTGTAATTCCTGGATATTTGAAGACTTATAAAAGAACCTTCGGATGTGTGAGAGGACCTTAGGCTAAATGAGAGGCTACTTGTGAGTAAGGTATGGTCGTGCAGTAGACCAAGTGTAACCTATATTAGACCTAGTAAGTTAGTGGTAGACCGAGTCAGTGGCACTCGACCGAGTGGACTCAGCACTTGACCGAGTGAGTGGCACTCGGCCGAGTGGACTCGGAACTCGACCGAGTGCAGCGAGTCAGATGGCGATATAACCTATCACGGGATCTATGTTACACCTAACCCTAAATCATTTTCACCTTTCTCTCTAAACCTCCAAACCCTCTCCTTTCTCTCTAAAACTCTCCCAAGCCCTCTCCCATGGCATGTGAGCTTGGATTTGAAGATAGTGCCTTATTTTGTTCACCTGATTCCCTATCTACCCTTGTAAGTCGGAATCTCTCCTTTTCCCTAGTCTTTCTTTTAAACCCTAACTTTTGCGTGGTTTGTGGTGGGTTGATTAATTGGTAATTAGTATGAGTAATAGGGTAATTAATGGGTAGTAATAAGGAAATTTACATAATAAAAGTATATAGGATGTGTTGTGATGGTTATTATGTAATTTATGTAGGATGAGACGGTTTTATGAGATGGGATCTTGCTTGTTTAGAGTAGCTTATGGAGAATGCTAAAAGGTAGATTTTTCCTACCCGGTTTCGGTAATATAAATGTTTTTCATGTGTTTACATATGTCCTTCTTTTTGTTGGTGGTCATACATGGTAATTAGATTGAATTATAACATGATTAGTAGATGATTATTGTTGGTGTCATCATTGTGTGGATTTCCTCATGACATGGTAAATGAGTCATTGGTGTTGATCTCATGTCGTCATTGGACGTTCATTATATTATGTTAATTGGGAAATTGCATCATGCGGCATGTTTGGTAATCGTAATTCATGTGAAAGCTTTAGGCTTGGTATTTGTGTGCATATTGTGATATACATGTTTGTGGTAGATGTTGGAGGTTGTTGGTGGAGTTGTGGTGGTAATACATGGTTGTTGAGGTGACGTAAGACAAGTAGGAGGCCGTCTTATGCTTGGATCGCCTCTTAGAGCGTCCCACTTCAAGAGGGACGTGCATGTTTATGACTTGTGTACGGAGGGGCTCATGTGGTGTCACGACTCCTGTCAGGGGTTCGGTTAGCACCCGGGCTCGGTACCATGGATGTGTTCCGAGTATCTATTTTACGGGCTACGGTTCGGCTGTTTTGTGGGCGGTGCTGCGGTGCCGTCATCGAGTTGTTGGTACCGTGGATGTGTTCCTCGTACCGGTGAGGTGGTTGTGGAGTGGTAACTTGTGTACTTCCTTGATGCATTGCATATCCAAACTCATGAGTCATGTCTTCAGTTTTGGTATTATCGAAATTGACCTGTATTGGTTGTGTGTAACTATCGCCTGCTTTATTTAGGGTGGCCTGTGATGAAACATATGATATTTCCCGCTCATATAGGGAGCAGTATGTGTACATGTTTGGTTTTGGTACCTCACGGGAAACGGGTTGAGCTTCTGGCTTTTCAAGTCGAGTTGCATAGCTAGATGATAGACGACATAGGTGGTAGTTGAGTTGTAAAATGTATAATTCACTCTTGTTATTCATTTATTAGTTATGTAATCCACTAAACATGTTATTTATATAAAAGTTGCTTAATTGTAGTTCTGATTCACTGCCTCGAGAAACCGAGATGGTGACACCTCCCGATTACCTTGGCCGGGTAAAAAGAAGGTGTTACATAAATACCAGCCTACTATGTCCCGTTCTAGTGCTGAAGCGGAATATAGATGCGTTGCTAATGTTGTGGCCGAAGCTTGTTGGCTTTGGAATATCTTACTCGAACTACATTGTCCATTACGCAAAGCCATTACTGTTATTGCGACAATGTTAGTGCCATTTACCTCGCTGGCAACTCCGTTAATCACCAACGCATGAAGCACATCGAGATGGATATTCATTTTATTCATGAGAAGGTTGCTCTTGGTCACATTCAGGTTTTCCACGTCCCTTCACGCTATCAATATGCAGACATTTTTATGAAGGGGTTACCACGCATACTTTTTGATGATTTCATGTCCAGTCTCAATGTTCGACCTCCTGCCATTTCGACTGCGGGGTGTAATAGAATAGAATATGTAAATATTTGATTTAGGATATATTTTATTTATCTTGTAATTATTCTGTTAGGTGTTTTAAAGCCGGTAGATTACTTTGAGTTGTACTTGTATAAATACTTTGTTCATATGAATGATAATGCAAGCGATTACGTTCCTTTAGTATCGAAAAGCAAATATAAAGAATCTATTAAGACATAGAGAATTATTTTTTGGAAATACGAACTAGTCCGTAACTTTAAATTGGTTGGACTTATATATGAACCCAATTCAATGGATATACATATTTATGAACTGAAACCAAAAGCTCATTCGTTCTTTTATGAACTACTTTATGGTTCTACCATTAATTGATTTATCTACTATATAAAATCGTGACAAGATTTTGTGGAATACTCAGTTAATAGAGATATAAATACCCTTATGAAGTAGAACTCCAGTACCCTTCTATAAATTTACCGATTTGGTCCTATTGCGAAATTAGCAATCGAAGGAAAACCCACTTCTTCTACACCAAATATTAACTCTGGAGATATTACATTCTTTTTCTAATGACTTATTTAATGATGGTAATTTTCAACCAATTAGTTTTCTGCAACAATTTAAAGAGTGGTTGTATACTGTTGTAGGTGTATAACGACCTTACCTCATGTGTACATTTACTATGTTGTATGCGTATAACAGTTTTAAACTAGGCCAACTTTTATTGATTTTACACGCAAGATACTTGAATTTTACCTTATATTGATCGTATTGTCTTCAGACATAGTGTGGCTAATCAGGGAATTACCGCCTTCCCCTCCTTGCTTCGAGATGGGCTGTATTCTTTCCAACCCACCGAATTTACTTCAGCCGGCTATATATGGTAAGTTCCCTTCGGTTACCTTCCAAGGTTAACATATTGTATTTTTGGCAAAGGCTCTTAAGGCAGATTAGGAGTACATTGTGGTACCAAGCAGGCTCTAATAGTCTATTTTTAGTCACATAAATTGTGTTTAGAACTAATTCGAAGTGTTAGATGTAATTATGTCTAGCATTGTCCAATACAAGAACCACAACCTTAATTTCTTTTTGGTGACTCCTTAATCGTAATTGTAAACTAAATTGTACTCTGTATAACTAGGTATGGAGTATTACACACTGTCCCATAAGGCAATAATCGTAATGGTACTAAAAAACATAGGTTCAGGGTTATGCATATTTATCCTAAAGGAAACAGTGCTGAAGGAGGACATGGCTATATTTCTATCTTATGTAACCATGGTCGATAAACTTGATCAAGGTACCTTTGTTAATGTTGCACTCTACCTTTTCATGTATGATCAAATAAGGGACAACTACATGACTGCTCAATGTATGTTATTTCTTGCTTAATTTCTAGCATTCCAAGGCGTAATAATGGTTCTACAATCTCATAGCATGACGAGCTACGTCATGCGCTACTGTATTAAGATACCTAGGAATATAATAGAAACCTAAACAGTGAAAAGAAGCATAATACTTATTACAGTCTCGCAGAATACCCTTTATAGAATGGCTTGCTCTTTCATGTCCTGCAATTTGCGTGATCAATTGTAGGCAATCAGACGCCACTTCCAAGTGAAGGATAGCCCTTCCTTCCGCCCACTTTAAGACTTCCAAAATACCCAAAGCCTCTGCCTGCAGCGGAGATTCCGCTCGCATTTTCCTGCCTTCCTTTGTCACGACCATACCATTGCTGTCATATCCCACCCATCCTATAGCTGCATTGAAGTTTTTGTCCCAGCTAGCGTCCACCTTTACCCGCGTGGTTCGGCAAAGATGGTAATTTCCAATAATGAGTACTGGGTGGCCATTCTTAATCGCCAAGTTATATTGTGAGAGCACTTCTTCTGGCAAGTCAGTTAGGAATTGCCTATTCGTATTCCTCTCCGCTTGTAATCGAAGACCACTAAGACTGCTGTCAATACTCATCGCAATGGACTGGAAAAGGACCTGTGCAGGGAGTAAGGACCCTTCAAAAACCATTTTATTCCAAAGTGTCCATATGCCCCATAGCGTGGCTAAGAATCTAAGAACTCTCTGCTCCCCTCTACAATCTCATAGCATGACGAGCTACGTCATGCACTACTGTAAAAAAAAAAAAAAAAAAAAAAAAAAAAAAAAAAAAAAAAGGCGTAATAATGCACAATCTTATACGTTCATCTCCCCAACATATTACTCCGTATTTTGGTGCTAATTGATTACCATCTTGCAGTTATAAGGGATAAGCGCTTTCGATAAACTGTAAAATAAAGAGAATGGGGAAGGCTTATTTTTTTTTTTTTTTTTTTTTGGTAGCTGAAAAGAAAGGTTCCTAGTGCGAACTCATAGCCTGTTTTGCTAAGGCATGAGCTCTGGATTTACAGTCCCTGCGAACATAGCTAAAGCACAAACAATGAAAACCAGATGAAATAAGAGAAATGTCTTGAAGGATGCCCCTAATAAGATGATGCTTTGTCTGATTCCCCATCCATTGTGTCAGTAGTGAGAGGCAATCAGAAGAAAGTTCAACGTGTATAAAATCTTCCTGACGTGGCCAAGAGATGGCCTCCTTCACCCCTAGAGCTTCAGCTTGAAGGGGAGATTCAGCCCGACCACTTAAATAACCTTCATATATAGTTTCCCCTTCAGGCCCAATGGCAGTCCATCCAAACCCCGCAAGGCACGGTTTTTTCCAACTTGCATCAACATAAATACGTATCATAGCGCAAGAAGAGAAATTTCCGATACAGTAAAAAGGCCGACCGACACGGAGCATCTGGAAGTCAATATCATTTTCAGAAGAAGAACCTGATGCACCGTTCTCAAAACCTGGCGGACGTAAAGGAGCATTGTTACCCTTTTCATTTGCTTGATGAAAGTCTTTAATCATTTGGCGAGTCTTGGTGAAGAAGACGTTCGGGTTAAAGGCTTCCCCCCTGAAGCGGATGTTATTTCTTAAAGACCAGAGGCTAACCAAAATAATGAGAAAGCTTAATACAAGATTAACCCCATCCTCAAGACCGGATAGGTAAAGGACCCAGTTAATAATCCAGTCACGAACATCCAGAGTAGGAAGATGACGGACATTGATCCCCGGCTCCGATCCAGCCCAAATACTAGAGCTAAGAGGACAGTCGCGGAAAAGGTGATCAAGAGACTCCACGGAATCGCCTGCATTGTTGCACATAGAACAATAGGGAGCCCAGTTTAAGTCCCTTTTTGCAAACTCACTCCCAACCGGAAGGGAACTTGCCATGATTTTCCATAAAAGTATTTTCCAAGGTTGAGGACCTGGCAGATTCCATAGTCTTTTCCTACAAAAGAGTTTCCAGTTCGCGTGGAGCCGCTCTTTGTCTTTTTTAGATTCATGTTCATTGAAGTAATCTTGAAAGCTAATGCCATATCCACTCTTAACAGTGTAGATGACGCTGCTAGTGAAGGGCCAGAAAATTTCATCTCGTGATTGAGTAGCACAAAGAGGGATGGCCAGAATTTGATTCGCGCTTTCTTCAGTAAAGAGTAACTTAATAAAACCTTCATTCCACCCTCCATTATTAATGCAGATGTCCTTAACACGAAGATCTTTTAGGAAAATAAAGCTTCCCTCAAGAAGGCAGTCTTTAGGTTCCGGGGTTCGCCCGTTAACCCATTTTTTGTCCCACACATTAAGATTAGAATCAATTCCAGGTTTCCAGCCAATATATTCTTTAATAATCTTTAAGCCATGGGAGATGCTCCGGGCCCCCCAGGAATAGTACTTTTTGCTGCAGAGCCATGAATTGTTTTCTATTCCTAAGGGTCCCAGAATCTTTTCTCTGAAGACCGAACAAAAGAGAGATGTCTCATTTGACACAAGTCTCCACGCATGTTTTGCCAATAAAGCTTGATTGAGACAACCCGCATTTCGAATACCAAGACCCCCTTCACTCTTCAGAAGACTAGTAAAGATTCCACTACACCAGTGGAGGCACTTACCTGTTTTACATCCAGCCCACCAAAAATGTGACAAGAGAGCATTAATCTTCTTTGTCACACTTACCGGTATTTTAAATGCCGATAGAAAGAAAATGGAGAGATTGGATAGGACGGAAGAGATTAAGGTAAGTCGTCCAGCTGGAGAGAGAAAAATCCCATTCCACGAAGAAATTCGCTTCATAACTGCTTCTATAAGACCCATAAAGACCACCTTTTTTGATTCCTGGAACTCAGTAAGAAGGCCAAGGTATTTCCCAAATCCTTTGTTATGCTTAATGTTGAAGGCTTAAATGCCTAGATTATATTGAATGAATATGATCGTAGTACAAGCCTTCTACTTATACAAAAACGAGTCAAAGTTACCTTATAACACTTCCTATAATAAAGGTAACAATAAGATTACAATTAATACAAATCACAACAATATGTGCAAGAGTATAATTGAAAATATGGAAGATATATTCCCATATATTCGGATAATATATGGATAATATATTTCCACACTCCCCCTTAAGTTGGAGCATTTTGTAACCGAATGCCCAACTTGTCCTGTAAATAGTCGAACGCCTCACCACCAAGAGCCTTAGTGAAAAGGTCCGTTATTTGTTCCTTGCTCGGAACATGAATGGCTTCAATCTTTTTGTTAATCAAATGTTGTCGAATGAAGTGGCAATCTATCTCAATGTTCTTTGTGCGGTCATGGAAAACCGGGTTCTTAGCAATGTGTAAACTCGACTTATTATCGCACAAAAATCGCATTGGATGATTGTACGAAATGCCAATAGAATCAAGAAAGGATTTTACCCAAATAAGTTCGCGCGTGACTGTTGCCATTTCTCTATATTCCGCTTCTGCAGTTGACAAAGCCACCGTGGGCTGCTTCCTAGCTCCTCCAATATATAGGCGTATTGCCTAACGAAACAAAGTACCCTGTCAGGCTCCTTCTTGTTAAAGGGCATCATACCCAGTCAGAGTCCGAATACCCATGGAGCTGAAATACCGTATCCTTGTTCATCACAATGCCTTTTCCTGGATTGCCTTTTATGTAACGTATTACTCGTAGTGCTGCGTCCCAGTGCTCTTTTCGTTGATTTTGGACGAACTGGGATAAGTTATGGACTACACACACCAAATCAGGTCAGGTAATGGTAAAATAGACGAGACACCCGACAAATCTTAGATACACCATTGGATCCTTCAAAACTTGTCCCTCGGCAAGAGCTAACTGGTGATTCTGGGGAATGGGGGTGCTAACGGGTTTTGCTCCCTCCATCTTAGATTCCTTGATAATATCCAAAGCATACTTTCATTGGCTAAGAAATAAACTCGCGGCTCTATGTGCTACTTTTAAACCCAAGAAGTACTTAAGTCGGCCAAGATCTTTGATCCCGAACTTTTGATCGAGAAAGTGTTTTAAATTGTTACAAGCATTGGCATCGTCACTCAATACTATCATATCATCAACGTAGATTAAAATAGCGAGAAAAATACCGTCCTTATTCATAGTAAACAGCCAATAATCCGCCATTGATTGCGTGAAACTATAGCCCTTTAATGCAACCGTCAACTTGGCGAACCAATTTCTTAAGGCCTGTTTTAAACCATAAAGAGATTTCAAAAGACGACACACTTTACTAGAACCATTAGCTTCGAATCCCGATGGCAACTTCATGTAAACTTCTTCACTCAAGTCACCATGAAGAAAAGCAATATTCACGTCTAATTGAGCAATATTCGACTTATTTGCCACCGCCACAGCCAATAGGAGTCAAACACTGGTCATCTTAGCTATTAGCGTGAATGTTTCATGACAATCCACTCCCTAAATTTGAGTGAACCCCTGGGACACTAAACGAGCCTTGTACCGTTCAATAGTCCCATCCGCTTTGTGCTTGATTTTGTAGACCCATTTGCACCCAATAGGTCTTTTACATTTTGGTAAGTCTAAAACTTTCCAAGTACCATTCTTTTCTAGTGCGTCTATCTCATTTTCCATGGCAACCTTCTATTCATGTTTCTTTATGGCCTCAAAATAATTTCTTGGTTCTTTTACCGCATCAATGGCTCCTATGAAATTTCTGTGACAAACGGAAAAACAACTAATTGTGACATAATCAATTATTGGATAATGATTACCTTTCGTGGAAGAAGGAGTTTGGGACTTGTGAGCTTTGCTTGTAGACATGACACGAGTCGACTTAATGTAATCCTTTTTCCATGCGGGCTCAAACTTTTGTCTTTCTCCTCTTCCAAGCCTTGGCTGCTCCCTTACTACCTGACTCCCTATTTCGACAGCATGGTTGGACTCGACACCCACATCATTTTCCCCTTCAACAGTGGTGTCTGAGACCCCTCCTGCATCCATGGACTCGGTCTCTGGAGCAATGAGATGTTCATCTGTCGAAATAGGGGTTAAATTGTCTATTGTTTTATCGCAATTTGTTTTTTCAACCTCACAATTGGTAATGATTTCCTGCGTGTTATCTAGCTCGACCCTAGACTCATTTTGAAATGTGTCATTAGAAATAATGTATGGGAAAACATGCTCGTAAAATTTGACATCATGGGATACAAATTGACGATGCGTTTTTAAATCATATAACCTCCATCCCTTTTGGATTTTTGGGTTCCCAATGAAGACACATCGTGTCCCTCGCTCTTGGAATTTATCTTTCGGTCTTTGTTTATTGTGCGCATACGCAAGACATCCCATGACTCGTAAATTGTCGAGGTTGCGTGGGTGGTCGTGCAAGAGCTCGTAAGGTGTACGGCCTTGCAATACTTGGGTAGGTGTTCGAATGATGAGGTAGGTTGCGACTAAGACACACTCCCCCCAAAATTCGATGGGTAAATTAGCTTGGAAACGAAGAGCCCTTGCTTTTTCTAAGAGGTGCCTGTGTTTAAGCTCTACCCGCCCATTTTATTGAGGGGTGTCAATAACACTAGTTTGGAAAAGCATCTCATTTTCACTGTAAATTTGTTTTAAATGGCCCAAAAGAAACTCAGTGTCGTTATCACTTTCGACAATCTTGACTTGTTTCCCAAATTGTGTGTTTACCATTTTGCAAAAATATTTCATTAAATCACTGACTTCCCCCTTATCCTTCATAAGACGGACTCAAACACTCCTACTGTGATCATCAACGATGGTTAGAAAATAATGTGCCCCAAACAGACTACTAGCATGATACGGCCCCCATATGTCACAATGGATTAAATGAAACAAAATGTCATGTCTCTTATTATTGAGGTGAAATTGGGAACATGTCTGTTTGGCTCGACAACAAGGATCACAAATAAAAGCGGAATTAAAAGATAAAGGTTTCTTAATTAAAGTACTTAAATACGGAAAAATTTTTTTTTGAAGGATGACCTTGTCTCCGATGCCATACCCGTCCTTCATCAATTGTTGTCCGTGCCACTCTTTTTTCAACTTGTGTCATGTACTAAACTCCGTCTCGCTGCTCACCCCGTCCAATATTCGTCTTCGAAGACTGGTCCTGTATTATTCAATAATCAGAATTAAAAATCACAAAGCAATTATTTTTAAGAATAACCTGCTGAATCGAAATAAGGTGACAAGTTAAATTAGGGACATATAAAGCATCCTATAGCTCGAATTATTTATTCAACATAACCGTTCAATGGACTCGTGCTAAAATAGTGGATCTGTCTGGAAATCCTATCATCGACGGCTTTTCCCGCCACTGATTCATAAGCAACTCTCGGCATCCGGTTATATGGTGTGAAGTACCACTGTCAAGCATCCATTCATTTAATTTGACATGGTCCGTACCTGTAAATTTTTCTTTACCGTCAGCCTTGGCAGCGAGTAGAATTCTTAGCTGCTCCATCTCGTCAACCGTGAAGTCCCTTTTTGAGGATTCACCCTTGCTCGCGGTGGCGGCATTGGCAACCTGGTCGAAATTAGAATTGGAATTTCCAGTGCCTCTACCACCACGGCCGTTGCCACAGACACCTCTTCTTCATCTGCCTCGTCCCCTGCCGTTGATGCCGAGTTTTTCCCAATAATTTTCTTCCATATGATACCACTTATTTCAGTGAGTTCAGCGTGGTGGTTCATACTCCTTTGGTTCCTCCATTGACGGAGCGCCCCTGCCATGACCTCCGCCAGTGCGAGCTGCCATGGCTACTTCAGCCTGTTCTTCGCGGACCCGAGTAACCGCCTTCTGTCACTCTTCCCTCAGAACAAGTGCATAAGCACGACTCAAGGAGGTAATATTATCCTCCATCAGCAGATTTGATCAAAGGTGATCATACAAAGCGGTATTGAGCCCCATAATGAACTGGTGAACTTTCTCTTGCTCTTTTTCTTTGGCGAGCGCAGCTGCGGCACCACAGGTACAGGGTGGCATGCGGATATAGTTTGGTAACTCATCCCATATGGATTTGAGATGAGTATAATAATCCACGACGGAACGGCTCCCTTGACGACATTCCGTCAATTCACTTTTAAGCTGATGAACGCGGGATGCATTTCCCCCTGAATAACGCTCCTTCAATTCATTCCAAATCTCGAGCACGGTGGCCGAGATGGTTATATTTGGATGCAATTTCTCATCTATCACATTGCGTAACCAAGCTTTCACCATGGCGTTACATTGACGCCATGATACAACCTCATAATTGGCGTCTTCTGACCCTTCAAGTTTTGAGACGGTACCGTCAATGAAGCCTAACTTATTCTTTCCATCAAACCCATTGCGTACTGCATCAGCCAAGACATCGTAATTTTCTCCATTGAAAACGGTCTGAGCCAGTTTAAGACTTGGACTGTCGGAGGGGTGAAGGAACAGGGGCGGCGAAAGCGGTATTGTCATCTTGTCGTTGCCACTTTATGAGCCTTTTCCTTTGCCAAAATCAGAATCCCCTCCAATTTTCGTCATAAATTAAATAGTGTAATAGTGTAATTGTGTTTTGTGAATATAATTGTGACTGATGCGAGGATCAAACCTGCTCCGATGATACCATGATAAACTTTAAAACGAAGAGAATGGGGAAGATTTAAATTCCTAGATTATATTGAATGAATATGATCGTAATACAAGCCTTCTACTTATATAAAAACGAGTCAAAGCTACCCTAAAACACTTCTATAATAAGGGTAACAATAAGATTATAATCAATATAAATCACAACAATATGTGCAAGAGTATAATTGAAAATATGGAAGATATATTCCCATATATTCGGATAATATATGGATAATATATTTCCACAACTTTTTTCCATGAAGATGTCATGGGGAATACCTAAATTTTTACGAGTTGGTTATTTCGACAATTCTTCTAATGGGTTTCTGGTTAATAATAGTTGTGTTTTCGGCGCTGAGATTCTTGTCCTTGATCATGGTCATCTTCAAGTTCCTCTTTTATCATTGATAAACCATGATAAGAAGTTGTGGACACAGCCACTTGCGCCGCGCGCACCCGCTCATTGGTTTCGAGGCGGCGACACTTCTCCCACGGAACTCCAGCGCGAGGCCGAGGAACGACATGGGCCTTTACTGATTTTAAAGGCATTCAAACCGGTGAAAGGTTTGACAAGCCTGGACTTGTGGAGTCGCCAACATTTTTTATGAAAAATTGGAACCGTTCGAATACCTCATGCCATCTCAAGACACAAAGTAGTGACATGAACACTAAGAAATCTGTTACCCTTAGCATTCTATGTCTAGAATGACTCTCGTGATACCAATGAACATGGATGTTCACATAGATCTTGGGTAAGGGGTGAGGGTACGTATTAGGAAGCTCGTTTATTTGAACACCTAATCCCGCCCGCCTCGATAGCGGCCTCTAATAATAATTAGGGAAGTTATTTATAGTCGATATGTTGTCAGTTGTAAGCATGCAATGCAACATCCACGGATTAATCCTAGCATGTGAATAATAACTATGTCGGTTTGACAAACAATTTAGAATTAATTGAAGGGTCGAAGTTGGAATTAGGTTGATTACATGTGAATTGCCAAGCAAGTAAATCATACAAGAATGATAAATTGCAATAGATGAATTACGAGAAATAAATTATAATTGAATTACAAAGAATAACTTGAATTTACGTCACAAGTATGCGTAAAAAGAGTTTTGAAATAAAAAAAATGAATTAAAAAGAACACGGAAATACGAAAAATATGTCGAATTAATAGTGATAATAAGGATAATAACCGATTAAAACTGAATTAGAAGGCCTACGTCAGAACAAGACGAGTTCAGAGGCAGAAGCCACCTCAGAACAGACGCATCATCTGCTGCGTCTCTTAGAAGAGGCACATCAGTGCATGCGACTGTTCTTGAGTTGGGTTCTGACTGTGAAAGTCATACTTGTTAATCGTTATGGTTCGTTAATTGATTAAGGTTAATTTGCCCGGATTATTGGTATACAACTCGAGTAAAGGTGATTTAGTCAGATTATATGCATCGGGAATCGTCAAAAGACAATAAAAACAAATTAAAACGAATTATTATAAGTTAGTTATTACACGATGTCGGAAAACGGGTTTATGTACAAACTTCTAATTTAGAAACGGAAATTTGAAAAGGTAAACAGAATTAAAAACATGTATCAAAGGCGACTTCGAGGGACTTGATATGAACAAATCGAGCCTCTTGAATTCGAACTAGAATTTAATGACGAAAACCCACAAATATCGGATTATAAGGGATTTAGGTCAAAATTATGAAAAGGGATTTTATAAAATAAGTTTGTGGATAAATAAGAATAAGAGAAAACCTGAAAGGAATAAAGAAGAAAAAAACGAGCCTTCGAATGAAACAAAGGAGTAACACGAGGAAGAAGAAGAAGAAGAGCAACAACGGCTAAGCAGCCTCTTGAAGAGGCGCATCAAGTGCTGCGACTGTTCCAGAAGGCGCAACAGCTGTTGCGTTTCTTCTCGACATTGTCTCTCTGCTGCTCCGTCAAAAGGGTTTTAAAACGTAATTTTGAAAACAGTTTTAAACGGTTTTAGACATACTCGTGATATAAACTCGTACATTAATTGATATGAAGTAAAAAAAACAATAAATATATTGGGCTTTACACCCTCAGACTTACATGTTTGACGAAGCGAGATTAACTAAGTTGTCATATTAGTGATTGCTCGACTCGATGTAGAATGAAGGTGCCCTCTAAAGAGGAATTAGAAAGAGTTGATTAAATTGATTGAAGTGTAGGGGTAAAATTAGTCGGTCATGCAAACGTGACAGGTACTCAGAAGGATATGAGCTTACGTGGTCGATTGATCAACCACGTAGGCGTCGAAAAGCACGAGCGCGGTCTTATAATGCAAAGGGAGAAAAGAAGGGCGGACACTCGTGTGAAGAATATGTGAGGCAGAGGCCTCCATTTATATTAATCACACGAAGAAATTATGGTAAGGGTAAAATTAGGAAAGGAATCCGGAGGAAATCTGGAAACTGAAGAAAAAGCAGCCCAGGAAGAGGCGCAGCAGGAACTGCGACCTTTCCAAGAGGCGCAGTACCTACTACGTTCTCTCTTGGGCAGTTTCCTCCTAAGCAAGAAAGATTTTCGCGGTTGATTTTAGGAATTAGGGAAGATGGGAGCTTGCTTATTCTGCAAGGTAGATATTTTTGAGATAAATGATAAAATTTAGGAATATTACTCCGAAAAACTCCAGAATATTTCGACTTGGGTTTTAGACAGTTTAGAAAATGGAAGTGGTTTTTGACCCGGACTCCAAATGAACTCTAATTACTGTCAAAATGACCATATTGGCGTGTATATGATGACCACGAGGTTGACTAACTATTTGCGCTCTCACGTGTCGATGAACTTACAAAATGTCATAAATCTCTCAGCATAAACAAACATGCGGCCCAATCATCATTGGGTAATTCGCGGGAGGTGCAGAAACGAGGTATCTTCAGAGCCCCCACTTTGACTGAGGTTTGGATAAGGCGAAAGTCAAAGTATAGCCCTCAGGTCAATCGAAGATTATAACCTAAAGACTATGGCGACGCGAGGCGGCTCAACGGGTCTAAGCCAAGAACCTGTCGTTGGGAACATTTTAGAGTCTGTCAATTATCGGGGAGGGTCGTTTAAAGTCCATTAGACTACGTAAGGAGCCTCACCAGCCATAAGAATAAATCATACCTAAGGATTCCCTGGGTGAAACGGAACTGAAAGCGCGTCGGCGAAACTGTTTTTTCTGAAGATAACTTGCTGACTGAAGGCATCGAGGATATTTGACTTGAAGGAGGTGAATCTCTCTGAGAATTGCCGGAAGGATAACTTGATTTGGTTGGAAACTTGATTTGATTGAAAACTTGACTTAGTTAAAAACTTGATTTGGTTGAAACTTGATTTGAACTCTCGCTGGGGAACAAAACCTTGCAACCGCTGGGGAGAATATAGACTCGATGGATGAAAAGAGTATACCCGTAGAAAATTTACAGAGTAAAAATACCCATTGCATAAATGGAAACATCCCAAGGCGGGAAAGTATAGGACTTGGGCCCTCCCTAACAAGCTTATAACGACTTGAAATGAAAGCTGCTGCAAAACTTTGCTGAGGAATAGGCGCAGCAAAGAATCGGCCTGGGGAAAGGGTGCAGCAAGAGATGCGTTTTCTCCTGGGTTCATTCGTGCCTGAGTAAAACAGAACTCAGCGCGAGTTCATATCATTTAAATATAAACCTTTCTTCTTCTTCTTCCTCTCGACAAACACTCAAAACCTAACCAAATTTTACAAAAATTCGGTCAAAATCCGCCATTAATCATGACAAATCCTAATATGTGTCTCGTCTTTTATTTAAATTGCATTTATAGCTTGAATAGGATAGAAAAATTAGGGTTTGAATGCCCTAAAATGTCAAAATTTTGGCGGTTTCGTCCCAAATGGATTTGTCCCTTGAAATTGACATTAGAAATTCGTAATTGAACATGCTAGGAGCACAATCTTATATTCATTTCGGTTTTTCATTGAGTTTTGATGAAACGAGATCAAAATAAGACGATCTTGCTAAACCGCTTCAAAGGGCTCGAAAATAGCTTAAAACTTGTCGATTTTCGATGAATCTCGACGTTTTGGAATCCTTAGATGATGAGTAAACTTCCTATCATGTCAAAATTTTGATTTGTGACAGGTTTTACGGGAGACGTTTTGTATGGGTTTAGGCTTATTGCAGCAAAATGCTGCCAATTTTCGGCTCGTGACCGTGACTAGGCTTATTTTCGCTACGTAGGAACGTACTTTTATCACTTTGTCGAATTGCTTGATGGTAGAGCTTGATAAATGCTTTGAAAATGACTCAAAACGATCTCTAAATGCTTCATTTTCGCTTTTCTTCTTTCCTTTTACAGAGGATGTACCTACTACCTCGGGGCAAGACGCCATGGAGGTTGACGTTGATCCCCTTTCGACCCAGGTAGTTCATGTGGAGGAAATGGAGGAGGAAGAGGAGGTGGCTCGGAGGGTCAACATAAGGAGGAGAGGGCACCAGCTTGTGCCTGCTGTAACACCCTCATCTACCAAGGAGCCTTAACAAGACCTTCCCCTACAGGAAAGGGCGTTACCATCTCGATTGCCCGAGGAATAGTAATAATCAAATTTCGATCAAAGAATAATTATATTTAATTACAAGTGATTAACCCAAAAATAAAAGATACAACTCGTGACATCTATCATCAATGTGAAACTAGCTCTGCCATGACTCGTGGTAGACTTGTCCCTCCAAACACCCAGCTACAACCCAGATATCAACCTGCTAAGACCGACTGCTCACCATAGTGGATCACGACAGACACATCACAAGAAGAAAACACAACAACACCACACAAGGTCAGTAACTGTAGCAACACACAAAGCCAGACACAACAAGCATTGCACACATCACCTTCTCTCATCACCCACACTCCTCTGAATGCCCAAAGGTCTAGTCCTGCCAGATTACCAATCGCAACCAGTAATCCACGCCGCCGGTGGGGGACCGCAGCCGTACCCACCAAATCCCCGCTCATCAATCCCGAGCGAAAACCCATGTTCCTTAATGTCCACATCCCCACCTGTGGCGGGTTCCACAAAGGGCAAATCAAGAGCGTTGTTTTGTATGGATTTTATGCCGGGTGAAATCAGTTAAGGGTAAGTCTAGGTAGGGTTAACTAGCTCGAACTTATCTGTGAATATGCAGGGCAGGGTATGAAACAAGAAATGTAAAGTAAGATAAACAAGTAAAGATAAGACAAAAAATTTGTACGTGGAAAACCCTTAAATGGGAAAAAACCACGGGCCCCAAGCTAGGAGAGGATTTCACTATATTATTGAATAATTAGCACAAATGATTGTAAAACAGCTAAAGTGTTGTTGTGAGAATGTTGTATGCTAGAGTATGCGTTGTTTTCAAATAATCTTCAAGTGCTCCTTATATAGCCAAGTTGAACGGCTGCCAAATCTTGTACTTAATGCTAAATATTCCCCCTTAATTGCTCAGATTAATGTTCCTTAATACGCTTAATTACTCTCTTAATTGCAAGGCTTTTATTACCAAATCTTTCTCATTAATGATATAACTACTGTCCAAAAATTGACAATAATATTATCTTTGAAGTGGTAAAATATTGTCCTTATATTTTGACCGTTGTCCTCTCCTTGGCTGGCGCCTGTCTTCTAATACCCTGATGGCTTGATGTCCTGATGGTCAGGGTAGGGTGAACTGTCATCCTGAAATATGTGCGGATTTCCAGGCCTAACAATTGCCCATTATCTCTTTATTTACGCCGGGTCAGGCCAGAAATAAGGAGATAACTTCAAACTCTGGAAAACTGGCTTTAACGGTTATATTGTGTCTGATCATATCATGTAACGATTAGCAGCGGTTGGGTGTGATGCGTGTTGTAATTACTGCAACTTCACAATAATTACTCTGCAACTTGCGGTTGAAAACCCTAATTTTAAAGACTATAAATAATCCTCACTTCATTGAATTTATCTTCAAAATAACCCGATCATTCTCTCTGAAAATCTTCATCTTCGAGTTCTCTTAATTTCCAGAATTAATCTTCAATAAATCTTCAACAAAACTTCAACAATGGTTGCAAAAAAGAAATCTTCCAGGGGTGTGATGACTCCTGGAACTCCATTCGTTTCCAAACCTGAGGAAACTGTTTCGGAAAATATTCATGGGGCTTCTATTGTTCAACCTCTTGCGGTTGAAAAACCAAGTATTCCACCTCTTAAAATGATTTCTATTTTTCACAGAGAATTTGAATTCAAACCCACAAAAGCTTTAAAAGATCAACAATCTCTTCCAAATCGTCTGAAACCTAAATTTGAAAAAGTATTGAAGGATAAGGGAATCATTTCTGCTGATTCCGAAGTCTGGATCCCTGATGATTCTCCCGTCAGGGCAGACTGGTCATGTCCTGGCTGGTTCTGCATCCATGATTGGGCCTTCAGGGCTGGTTGCAAGCTTCCTTTCTCTCCACTTATGGTGAATGCCATTATAGAAATTGGTGTGCCTTCCTACCAACTGATGCCCATGGTGCGGAAGGCGGTCTGCTCCATTGAATATCTCAGCAAAAAGCACAATATTTCCTTCTCTCTGGAGGACTGAAGGCCTGCTATGCTGTCAGGACCAACAATCCTGGTCGGATCAGTTTCAAGGCCAGGCCTACGACTACTCATTTACTCAGAAATCTTGACAGTGGCAATGACAAGAACTAGGCTACTGGATATATGTTCATCAAGACCAATTCTATGGGTCCTGATCTGGCATATTTGAATCATGATGCGTGTGTTGGTGGTGAGTGCTCTGAAATTTTTTCTTTATCCTGCATGTTTTTTTGTTAGTTTTTAAAGAAAGTAAATAAATTTAAATGACTCATACCTCTCTTGCTTGCAGTTAATGATTGGTCTTCTGAAATTGAATACCCTACTGCAAACATCTCTACCTTTCTTGCAATTCCTCAAATGGAGAGGACTTGGCCTCTCTGTTATGGGGCTGATCATCTTCCTCGTTGCCTGAAGACTGAAGGTGCTGCTGGAATGCACAGGACTTCAAAGGCTGTTAGCGCTTCTACTTCAAGCAGTAAGTCTTTTTGTTCTTTATTTTTGTTTTGTTTTTCTTTCTATTTTGGCCTTTTCATGACATCCCATATTACCTAGAACACACAAAAAGAAAAGAAAGAGAACAAACCATAGACGGTGGCAAGAGCGAGAATAAGAACGAACGAGAACGGGAGCAAGAAGGGTCGTCATCCTTGTCGTTGCCACTGAGTCTTCAACATATCTATCGTCTTCACTCTCTTACCTATTAGACCTCAAGGTAATAACCCATTTCGCGGTTTAATAGATTAATGTGTAGTATGTTAATTTAAGTCGAAAAGTATGTTTGTGTCACTGTGTCTAATTCGCTGGGTAGTATATGAGCGTCCTACGGGTCGTGAAGGGTATATGTGTAGTCTTTTGGGGTTGTTTCATGGTCAATTTTGGTTGTGTTTATGGGAGAAGTAGACTGCTCTATTTTGCGCGATTTTCGGCGAGGATCGGAAGCCGTTTGAAATGTTTAGGCTAAGTCGGACTCCGATAATGGTAGAGCACGTTAGTTACGTTATGGGTATTGTATTGGTAGCCATATCGGGTTGTCGTGACCGTCTTCGCGACTCCATAATACTCTGTTATACTTGAATGCATTATGCGCGATGTTGTTAAAAAAATTGGGAGTGGGTTCTTGTTCAGACCGTTACAGGTGATACGTAAATGGCAGTAGTCGGGTCATCGAGTTAGCCAGGTCGTGCGTGTATAGTGTGGTGGTGACCGTCAGTGCGGTCGCGTTGGTTGGGTGGTGTGCTCGTGGGTTGGTTTCGGGTCAGTTTATTACCGTCGCATCAATGACGTAGGTGACTCCTGTTTTGAGTTGAATAGTTAGTCGAGTTTCAGGAGTCGGGTTGTGTGGTGTTTTGATGAATGTCGCGTGTTATAGGAATTATAGCGTGAGTTATTTTAGTGTGTGCATGGGATTGTATAATGATCAGATAGCGTAAGGGAGTATCGTTGTTGAGTGACTATATCAGTAATGACTTATATATATGATTGGTTTTAAATGTTGTGGGCGTATGGTGTTACATGGTGTAGCAAGGCAAACATGAAAATATAATATAATATAATATAATATAGTGGTGTGGCCATCATAATATTATAAGAATATAATGAGTAATTGATCAGTAGCTTTACATGGCCATGGTGACATTATAAGGAGTGATAGTTTCTAATTAGGTTGTTAAAGGGTAATGTTGCTTAGTGATCTTTAATTATTAATGAGACAATCATTATGGTAAATTATCTTATAAATAAAATCAATTTTAATTATATGTGGTATATATATACTTTGTAGGTCGGATTTGATAAAGGATGACCGCTATTACTTTTACTTTGCTAATTGAATTTGCGACCGTCTGAGGTAGGGATTATCCTACTCAACTATTTAATTGTGCAATTGTAATTGTTTCTGAATATATGGTTCTTGGAATATTGTGATTGCGATTATATGGGGTTGAGATATTAATGTTGGAGTTGTTTTGAGTATGATGAGAATTTGGATGTTGTTGAGTCAATGATGGTTATTTTATTTGAAGGGACCAAACTGCTAGTCCTTGTTTGTAGTGGATTGAAGGGACCGATATACCGCTAGTCCTTGCGAGTTATTTGTTGAAGGGACTGATATACCGCTATTCCTTCTGTATTATTGAAGGGACTGGTCTGAACAACCGCTAGTCCTTATGGCGTCAGTTGATCACTGGCCGCCCCTCAGAGTCTCTTCCCTAGTAGGCTCACTACTAGGGAGATGTGCACATTCGGAGCTGAGGAAGCGTTAAGACGGAGTTTGGAGGAGGGATGTGATTGGAGTATGTTGTAGATGGACAAATATTATGGGTGCTACCATAACCTGTTATTTTTATAACTGAGCTGGATTTATTATTGTGATAACACTATTGTCTCTATTTATGCCGTTATTTATGTTGTTGGCTTAGTCCCTACTCAACCTCGTGGTTGACAGTGTATTCGTGAACACCTGTGATGAACCATAATGGGGAGAAGATTTGACAGGTACAAAAGGCTAGCTGACTTGGGAGCATTGGGACATGTGCTTGACTGGGACCATAGTTGCTATCTAGATCACTGAGATTAGTAATCACTTTAATTATTCCGCTGCGAGTTGTATTAAGTTTTATATTATGTCTAGTTTGGATAAGTTATAATAATATGTAATCGCTAAGTTTTAATTAAAGTACTTTGGTATTGTTGTACCTTGTTATTCACTACCCCGGGAAACCGAGATGGTAACAACCTTATTTATTTGGGAATGTCTAGCTAAAGGCTCCTGAATAAATAGGGGTGTTACAGCTGCCAAGACTGAGGCCAGCTCGAGTTAAGCAGCTTTTGCAGGAGGCACTGGATAGGAAGGAGGAGCTTACCCTGGAGAGGGGTGATTTGGAGTGCAAGCTTTATGATTCTTCCTTGTACTTCTATATCAAGGGGAAAGTGGCTGCTACGTCGGAGCCTGTGGAGGCCAGGGAAAATTGGAACCCGGAAGCTGAGATGGCTATTGCTGCTACTAAGTATCTTGACCTGCATAATAAGGGTGATGAACAAGAGGTCGACTCTCTAGGGGAGCAAGATGTTGATGCTGATGAGAAGCAGGATGTTGGTGCTGATCAGGCCAAAGATGGTAGTGCTGATGTTGCCTCCAAGGGAGGGCAGTAATTTTATATTTTTCTTGATGGTATTGGCCCATCCAGGGGGGATGTCCCTGGAAAGACAATTTTAATTTCTTGTTTTTGTGTGCTTGGCAGGTCAGGGAGGTTATCCCTGGCCTTGACAATTATTTTAGTGCCTTTGCCCCAGGGGGTAAGGGCTTTTTATAAATATGATGGTAGTGGCCTTCCTTGGCTCACTTTATTTATTTCTTGATGTCTTATTATTTCCTGTTTTTGATTTTCCTTTGTTTAAAATTTTCTGCAAACTTTATTTCTTCAAACCTGTTAGATTTTTAAACCTGTTAACCTATTTTTTCAGTATTTTCTCCTGTCTTGCGATTAAAGCCAACGTAAGCCATTCAACCACATATAGATTGTACCATATCAGTTGTAGGGGTGGGGAAACCGGCCTGTCATGAGGGCTTATGTCCCCTGCTTGACTGGAGGGCTTGGTATTCGGCCTGTCGAGAGGGCAGTTAGACTGATGGTCGGGATAAAACACCCTTGCACCGTCTTGCTGCGTCCAGCCGATTGTAGATGTGTGCAGCAAATTATTCAGGTCAGGCAATTATTTCATGCCTGATTGGTCCTTCTATTTACCATATCCGGTGATGGCTACCAACTTCGTTAGGCACAGCGGGGTGCAAAAGATTTAAAAAGTACATAAATAAGTCTAATGTACAGTAGAGTAGGCCTCAATCCTCAATATTTATGCATATAATCATTTATCATGTATAATTGTTCAGGGTTCAAGTAAAATAAAATAACTTGGGTTAGTTGGATATATAGACATGGATTGCACATAGAACATGTGAGACACATAATTTTTCAGGTAGCATGTCAGGGTGAAACACTGATAGTAAAGATATGATTTTTACCTGATCAGGCCAAGATAGAATTTATACATGGAACAATTTCAAATAAGTTACATTCTAGGATCTTGGGATCATTTCTCCTTCTAATTTTTGGAGCCTGTATGTTCCTTGTCCGACAATAGAGTCAATTAAATAGGGGCCTTCCCACGTAGGAGCTAGCTTGCTTGCTGATTTTTCTTTCTTATTTGGGAAAACTTTTCATAGGACAAGGTCTTCTCCTTGAAGACTCTAATCCTGACATTTTTATTGTAAGTTCTAGCCACCGCTTGTTGATATGATGCCATCAAGATTTTGGCAGCATCTCTTAGTTCTTCTGCCAAGACCAGGTTGTCTTGCATCAGGCTGCTGTTTGCTTCAACATTGTTCAGGCTATATCTCGATGTTGGCACCCGGACTTCTGCAGAGATGACAACTTCACAGCCATACACCAAAGAATAGGGTGTTTGTCCTGTTGATGTCTTTGAAGTTGTCCTTTCCGTCTAGAGTACTAATGGAAACTCTTCAGCCCATCTGCCTCGTCTTCTCTTCAATTTCTTCTTGAAGCAGCTTATGACTACCTTGTTGCATGATTCAGCCAGGCTATTAGCTTTTAGATATCCAGGAGTAGATGTAACCAGGTTGATGTTCCACTCTTGGCAAAATGCTTTAGTCTTTCTCTCCACAAACTGGGTGCCGTTATCACACACTATCTCTGATAGGACTCCATATCTGCAAATAATATATGTCCTGATAGAAGATATTACTTCCTTTTCTGTTACCTCCCTGAAAGAATCAGCCTTGATCCATTTGGAGAAGTAGTCAGTCATGGCTACCATGAATACTTTCTGTCCCGGAGCTACAGGCAGTTTCTCAACAATATCCATGCCCCACTTCATGAATGGCGAGGGTGCAGAGATTGAGTGAAGTAGTTTAGATGGTTGGTGTATTATTGGTGCATGAATTTGACAGGCTTCACATTTTGAACAATATTCCAAGCAATCAGCCCTCGGTGTAGGCCAATAGTAGCCTGTCCTGAGTACTTTACTTGCCAGGCTCTTTCCTCCTTTATGGTCGCCACAATGTCCATCGTGTATTTCTTGGAGTACTTGCTTAGCTTCATTAGGCTCTAAGCATCTCAAATATGGTCCAGCCTGCGATCTCTTAAATAGAGTGTTACTTATAATAGAATAGGTTGAAGCTCTGATTCTAAAAGCCCTCGCTTCATCCCTGCCCTGAGGTAATATCCCTTGGAGGAACCAATCATAATAAGGTTTGGTCCAAGAATTATTATCTTGATTGAAAGGGTTGACTTGTTCAGTTTTACTGATAGCTGGCTCTAATAAATGAACAATCGGTATTTTATCTAAAACTACGGGGGTTAAATTTCAACCTAGGCTGGCCAAAGCATCAGCTTGGGTATCCAGGTCTGTTGGTATTTGATCTATATCAAATAAAGCAAACTTAGCGGTAAGGTTTTTTGGATATTCTAAATATGAAACCATTTTTGCATCCTTTGCCGTATAAGTTCCCATTATTTGATTAGCAATTAAAAGCGAATCTGTTTTTACCTTTAAGTTTTGAACACCAAGTTTGAACTCACAGCTTACAGCCTGAGCTATCACGTCCCCCTGTGGCGATTTTAGCACTAGTCCTAACCTTGTCCTCCTAGCATTAGATGCTCCATCTATGAACAAAGTTCACTCTTGGTCGGGGGTTTTATTTTCTAGCTGGTTAACTTCTTTTTTCAAGTCAGATTCTAGGTTAGGGCTGAAATCAGCCACAAAGACTGCTAAGGCCCGTGATTTAATCGTTGTCCTGGGTTCAAAGGTAATATCATATGTATTGAGCTGGACTGACCATTTGGCCATCCTACCCAACAATTCAGGCTTGCGCAGGACAGATTTTAAAGGTAAGTTGGTCCTGACTATGATAGGGTGACACTCGAAATAAGGATGCAGCTTAGTACATGAGATAATTAAAGCTAAAACATATCTTTCAAGTAAACCATACCTCATTTCAGCATCTAACAGGCTTTTACTTACATAATAGACAGGATGTTGCTGGCCTTCTTGTTCCTTTACCAGAATTGCACTTACTGCTGTGTCAGTGACAAATAGATAAACTGACAGGGGTTCTCCCTTTTCTGGTTTAGCCAGCAAAGGTGGAGATGACAGGTACAATTTTAAGTCCCGAAGGCTGCTTCGTGCTCAGGTATCCAATGGAACTGTTTATTTTTTCTGAATAAGTTATAAAATGTTTTACACCTTTCAGAGGATCTTGATATAAACCGGTTCAGGGCAGCTACCCGGCCTGTTACTTTCTGAATGTCCTTGACGGACTTGGGTGACTGAAGTTCCAGGATGGCTTTTATCTGCTCAGGGTTGGCTTCTATTCCTCTGTTTGTCAACATGTATACAAGGAACTTACCCGCATAGACTCCAAAAGAACACTTTGCAGGGTTGAGTTTCATGTTGTATTTTTCCAATATTTGGAATGCTATTTCCAAGTGCTTCACATGATCTTCTGCATTTTTAGATTTTACTACCATGTCGTCTATATAGACTTCCATGATATCTCCTATTTGATCTTTAAACATCATATTGACCAGGCGCTGGTACGTTGCCGCTGCATTCTTCAGGCCGAAAGGCATGGCTGTGTAACAGTATATGCCCCGATCTATATTGAATGTCGTACTTTCCTGGTCAGCAGGGTGCATCTTTATTTGATTGAATCCACTAAAGGCATCCATGAATGTTAGCATCTCATGCCCTGCTGTGGCATCTACCATGGCATCAATATGTGAAATGGGAAACGGATCCTTAGGGCAGGTTTATTCAGGTCAGTATAATCTACACAAATTCTCCATTTACCATTCTTTTTCTACACAACCACCACATTAGCTAACCATTCAGGGTACATTACTTCCTTGATCATACCCATATCCAGAAGTTTCTCCACTTCCTCATTAATTATCGCATTTCCTTCAGGCGCAAATTTTCGTCTTTTCTGTTGCACAGGTTTAAAAGATTGATCAATGTTAAGTTTATGTGTAATTACATCAGCACTAATTCCAGTCATATCAAAATGAGACCAAGCAAACCAAGATGATTTATTCTTAAGAAACTTTACCAGTTCTAGCCTGACACAATTTGGGGCGTCAGACCCAACTAGAACATGCATGTCAGGATACTCAGGTTCTAGAATTACCTGATCTGTTTCCATCCTGGATGGTGCCACATAAGTGCTCCTGACAGGGTACGTTAATTGTTATGCAAGGGACTTACCTGCTTTGGAAGGTTTCAAGGCCGCTGTATAGCATTCTTGGGCTGCCTTGTGTTCTCCTTTGATTGTTGATATGCCCAGTCTATTGGTACCTTGATACAATGATGATAGGTTGATGGTACAGCCTTGACATTATGGATCCATGGCCTACCCAGGATTGCATTGTAGGATGACAAGCAATCCAGGACTCCAAATTTCTCGTAGGATGAGACACCTTCAACATAAGTAGGGAGACGGATTTCTCCCAATGTGCTTCTGGTTTCTCCACTAAACCCTACCAAAACACTGGACTTCTTGGTGATTTGCTCTTCATCAATATTCATGGCTTTCAGTACATCAAGCATGATCAGGTTCACTGAGCTGCCTCCATCTACCAGTATCCTCCTCACTGTAGCAGTTCCAATCTGCATTGAAATTACCAGGCCATCATGATGAACGTTAGGAATCTCTACCAGGTCACAATCACTGAAAGTGATTGATGGGACATGATCCGGTTTTTGGGGTGATGTAGTCCTTGGCGTCCTAGCTATCTTCTTTGCTGCTAAACTGGTCAGGCCACAAATTTCCGATCCACCAGATATGAATTTTACTTCATAAATTGGGGGTGGTGGAGGAAGGTTGCGGTCCTGCTTTTGCTCCTTGTTCTCCTTGCTCTAATCTCCATTTCTGCCCTTTCTTCTGATCAGGTCCTTTAAATATTCAAATTTCAACATGTAGGCCACTTCTTTCCTCACGGTGAAGCAATCATCCGTTGTATGTCCAATGTCCATATGGAATTCACACCACCTGGAGTTGTCTCTCCTAGGGTTGGAATTTTTCACCTTCCTAGGCCATCTGACTGCTGGTCCCATGTTGTCAAGTCGCTGGATCAGGACTACAATATCAACACTGAAGTTATGTTCGAAAATAGGTGGGAAAACATTAGCCTTACCTTGATACTCATATGCCAGGTTGACTTCTGAATGGTCTGGCCTGGAATTTGGAGTAGGTCTGTAATTGTTTCCTTTGTTGCTCTTCCTATTGTTCTTTTCTTAGTCCTTTGATCCACTGGATGATCCAACATTATAGCTTTTGTCTTCTTCCATCCTGATATGCAAGAATCTTGGCCTGGACATCTTTGAAGGTATGACAGAGATACTTAGTGCATTCATTGTATAAATCACTATGAGGTAGTAGCCCCTGTCTGAATGCCTCCACTGCTATTCC
The DNA here is from genome assembly GCF_048544455.1 of Silene latifolia. Classification (NCBI taxonomy): domain Eukaryota; kingdom Viridiplantae; phylum Streptophyta; class Magnoliopsida; order Caryophyllales; family Caryophyllaceae; genus Silene; species Silene latifolia. Next base: position 373,742,872 of record NC_133538.1, read on the forward strand.
AACGTCACACCTGGGAATGAAAACTTTCTCCTTGTTGACCCTGGCGAGGAATACCCTGAGAGTCTCCTCTGGCTTCTGCGTAATCCTGTAAAGATCACTGGACCGCTTCTCCAACTCCCTGCTGCTTGCAAACTCCTGGTTGAAGTTGTTGATCAGGTTGGCAAAAAAATTGATCCTCCCAAATGGCAGGTTGATGTACCATATCAGAGTAGGTCCGGTCAGGGTTATCCCAAACCCTTTGCACATGCAAACTTGCCTGAACTCACTTGGGATAGGTGCAGCTAACATTTTCTGTTTATAGAGAGATACATGATTCTGTGGATCTGTGGTCCCATCATAAATTTTCATAGACGGAATCACAAATTTCTTAAGCAGATCCACTTTTGCTATTTCGTCTATAAAAGGCGAATCAGCATAACAGTCAGGGGTACCCTCCTCCAAGCTGGCAGGAACTCTAGGTATCTTTTCGAATTTTTCATTTAGTTTCTTGATCTCCTAGACTACTGCCATCATGATGGCTGCTGCAGATTCATCAGGTTTTTCATTGTTATTGTTTGGCTCACCATCACCATCAACATTGATAAATTTAGAGCCACTTCGACTCCCAAAGCTGGAGAAATCAATGTTTTTGATGATTGATACAAATGGTGTTCCTAGCTGGAATCTAAAACCTGCTCCTTGAGTTTTTTCCAGTTTTTGTTTTAGAGCTGACTCAGATTCTCTTAACTGAAGGATTACAGCCTCAGTTTGGGCTACCTTGTCTTTCAAACCTTCCAACTCAGCAAGTTGCTGGAGGGCTGCGTTCAATTGTTCTTCACGGTAGGCTGGGCAATTTTTGTAGGTTATTTAGATTTTTGTGATATAAGGAAAAAGGATTTTAAAGAGCTAGATGCCCCACGGTGGATGCCAATTGCTTTGTATGGATTTTACGCATGGTGAAATCACGTCAGGGTAAGTCTAGGCAGAGTTAACTAGCTCGGACTTATCTGTGAATATGCAGGACAGGGTATGAAACAAGAAAAGTAAAGTAAGATAAGACAAGGAATTTGTACGTGGAAAACCCTTAAATGAGAAAAAAACCACGGGCCCAAGCCAAGGGAGGATTTCACAGTATTATTGAGTAATTAGCACAAATGAGTGTAAAACAGCTAAAGTGTTGTCGTGAGAATGTTGTATGCTAGAGTATGCGTTGTTTTCAAATAATCTTCAAGTGCTCCTATATAGCCAAGTTGAACGGCTGCCAAATCTTGTACTTAATGTTGAATATTACCCTTTAATTGATCGGATTAATGCTCCTTAATGCGCTTAATTACTCTCTTAATTGCATGGCTTTTATTACCCAATCTTTCTCATTAATGATATAATTACTGTCCGAATATTGACAATAATATTATCTTTGAAGTGGTCAAATATTGTCCTTATATTTTGACTGTTGTCCTCTCCTTGGCTGGCGCCTGTCTTCTGATACCTTGATGGCCTGACGACCTGATGGTCAGGGTAGGGTGAACTGTCATCCTGAAATATGTGCGGATTTTCAGTCCTAACAGGTGTGAAGCCACTCCCGTAAGTGAATCCACTCAGCCGAGGACTCGCCTTGCGAACCAGAGACGAACAACAACAACCAACTACAACCAATCCACACTACCAATCATAACACCAAACATAATCAAGAACTACAACCGACATACTAGACAACCAACAGTACTGAGTAGGAGAACCTGCCTCTAGCAAGCCGCAGGGATTCCACACATGACCACAAGATGACAAGCAACCACCATAACCACCTATAACAAACAGTAGACTATCTATTACTACTGCCACAATCACAAACGAAACAAAGGAAGACAATGATGATGATGATGATGATGATGATGATGATGATGATGATGATGATGACAACATACCTATACATAGCATTCTGGCGACAAGACCGCTACCCGACTCATGCTTCCCATCCCTATGGTGTATTCACTCTCAAAAGCTCCAAAAGGATGAATATAAGTGAAGGAATAGAGGTATGAAAGCATCTAGGTTTAGGAGAAAAGAGAATGAAATGATTTTGTTTTCACGATATCACGATTTATATTTCCCCGCTGAACTCCCGTTACTCGATCGAGTATGGTCCGCTAGATCGAGTCTCCTGAACTCAAACAGTTACTACGTCACAAGGTTAACTCGTAAGGTTTCCAAAGGTCTAGACAAGTATCTAAGGTCAGTCAACGACGGTCAACGGGTCCCTAAAAGGACGGGTATTATAGTCTTCCCCCCTTAAAAACAACTTCGTCCCCGAAGTTCAACTCGTCATCCCCCACGACACAAGGTGAAACGCGAATTAAGGCAACTGACAGCCATCCACCCCGACAAGGACAAGCATAATTGTTCGTATATACCACCAATCCATGTACGCCCACCACCCATCATCATCATCTACCTTAGCAACACAGCATCCAATATGACCTCCTATCGGATCATCAAACATGCATTATACACGAGAACCAACTAATTCAACCGTTACTTCCACTTACTAACCGAATTTTATCATTACACGATTCCATACATCATACACACCATATTCATCTAATCCAACGTATAGCCAATCATCGGTCAAAGTGTACAACAATAGCTTAACATTCATTTAAACCATTTCCGTAACATTAATATTACTCAACAATGTAACAATTCAATTTACTACCATTTTTGCCTAACATCACAATACGTGCATTACTTTCACATAACCAAAGTTTAAAATTTTTTTTTTTTAAGCACACAAAGAGATTAAACAACGTGAGAATTTTACCAACAATTTACTCAAAATGTTATATGTTTATCATAACTTGTCATTTTTTCTCATGCGACATTACTCTTCCCCTCTTAAAAGGAACTTCGTCCCCGAAGTTCACCTTCAAGACGAACTACAACCATTACATGAAATGATAACTTTACATAATCTTGACATTACGAAACAATTTTATCATACGTTGAGACCAATAACTATCATGGTACCTTATTGACATAACTTAGATAAAATGTATGCATGTTAATATATATATTAGATGTAGATAACAACAAATAAGTAAGTGAATTGTACCGCCAACCAATTATTATACATGAACACCGAGAAATTCCTCAAGTGATGTTAACCAATCATGTGTACTCGACATAACCAGCTGTAAACTTAAGACCGCAACAATATACTATAACCACCGTTTAACATGGTACTTCAATTAAGTATCCATGGGTGAAAATAATGAAAACCATACTGATATTATATAAACTGCACTTGAAACATGATGACGTGATTACCAACCATGACAATGAAACATATTATCAGCAAGATATACATAGGTGATGCCAACTAATACTTCTAAAAACAAAATATACCAATAACAAGGGGTACTCGATCGAGTTAGGGAACCACTTGATCGAGTTGAGGCTACTCGATCGAGTTCAACAGTTACTCGATCGAGTATCTCGAGTTCACTAAGCTTTCCAGAATTCCACACACAGTTACTCGATCGAGTTAGGGGCACTCGGTCGAGTAACTATAGGTCAAGTTGCTATATATACACGTTGTCATTCTAAGAAAACATAACCATCGCCGGAGTTTCATCTCCGACATTATCCACCTGCATAACAAGTTTCAAAATCAAACAAAATACGGCCTTCTGGCCAAGTACAAACCAAATTATATCCAAGTACCAACAAAACAAGTAGCCACTAACTAAAAATCCATGAAAGCGAATGTAAAACAACAAGAAACAACATCACTCTAAACCCGGCTCCTCTATCTCCTCATCTCTGCATCCTCCTCCGAATGTGTTGGCTCCAGATGTACCCACTCATATGGTAGCTCCTGTACCTGAGTCTCCTCCTACTCGCCATGGCGCCAGACAACCGTAATTATAACTCCAAGACTCCCCGCATATAGTCGGATATTATTAATATGAGTGGAAGACTCCACTCTCATCCCCAACACCTCTCCACTACATTGGATGGGCCAGGTTGGTCCCAATGCCATGCACATACGCCATCTCATGAAGGTTCCGGAGTGTTAAAGAATTGGATACTCTCTCTGTGAGCTCACTCACCTGCATTGCGGGACTAAAGGAAGATGGGTAACTCGGGTACTGGTACTGTGGAGGCACGGGCTGCATAGGCTGAGTCTTACCAACCCTCTCTCTCACCCGTATAGGACCTCTCCCTACTCTAGGTAGTTGATCCTCAGGATGGCCTGGTCCGCCTTGGTCGGTTACTACATCACCTCTAAAAGACCATCATCTATGAGGTAGTACTGCCGGGTAGGGGCAGCCTCCTCGTCATTGGAGTCCGATGCAACCACCACCTCTGTCAAAGGCTAAGTCACAGGGAGATGCTCTAGGTCAGGTAGCTTCATCCAACTCATACCCCACACTCTCGAAGCTAACCCACCACCCTCCAAAGTCCTTAACCATTTCTGGTCGATGAAGTAATCTCTCTACAAGGTTGGCAAAACTGAGACCATAGGTGTGAGGGCCGAAGAGGCCTCAAAGGTAGTCAACCGCTTAGCTAACCGTGTGGCAATGGCACCACAACTCAAGTACCGAGTCGAAGAGGTGGCCATCATAGCCAAACTAGCACAAACGATGGCCGGGGCATTGAAGGAGACTCTCTGTGCTCGGATGGGGTTCAGATAGATGACCAACAACATAACCTTATGTGAGTTCAACTTAGTCACATCCCTCTTATCGTACATCAAGCATGTCACAGCTCGAAGGAAGATCTTCAAAGTGACATGTTGAACATCATTAATCAACATGTTACTCGAAGTAGGGGCAGCCTTACAATTGAAACAAGGCATAAAACTACTAGCCCCACACTCAGTCGGGATGTCTCTAAGAGATCCCTTCTCAAGTCGAGCAAGTCCAAGGTGGGAAGGAAACTGATCCATAGACAAGAGAAAATGAGTGTTCATAAGACGAATCTCTACGGTCTTAGCTACCGCATCATACGAAAGAGAGCTCATAAACTCCAAAGTCAAGAAAGGGTAAGAGTGCTTCCTAAGATGGTACAACCCCGCCAAACCCAATATCTCAAAGGTATACCTCACGTCTGTCTCTATTTTCAGGTCCTCAAAGATGGTAGTGTGGATACATCTAGTAGGTTTCGTACGGCGCTTCTGCAACTCAACAAAAGCATCTCTTTGCTCAAAGTTAGCAAAGACAATGGTAGGATACTCGGGAACGGGTGGAATAGTGGGTCTCTGGCTCCCCTCTCCCAGCTCGGGCTCAGAGGACCTTTCTCTCTTACTCTGTCGGGTCACCGTTGCGGCTCTTGGCATCTGTTTTAACATGTTTGTAGCCACACCAAATGGATACTTACTTGATCAAAAAGAACTTTTAAAAGTATATTCATGGATAGAGGAACAACAATTTAAGTAGCTTTTATAAGACAACCAATAATTTTCCAAAATATGTTACTCCCATATTTCATAAAAGACGGTTTCATGTTTTTCAAAACACAAAAATTTTACCATAACTAGAAAAGTGGGGGTCTTAATACCTCAAGAATAGCTTCACAAAAGATCATTATCACAAAGATTTGGTGCGAAATTCAGTTTGGAGCACTTTTAAGACAGAGTTTTAAGACGAAATTTTGGGCGAAATTAGTCAAAATCAACACCAAACATGATGCCAACAACATACCTTACTTCATTTCCCTTTTAGATACTGAAAAGACAAACAAAAATCCAATTTGTAACCCGAAACCTAGAAATTTCGGTCCAACTATACCCACGAATTGGTTTGATTTTGCAACTTCTAACATCAATAATCAACAAATTAAATCAATTTTACCAAAATACCACAACTATAAACAAAATCCATGAGTATAAATCGAATTTTTCAGAAAAATAAACTTTTTTATATGCTACTAATTGATCAAAAACAAAGAAAGAGAGTAGCAATCTTACCTTGAATGATTTGCAAAAGGATTGAATGGAATAACAAGGAGATTTCTACCACCAATTACCTAAGAATCAAAGAGAAAAAGGGATTTTAGAGGTTTTAGGGTTGAAGTATGAGGAAGAATTAGAAAAGATTGAAGGAAATAAGAGTTATGTATCCCGTCCAAATGCAGGTACTGTAGCAACCTACTCGATCGAGTGACTCGGTTACTCGATCGAGTGGCCTCTACTCGATCGAGTTTGAGCTACTCGATCGAGTTTTCGCTGGCAGTTCCAACGATTTCGATCTAATAACAAAACTAATAGATCGAGTAAGGTCTACTCGGTTGTGTAGGCACTCGTACTCGATCAAATAAGGTTAAGAACAAAGTCAAAAGTTAGGAGTTCGGTTAACGGTTCCTGCAAAACAACAACTCATTCTGAGTCCAAGGTATACTTGGAAAACGTCACTAATTATTTCATCTAATTACGATCCATTAGTATTAACTCAACTGCAACGCAACTATCTAATCCGAACATAGCACATATTACTCCATCCTATATTAAACATTTTACAAAATAATTCAACTATGACTTGCTTCAACTCACATGAACATATATATAATAGCACATTATTCTACTTTCACTTACGCATATTCAATTTCAACCGTTCAACATGTGATTACACTACATTAAGCATTCCATTCGGCAATTTAGCTATCACTTACTACTCATATTTGCTCTAGGTTTTAACATATCATAACAATCCGACAACCACAAGATAACTCACATACTATGCCTATATCACAGGAGTAAGCAACAACATTCATCTATTAAATTCCACAGCGCTACTTGACAATTAATAATAACTAGAGCACATATGAAGACTCACAACCCATTATCACCATCACATTATAAGATATTCGTATGCAAACCTCCAACCCACTCACCATCCTCTATCATATCCACACGCACTTCCAGCAAATCACAACGCTTGCACATACCAGATATTACCGCAGACTCACACACAACTATATCCATTCTATATACCACACACAACTATACACACACAATTCCCGACTCAATATTCCCATACGAAGTGGGTGGCTTAAGCATATTGGGGCCAGGATTTTGAAATGAGGGCGCCTTCTGACCCGAAATAAAGCAACTGCCGGGGCTCTCAACATACATACACCAGATTCATTTTATTAGACTCACTACGTTCATTCGGTCATTAGTTACAGGTTCCAAAATCGTCTCTCTGATACCACTTTGTAACACCCCCATCTACCAAGGAGCCTTAACAAGACCTTCCCCAACAGATAAGGGCGTTACCATCTCGGTTTCCCGAGGAATAGTAATATTCAAATGTCGATAAAAGAACAATTATATTTAATTACAAGTGATTAACCCAAAAATAAAAGATACAACTCGTGACATCTATAAGCTATGTGAAACTAGCTCTGCCATGACTCGTGGTAGACTCGTCCCTCCAAGCACCCAGCTATGATCCATATATAAACCTTCTAAGACAACCTGCTCACCATAGTGGATCACAGCAGACACATCACAAGAAGAAAACACAACAACACCACACAAGGCCAGTAACTGTAGGAACACACAAAGCCAGACACAATAAGAATGCACACATCACCTTCTCCAATCACCCACACTCCTCTAACTGCTCGAAGGTCAAGTCCTGCCAGATTAACAATAAAAAACAGTACTCCACGCCGCCAGTGGGGGACCGCAGCCGTACCCACCAAATCCCCGCTCATCAATCCCGAGCGAAAACCCATGTTCCTTAATATGCACATCCCCTCCTGTGGCGGGTTCCACAGAGAACGAATCAAGGGCGTGAAGCCACTCCCGTAAGTGACTCCACTCAGCCGAGGACGCGCCTCGTGAACCAGAGACAAACAACAACAAGAACAACAACAACAACAACAACAACAACAACAACAACAACAACAACAACAAGAACAACAACAACAACAACAACAACAACAACAACAACAACAACAACAACAACAACAACAACAACAACAACAACAACAACAACAACAACAACAACAACAACAACCAATCCCCACTACCAATCATAACACAAAACACAATCAAGCACTACAACCGACATAATAGACAACTAACAGTACTGAGTAGGAGAACCTACCTCTAACAAACAGCAGCGATTCCGAACATAGACCACAAGATGACAAGCAACCACCATAACCACCTATAACAAACAGTATGACCGTCTATTACTACTACCACAATCACAAACGAAACCAAGGAAGACGATAATGACAATATACCTATACATAGCATTCCGGCGACAAGACCGCTACCCGACTCATACTTCCCATCCCTATGGTGTATTCACTCTCAAAAGCTCCAAAAGGATGAATATAAGTGAAGGAATAGAGGTATGAAAGCATCTAGGTTTAGGAGAAAAGAGAATGAAATGATTTTGTTTTCACGATATCACGATTTATATTTCCCCGCTGAACTCCCGTTACTCGATCGAGTATGGTCCGCTAGATCGAGTCTCCTGAACTCAAACAGTTACTACGTCACAAGGTTAACTCGTAAGGTTTCCAAAGGTCTAGACAAGTATCTAAGGTCAGTCAACGACGGTCAACGGGTCCCTAAAAGGACGGGTATTATAGTCTTCCCCCCTTAAAAACAACTTCGTCCCCGAAGTTCAACTCGTCATCCCCCACGACACAAGGTGAAACGCGAATTAAGGCAACTGACAGCCATACTCCAAGTCCCTTACCAGGACCACTTAAGGTATGAGAACGTCACCATCTCGGTTTCCCGAGGCAATGATAATCATAAGACAATAGCGAAACATACTTAAAAGTAAAATAATTTAAGTGATTACATGTCTCAAGCCAAAACTGTCAAATGAGATACAACCAATCCAAACTTGTCTACTAACAAAACTGAATAACTAAAGGACATCGTCTGACACAGCGGAAGACTCTTCTAACTGCAAGTCATGACTCACCCCAGCTAGCCCATATGCATCATATCAAAACTGCTCAATCACTGCTCACCATCCCCGAATTGATCACCACAGTTTTTAAACCATTAAACGGGGTCAGTATTAATTACACGATACAAACCAATATGAAACAAATGTCAAACAGCTCAATCAACACATCAATCCCTAGTCTCCATCATCAATCTCCACACAACTGACTACACACTAAAGTGACTAGTCCTGCCAGAGTACCCATCGCATCAAGTACTCCACACCGCCAGTGGGGACCGCAGCCGTTCCCACCTAAGCCCCGCTCATCTCCATCGAGCGATAAACCCATGCTCATTAATGTGAACATCCCTTCTGTGGCGGGTTCCACAGAAGGCGAATCAAGGGCGTGAAGCCACTCCCGCAAGTGACTCAGCCAGGTACGCACCCCGAAGACCACAGACAGTTATATACAACAACAATCAACGGTATAAGCCAACAACCGTCAAGATCACCAACAATGTAATTAATCAACAACTACAACACAATCACCACACACATCATGTAACTAATACTGAGTAGGGAAAACCCACCTGGATTAGCAATCGCGAAGATCGTCACAATCAGCTAATCAAAATCGTTCTTCAATGAAATCACTTCCTATCAAACATACAATCATACAATCACAATCTAACATCAACAATACTCCTAAAACCCCCTAATTACCCAATTAGGGTTTAAACCAAAGTTAAGGGATGAACATAAAAACGGTACAAGGATCTTACCCACAATGCTATGGACTCAACGACGCAAAGAACACTAAATTCCGACGACTCAAGCCTTGGGATTTGATAACAAAGCGAATAAGGAGAAGTAATGTAACTTGTTTTTGTCTTTTATGAAACTTAGAATAAGGTAAAATGAAAAGGAACTGACGAAATATGCTTTTATATCCTTCCCGCTATACTATCAAACCCGGCGAAATAACCCGTATTACTCACTTACTCGATCGAGTAAGTGACATACTCGATCGAGTGCCCCTTACTCGATCGAGTGCAACACGTACTCGATCGAGTACCCATCAGGCAGACTACTGTTTTGCGTAAAAACATACTTACTCGACAGAGTAAGCCCCACACGATAGAGTACCCATAGACATAGAAAACCGTAGTATTACAGTCTTCCTCCTTAAAAGGAACTTCGTCCCCGAAGTTCAACCCATACATTCAAACAAACATACTAACTCGATCAAGACACAACAATGCAACTCAGAACTCAAAACAAAACCCCAACCTATAACATGAACTCTTAACACCAACTTCACCAACTATTCCTACCTCCACAACATGGCTCATGATATCGTATCAACTACATCATAGTCTCTCTCGACACTTACTCCATACACTACCAACTACCATCCACAAACGCTGCTAGCTCCATTTCACTAACGTATTATCCATTAGAAAATCCAATATCAAGACACTCATAAACATCAAACGGAATGTTACATTCTACCACCCTTAAAAGGAACTTCATCCTTGAAGTTTACTCACACCCATAAACATCATCATCCCACTGTCAACACTCTCGAACATCTAAACATCATCGTCCAACTGTCAACACAATCGAAGTATTCTCCCGTTCCTAAACGTCGAACTACTACAAGCACGGCCATGACCTTTTAACAAAATCAACCACAACAAAGATCCATCCTTTATGCTACACCAACACTCTACTTCCAAATATACTACAACATGCACAACCATTAAACTCTCTTTTAACGCATCCTACTCCTCTTAAGACAAATGTTACGTCCTCGTAACTCACTAATACTAAATCCTAGATATATCTTCTCATTATCCTCATCACCACCGCATGTCAAAGATAACCGCCTATAATCTAAACACTCACCATGACTATATCCAAGGCTCTCTTACTTAAACAGTTATCATACCTCAATTCACTCGGCACACTACCTAACCTATACCACAAAATCTTTAGCTTAACCAAAACTTCAACTGTTCCATATTACCGCCAAAACGACATAGTCCTCTATACATGCACCTATCGCCATACTCAGAACTCACGATCCACCATTATTACACACACTCACACTAGGTCCTCAAGTTCTCCCCTTTTTTTACCACAAACTCATCCACAACTTACCATGATAATAATGTCCTACACCCTATACTCACTGTCTCAACAAAAGATTATGGACCAGCTGCAGCTTTCAGATCCGTACAACACATGTTCCACGAATCACTTGCCATTACTAAGTCAATAAACGTCTCCTCTGAAAGAACATCACAAGTACTCCAACAACCTCTCGCAACTGTGTCCCATCAACAAGATGTCACTATACCATGACAACAATGAAAACATACACAACTCTCTTCCATATCATACTCTACCCTTACTCCCAAACTAAAACTGGTAAGAAAAATCAATAAACAAAACAACTGTCTATCTGTACAACCCGAAACTCACAGGAAGCAACATCAAACAAAACAACAATCTATGTATATCTGGTATGTACTTTCGAAACTCGAATCGTAATCATCCCGCCTACTCCACCACAACCGGTGTCGGCATTGCAACACTGCCACCAACAGCCGCACCGCAGCGCGAAATTACCCCCATCATAACACAAAGTACCGTGCCCGGATCACAAACCGAACCACAACAACCACACCGATAGACATCACAACCACATACAATTCCCATAAGCACTGACTCAGTATAACTTTCCGGACAGGAAAACTTACTCAAAACTGCTTTACTAGATCACAACACAACATATTATACGGAATAAATAGACAAGAATCTCATGAATATCATCCATACCTTTTCACCGGATAAACATATATCATGAATACACATACCAGTATAACTAGCCATGCAAGATCACCCAAACAATTACTTTTGAACATCATTCCATTAGATTACCGTACCCAACATATATTACAGAACATTCATATTACAACTTTATAACTATCACAGCATACCGCTTCTCGTGAGGTCAGAACCTCACACAAACATTTATACACGTCATAGACCCGTAATCACATCCAACTAGTCAATCCTGATCACGTAAGTTACCACTCAATAAAGGTTACCTCTAGCCCTAGCTAAACTGGTATGGCCCTCATAACATATTCTCCCCTTCGCATTACCATCACCTCCTGCAAGTATAACCATACCATTAATATTCAACTACTAGAACCCGCCCCATATAACCACATCTTATACTTCCTTACAACCATACGTTTCAATCCGGCCTTTACAAAATCAACCTCTTTAGAATTGTTATCGTTCTTATCCATCATCACCTTTAACCACTATTCATAATACCACAATACCACCACTGCTCGTATAACAATCTCTTACACTCACCTCTAAATATAACAATTCATTTCCTATCTTCGGTTAACATTCCAAATAACGAACATCAAATTCATCAACAAAATTACCTCAACACTATTCCCAATTCCATCCTTAATTGCATCGTCACCCAACTCACCACCAAGATATCATATCGTGTAAATTCTTTACCCGACTTCTTACTTTCCGTAATTCCCCAAAACTCATGACTAATCATATTGTCCTGAAACTCTTATATAACCATTAACTAACATCTTCATGATAGTATCATACATCGAGATGATTCCTGACTTCTATATCGCATAACTCCAATCGACATCTTTCTTAGGTTACTTTTATCCTTCTTATCTCTTTACACTCAACAATACCAATTAATGATTCAACTCATTATTCCTTCTACCTACCTCTTTAGTGCTCCGGTTACCTTCTCATTGGTCCAAAACTCAAATCCCATTATTTCATATCAGTATCATCTCACTCTTTATTACTATAGATCTTCTCTTATCATGTTATCACTCACACTTATCACCAATCAGTCCAGACCATCTCATGCTATCACCTTTTTCTTATTTTTTTTTATTTTTTTTTTTTAAGAATCCCAAAACTCATTTCATAACGTTAATTGCCCAAGGAAATCACACATTAGTTACACCTCTTGATAATGCAAATTCCCAAACTGACTCGCTATCTGCAAATCCACGTCGCGACATGTCTACATTAAGTTCACTATATACCACTCTTCTCAATCCCTTTAAAACGATCTTTCACTACATATATTCTTAACCCACACTATTCCTCACCATCTCCCTCCATAATTCTTTACACATCTCAAGTTGCCACTATTCACATCTTTCATTTCAATCTTTTCATTCTCACATTCCTTAGACTCACATCATCCCTTGCCCTTATTCACTTACTTTTACATTACTCAACACACAATCATATCACTCATCTCTTCTCAACAAACATGCTCCATGCCTTAATAAGACTTACCAAACTTCCTTTTCTTTTCCACTACCTATCACAACCGCATATAACTCATGTCCTCCCCACCGAACTCATACTCACCACAGGTGCCACTCCTTACATCGGGTAACTTACGCATCAAGACCGACACACATGTAAAGCAATGCACAAGGAAGCAAAAGAACACCTTTGAATTAAATATAATAGCAACAAAGTCAAAATAACAAGCATATGACCCAAAACAGGGGTCACTAGATCGAGTACAGGTCACTCGATCGAGTGAGTGACTTACTCGATCGAGTAGGTGAAGGTCAGACACACGTAAAAAAAATTACTAGGGCTACTCGATCGAGTAAGGGTTACTCGATCGAGTAACAAGCGATCGAGTGAGGGTCACTCGATTGAGTACCCTACGCATTTCTCAACACTGTCCAGTTTTCGTAAAACGGTCATAACTCACTCGTTTCTTGGTCGTTTTGGGCGTGCGACCTATCGTTAGAATAGTAAAAGAAAAAGCTATCACCTCCAATTGGAATCACATTAGAATCATATATGGATCTCAAGTTACAACATTTTAAATACAATCTCTCTATAATCGAAAAAGACAACTACTTTATTTTACTTCCAAACAACTTAAACGACACAAGGTAAATAAAAAAAAACTCAATACTCATAAAACCTGTAGTCCTAATCACATGTTACTATTTCCGAAAGCCAAGCAACAACATTCATCATGCACATAGTTTATTTAACTTGCGAATCATGATTTACCCACATGCTTTTATTCTATTACTTTACGTAAACAAAATCACAAATATATGTCACCAAGTCCCCTATTCACATGTTACCAGCATAACAACATTATAAAATCACTTCCATCATACAACATGCTTAATCATAAATCATATTATCAACCAACGATTATTCATCTTTTTCCATAAATTCATCCATCATACCACATATTCATCCACCACATTCGTTCAACATATTCATCCAACATATCCATCCAACTTATTCACCCAACATATGCTTAAGAATAAAACAAACACATAGCAATCTTCATGACACCCAATAGTGACCGGTTCAAAATTGTAGGGCGAGTTCGCGACTTTAGGACATCTCCCAAGTCTTTGCATTAGCTCCTACAACTGTTGGAGTATGTGTCCTCGTCAATTATGTGTTCACATGTTTAAATCTCATATTAAGAATACTAAAGGGAAAGTAACATTTTGTTGTCAACTGATCCACATTAATCGGTAATGATTGGCTGACTAGAGTTTGACATTACTATCGTATAACGGTGGTGATCAGTTGATCCCTTAAGGTCATACCTCTAGAAAACATTCTTAGTTGACTAATTAATTAATTGTATGACGATACAAGTTAATTAATTCCATAAATATGAATGAATGGTTTTGTAAGTTATAATACTTATCTTATTGTAATTCGATTAAATAAGATTCGTACTAAGTAATTAAATTGTTTTATTACTTAGGTTATTATTGTTTATGAAACAATTGATGAAAGAATGAATTGCTTATTATAAATACAAGTAGTTCTGGTTTATAATTCTATGACTCATTTTAAGTAATTGTAATTGTGAATTACTAGTTAATTTTTGTACGTGATTTATTTCATTTATATAATGATTTTTCATTTGTTAAAAATGCATTATTTAAATGACATGTCTAGTAACATGTCCCATTTGTCACACAATACAAATTAAAAAATTGACAAAGTTAAAATGGGTCCATTTTACACATATGAACCGTGTAGATGAAAGGGGAGAGGGTTAGTTGAGCTTTAATCATTTTAATTAGTGGGTAACATAATGATTACCTACTAATAATAGGTTTACATACCTATACTCTTGAGAAGAGAAAAATGAAAATATATTGGGCACTCTACCCACCCAAAAACCAGTGGCCTCCTCCATAATACACTCAAGTAAATGTATTTTCTCTTCTCTCTAATTCAATCTAATTAGTTTTACAACTTGAGAAAAACTTATCTCTCTAGTTTTGTTGTTGAAAATCCTAAACTCTCACATAAATCTCTAATATTATTTATATATTAATAGAAGTAGTAATCTCATAATATTAGTATTTTAAGGACACAAATATTAATTTCTAGTAATAAAAAATAATATTTGTATTAAGAAGGATTTCCTTGGTACAATCCTTGAGGAGTAGATCATGCAATTAGATCTAGGTTTTTGGGGCATTTGGAATATACTTAAGAAGACTAATTTAATAGTAGACCAAATTAGTACAAACCATTTTCGGCCCTCATGTAAGAATAATCGATTTTTCTTCTTACCTTCTATTTTTATTATGCATGCATAAGTTCCTTTTAGTTTATGACCAAAATAATAAACACATAGTTATTAGAAGAGTCTAATAAGAGATATAGGAATCTTAAAATTGGTATCAGAGCAAGAGTTGTTGCATGCATAATCGGTTTTGGTTTTCCGAGTTAATATGTTAACATATAAAACTTAAAATTTGTGATTTATGAAGCTAAATGCCACAAAAATTTTGCATGTTAAACCTTTTGGTCTCAAAATTGATTCTAGGTCATTTTGATGATTTAGGGTAATTTATTGCTCTTTAAAATGATAATTTGTATTTTTATCACATTTTATTGAGTAAAATGACAATTAAAATGCTAAAAATAGTTAGACTATGATTCAGACCTTGAAATTTTTACATGACCTCACATGCATATTTTACAAGTTGTATGTAAAATTTCATATAAAATGGTTTTATGTAGCATGATTTATGATTTTTACATGTTAAAAGTCGATTAAATAGAGGTATTTATGTTTAAAATGGTTAGACTTTGTTCCTGCCCATGAAAAATTAGTATGTTATCACATGTAATATTTAAACACTGTATGTAAAGTTTTAGATCAAATGATTTAATTTTGAATGATTTATGTTTTTTAGATGTAAAAATCAAATAAATAGTGACTATTTTGGCAAAAATAGCTAAAAAAAATTTTACGGCATGAACATATTTTCCGATGATGTATATATGATATGAACTTTAGATTGAAAGTTTCATGTTAATTTTCTTATGATTTTAATGGTTATTAATTTTATGGGATATAAATTGATAAATAGCAACTTTAATAGTCATTAAAATAAAATTTCGACTTTTGGGCATAAAATTTGTCATTTCCTGGTTCGAGAAACTTTTAAAAAATATTCAAAATTTTATTTTTCATTTATTGCATAATTTTATGTTTAATTCGGAATTAAAGGATTAAAATTATGTTTTATACGATTTATTTGTGAAATAAATTAAAATAATTTAAAGGGCAAATTTTATTAAAATTTTAGGATGTTGGGAATTTACCAGAATATGCAAAATTATGATTTTGATTTTTTCGAATTTTTATGACTTTTTGGGAATTATTTCCTTATTATTATGAATAATAGTGATTAAAGAGCAATTGTATAATATCAAGTTGAATTATTGTCAAATGTTTAGTGAAGACTAAATTTTCAGTCCTAAGAGGTTAGGGTAATTAACTTGGACATAGATGTGATTTATGTAATATTTTGTGATTTTAATAAGTTAATTGTCACAATAATCCATAAAACCGGTCCATATATACGATATTAGCTTAAATAGGGCGATTTGGCACATAACATGGCATGTTTTATACATATATTAATGCTGCATTTTTAGTATAATTTGTACTTAGTATGGCCTTAGTTTTAATTGGTATTTCCCGAAATGAATGGGGATATCGATTTGGTTGTAATTAATGTGATCTCGTATCACTTTTATTTTCTTTAGTTTTTCTTTTCTTTTTATATTGTATAAAGTAGAAAATCTTTGTAATTTATTTCGGAGTTCCTTGAAGACGGTGCAATTCGAGAAGGTGGTCCGACAAAGACGGTGTTACCTTGAAGTGCGAGCCAAATGAAGTTCAAGGGACCAAAGGAGTTGGTTTCCGAATTTGTAAATAGTTTATTTGATTTACTTTTTTAGGAAGGCCATACTAGGATTTTATTGTTTTTGCTTTGCGTTTGTTTTATATGTTTGCATGCATAGCTAAATCGCCATAACTACACATGCATATCATTTTATCGAGTCATCGACCGTGTCAATTAAATTTTTCGTTGTTGATCGCTTTAGTTCACTTAAAACGTGATAGATAATAAATTGACAAGACCTCTCACTAAATAATAATTGAGAATTAGCCTTACCAAATAGTAGAAACCATGAATCACAATTTCATAAGGAAGTAGGCTCGGCTCACCGGGGTGCTAAACTTGTTACGTTGGGTAAGTGGGTAGTAAAATGTTATTACATTGAAATTTGGATTTAGCTCAACGGAAGTATTCGTGACCGTTGTCGCATGTGTTCCGGGCTAAAGATAAATATTAGAGTAATTTTATCGACCGAGAGTTCTAGAAGTAGAATCGATTAAAGAGTTAATCCACCGAGTTATATTGATAAGGGATGAATCGGCTCACCGTGCCCAAGTTAATATGAATTTGGATCTCGGGATCATTTATAATTGTTGGGTAGAGGTTACTATATAAATGCTTAAGACTTGTTAAAAATGTTTACAAGTATTATTAAAACAATAGATGTTTATTAATTCCTTCACTTTTATTTTTGTAGTCATATTTGTTTTCTCAATTGCAATGACAACTCCAAATTCAAACGCAACCACTAAGCTCGAACACTCTCACCAATGTTTCATGGCTCCGATCCTTCATGGATCGTTGTAAATTAGAAAAGAATGGGTCTAATTTCGCCGATTGGGACGCACAACTTCGCTTGGCCGCGGAGGGTGACGATAAGATTCCTTATCTTATCGAGGCCTCTCCCGCCGCACCTACCGCAAGGTCTACTCCCGCCGCTAGGCAAGCCTATGAGACTTACCAAAAGGATTCGGCCGCGATCAAAAATGTGTTGATCTTCTCAATGGAGGGCGGACTACAAAGGAGTGCTATAAAGATTAGAATCGCCTATGAGATCTATACGAAACTTGTGACCATGTTTTCACAAGCTCCAAGGATCATTCAATATGAAGCGGCTTCCGCATTCTTTAATCTCAAAATTAAGGAGGGCCAAAAAGTTAGCCCTCATTTTCTCAAGTTGATGGAGCATGTTGAGACCTTAAAAATGCAAAAGTTAGAGATTTCCGAGGAACTTATCATTGATCGAATTCTTCATTCCTTGAACAAGGTTAAAGCATATGTCCAATTCAGGGTGAATTTTGGAATGCAAAACTTGAAAGTATCCCTCGATGAATTGCACAAAATGCTTGTGCAAGCCGAGAGGGACATGGGGCTAAATGCTAGCACCACCAAGGATGTGCTAAACATTAATCATATGAGCAAGGGGAACTTCAAGAAAGGTGGTCACAAGGGAAAGAAGCCAACTCCCTACAAGAAAAAAGGAAAAGCTTGTGAAGCTAGCTCCTCTAAGCCCAAGAAGAGTGCCCCGTCCGGGGACATATGCCACTATTGTAATGGCATTGGGCATTGGAAGAGAAATTGTCTTAAGTACCTAGGCGACATCAAAGCTGGAAAAGTTATTCCAGTAGGTAAATTACTATCCCTATCTTTTATGTTTCAAATCTCAACTTTGGTATTTTGATACAAGTTATGATATTTACCCGTTTTATTGTAATTAGGGCATCCAAGCAACGACAAGGGAAAAGAAAAGCAAGCTTAGAAGATCTTGAGGGAGGCTAGATGTAGCCGCCCATGATTCTAGATCGATTGAAGCTTGGCTTTATTTTGTTTTGCCTTTATTTTCATGTTGTATTTTGAAGTTTTAGAACTATTTTAATTTCCTCGTTCGACTTGGAAATTTGTTTATTTCCTTAAACAATGGTTGTATTTTGGATATTGGTGACTTGGTTTGCAACCCAAGTCACTTATTTTATCGTATCGTTGGTTCTAAAATTTGTCATCATACACTACTTGCTTCGAAAAACATTAAGATTTTATCGACTTAAATTGATCAAATTGACAATTATAATGATCAAATTATTATATGTCCATGAGCTATGAATTCGATTCTCCTTATGCCATTGCTACTAAAGTCACAACTTACTAATGAAAGATCAATTATAAAGTTATGATTGAGTTGTTAAACTCACACAAGGGAACGTTGCCAACCTTATTTGATACACCTATCAAAATTTAAATCGTCTAGTCTATGATATGATTTTAATATGTCTCGATTAAATCATCATTATGTTGATATGTACTACGTTTTTCCCTCCGTCTCCATCACTATAAACTTATTTTGTGGCTCAAAAGCTATCTTTGGAGAAAAAGAGCATTTTTACTAAAGATAGAGTGGGAGTGAATTTAGCCACAAACTCTTCATGTAGGGGAGACCAAAAGAAGATGTTCTTGATAAAACTACGTGAGGAGACCAAAAGAAGATGTTCTTAAGGGAACTATGTGAGGAGACCAAAATAAGATGTTCTTGGATTGTAAGATTTTGATCGATGGAGGGATATAACTAGAGATTTTAAAATTCGACATTTTACTTAAGAGCCTTATGAAACTAAAATGATATCTATGCAAGTAAATGGATTTACTTGGGATTGTTGAGACCAATCCAAAGTAAATGGAAATTTATGATTAAGAGTTGCATAGAGAGAAAGCTAAGATTAATTGTTAACTATGATAAAGACTCAAAATCATTGTTGTACTTCATTATGGAAATAAGTAAGTTATTAAGACCACTTTCGAAAATGGGTATTTTGAAAGGGATATGTGAATGACATATATGGTTTTAACTAACACTTAGAAAAGCAATGATTATTTCAATTCATGAAATGTTTAAAAATGTTTCGAATGAGTTGTCAAAAAAGAAACATGTGGAATTAAGTGGGAGTCGGTGACAGTCATGTCTAGACATGAAGTTTAGTGGGATAAATCATCCTTCATGAATTGAATAACACATTAATCATATGGAATGACGAGCATATACTGTCTTTTAGAAAGAAGTATTTAGGTTTTCAATTCTGGATGGTATTGGACATCATCTGAATCTATTAAAACATGGGATGTTGGATTGGCACTTAGATAGGTATCTTATGTTGATAATGATCCTTCATCTGAAAGATATCAACCAGTTAAGTAGGTTATTCATGTCGATGAATATAGAATTACCATGATAGAGTCATGGTTATTTACTGAACCTAAGAACTATTGTCTACATGAATTCGATAACCAATGTTTCCGCCATTGGTATAGTCATGTAATGCCATTATGCAGATGTCCTAGATGAATTAAATGCTTGGACCATGATAAGTCGATACCAAGTTAACCCATATCGAAGTCATTGGTAAGCCTCAAGAAACCGTCATGAATTCTCAAGGAGAACTAATGGTCTGTTCTGGAGTTTGGAAGGATACTTGGTTCTGTGTTAAGAGGTTACACAAACTCAAGTTTCCGAACTTATTAGGATTTATGAAAATCCTAGGCTGATTTTATTGACCTAAGAAGTAAATGACTAAAAAGAGTATTTTATTGTCATCCATTGCAAGATTCTACGAAATGAACCTAAGGATGTTGTGATTGGGTGGTGAACTTTAAAACTACAAGTAGTGTTGTCCACCGAAACCCACATCACATGTTATGTGATAACAGTAAGAGCTTATTTTAAGCTAAAGAACCTATGTCTAGTATTAAGTCTAGACATGTACTTAGTAAAATTCATGCTATAAGGGATAACATGAAATTGAAGGAAATCGCAATTCACAAAGTTTGAACACTTGGACACGTGGTATGTTCACAAGCTAAACTTTTATTGCGTTGAGCAAGTGCATTAGTACACTTATGATTATAAGACATTGAGTGGTAATATGGTATTGACAACTCATGTGTGATAATCACATTTATTGTTTGAGTTATCATTAACTCATCTTGTACTTTGTTACATCTAAATGGGTTGTTGAGACAATATTGAACCCCATTAAAGTGAACTGGATTAATATAGTATTCACCCTTAGTTACTTATATGAGGTGACATCTCGAAGCAACTAGAGTGTGATGTGATTGATGGCAAGTTCAAGTGCCATAAAGTCATAAGAGATGACTAGTCGATCATATAGGCTGACTGTGAGGGACACTCTGTCGGGCTTATGACCGCTTATAGAGTTCTGGCAATTTTTATAGCCTGGTCGTGGCGAGAGCTACTATGGTATTCTTATGAGTCGATTTTTTAACTAATGACTGTTCGCGTAAGATGGCACAGTTACAGAGTGACTTTGATTTATATTCGGCGACCTTCGTAATTGGGGTCTAATGGGCATGTTTTGGGTCATGATGAGCTGTGTCTAATCGAAGGGGAGAGTGCAATAGGATTTGTTCATCCCCGTCGGGGTTATCTTATATCTCAAGGCCACTCGAGTAGCAATGAACTGGAAATGCGTGGCCACGCCCGAAAAGGTATCTATGGTAGATAATTCTGGTCAGACAGTTATTCTCTAGATCGAGGAAACCACTCAAGATATGATCAAATGAAAGTACGTCCTGCAAGACACCTTGCATTAAGTGGGAGATAGTAATAGGACAAGAGAATTGGTGACGCACACTTGTCGAGGACAAGTGGGAGATTGTTTGAGTATGTTGTCGAAATGCGTTCACATGTTTAAATCTCATATTAAGAATACTAAAGGGAAAGTAACATTTTATTGTCAACTGATCCACATTAATCGGTAATGATTGGCTGACTAGAGTTTGATATTATTGTCGTATGACGGTGGTGATGAATTGATCCCTTAAGGTCCTACCTCTAGGTTAACATTCTTATTGAATAATTAATTAATTGTATGACGATACAAGTTAATTAATTCCTTAAATATGAACGAATGGTTTTGTGAGTTATAATACGTATCTTATTGTAATTCGATTAAATAAGATTCGTACTAAGTAATTAAATTGTTTTATTACTTAGGTTATTATTGTTTATGAAACAATTGATGAAAGAATGAATCGCTTATTATAAATATAAGTAGTTGTGGTTCATAATTTTATGACCCATTTTAAGTAATTGTAATTGTGAATTACTAGTTAATTTTTGTATGTGATTTATTTCATTTATATAATGATTTTTAATTTATTAAAAATGCATTATTTAAATGACATGTCTAGTAACATGTCCCATTTGTCACACAATACAAATTAACAAATTGACAAAGTTAAAATGGGTCCATTTTACACATATGAACCATTTAAATGAAAGGGGAGAGGGTTCACAAATAACATTATACCTCCAGTGGTACAATAGCATCATACAACCAAGTTATATCTTATCAAGCTTATGTGTAATTTTATTGAGGTTTCTTAAAGTTAATTTTTTTTATGTTTAAGTGAGTGAATTCAGAAATTTTATTGTATAGCTCGACTTCTTTAAAACAAAACTCGAAAAGTTTATTATATAGCTCGGATTCTAGAGCATACAACTGGTTGTAGGATCTATTAACTGGGAGAGGGTTAGTTGAGCTTTAATCATTTTAATTAGTGGGTAACATAATGATTACCTACTAATAATATGTTTACATACCTATACTCTTGAGAAGACAAAAATTAAAATACATTGGGCACTCTACCCACCCAAAAACCGGTGGCCTCCTCCATAATACACTCAAGTAATGTATTTTCTCTTCTCTCTAATTCATTCTAATTAGTTTTACAACTTGAGAAAAACTTATCTCTCTAGTTTTGTTGTTGAACAAAATCCTAAACTCTCACATAAATCTCTAATATTATTTATATATTACTAGAAGTAGTAATCTCTTAATATTAGTATTTTAAGGACACAAATATTAATTTCTAGTAACCTAAATTAATATTTGTATTAAGAAGGATTTCCTTGGTACAGTCCTTGAGGAGTAGATCTTGCAATTAGATCTAGGTTTTTGGGGCATTTGGAACATACTTAAGAAGACTAATTTGGTAGGAGACCAAATTAGTATAAACCATTTTCGGCCCTCATATAAGAATAATCGATTTTTCTTCTAACATTCTATTTTTATTATGCATTCATACGTTCCTTTTATTTTATGACCAAACTAATAAACACTTAGTTATTAGAAGAGTATAATAAGATATATACGAATCTTAAAACAACTTCTACCCGTGTTCATTTTATTTGACTCTCTAGAGTCATTAGGTTCATTTGTCACAGGTTTCAAGATCGTCGGTCTGATACCACTTTGTGACACCCCCATACTCCAAGTGCCTTACCAGGACCACTTAAGGTATGAGAACGTCACCATCTCGGTTTCCCGAGGCAATGATAATCATAAGACAATAGCAAAACATACTTAAAAGTAAAATAATTTAAGTGATTACATGTCTCAAGCCAAAACTGTCAGATGAGATACAACCAATCCAAAACTGTCTACTAACAAAACTAAAAAACTAAAGGACATTGTCTGACACAACGGAAGACTCTTTTAACTGCAAGTGATGACTCATCCCAGCTAGCCCATATGCATCATATCAAACCTGCTCCATAACTGCTCACCATCCCCGAATGGATCACCGCAGTTTTTAAAACATTAAACGGGGTCAGTACTAATTACACGATATAAACCAATATGAAACAAATTTCAAACAGCTCAATCAACACATCAATACCTAGTCTCCATCATCAATCCCCACATAACTGACTACACACTAAAGTGTATAGTCCTGCCAAAGTACCCATCGCAACAAGTACTCCACACCGCCAGTGGGGGACCGCAGTCGTTCCCACCTAAGCCCCGCTCATCTCCATCGAACGATAAACCTATGTTCATCAATGTGCACATCCCTTCTGTGGCGGGTTCCACAGAAGGCAAATCAAGGGCGTGAAGACACTTCCGCAAGTGACTCCACTCGGCCAGGGACGCACCCCGAAGACCACAGACAGTTATATACAAGAACAATCAACAGTATAACCCAACAACCGTCAAGATCACCAACAATGTAATTAATCAACAACTACAGCACAATCACCACACACATCATGTAACTAATACTGAGTAGGGAAAACCCTACTTGGAATAGCAATCGCCAAGATCATCATAATCAGCTAATCAAAATCATTCTTCAATGAAATCACTTCCTATCAAACATATAATCATACAATCACAATCTAGCATCAACAATACTCCTAAAACCCCCTAATTACCCAATTAGGGTTTAAACCAAAGTTAACGGACGAATATAAAAGTGGTACAAGGATCTTACCCACAACGCTATGGACTCAACGGCGCAAAGAACACTGAATTCTGACGACTCAAGCCTTGGGATTTGATAACAAGTCAAAGAAGGAGAAGTAATGTAACTTGTTTTTGTCTTTTATGAAACTTAGAATAGGGTAAAATGAAATGGAATTGACGAAAGATGATTTTATATCCTTCTAGCGATACTATCAAAACCCGGCAAAATAACCCGTAAGAATCACTTACTCGATCGAGTAAGTGACATACTCGATCGAGTGCCCCTTACTCGATCGAGTGCCACACATAGTCGATCGAGTACCCATCAGGCAGACTACTGTTTTGCGTAACAAAATACTTACTCAACAGAGTAAGCCCCACTCGATAGAGTATGTAATACTCCGTATTTATATGTCTTGGGGTACTCTATCGAGTAGCCCTTACTCTGTCGAGTATGGGCAAGTTGCGAAATAAAATAGTTTCTGACCTGTTGGGTACTCGATCGAGTAGCTGGGGTACTCGATCGAGGAAGGGGGTACTCGATCGAGTACCTTGGGTACTCGATCGAGTTTCCGGTTTTACGGGGAGTTTTCTCGGGTTTTGTTAATTATGCGATTAAGGTATTTAAACATATTCGTCATTGTTTTAATTCACTTTTACAAAACCTAAAACCCTGTTTAAGAGAGAAAGCAGCCACTTCATCTTCCTAATCGCATTCTTAGCAATTCCCGGAGTTCAGACGGTCGGTTCTTGTCGTTTTTCGTGTCGTTGGATTCTTTGCGTCGAGGGTAAGCTTTTAACATAATTTTTATAGTGTTTTGTTGGGATTGATTAAACCCTAATTTAGAGATTGGGGGTTTTATGAGTAGTAAGTGATTGGTAGTCTTTATGTGTTATGTGTTAGGAGGAGGATTCGTAGAGGAGCCGTTTTGATACAGCTGTAGATACCGTCTGCTTGTTGTGCTTCCAGGTAGGATTTCCTACTCAGTATTAGTCCCATAATGGGATATTGGTGATGTGTTGTATTTGGTTGTTTGATATAATGACTGTGTTGTGATTGTGGTTGTGTTTGTTGATGGTTCTCGAGATGCGTTCTCGGCTGAGTGGGGTCACTTGCGGGAGTGATCTCACGCCCTAGTTTCGCCCTTCGTGGAACCCGCCACGGAAGGGGATGTGCACATTAATGGACAGGGTTATCGCTCGTACGATGAGCGGGGCTTAGGTGGGAACGGCTGCGGTCCCCCACTGGCAGGGCTGGTCCAGTGGACAGTCAGTATTGAGATGATGGGAGTTGGTGGTGTGTGTGTGTGTGTGTGTGTGTGTGTGTGACAGTTCAGCTGTCTGTTATCTTATTGTTGTTATCTATATTGATTGTGTGATTAGTACTGACCCCGGTGTTGTTTTGTAAACCTGCGGTGATCCATTCGGGGATGGTGAGCAGATATTGAGCAGGTATTGAGATGAGTCTTGGGATAGGCCGGGATGCCACGACATGACGATAGGAGTCTTCCGCTGTAGCCTTAGTTTATTTTACATTTCAGTTAGAACAGTCATTTGAGAATCTTGTATCGTACTTTGGTTTGGTTTTGAGGATTGTATTTATTCATTAAACTATTTATAATAAATGTTGTTTCTGTTTTGTCTATTTGATTATCATTGTAACACCCCCATACTCCAAGTGCCTTACCAGGACCACTCAGGTATGGAGACATCACCATCTCGGTTGCCCGAGGTATGATAATCAAATAGACAAAATAGAAACAACATTTATTATAAATAGTTTAATGAATGAATACGATCCTCGAAACCAAACTGAAAGTGCAATACATTATTCAAACTGTCTGTTCTCAACTGAAACGTAAATAAAAGCTAAACTACAGCGGAAGACTCTATCGTCATGTCGTGGCCATCCCAGCTATCCCCGTATCATCTCTATACCGCTCAATATCTGCTCACCATCCCCGAATGGATCACCGCAGTTTTACAAAACAACACCGGGTCGCACTAATCACACAATCAAAAGACAATAACAATAAGGCAAACAGACAAAATGAATCACATCACACATACACACAACACCAACTCCCATCATCATCTCAACACCGACGTCCACCGGACCCACTGCCATGGGGGACCGCAAGTCGTTCCCACCTAAGCCCCGCTCATCGTACGAGCGATAACCCTGTATCATTAATGTGCACATCCCCTTTCGTGGCGGGTTCCACGAAGGGCGAAACTAGGGCGTGAGATCACTCCCGCAAGTAACCCCACTCAGCCGAGAACGCATCTCGAGAACCATCACAACCAATCACAATCACAATCACAATCACAATCACAATCACAATCAAACAACTAACTACAAAGACATCACCAATATCCCATTATGGGACTAATACGAGTAGGAAATCCTACCCGAAAGCAAACACGCAGACGATCTAAACAAATTGTCTCAAAACGGCTCCTCTACGAATTCTCCTCCTATCACACATAACACATAAAGGCTACCAATTACTTACTACTCATAAAACCCCCAAACCCTAAATTAGGGTTTGACCAAAACTAGCAAAACATTATAAAAATTATGCTAGAAGCTTACCCTCGACGCAAGGAATCCAACAACACGAAAAACAACGAGAATCGACCGTCTCGAACTCCGGAATCGTTAAGGATGCGATTAGGAAGAAGAACTGCTGCTTTCTCTCTTAAACAGGTTTTAGGTTTTGGTAAAAGTGTTTTAAAACAAAGACGAATTGGTTTAAATACCCTAATCGCATAATTAACAAAACCCGCGAAAACTCCCCCGTAAAACCGGACGCTCGATCGAGTACCCAAGGTACTCGATCGAGTACCCCCCTACTCGATCGAGTGCCCGAGCTACTCGATCGAGTGCCCAACAGGTCAGAAACTATTTTGCTGCGACACTTACCCTTACTCGACAGAGTAAGAGCTACTCTATAAAGTACCCCCAAGGCTATAAATACGGAGTATTACAGTCTTCCCTCCTTAAAAAGAACTTCGTCCCCGAAGTTCAACCCATACATAAAAACAAACATACTAACTCGATCAAGACACAACAACGTGACTAAGAACTCAAAACAAAACTCCAACCCAAACATGAACTCGTAACACCAACTCCACTAACTATTCCTACCTCCACAACATGGCTCACGATATCGTATCAACTCCACATATATATATCTCTCACGACACCAACTCCATACATAACCAACTACCATCCTCTAACGCTGCTAGCTCCATAATATCATCCACTATCAAATCCAAAATCAAGACACTCATAGACATCAAACGGAATGTTACATTCTACCACCCTTAAAAGGAACTTCGTCCTCGAAGTTTACTCAGACTCATAACATCATCCTTCAACTGTCAACATTATATAAAATATTCTCATACTCCGAAGCATCACACTACTACAAGCACGGCCATGGCCTTTTAACACCATCAACCACAACATATACAAATCCATATCTTATGCTACACCAACACTCTACTTCCAAATATACTGCTATATGAACAACCATCAAAATCTCTTTTATCGCATCCTACTCCTCTTAAGATAAATGTTACGTCCTCGTAACTCACTAATACCAACTCCTAGATACATCTCATTACCCTCTTTACCACCACATGTCAAAGATAACCGTCTATAAACCAAACACTCACCATGCATATATCTAAGGCTCTCTTACTTAAACAATTCTCATACTTTAATTCACTCATCAAACCACCTAACTTATACCTCAAAATCTTTAGCTTAACCCAAAACTTCCACTCTTCCACATTTTCGCAACATGACATACCTCTCTATATAAGGCACTTATCTCCCAGAAGCATAACTCACGATCCACACTCGTTATGTACACGCACACTAGATTATCAAGTTCTTTCTTCCATTACCGCAAAACTCATACACAACTTAACATGACACTAATTCCCAATACCCTACACTCACTGTCTCAACAAAAGATTATGAACCACCTGCATCTTTCGGGTCATTACCACACATGTTCTACGACTCACTTGCCATTACCATGTCTACTGAAACCTTAACTAGAACAAGATCATAATTATTGTAACGACCTCTCACAACCGTATCCCATCAATAGAACATCACTATACCATGACAACAACGAAAACATATTCAACTCTATTTCCTATCATACTCTACCTCATTCTTAACTTAACTCGGTAAAGAGAACATCAATAAGCAAGACAACCGTCTACATGCGGAACCGAAACTCGCAGGGAGCAACATCAAACAGAACAACAAACTATGTATAACTGGTATGTACTTTCGAAACTCGAATCATAATCATCCCGCCTAATCCACCACAACCGGTGACGGCATCACAACACCGCCACCAACAGCCACACCGTAGTGCGAAAATACCCGCATCACAACACTAAATATCGTGTCCGGATCACCACCCGAGGCACCACAACCACATCGATAGACATCACAACTGCATACAACTCCCATAAACACTGACTCAGGATAACTTTTCACCAAGAAAAACTTACTCAAATCCACTTTACTAAATCATAGCACAACATATTTTATGAATTAAACAGATACTAACCTCGTGAATATCATCCCCTTACCATATCACATATTGACATGTATCATGAATACGACAATCATAACTAGTCATGCCAAATCACCAAATTATTACCTTTTTGGATATCATTCCAACGTTCTCGTATCCAACATGTATTACAAAAAATTCAGATAACAACTTATAATTATCACACCATACCATTTCTTGTGAGGTCACAACCTCACACAAACATTTATATATATGACATAGACCCATAATCACATCCAACCAATCAATCCCGATCACGTAAGTTACCACTCAACAAAGGTTACCTATCGCCCGAGCTTAACTCATACGCCACTCATAACATATTCCCCCATTCGCACAACCATCACTTCCTGCCAAGTATAACCATACTATTACTATTCAACTATTAGCATCCGCCTCATCTAACCACATCTTATACCCTCTCACAATTATACACAACAATCAGGTCCCTACCAAATCAACCTCTTTTGAATTGCTACCTTTCTAATATACCATCACTCTTAACCATTAGTCACAAACCATAACACCACCACTGTTCGGACATCAAACCTCTTTCACTCATCTCTAAATATCACGATTTCTTTCCTATCTTTGGTTAACATTCCAATAGCTATCCTCAAATTCACCAATCAAAATTACATCAACATCATTCCCAATACTATCTTACTCGTATTTTCATCTAACTCTCCACCAATTATCGATTATCGTGCAAATTCTCCACCAACTTCTTACTCCCTTAATTCCTCGAAACTCATGATTAATCACGTTGTCCTGAAATTTCTGTACAATTGTTAACTTACTTATTCTTTATAGTATCATATATCCCGATGATTCCTTACTTTTATATCACATAACTCCGGTGAATATTTTTCTCAGCTTACTTTTATCCTTCTTTTCTCTTCATACCCAACAATTCCATTTAATATCCCAACTCCTATTACTTCTACCTAACCCCTTTAGTGCTCCAATTACCTTCTCATCGCCCCAAAACTCAAATCTCACTATTTCATGTCTATATCATCTCATTCTTTCTTACCTTGGATCCTTTCTCATCACTCCACTCACTCACACTTGTCACTAATTTGTCCATAAAAATCAACGTTTAATGTTCAAACAATTACATCTCCCTTTTTACATCTCTAGAAATCAAAATTCTTTTTATATCGTTAATCGTCCAATGAAATCACACATTAGTTTCGTCTCTCGATAACACAAATTCCCAAACTCAGTCACTATCTGCAAATCCACCTCGCGACATGTCTCCATTAAGTTCACTATATACCACTCTTCTCAATTCCTCTAAAATGACCTTTCATTACATATATTCCTACTCAACACTATTCCTAACCATCTCCCTCCATAATTCGTTATACGTCTCAGATTGTTACTATCCACATCCTTTCTTTCAATCTTTTCATTCTCATGTTCCATAAACTCACATCTCCCCCTACCCCCATTCACTTACTTTTACGTTACTCAACACACAACCATATCACTCATCTCATTTCATCTCAGAAAACATGCTCTATGTCTCAATTAAGCCATAACAATCTTCCTTTTCTTTTTCCACTATCTATCACAACACATATAACCCATGTCCTCCCACCAAATTCCTACTCACCACAGGCGTCACTCACTTCAACACAAGATTGGGCAACTTACGCGTCAAGACCAATATACATGTAAAACAATGCATAAAAGAGCAAAATAATAACTTTGAATTAAACATAATATGCAACGAATTCAAAAGATAAGCATATGACCCAAAACAGGGGTCACTAGATCGAGTACAGGCCACTCGATCGAGTAAGGGACTTACTCGATCGAGTAGGTCAAGATCAGAAGCACGTAAAACAAACCACCAGGGCTACTCGATCGAGTAACTGAGGTACTCGATCGAGTGCCCCCTTACTCGATCGAGTACCAAGGATACTCGATCGAGTACCCCAATTCTCAAAGATCCAGTTTTCGAAAACAGTCATAACTCACTCATTACTTGGTCAATTTGGGCGTGTGACCTATCGTTAGAATCGTAAAAGGACAAGCTATCACCTCCAATTGGAATCACATCAAAATCATTTATGCATCTCAAGTTATAACAGTTTAAAGACAACCTCTTTATAATCGAAAATCACAACTACTTGATTTTACTTCCAAACAACTTAAACGACAACCAAGCAAACAAAACCAGTCCAAAACTCATGAAACCAGTATTCATAATCATATGTTACTATTTTCAAAAGCCAAGCAACAACATTAATCATGCACATAATTTATCTAACTCATTAGTCATGTACTAACCGCATACTTTAAATTTTATAACTTTTCGTAACACAACACTCTCATACATTACAAATCCTATTTCCATGTTACTAATACAACAACAATACAAATACACTCCGTCACCTAAACATATTCATAATCACAAAATTCATATTCTTATGCAATTGCTACTCCATCCTTTCCAATCAATTCATCATGCTATTAAAGCCACATTGTAAATCATTCAACATGTTATCATCTCATTAACATGTTCCACATATCATTTTCTTTCAAATGCTCAACTTCCTATTTCAACACCAAACAATCAACACACTTCATCACTTTGTTGCACAAATTAATCAAACACACAGATGACTCGACAAACACTTTCCCCATGTGACCGGTTCAAAGTTGTAGGGCGACCCCTTGCGACTTTAGGACGTCTCCCAAGCCTTTGCACTAGCTCCTACAACTTTTACCCCGGGTTCTTTTTAGTTGACTCTCTCTATGTTCATTAAGTTCATTGGTTACGGTTTCGGGATCGTCGCTCGATACCATTTGTAACACCCCCATACTCCAAGTGCCTTACCAGGACCACTCAGGTATGGAGACATCACCATCTCGGTTGCCCGAGGTATGATAATCAAATAGACAAAATAGAAACAACATTTATTATAAATAGTTTAATGAATGAATACGATCCTCGAAACCAAATCCGAAAGTGCAATACATTATTCAAACTGTCTGTTCTCAATCAAAACGTAAATAAAAGCTAAACTACAAATGCGGAAGACTCTATCGTCATGTCGTGGCCATCCCAGCTATCCCCGTATCATCTCTATACCTGCTCAATATCTGCTCACCATCCCCGAATGGATCACCGCAGGTTTTACAAAACAACACCGGGGTCAGTACTAATCACACAATCAAAACAGACAATAACAATAAGGCAAACAGACAAATGAATCACACACATACACACAACACCAACTCCCATCATCATCTCAACACCGATCGTCCACCTGGACCACCGCGCCAAATGGGGGACCGCAAATTCCCACCTAAGCCCCGCTCATCGTACGAGCGATAACCCTGTATCATTAATGTGCACATCCCCTTTCGTGGCGGGTTCCACGAAGGGCGAAACTAGGGCGTGAGATCACTCCCGCAAGTGACCCCACTCAGCCGAGAACGCATCTCGAGAACCATCACAACCAATCACAATCACAATCACAATCACACTCACAATCACAATCAAACAAATAACTACAAAGACATCACCAATATCCCATTATGGGACTAATACGAGTAGGAAATCCTACCCGGAAAGCAAACACGCAGACGATCTAAACAAAATGTCTCAAAACGGCTCCTCTACGAATTCTCCTCCTATCACACATAACACATAAAGGCTACCAATTACTTACTACTCATAAAACCCCCAAACCCTAAATTAGGGTTTGACCAAAACTAGCAAAACATTATAAAAATTATGCTAGAAGCTTACCCTCGACGCAAGGAATCCAACAACACGAAAAACAACGAGAATCGACCGTCCGAACTCCGGAATCGTTAAGGATGCGATTAGGAAGAAGAACTCGCCGCTTTCTCTCTTAAACAGGTTTTAGGTTTTGGTAAAAGTGTTTTAAAACAAAGACGAATTGGTTTAAATACCCTAATCGCATAATTAACAAAACCCGCGAAAAACTCCCCGTAAATCGGACACTCGATCGAGTACCCAAGGTACTCGATCGAGTACTCCCTACTCGATCGAGTGCCCGAGCTACTCGATCGAGTGCCCAACAGTCGAAACTATTTTGTCATGCGACACTTACCCTTACTCGACAGAGTAAGAGCTACTCTATAAAGTACCCCCAAGGCTATAAATACGGAGTATTACAATCATACCTCGGGCGACCGAGATGGTGATGTCTTCATACCTGAGTGGTCCTGGTAAGGCACTTGGAGTATGGGGGTGTTACAAATGGTATCAGAGCGACGATCCTGAAACCTGTAACCAATGAACTTAATAAACATAGGGAGTCAATTAAAATGAACCCGGGGTAAAAGTTGTAGGAGCTAGTGCAAAGGCTTGGGAGACGTCCTAAAGTCGCGGGGGTCGCCCTACAACTTTGAACCGGTCACATGGGGAAAGTGATTGTCGAATCATATGTGTGCTTGGTTAACTTGTTAACAATGTGATGAAGTGTGTATTGTTGGATGTTGAAGGAGAAGTTGAGAATGTGAAAGAAAAGTAATATAAGTGTAGACTTGATGTTGGAATAACATGTTGGATGTTTACAATGTGGCTTTAATAGCATGATGAATTGATCTTGTTGATAGTAGAATAGATGCGTAGCATATTTATTATGATGTAATATGGTTTTATAAAGTTTAGCATGTTAGTATATGACGTAACATGCGGGTAGCTCTTACGAGTTAGTGTTACTCGATCGAGTGAGACTGACTCGATCGGGTGGGTTTTTGGCGATTTTGAGTCCAGAATCGAGTTTTGGGGCACTCGATCGAGTAACTAGGGGTACTCGATCGAGTAGGGGGTCACTCGATCGAGTAGCCTAGATACTCGATCGAGTAGGTAAGAGATCAGAAGGTCTGTTTGGTTCTGGAGTTTGGGTACTCGATCGAGTACGTGGGGCACTCGATCGAGTAGCCCGTTACTCGATCGAGTGTGTTTGGGAACTCGATCGAGTGGGTTCTGGGCATCGTGTTTTCGTGTTTTGAGGTTTAGTACGTGTGTTTATGGTTACCCTTTCTTATATAGCTTCAAGATGCCGCCAAAGAGAACTGCTTTGTACGCGAGAGCTGAGCTTATGACCACGGATGACATCGTTAAGATGTTAGAGCACCAAGATGCTCTTACTGAGACCCTGAAGAGAGTGAATGAGGACAAGGACAAGAATAAGGAGAAGGAGGTTGATCATTCGAAAATCAGCCTTTACATTGCGAGGTTTAACCCGAAAGAGTACAAGGGGGTTGGGGAACCTAATCTGCTTGATAGTTGGCTGAGAGAGATGGAGAACATCTTAGACTTGGTTCATTGTCCTGATGAGATGAGAGTGGAACAGTGCGTTCTATCCGAGGGAGGCGGCGGGCAAGTGGTGGGATTCAGTAAAAGTGAGTGCTAAGGAGATATACACCACCCAAGGCTTACCCGCTATACCTTGGGGGAGTTTCGTAGGGGGTCGTGAGGAAGGAGTTCGTACCGGAGCATGTGAGGAGTAGGTTGAGGGAGGAGTTTGATAAGTTTAAGATGACCGCTGAGATGTCGGTAGCCGAGTACTACAGACAGTTCAATGAGAAGTCCAGGTATGCTGAGGATATGGGTTTGAGTGAGGAGAACCTGGCGTTGAGGTTTGAGAGTGGGTTGACTACCAATATTATGGATAAGTTACCCGTGGGAATTCTTAACGATGTTAAGGAAGCTTATGAGAGGGCTGGAAGAGCTGAGAGGTTGGTGGAGATGGCTCAGGAGAGGTCTGGTGGAGAGAAGAGGAAGTCTGAGAGCGAGGGTGGTGGCCAATCTAATTACAAGAAAGGCAACCACAATCAGTCTAAGGGATTTTCTTCTGGGTCTGGGTTTAGTGCTGGGGCTTCCTTTGGGCGCGGCCGAGGGAGTGTGAGTAATAGTTGGGGAGTGACCTGCTTTGGTTGTGGTGGCGTAGGCCACAAGAGACATGAGTGCACGAGTGCACCGGGATCTTTTCAGAGACCTGCGCAGAGCTTCGCGAGCAACAGACCGGCTGGATCATGGCCAAACCGGGGAAGTCAGAGTTACCAGAGTGGAGGCAACCGCAACGGCGGTAATTCTTATCAGAAGACACCGATGAACAACAACAACAACAATCAAGGGTCGGGTGCTAAGCCGACCGCATCAGCCAGTACTGTCCAGGGAGGTGGGCAGAAGACCAGTGGCAAGTTATTCATGATGGAGAAGAAGGCAGCTGAGGAAGATGCGCACGTTATCACCGGTACATTCCTTGTTAATGGTATTCCTACGTTTGTTTTGTTTGATTCGGGGGCTTCTCAGTCGTTTGTGTCTTCGAGTCATGTAAAACAGTTGGGTTTGAGAGTATATGAGTCTGTTAGGGAGCAAGTTTTCATACCTTCGGGTGAGTCTGTATCGTGTGGGAGGTTGTTTAGAGATGTATCTTTGATAGTTGGGCAAGTCGATTTCCCTGTAGACTTGCTAGAGTTTCCTTTTAATGGTTTTGAGATGATAGTTGGAATGGATTGGTTAGGAAAGTATAAAGCTAAGATAGACTGTCATCAAAAGAAAGTGTCCCTAAGAGGTCCTAAGGGTGTTAGTGTGTCTTAACGTGGGTTTCTAGTCAAACCCAAAGTTAAGTTGATTGCAGCTGTTACTTTGAAGTCGTATCTGAGGAAGGGATGTCCTTTGATCTTATGCCATGTGAGAGATGACCGGATAGAAAGTCCAGCAGTTGATGAGATACCAGTGGTGGGAGAGTTTGCAGATGTTTTCCCGGAGGAGATTCCGGGGTTGCCACCGAAGAAGGAGATGGATTTCACCGTTGAGTTGAAGCCAGGGACGGGGCCAATCTCTAAGGCACCGTACCGTATGGGTTCTAAGGAGATGGAGGAGCTTAGGAAGCAGTTGGATGATTTGATAGAGAAGGGATACATTAGACCAAGTGTATCGCCTTGGGAGCACCGTTCTTTTCGTGAAGAAGAAAGATGGGAGCTTGAGGTTTGTGCATAGATTACGGAGCCGAACCGTGTGACGATAAAGAACAAGTATCCTTTGCCAAGGATAGATGACCTGTTTGATCAGTTGAGTGGTGCAACAGTCTTTTCTAAGATTGATTTGAGGTCGGGGTACCATCAGGTGAAGATTAGAGAGGTGGACATACCAAAGACAGCTTTTACGTCAAGGTATGGCCATTATGAGTATGTGGTGATGCCGTTTGGGTTGTCTAATGTGCCGGCAGTGTTTATCGATTTGATGAATAGAATCTTCAGACAGTTCTTGGACCAGTTTGTAGTGGTGTTTATCGATGATATCTTAGTCTACTCTAAGACTAAGGAGGAGCATGAAGAGCATCTGAGGATCGTGTTGCAGACTTTGAGAGATCATGAGTTGTATGCTAAGCTATCCAAGTGTGAGTTCTGGTTAGAGAAAGTTGCTTTTCTGGGGCATGTAATCTCTAAAGATGGGGTAGATAAGGATCCGGCGAAGATTGAAGCAGTGACAAAGTGGGAAGCACCAAAGAATGTTGCTGAGGTTAGGAGTTTCTTGGGTTTAGCTGGATACTACAGACGGTTCGTGAAAGATTTCTCCAAGATAGCTAGACCGATGACAGCGTTGATGAGGAAAGAGAACAGGTTTCATTGGGATGAGAGTTGTGAGACGGCGTTCCAAACATTAAAGAAGCGTTTGACCACAGCTCCTGTCCTAGCATTGCCTGAAGGGAGCGAGAATTTTGAGGTTTATACAGATGCCTCGAAGAATGGGTTGGGATGTGTGTTGATGCAGAATGGTAAAGTGATTGCCTATGCTTCTAGGCAGTTGAAGCCTTATGAGGAGAACTACCCTACTCATGATCTGGAGTTGGGTGCAGTGGTGTTTGCTCTCAAGATTTGGAGACATTACCTTTATGGAGCAATCTTTAAGGTATTTTCTGATCACAAGAGTCTTAAGTATATCTTCACGCAGAAGGAGTTGAACACGAGACAGAGGAGGTGGATGGAGTTGATTGGCGATTACGACATGGAGATTATCTACCATGAAGGGAAGGCCAATGTTGTAGCTGATGCTTTGAGTAGGAAGAGTGTACATTCCTTGTGTACAGCTCTATCTTTGATGAGGCTGAGGGATGAGGTAGCGAGCTTTGGGATACACATGATACAGAAAGGAGATGCCATGGGTGATATGACAGTACAGCTTGAGTTTTATGATGATATTCGGGATAAGCAGGCTTTGGATCCTAAGGTAGTTGAGTGGAGAGCTGGAGTAGAGAAAGGGACAGTGTCCCGCTTTTCTATTCATACAGATGGTAGTTTGAGGTTTGATGGTAGGTGGTGTGTTCCTAATGATGAGGAGTTGAAAAGGACGATCATGACAGAGGCTCATTGCACACCATATTCAGTTCATCCAGGTGGAGACAAGTTATACAAGGATTTGAAGAAAACGTTTTGGTGGCCTGGGATGAAGAAAGAGATAGCTGAGTTTGTGTCCCGTTGTTTGACATGCCAGAGAGTTAAAGGGGAACAGAGAAGACCACAAGGTAAGATTCAGTCTTTAGAGGTGCCTGAGTGGAAGTGGGAATCCATTTCCATGGATTTCATTGTGGGTTTTCCTAAGAGTCAACAAGGTAACAACATGATTTGGGTGATAGTGGATCGTCTGACCAAGTCAGCTCAGTTTGTTCCAATGAAAGATACATGGACTAAGGCACAATTGGCTATGGCCTATCGAAAGAACGTGCTTAAGTTACATGGAGTCCCTAAGGACATAGTGTCTGACAGAGATGCGAGGTTTATATCAAGGTTTTGGAAAGAGTTGCAGGAATCGTTGGGAACAGCTTTGAAGATGAGTACAGCATTTCATCCTGCGACAGATGGGCAGACTGAGAGAACAATCAAGACTCTTGAGGATATGTTGCGAGCTTGTGTGTTGGATTTTGGTGGTAGCTGGGAGCAAAGGCTGGACATGATAAGAGTTTTCTTACAACAACAGCTATCACACCAGTATTGGTATGGCACCGTTTGAGGCTTTGTATGGGAGGAGATGTAGGAGTCCAATCTGTTGGGACGATAGTGCTGAGGCAGTGGTTTTAGGACCAGAGATGGTGCATGAGATGGTGGAACAGATTAAGATGATCAGGGAACGGATGAGAGTAGCCCAGGATCGACAGAAGAGTTATGCAGATCTACATCGTCGGGACATAGTGTTTCAGGTTGGGGACAAGGTTCTTCTGAAAGTGTCTCCGATGCGTGGAGTTATGAGATTTGGGAAGAAAGGCAAGCTAAGTCAGAAGTTTATAGGGCCTTATGAGATCTTAGAGCGAGTTGGGGAAGTTGCTTATCGTCTGGCATTACCAGCTGCGTTAGAGAGAGTGCATAATGTGTTTCATGTATCGCAGCTGCGGAAGTATGTGAGTGACCCGTCACATGTGTTGGAGGCAGAGAGCTTAGAACTGGATGAGTCTTTATCATACCTTGAGGTGCCTAAGGCATCCTAGACCGAAAGGTTAGAAAGACTAGGAGTGGTGAGACAGTTTTGCTTAAGATCCTTTGGTCTAACCACGAGACTGAGGAAGCTACATGGGAGGCGGAGGATATCATGAAAGAGCGTTACCCTTTCCTTTTTGATCAGGTATGTATGGTTACGGGGACGTAACCTTGTTTCTTATAGGGGGGTAGGAGATGATCGCGAGAGTTTTTAAGAGTTTTATACACCTATTATATGTTGTGTCGGTATGTTTGTCGGGATAAGTTGGGTTAGTATCATGCTTTACGTTGTGTTTTGTTTGACCTTCGAGTCGGGAGGCTTATGGGAGTACCTTTGTTTAGTAGTGGTTTGAACTTCGGGGACGAAGGTCCTTTTAAGGAGGGAAGACTGTAATACTCCGTATTTATATGTCTTGGGGTACTCTATCGAGTAGCCCTTACTCTGTCGAGTATGGGCAAGTTGCGAAATATAATAGTTTCGACTGTTGGGTACTCGATCCGAAGAGTCGGGGTACTCGATCGAGTAAGGGGGTACTCGATCGAGTACCTTGGGTACTCGATCGAGTGTCCGGTTTTACGGGGAGTTTTCTCGGGTTTTGTTAATTATGCGATTAAGGTATTTAAACATATTCGTCATTGTTTTAATTCACTTTTACAAAACCTAAAACCCTGTTTAAGAGAGAAAGCAGCCACTTCATCTTCCTAATCGCATTCTTAGCAATTCCCGGAGTTCAGACGGTCGGTTCTTGTCGTTTTTCGTGTCGTTGGATTCCTTGCGTCGAGGGTAAGCTTTTAACATAATTTTTATAGTGTTTTGTTGGGATTGATTAAACCCTAATTTAGAGATTGGGGGTTTTATGAGTAGTAAGTGATTGGTAGTCTTTATGTGTTATGTGTTAGGAGGAGGATTCGTAGAGGAGCCGTTTTGATACAGCTGTAGATACCGTCTGCTTGTTGTGCTTTCCAGGTAGGATTTCCTACTCAGTATTAGTCCCATAATGGGA
The DNA here is from genome assembly GCF_048544455.1 of Silene latifolia. NCBI lineage: Eukaryota > Viridiplantae > Streptophyta > Magnoliopsida > Caryophyllales > Caryophyllaceae > Silene > Silene latifolia. The sequence goes on from NC_133538.1 coordinate 373,782,404, forward strand.
TATTGGTGATGTGTTGTATTTGGTTGTTTGATATAATGACTGTGTTGTGATTGTGGTTGTGTTTGTTGATGGTTCTCGAGATGCATTCTCGGCTGAGTGGGGTCACTTGCGGGAGTGATCTCACGCCCTAGTTTCGCCCTTCGTGGAACCCGCCACGGAAGGGGATGTGCACATTAATGGACAGGGTTATCGCTCGTACGATGCGCGGGGCTTAGGTGGGAACGGCTGCGGTCCCCCATCGGCGGTGGTCCAAAGTGGACGATCGGTATTGAGATGATGGGAGTTGGTGGTGTGTGTGTGTGTGTGTGTGACAGTTCAGCTGTCTGTTAAATTATTGTTGTTATCTATATTGATTGTGTGATTAGTACTGACCCCGGTGTTGTTTTGTAAACCTGCGGTGATCCATTCGGGGATGGTGAGCAGATATTGAGCAGGTATTGAGATGAGTACTGGGATAGCTGGGATGCCACGACATGACGATAGGAGTCTTCCGCTGTAGCCTTAGTTTCTTTTACATTTCAGTTAGAACAGTCATTTGAGAATCTTGTATCGTACTTTGGTTTGGTTTTGAGGATTGTATTTATTCATTAAACTATTTATAATAAATGTTGTTTCTGTTTTGTCTATTTTATTATCATACCTCGGGCGATCGAGATGGTGATGTCTTCATACCTGAGTGGTCCTGGTAAGGCACTTGGAGTATGGGGGTGTTACAGAGTACCCATAGACATAGAAAACCTTAGTATTACAAAGGTTTTTGAAGGTCTAGACAGATATCTAAGGTCAGTCAACGAGTCCCTAAAAGGACGGGTATTACACCTGCGCCTCAGTGGGCAGACAAATGGGATGGTCGGCATCTCATTTGGTCAGCGGAGAGTCACTTGTCATACCGAACGGCAAGGAGCATGGTAAAATTCGACCTTGTTTTTATATTAAATCAATTATATTTATCTGCTTTATCTTTGTTAAGAAGCTAAAAAAACCTTGAAAATTCAGGAGGCCGGGAACATGAGGTCCTTTTCTGGGTACACGACCATGATGGAGGCCTACAAGAAGTTGTCGGAGGAGGAGAAGGCGATCATCGAGCATGGGGCTTTCGGCTTCTTGGTAAGGGGCTGGCGAGAGATCAAAGGGAAGAAGATTCGGGCCAACATGTGCCTGATTCGAGATTTTCTAGACCGCTTCTGGGACACGACTTCGACTTTCCATATGCCTTTTGGAGAGGTCGGGGTCACTTTGGAGGACTACGCCATGATCTTCAGCTTGCCCTACGGAGATGAGCTGATAGTTTGGCCCGCGACAGCCATGAGGGCGGATTGAGCCAAGGCTAGAGGTTTGATCGGCTGGAACTTGGCCAAGGCCGCGGCTATGGTACCTGGCCTAGTCTTGAGTTCTTACGTTAAGGACTACTTTGACAGTATTACTCCGGCGAGAGTACAGATGACTGCAGGTGGTGACATGGTGCCTCCTCCACCGTGTACAGCTGAGGAGCGAGCCCGACTGTGGCTCATGTGGTTTCTATCTTTGATTTATTTCGGAGATAAAAGATAGAGGTTGTCGACGAAGCTTCTTCCCTTCCTTGCTGACTTGAGTAGCCTAGGTCGTTGGGATTGGGTTACTCCTAGCTTTGCGGTCCTCATACGGTGCATTAGGGCCATGGTTCATCCCGAACTGATGGAGAAGGGGACTTCTCCTGCTACTGTTGGTCCAGATCTCATTTTGGAGGTATGAACCTTCCTTTTTCTTTTGCCGTTTGATGATAAATCCGCTTATAAATGAAAGATCATTTGAAAGCATGAATCTTGAGTTGAGATGAATTTTGATTTGAACTTGAATTTGAAAATATTTTTTGGAGAGATTTTTTGCTTTCTTTTTATTTAGCTTGAAATCTTGAAATTAAAATTTTGAACTTGAACTTGACTTTGACATTGAAATTTTGAACTTGAATTTGTTTGAAATTTTTGAACTTGAATTTGATTGAATTTGTTTGAAATTTTTGAACTTGAATTTGATTGAATTTGTTTGAAATTTTTGAATTTGAGTTTGATTCAAATTGAAAATTTTTGAATTTGAGTTTGATTTTGAATTAAAATTTTTGAATTTGAGTTTGATTTGAATTCTAAAAATTTGATTTGAGTTATTATTTTGAATCAAGTTTGAATGATTTTTCTCGGAATTGAGTTTGAATTGAATTTGGAAATTTGAATTGATCCTAAATTAAATTACTGATTTCTTTGATTTGGATTGGAAATTAAACTCGGAATTTTGAATTGAACTTGATAGATCATTTTGATAGAAATTGAAGTCTCGGACTGGATTATTCTATCGTTTTGGTTTTTCAAGCATGGGTATACTCATACTTCCCCGGCTTCGCTCACAAGAGGGCAGTGAACGTGGCGAGAGAGTATCCCATCGTTCGAGACGGGATCGTGTGTCGTCAGAAGAACCAGCGGTCTTCTTACGTCACCTGTAGGAGGGGTGTCAATGCCGTGCAGCTTGACAGTGTAAGCATTTTTCATGCTCATGATTTTTATTTGTCTTTGAAACCATAATGATCATAGGAATGACCCCTGGCATCCTTTTCTATAGGTGTTGAGACCTTGGGAGGACTAAACTGGTACTCCAGCTTTCGTAGCCGACGTTCTTCATCCTAGGAGTTCGAGTAGGCTACTTCTGGCGACGCCCATGGGAGCGTGAGCTGGAGCGGTTGGCTCGACAGTGCCTCCGTGATGCTTTTGTGGTTCCCATCGATCCTCCAAGGACGACTTTTAGGGAGCCTTCAGAGGCTGAGAGGACGACTAACCTCGCAGGAGCGAGTGGTGATGGTCTCTTTCTTCCCGAGCTTGAGTACTCGGAGTTTGTACGGGGACGCCTGGCATACTAGCCGATCGTGTTAAGTATAACTCCTTTTCAGTATTTGAAATTTGAAATTACATGTTTGATTATAGCTTGGAAATGAAAATCGTTTCTTGGCAGGAGATCGAGGTGGCGGGCGTCGAGCCCTTAGCTTTTCCCGAGACACTCGAGTACCCTGGGCAACCTGGTACGACGGTGCTGATGGAGATTCCGTCTTTCACTGCGGCGGTTATTGAGGCTGAACTCGACGAATGGCAGCATGTCGTAAGGAGGGTAAGCCCCCAGTTTAGGCTTGTTCTTTCTTTTTGAAGTAATTGTGTAAGAACACGGTTTTCATCCTTGTTTTATTATTTGAAATGCAGGTGGCACCGTCGAGGCATGCGAAGCTGTGGCGGATGGCCAACCGGTTGTGAGCGACAGCCGTGGAGGCTCTTTCGGGTAGTCCATGTCGGCATGTATGAACCCCCCTTTTCTCTTTCTTGATATGTGTGAACATTTGAAGCATTTCCGAAGTATTTTCATTCTCTTGCTTTGTCATTTATAAATTTGCTTCCTTCCAGAGGGAGCGAGAGCTGGAGCGCGAGCTCGAGGAGTCGCATGAGAAGACGGTTAGCTTGTTGAGGGAGCTAGAGGTTCGAGATGCTGACGTTGCCATCCTTGAGGCAATGGTAGCTGCGTTGAGACGTCGTCTAGCTGATCGTCGTGGGTAGACTTGTATTTTTGTACATTTTATGCTTTTGGGCATGAGCCCGAATTTTGTTGTACATATAAATATTTTGTTGTATATATGTCGTGGCCTGCGAGCCATTTGTTGATGCTGGGTGTGAAATATGTTGGTACCTGTAGGTTAGTTGGAAACAGGTTTGGCATTTGACGGTTTACGTCGTCATGCTGCCGAAATTCATACAGAAAAAGCAAGCATAGCACATATAGCACGAGATTTTGCTTCAGATAGCACAAAACGCAACTTGATCAAGTCGAATAAAAAAAGAAAAAAAAAGGTACCCCGTTGTAGTGAGCAAAACAAAATAACTCGACGCACGACGGATAATGGGAGTGCTTCCCCCTAAAAAAATAGAAAAACGCAAATAGGTTTGAAAAATTTGAGGCGAGGAAATGATGGAAATGATTCCCCAATATAAAAAAAGAAACAAAAAATGGGTAAGTGTGCATTTTGAAGAAATGTTAAATGACGATATCGTCTCAAAAAGCAAACCCGAGTTAAAATAGGATTCCATAACAAATTTGGAATAATCAAGTGAGGAAATAAGTATTTTCGTAAAAATAAACACATATCCCTATAAGAATGGGAAAGTTCAAGCCAAATCTGGATTTAGGAAAGATCCTTTGCGGAAATTGCAGAAAATTGAGTAGGGGAAGAGGCGCAGCATGAGCTGCGATTCTTCCAAATGACGCAGCAGTTGCTGCGTTTTCTGTAACACCCCCATACTCCAAGTGCCTTACCAGGACCACTCACGTATGAAGATATTACCATCTCGGATTAGCTTCTATTCTCATAATTCTCCCTACTATCACTCCGTAATACAATGTTTCTCTTAAAAGGACCTTTAAAAAAAATGGATGCTTTCGAATCATGACTCTGGAATGGACCAACGAGTTTTCAAGCGTGGAGAAGTATGACATTGGTATTTTCGGATCCATTATGAGTTTTAAACAGGTGAAAGTGATAAGACCCTTTCTTGATGCTTGTCTTGAGTATTGGAACCCGGAGTATCATGTTTTCACCTTTCCTGGAGGTGAAATTTGTCCTTTCTCCGAAGAATTTACAGCGATTGAAGGATAGGATACAGAAAGTCTCCCAGCGTTTCCATCTAGGTCTCAAGGGTATAAGAATAAATTTAGGGATCTTCTTGGATTGACCAAGGATGATGTTGATCATCTTGTAACCTCCAAAGGTGTCCGGATCTTCGATTTTATTGCCCACTTCATAGATAGAGAGGACCCATCTATTTCTAATGTGTGAGGCGCAGAGCTTTCGGATTTTGCCAGCTTCATTGTTTTGTCTTGAAAGGCCATGTTGATGCGGAGATGAGAGGTGACCTGCGGTTTTCGAATATCATCGAGCAAATGGAGCTGCCCAAGTGAACAGTCTATCGATCCGAAATACTCAAGAGGGGGGGGGGAATTGAGGATTAAAAACTTTAGCCTAGTTTTTCGATTGTAAGTATATAATTAATTATTTAAAGTTTATTGATTAAAATTTAACTAATCAACTAATTAACAAATGAAAACAAAGTAAATAAACAAAAGAGAAGGAGAGACACACGGATTTTTGAAATGGTTTAGTTTCACAAATCGAAACCTACGTCCACTATTCTCGATTAATAAATTTAGTACCTTTCTACGGATTACAAATTTACTAACCCAACTCGTACAACTAACCCTAGTTTTAACTCATGTGAGTATCGATAAATACTCGAGTGACTAACTTACGCTAATAAAAAAGCACCAATGATTCTACTAAAAGTTCACGTTAATGAACGAGTAAGAAATCACTTAAGCACTATTATCTTATAACGATAACGAAAGAATGAATGCATAAGTTTATAAGACACACGACCTTTTCAAAATAACAAAACGGTTTTTGCTTGTAAAACACGGTTTTTGCTTTAAAATAAAATCAAAATTATGCTCAAAGGTCTTACTTTCAAATGTAGCAAAGAGTAGAGTATTTATAGCAGAAGAAGAAGCATGACACTCGGTTTCCACGAAACCCTAGAGGACAAAATAATAGATATGTAAACAAATCATATCTTTATTATTTCTTTCCTTAAAATCTTAGGAGATAATAAAGAATAACCAAAAGATAATTTTATTAATTATTCTCCTATTATCTTTTCCTTAAATCTTAAGATATGATAAGATTTTCCATAACAAAAATATCCTTATCATATATAACCATATCAAGTTCAATATAAAAGATATGTTAAGATAATTCTAGAGAATAAAATCTTAACAATAAATAACTTTTATTCTTAAGCTTACACGAAATCAACACGACTCATATGCCTCGTTTTTCGTGAAAACTCTAGCTTGATATTAGGTTAGATTTTGGGTTTAGAGTATGCAATATTTGAAACCCTAATCAGTAATATGACTCAACTCATAAGTTGATTCAACATAATTACTAATTATAAGCTTAAAATAAAACCACACTTAATATGAATATGGGCTTCCTTATTAAATAAATACTTTTTGCTAAAACATTTAAAAGAAACAAAAACATTTTTTAAAAACAATTTGAAAATGTTTTAGTCGTGTATTATGTAAACTTGACATCTCAATGTTATAGTAGAAGAGCTATAACATTGAGCTCTTATATAAGCAATGTTATAGCTGTGAAGCTATAACTTAACCAATTTAAGAAGTGCACTCTAAAGTTACCATTACGAGATAATCACCTACGCTATTATAATCTTCGTAGGAGATCTTCGGGTGTAGGCTACTTCATCATTCAAGCTTGATCAATTTTTAAATGAACTTCATCTTCACAGGAATGCTTGAATAATTCTTTCACTATCTTTTAATATCTTGATCCGTGATTGAGGGCTTGATCACAATATTTTCTTCTATACTTTCATCACAATTCTTTAAGCTTTGCAATAAATAAGTCTAATATGAAGAGACTAAACAAACAATTATGCGCAATGAGTATGTAAAATATAAAGTACTCTTGACATCATCAAAACATAAACATATATAGCTATACGATTATATACAAGACCAAAACTTTAAGGACTTTAAGAGAGAATTGGTCTTGACAAGGAGCAAGGTTAGGAAAATGCTTACCATTGTAGTTCTTTCCTCCTCTTGACATCATCGAAAAGATAAGAACAAACATAAAATGACTAGAATAATATACGACGACACAAGAGATAAGAACGATTAAGAAACATAGATAAACCGTAAATAGCCATAAGTACTTACGAAATTTAAAGTAGTATACAAACAAAATAACATGTTTAAGCCTTATGGGCCGAATGAATTCACATGTTTTGAACTACCGGGCCATAACCACAAGTAGTATGCCAAAATGGGCCGAATAGGGAATTAGTTTAGGAAGGCAAAATACACCACATGAAAATAAAAGAAAACAAGGCAATGAGAGGGAGTCTGAAAACAGGGAAGGGGCAATGCAAGGCTAAGTGTGACGGGTTTTGTAAGGATTAACATAGTCGGGACGAGTACGGAATTCCAAAGCATCAAGATGTTCAAAAGAACTTCGCACAAGAGTGGCTTGGGCATTGGGACTTGGTTCGAAGTTAAGGACCTTCATGGACAAGGCCTTTGTGGCCTCCAAAGTAATCGCTTGATCCGCCTTCATAGCTTTTCCGTCTTTCACAAAGGCACCCCCTTGACTAGTAAGGAAGGAAAGACGATCATCGTGTTGAAATACTTCCTCACGGATTGTCATCAAACCTCTTTCTAAACCCTCAAGCCTTTTGTCGACACCTTCCATCCAAGCATAAACCCGAGCCTCATCCAAACAACCAACCGAAGACCGTGACTGCCCAACCCGAGACATAGCCGTAGCCAAGGCCGTGGTTTTCTCCTCTAATTTGGCCATAATAGACCCCATAAAAACATCCAATTTGGCTTCCATAGCCGCCATCCCAACCTCATTGACATTTTTATCAACACTCTTAGCAAAGACCAACTCGGGTCCTTCAAAACCGAGACCCATTAACTTTATCACACAGTCACACATACCGTCCTTAGCACTTAGACCGTAGCTTTCCTGACTGACAACCCGTTTGATTTCTAACAATCTCGAAATCCACATATCGTATGGTAGATCAAGAGTAGTGCAATGCTTTTCTTTGGTGACGGTAACGCTAGTTTGAACAATCCGATTAAACACAAGACTAGCCAAGTTAACTTTCCCACCTTCTAACCACAAATACACAATAATAGCCTCATAACTCGACACTTTGTCTTGTCCTCCCCTTCTCGGAACAATTGTGTTCCATAAAAAGTTCAAAAGGAACTTGATTTTGGTCGAGAGAGGACGAACCACAATTTTGCTATTCTCGGAAGCAACCTCATCAAAGTACCTCTTAATAACAAACTGTTGATCATCATCGACATTGGACCACTCTTGGCTTGGATTTATGTCGGTTCCATCACGAGGAACCTTAAAAGTAGAGCAAAAGTCGGCAGTGGTGACGGTGATCTCGACACCATTCACGACTGCATGCAACACACCCTCCTTAATTTTCACAGAAGCAAAGAACTGAACAACCTCAATCGGGTAAGTAGGACCCGAAAACCGACTAACATCACTCCACCCTTGAAAACCAAGAAAATCCACAAAGAACATCAAAGACGGAAATTGAGACAACCAAGATTTAGGATAAAACCTTCCACCATGAATGGAGTACTATAGAACCCGAGAAACCAAGATGCTTTCTCCCATTGTCATGCGAACCCGCTTCAAGCCGGCTTTGGTTGTGCTCTTCGAAGGCTCCCGAAACAAAGTCCGTGAAATCCCGTCCCGAATAACAACTTCCGGTTCATTATCTTCCTTAACTTCTTCTACAACAACTTTATTTTTCCCTTTATTGAGCCGACGCCTTTTTCCATCGGAACCCGACTCATCCCGGCCGAGAAACAGGGAGGATGTTGGTGATGGATTTTGGGTTGTTGGAGTGAAGGTAGAGGAATTAGGGTGATTGGATGATGGTTGTTGTGGTTAATTGCATGGTTGTTGTTGGTGTTGATTTCTGGTTGAAGACCGTGTAGTTGCATATAGAGGTGACATGGTTGAGAGAAGAAGTGATGATGATGGAGATTTTGTATAAGTTTGGTAATGTCAAAAGTGAATGCAACTTGTGATTGTTGACTAATTTACACGGTTTAAGGGGGGGTAGATATAGGTGTAGATGGGAATCTAGGTTTAGGTTTAGGAAATTTAGTTGTTTACAATTTAGGTAATTAATATATGAAATATTTTGTTTAAATATGGCAGGATATTTGACGAGATATGGCATATAAAAGATTTTGGAATTTTGATAGAAGTTGGTAAATAGGAGATATGGTGTATCTTAAATTTTGTTAAGAGAATAAATTTGTATGCAACATAAATTCTTAAATACAGACAGAATATATACGATAAATAAATTTCTATAAAACGTAAATATTCATGGAACGAAATATACGGACACAGTCATACAATCTTATCGCATACTAATTAATCATTGAGAGATTAAACATTTATAGAAACTTAGGTGCCACCAATTAAACCAATTTCCAACCGTAAGGTCTCAAAACGTCCTCTAGCTAAAGGTTCTGTCAAAATGTCTGCCCATTGTTTCTCAGTACTACAAAATTCGAGTTTTATATTCCTTTTTTCAACTTGGTCACGTATAAAATGGTGTCTAATTTCAATGTGCTTAGTACGCGAGTGTTGCGCGGGATTTTTGGAAATTATAATAGCACTCGTATTATCCCATAAAATAGGAATACAACCTTCATTAACACCATAATCACATAACTGTTGCTTAAGCCATAATAATTGAGTACATACCAGTCCTGCTGCAATATATTCGGCTTCTTCTCTTGAAAGGACAACTAAATTCTACTTCTTTGAACTCCGTGTGATAATTCAAGGTCCAACAAACGTGGCAACACCTGATGTATTTTTCCTGTCTAGGGAGCATCCTGCGTAATCGGCATCTGAATATCCGACAAGATCGAAATTGCATTCCGTAGGATACCATAGATAAAGTTTGGACATGCCAATAAGATATTGTAAAATTCTTTTTACGGCTGTCATATGCGATTCTTTGGGAGATGATTGATATCTCGCACAAATGCATACACTGAACATGATATCTGGTCTACTTGCAGTTAAATATAGCAATGACCTAATCATTCCTCGGTAAGTTGTTTCATCAATTGACTTACCATCTTCATCTAAAGTAAATTTCTTGTCTGCGACCATTGGAGTAGACATAGCATGTGAATTTTCCATTCCGAACTTTCAAATTAATTCCTTAATATAATTCTGTTGATGAATTTTGATGCCTTCCTCAGTTTGTTGAATTTGCAGACCTAGGAAGAATTTTAATTCTCCCATCATACTCATCTCAAATTCGGAAGTCATCAACTCCGAAAAATATTTGCACAGATTGCATTTTTTTGATCCAAAATAATATCGTCGACGTAGATTTGAACAACCAGAAGGTCAGAGCCCTCAAATTTTAGGAATAGGGTTTTATCGACAGATCATCTCTTAAATCCACTGTCAAGTAGAAATTTCTATAATCTGTCATACCAGGCCCTTGGTGCTTGCTTCAATCCATATAGGGCCTTATCTAATTTAATGACATGGACTTCAAATTTGATATCCTTAAATCCAGGGGGCTGTTCTATGAAGACTTCTTCCTGTAGATACCCATTTAGAAATGTTGTCTTGACATCCATTTGGAAGAGTTTCATTCCTTTATGAGCTGCAAATGCTATCAGAAGTCTAATAGCTTTAAGACGGGCAACGGGTGCAAAGGTTTCGTCATAATCTATTCCTTCTTGTTGATTATAACCTTGTACCACCAATCTTGCCTTATTTCGAACTATGACCCAAGCATCATCTAGCTTATTTCTAAAAACCCATCTGGTTCAAATTACAGATCGATCCTTGGGTCTAGGAACTAAGTGCAAAACTTTGTTCCGTTTGAATAGAAGGAGCAAAAATCTGATTCTGTGAGAGCTTCCTTAACATTCATTGGCTCAATTTTTGATAGAAACGAATAGAAGGAGCAAAAATTGTTCAAGGATCATCGCGTTTGAACACCCTTCTTAATGTTACCAAGAATGCTTTTCATAGGGTGTGAACTCTTATATTTCCATTTTCTTGAAGTACTTGGTTCTTCAGCATTTGAACTTGATCTAACTTCATTTGGCACAGAATTCAAGGACGTTCCCCCTGAATCCAAACCAGGTGTTGTAGTAGAGTCTAGTATAACTTCGGACTCATCACCTTGATTTGGATTCAATGTTATAGTAACATCATCTATAACATTGGATTGGGAATCCTTATCTTGAGACAATGTTATAGTATCATCAACTATAACTTTAGTTTTCTTCTTTTTGTCTTTTGAAGAATGATCAAGCTCATCATTTATTCCTTCAATCTTATTGTCCTCAGTTTCCAATTCTAGAGGATCATTTCTAGAAAGACGAAAATCAGGTTCATCCATGTCTTCTTCCTCATCCTATAAGGGCTTATCAAACACATTATCTTCATCAAAAATAACGTGAATACTTTCTTCAATACAAAGTGTTCTTTTATTGAAGACCTTATAAGCCTTGCTATGGTCCAAATAACCTACAAAAATAGCCTCATCACTTCTAGGGTCGAACTTACTTAACCTATTTTTACCATTGTTATGAACAAAACACTTACTCCCAAAACAACGAAAATGAGAGATATTAGGTTTACGACCTCTTAGATGTTCATAAGGGGTTTTCTTTAGGATAGGTATTATCATAGCACGATTATGAATATAACATGAAGTACTAATAGCTTCAGCCTAGAAATTACGAGATAGACCACTACACAAAAGCTGTGTACGAGCCATATCTTCTAATGTTCTATTCATACGTTCAACCACACCATTTTGTTGAGGAATTCTTGGTGTAGAAAATTTATGTCCTACACCATTAACTCTATAATATTCTATAAAGGATTGATTATCAAATTCGGTGCCATGATCCGTACGAAAAGAAACAAGGTTAGTCTTATATTTATTTTGAACAAGTTTCATAAGACAAACAAACTCATCAAAAGTTTCATCTTTTGAATGAAGAAAGATAGGCCATACATACCTTGAGTAATCATCTACGAGGATAGAGACATACCTAGATCCTCCTCTACTGCTTACCTTCATAGGACCACACAAGTCCATGTATATCAATTCCAAAGCTTGATTCATGCTTACCACTCTTTTAGGTTTAAACGATGATCTCACATGTTTGCAGCCAGCACAAGTGTCACACATCTTTTCTTGTTCGAACCTAATTTTAGGCAGTCCTTTAACCAAGTCCCATCTCTTGAGTTTATTCAAAATAGGTGAGCTAATGTGACCAAAATGCTTATGCCACAAACAAGGATCATCAAGTGTAACTTTCATGCACGAAAAGGAGTTAGTAGATACAGCATTTAAATCTACCATATACACATTTCTTTTCCTACGGCCTTCAAGATTAATATTACTTATACCTTCAATTATAATGCGACAAACATCTGTATGAAAAACAACCTTGTTACCTTTGTCGCATAGTTGAGATATGCTAAGTAGATTATGCTTGAGACCATCCACTAGATAAACATCACTGATTGCGTGTAATCTAGAAATTCCAACTTTGCCCACTATAATCACCTTAGCTTTCTTGTTGTCCCCAAAAGTCACCTTTCCTCTATTGAAAGGTTTGAGTGAAAGAAACAAATTCTCATCTCCAGTCATGTGTCTTGAACATCCACTGTCAAGATACCAATGATTTTTTTCTTTCACCATTAACTGCAAAAGGATTAGATACAGTTTTTAGGTACCCAAGTTAAGTTGGGTCTTTTATGGTTAGTTACCTTATATACTAAATCCTTTCGTACCCAAACTTGTCTAATAGTCATGTTTCTAAACCTTGGGTAGTTTTGTTTAGGAGGATTTCTAGGTCTAGGGGATTCCCTAGGTCTCACATATCTGGTCTCCTTGTGTTTAGGTCTACTTTGTTTGGGTTGACAAGGAGTTTGTGAAGTGCTAGGCTTTTTGGTGTAATCAAAAGCCATATCGTAGAACCAACGAAAGTTATTATTCCTCTCTTTGTTAGGTTCATTTATGGGGGATTCATCATCCTCGACTGTTGTGTCAACTGTTTTAACAAATTCGGTATTTTTTCGTATATCATGTTCTCGTTTGACACAATTTTCTTCGATGTGACCCATATGACCATAATAATTACAAATCAAATATTTAGGAAGATCAGCATATTTTCATTTTCTGAAATCGTGATCAAAAGCTGTTGATTTGCATTTAGAGTGATATCTACGGCTGTCGTACTCATGTCCTAAACCCATCTTCGTATTATTGTCAGATTGTTCGGTTAGGAAGTTTAGGACTTTTGTGCTACCTTCCCATTTATCATGGACTTTCCTTGCAAGAAGGAGTAAGTCCTTTAGGGTTTTAATCTCCTCAAGACATTTCGTGTGATCTACATCATTATCCCTCTTGAAATTGTCACGAAAGTCTTGGAACCTTTTGTTAAGAATAAATACAACATCTGAGTTTTGTTTCTTAACATTGATCATGTCAGTTGAAGATTCTTTTAATTTCTTTCTAAGAGAATCTATTTCTTTCTTTTGGTCTTATCTAATGTTGTGGCTTTATCTGCCGTAACTTTAGATTTCAACTTCTTAGCCTTTGCCTTTAGAATATGATTCTTCTAAGCAATATCAAGAATATGTTCTTTTAGATCCTTTAGTTCCAAATTTTGATCATGACATTTGTCGAGGGATTGCTCAAAGAATTAAATTAGGGCAATTTTAGAAACTTTCTTAACACGCTTTTTGAGTTCAAGATAACTAACTTCATCATCATCATCTTCATCTGATTCTCCTAGAAAGCAGTAATTTGAGTGAGAATCCCTGCCATCATCGTCGCTGTCAGAAATTAGGTCAAGACTGACGCTGCTAAGACAAAGATTTTCTACTTCGTCTTCTTCAGATCCTTCATCATCTTCTGAGTCAATATCTCCCCAACACGAAGCCATCATTACTTGTTTGAACTCCTTCTTTGTCTTCTCGCGTTTTGTCTTGCCTATAATTTTCTCCCATGTGGGACAATCCTTGATCATATGATTAGATTCTCCACACTTGAAGCAACCTCTATTGGTAAATGATGATTTAGACTCTATTGCTCTCTTATTGAAGGACTTGTTATTGTTAGCAGACGATTTTGCTTGTTTCGAAAAACTCAATTTTTATAAAGACGAGCAAACAATACGGTCTCATCCTCTATGTCGGAGCTGACATCCTCGCTTTTCAAGGCCACGTTTTTACCTCTTTTCAAGGCCACGTGATTTCATGGGCCATGAGGGCACCAATGAGTTCTTGATAGGATAGGTTCTCAACATCTCTTGATTCCTTCATTGCTATGACCTTGGCATGCCACTTTTTAGTCAGGCTCCTAAGAACCTTTCTTGCAATGTCCTCAGTGTTAAATTTTCTTCCTAGGTTTTTCAATTCGTTTATGATGCTTGAAAAACGTGCGGACATATTATCCAAGGACTCATTTGGCTCCATACTGAGTAGCTCATATTTCTGCATTAACAAATCTATGCGGTGTTTCCTAACAATGGAAATACCTTCATAAGCTAGTTCAAGGCCGTCCCATATTTCCTTGGCCGTTTAGCACGATGAGAAGCGATCGAATTATGCAGTAGTCATGCCGTTTTGCAATAGGCTTATTGCTCTAGAATTCTTTTCGGCCTTCTTGTAGGCAGCCTCGACGTAATCGTATTCCTTTTTCTAATACGTAGTGCCTTCAACAGATGCAACCAAAATTTTATGCAGTCCATTTTGGATAATCCTCCAGCACTCCCAATAATGACCCTTCACATAGTGAGTCATCATGTTCTTCCGTAAACCATAATTCTTCCCATCAAAGACGGACCACTTGAGGTATTTGGAATCCATTTATCACGTGATAGGCAGCGGCATATAAAACGATAAGATAAATAAAGATAGACAGATCAGCCTCGTTGTGGTTAGGCAATCAAGAGCACGAGGCTCTGATACCAATTAAAGAGTCTATCGATCCGAAATACTCAAAAGGGGGGTGAATTGAGGATTAAAAACTTTAGCCTACTTTTTCGATTGTAAGTATATAATTAATTATTTAAAGTTTATTGATTAAACTTTAACTAATCAACTAATTAACGAATGAAAACAAAGCAAATAATTGAAAGAGAAGGAGAGACACACGGATTTTAGAAGTGGTTCAGTTTCACAAATCGAAACCTACGTCCACTATTCTTGATTAACAAATTTAGTACCTTTCTACGGATTACAAATTTACTAACCTAACTCGTACAACTAACCCTAGTTGTAACTCAAGTGAGTATCACTAAATTCTCGAGTCACTAACTTACGCTAATAAGAAAGCACCAATGATTCTACTAAAAGTTCACGTTAATGAACGAGTAAGAAATCACTTAAGCACTATTATCTTATAACAATAACGAAAGAATGAATGCACAAGTTTATAAGACACACGACCTTTTCAAAATAACAAAACGGTTTTTGCTTGTACAACACGGTTTTTGCTTTAAAATAAAATCAAAACTATGCTCAAAGGTCTGACTTTCAAACGTAGCAAAGAGTAGAGTATTTATAGCAACAGAAGAAGCATGGCACTTGGTTTCCACGAAACCCTAGTGGCCGAAATAATAGATATGTAAACAAATCATATCTTTATTATTTCTTTCCTTAAAATCTTAGGAGATAATAAAGAATAACCAAAAGATAATTTTATCAATTATTCTCCTATTATCTTTTCCTTAAATCTTAAGATATGTTAAGATTTTCCATAACAAAAATATCCTTATCATATATAACCATATCAAGTTATATATAAAAGATATGTTAAGATAATTCTAGAGAATAAAATCTTAACAATAAACAACTTTTATTCTTAAGCTTACACGAAATCAACACGGCTCATATGCCTCATTTTTCGTGAAAACCCTAGCTTGATATTAGGGTAGATTTAGGGTTTAAAAGTATGCAATATTAGAAATCCTAATCAGTAATATGACTCAACTCATAAGTTGACTCAACATAATTACTAATTATAAGCTTAAAATAAAACCACACTTAATATGAATATGGGCTTCCATTTTAAATAAATACTTTTTTGCTAAAACATTTAAAATAAACAAAAACATTTTTCAAAAACAATTTGAAAATATTTTAGTCGTGTATTATGTAAACTTGACATCTCAATGTTATAGTAGAAGAGCTATAACATTGAGCTCTTATATAAGCAATGCTATAGCTGTGAAGCTATAACTTTACCAATTTAAGAAGTGCACTCTAAAGTTACCATTACGAGATAATCACCTACGCTATTCTAATCTTCTTAGGAGATCTTCGAGTGTAGGCTACTTCATCATTCAAGCTTGATCAATCTTTAAATGAACTTCATCTTCTCAGGAACGCTTGAATAATTCTTTCACTATCTGGTAATATCTTGATCCGTGATTGAGGGCTTGATCACAATATGTTCTTGTATACTTTCATCACAATTCTTTAAGCTTTGTAAATAATAAGTCAAATCTGAAGAGACTAAACAAACAATTACACGCAACTAGTATATAAAATATAAAGTACTCTTGACATCATCAATACATAAACATATATATCTATATAGTTCAACAGCAAGAGTCCAGCTTGCCTTGTATTAGGAGAGACTATCTTAGGGTTGGATAGTCGGAAGGCTAATCGCGAGCTCCCGTATCTTGGAAGTCCTATCATTTTACAGGTAAAATGCTTCCATTTATTCTCTTTTTTTTATTGATTGTTTGTGTTTTTTCCGATGATGGGTACATTAACCCTCGTCACCTTTTTGCATATTTGGCTGATGGAAAGGCTGCGATTAATCGAGCCTCCAGTTGACGTGCCCGGATATCGATCACGATCGATCGTGATGAGGACGAGGTTGTATATGGTTGATTTCACTCGAGTTTGCAACTACTGGGAGAACAAGCTAAAGAATGAAGGAGGACCGTTGATTAGATGGGTTGTCCCTTGGTGGCATCTCAGGGCATTGACAGGAGTATGGTCTTTGGATCCTACTTGATCTATTCGTATCCCGGGCTTGGAGTTCATGGTCCATATCTTCCCGGAGAGGCTAATGACGCAGGTCGGTATGAGGCAAAAGATTCCGAAGCTTGACAATGTTCCACGGGTGGCTTTGGCGCATACGTTTGAGACTTGCCGTGAGTGGACTTTATGTTGGGCTCAATGAAACATGTGGTTTATTCCTATCCCAGTTTGTTCATTGTGGGTGTCAGACTCTTATTTGCAGTGGGTCAAGGCTAGCACCTTGGAAGAGCGCAAAAAGTTGAGGAAACATGAGCCGATTGACTACAATATCCGCAAGATGGCGAAGGATAATTAGAAGTACTTGACTGAAGAAGAAAAAGAAGAAGCTGGATTCCGAGTCGTCCGCCCGAAGAAGAAACAGAAGAATGCTCCAGTTGAGAAAATGATTGTGGATCAAAAAGGGAAGACGAGGCCTCAAGAAAGACCGTTGGTGATTAGGTTGGAGATAACTCAAGAGCATCCCCCTCGAGGTCAAGACAAGAAGTATGATCGAAATGACAAAGGCAAGGGGAAGATGGAAGAATAGGAATAGCCTGAGTCTTTATATTATTTATTATTACTACTATTGTTTGTAATAAATGGCGGGAGTTTTAGAATCCTAGCCTAGCATTTCATTTCAGCATTTATATTATTTGGCTTTTTATTAATAGATAAGTAAATCTATTGTTTTTAGTTAGGAACTTAAAGCCGACTCTCTTTATTTATTCTTTCGAATTCCAAGTGCCAAAGCAAATGTCCTTCTATTTACATTTTGAAAGTAATTGGGTTGTGTCTCGTGAAGGATTGCCTACGTATTCCTTGAAAATGAAATCAAACCCATAACGTAGTTCAAAAATTGGAAAATGTAAAAGAATAAATGTTCGAAGGAAGAGATTATAATGAAGAAAAGGAATAAGCGTGGTGTTTTACTTACACTTATAAAATGCAATTTAGATTGATGATACTGAGGATAAAAATAATGCCAAAACGCAAGAGCGAGGTGGCATGAATCTTGAAGTTTGGCCAGTGTCGTGTATTTGGTTTCGCAAGAGCGGCACATAGGTCTCGCGTGGCGCGTTTCTAGTCCTATTCTAAGGGTAATATCGTTTGAGCTGTTCTAGATTAGTCGTTTTTGAAAACTCGTTTCCATCTAAATCTGTAATTCTAACCGCACCCCTGAGAGTATGGTTTTGACTAAGTATGGACCGGCCCAATTAGGTTTGAATTTTCCCCTTGGGTCGACTGGTAGAAGACCTCGAACATATTTGAGCAGTAGATCTCCCTTCTTGATGTTTCGATGTTTAACTTTCTTGTCGAAATCTCTTCGAATTCCTGCTTGATATGTTTGAACATTATGCAAGGCACGCAAACTTCGTTCGTCCAAGAGGATGAGTTCTTCATATCTGTCTCTATTCCATTCTGCTTCTAGGAACTGGCTTTCGAGTAGAATACGTAGAGATGGGATCTCTAGCTCTACTGGTTTTATAGATTCCATGCCATAAGTCAGATAGAAAGGAATAGCACCAGTGGGCGTCCTGACTGAAGTTCGATATCCCCATAAGTCGAAGGGTATCTTGTTAGGCCAGTCTTGATAATTATCGATAATTTTCATGAGGATCATGACTACATTTTTGTTAGCTGCCTCTACTGCACCATTAGTCGGAGGTCGGTAGGGCGAGAAATTGTGATGCTTGATTTTGTATTTGGCCAACATTTGTTCGGTTTCGGCTTGAAAATGAGACCCATTCTCACTAATTATCTCATGTAGACACCCATATCGACAGACGATATTGGTTTGTATGATCTTGGCCACATGCTTATAGGTTAGAGCGGTATAGGATGCCGCTTCAACCCATTTTGTGAAGTAGTCGATGGCTACCAAAATGAAACAATGACCACCCATCCCTGATGGAGTGATCTTCCCGATGATGTCAATTCCCCATGTAGAAAATGGCCAAGGAGATGTCATCGTATACAGTAGAGATGGTGGAACATGTTGTACATTTGCGAAGATCTGGCAATTATGGCAATGCCTTACGTATTTGATGCAATCTGTCTCCATCGATGTCCAATAGTATCCTAGACGCATGATTTTATTTACACCATTGGCCCACTCATATGAGGACCGCATTCTCCATCATGGACCTCTTCCATAACTTTTTTTGCTTTTAAATGATCAACCTAAAGCAAAATGACTCCTTGTGGCGTTCTCTTGTATAATTCCCCTTGATTTAGGATGTATTAGGATGCTAATAGACGAATCGCTCATTGTCCCCTCTTATCCATGTCGGCTGGGTATATGCCATTGAGCTTGTAATTTAGAATGGCTTGATACCAAGGTTCCTCTTGATTTTCATTCTCATTAGTGAGAAATGCACATAGGCTGGCTCAGATCGTCGTTCGATACATAACATCACCTCTATCATGTTGTCAGACATGTTGATCAATGATGCAAGTTTCGCAAGAGCGTGTGCAAACTGATTTCCCTCTCGAGGTAGATGTAAATAAATGACTTGGCCAAAGAATTGAGCCACTTGATCTATCCTGGCTTGATATGGCGCAGGCTTTCACTTTGAATTTTCCAAGACCCAATGATTTGATTGATGACTAAATATGAGTCTCCATGGACTCGAAGCCTTTTGCTGCCTAAACCGACTGCTGCTTGTAGACCAATGAGGTAGGCCTCATACTCTGCCGCATTATTAGTCACCTCGAAGTCGAGTTTGACAAAAATTGGTATATGCTCGCCTTCAAGAGAAGTGAGCAACACTCTTATACTGTATCCTCTTAGATTGGATGCCCCATCGAAGTAGAGATCCCATGATTCTGCGTCGGTGTGCAAAATGTCTCAATCTGGAAATGATGATGTATCTATCACTTGGGTGTCATGAATAGGATTGTCCGCGAATAACTCGGCTACTGCTCGTCCCTTGATGACCTTCACAAGTATGTATTTGAGATCGAACTCTGAGAGCATCAAAGTCCACATTGCCAAGCGTCCATTTAAGACAGGCTTCTCAAAAATGTATTTGACAGGATCCATCTTTGAATATACCTTAATGGAGTAGCTAAGCATATAGTGGCGTAGCTTCTTAGTTGCCACACAAGAGCGAGGCATGTCTTCTCAAGTGGTGTATATTTAGTCTCATACTCCAAGAACTTTTTACTAAGGTAGTAGGTAGCTCTTTGTTCCTTTCCGACGACCTGCGTGAGCATAGCCCCCATGGCTGTCTCTGTGACTGTGAGATATTGAGATAATGGTTGATCTTTTTGTGGTGGCATTAGAACGGGTGGTTTAGCCAATATCTCCTTAATTCTGTCGAATGCCTTTTGACAATCGTCATCCCACATGGTGTGGTCTGATTTCTTGAGCTTCTTGAATATAGGTTCACAAATAATAGTGAGCTTTGAAATAAAACGGCTGTTGTACTGTACTTTGCCCAGGAAACCCCAAACTTCCTTTTTTGTCTGTGGCTGCGGTATCTCGATTAGAGCCTTGATCTTGGATGGATCAATCTCTATACCTCTTTGACTGACTGTATATCCCAATACCTTGCCGGAAGTGACTCCAAATGCGCATTTCTGAGGATTAAGCGGCATGTTGTACTTGCGCAACCTGAGAAAGAACTTGTGAAGGTTGGCGATGTGACTTTGCCTATCTTTAGACTTGACAATCATGTCATCGACATATACCTCTACCTTCTTGTGCATCATGTCATGTAACAGGGTAGTCGCGGTGCGCTGATACGTTGCTTCAGCATGGATTAATCCGAACGGCACAACGGTGTAACAGTAGGTACCTCATTGAGGGACAAACGTTGTTTTGTGCATATCTTCTTCAGCCATTTTGATTTGATTATACCCTGCATACCCATCCATAAAGGGGAGGAGCGCTTGATCAGTTGTATTATCTATCAATATATCGATGTGTGGGAGTGGAAAATCGTCTTTCGGACTGGCCTTGTTTAGGTCCCTGAAATCAACACAAACCCGGATTCGCCGATCGTTTTTGGGTACGGGGACTATGTTAGCCACCCAATCTGAGTACTCGGAAACTTTGATCAACCCGGCTTTGAATTGTTTGTCCACTTCTTCTTGATCTTGAGTGCCCATTCTGTTCTCATTCGACGAAGCTTCTGTTTTACGGGCTTAAAACCTGGTTTGATTGGAATTCGATGTTCTGCAATGTCCATGTCTATCCCTGGCATATCTTTGTTGGACCAAGCAAAGACGACTTTGAATTCGTGGAGAATGTTGATGAAGCGAGCTCTTTCATTTGGGTCGAGGGTCGTCCTTATCCTAAGTTCTTGGGGTTATAAATATGTCCCTACGTTGATGGGTTCAGTGTTCTCTATAACAGCTGCCCCTTTACCCTCCTCTAGTATTTCTTTGATTATGTAAGGGGGTAGTTCGATTGAGTCTGGGTCAGGATCATCCTCAGTATCATCATAAACAGAATTGCAATCAAGATAACACGAAGAGTAAGCAGAATCGGATTTATTCATATTAATGTTTGAAAATAGCTTAAACAAAGAATCCATCTGTGCTGTAGTCAGTAGCGGTAAAGGGACGGTTGCTGGGGCATTCCCCGAACTACTGTTACGAGATGATGCTAAGCTAGGAGAAACAAAGGGATGGGGAGTGACAACAGGAAGAGACTCTCTAATGACTTCCCTAGACTTAGACTCAGTTTCTGACTCCGACTCTGGCTCAGATTCAAACTCGTCATCTTCTGGTTCTCCTTTGAACATCTCTCATTCGCCAATTCTGAGCTGGAAGAGCCTTCCTTGATTGTTGGTCCATTTGATTGATTTTCTCCCTCCTTTCTGGTGATTGGCTTGGTTTGCACCTATGATGAGTGCTGCAGGATTGAAATGGTCGTCTCAAAGTGTCATGGTAATAATCTCATCCTGGGCTGCCTTAACGAATCGGTCTTTCCCAAATTAGAGGCTGATGGATTGTTCGTCAAGACAAGGTGTCTGACGATTTCTGATGGTAGGAACCACTTCCTGGGGAATGAAATAGCAATCATGGAACACTTCGATTCCAGCTAGCTTGTTGCCTTTGAACATCCAAGGTTCGGGAAATCCGTGAAAAGATTCATGGTCTCCTTCCTTAACAAAGTATCCATTCAGCGTAGGGTGATATGGCCGCATTTGTATTCCTCAATCTTTGCATTCATGGACTTGAGTAAGCATCTTGATGGCTTCGGACATTGTAGGCTTGTATCCTAACCCTAATGGTATCTTCTGACAATGACCTTCTTTGAATGGTGGGAATGTGTTGTTCCAGATGGGGTTTAATGGCATTTCTGGGAAGTATCCCTGGGACTTGAGTATGTGGTTGACCACCAAGTTGGAGTAGGGGTTGAAGTATAGAGGTGCCAATTCACTTTCCATAAGGTTGATGATTTTAAATCCTCCCAATTCGTGTACTAGAACTAGCATGACTTGATTGTTGGACATCTTTTCAGTGACGACTTTGATGGGTGATGAAGTAATCGTCACTATTCGACCATCTAGAGGTATTTTGATCTTTTGATGAAGCGTGGATGTCACCGCTTTGGAAGCATGAATCCACGGCCTTTTTATAAGTATGTTAAAGGATGTATCGATGTCTAATATTTGGAAGTTGACCTTTCTTTTGATTAGTCCAGTGGCTATATTAAGAGTGATGAGACCTATCACCTTACGTCGTGTCCCGTCATACACGCGAACACCTTAATTAGTTGGAGTCCAGTCTGACTCTTTCATACCTAGCTTATAAGTTGTCTTTAGTGGTATGACGTTGACTGTGGAACCATCATCCACTAGTGTCATGGGTACATTCTTTTTGAGACATGTTACCGTAGTGTATAAAGCTAGATTATGAGTGACACCGAAAGGTGGTAAGTCTTCATCTGAGAAAGTAACTGGGTTACTTAGCTTGATTGAGTCCTAGAGGACCAGGTTGACCACATCATCTGGAGTAGAATCGTGTGCTACGTTGAGTTTTGCCAATGCTTGTAGCAAAGCTTGGCGACGTGGAAATGAGCTAGCAACTAGTTGCCAGACTAAAAGATCAGTCTTTGTCTTCTGCAGTTGCTTCATCAAATGGTCGGTAACTGAATTTCATTATTCTCTGTTGGAGACGTGACATTCCCATTTGTAGTTGAATTATTTGTTTGCACTGCAGTGACATTTTGATACGGGCGACCAGATTGAGTTAGGTGATCTATGTAAAGATCCTCCAAAATTTTGACCAAAGGATGTTCTTTGAGGTAAACGTGTTCGTCATCATCAGCCCAAACGCCATTGATAGAATTGAGCTCTTCGAAGTACAGGATTTCGGATTCAGATGGATGACCCATTGAACCAAATCGCCAACTACTGTAAGGACCTCTTGCATCGTAGATCCACAGGATAGGGTGATGGCTATTTGCGTGGCTTTTGGTGATGGGATTCTCGACTTTTGCAAAGATGACACGACATCTTCTAGTTTAGCAACTTGTCTACTCAAATTTCTTGCCCATGCGACAAAATCAGCGATAGTTGGCGCGATGGTCGAGTAGGCCTCTCCATGTTTGACCATAATAATCTCATTTTCTACGATGCAATAAACATTATCGTCCCAGAACTTGGTCTTCTTTTCCGGGTCAGGTGTAGGTCCTTTTGGTTGATTCTTCCTTGCTTCATCAACCTATTCAGTCCATTTGTGTATGTGTCACCGATGGCGGTGAACTTCCTTGGTGTAATGTTTTTCTTGGACGACTCGACGAGGTTGACATCGTCGGTCTTGCTAGTGGAACCGTAGGAACAATTTCCAGTTGATGTTGACCCTTGATATCCGCATCCTACTGTTTTGGACAAGAGTCCTTTACGAATATCATCTTTGATTCTCGTACCTAACACTGTTAAGTCTTTGAAAGACTTGATATTTTGGTACCTCAAGTTATTTGCATAGATAGGCCTTAGATTGTACACGAACTTTTCCACAAGAGTGGCCTCGTCTGGACGCTCCACTAGTTGGGTGCTAGTCTTCTTCCACCTACTTAGGAAGTCGGTGAATCCTTCCTTTTCATTTTGGGTAAGAACCTCTAAGATGTGCATATTGACTTGAATTTCGGCAATATTTGTGTATTGCTTGGTGAACTCGATGGTTGCATCATCCTAGGTAGAGATCTTCTTGTCGTCTAGAAAGTAGAACCATTGTTTGGGAATAGTTTTGAGAGATGAAGGAAAGATCCTTAAGAACATCTCTGGCTTGATGCCTTTGATAGACATGTAATCCTTGAAAGCACGAATGTGGTTTAGAGGGTTTTTGTGCTCCTTAAATTTTGGGATGTCAGTCATGTTGAAGTTCGTTGGTAGTTGGGCATTTAGTGCTTCATATTTTCGGCTATTTTCCCTATAAATGTCGTCCCCCTTGAGATACATCAATTATTCTTCTAAGTATTAGAGACGCTTTTCAGCTTCAGTGACAATTGGGGAAAAGTCGTTTCTGAATGGTGGAGAGTCATCATTGTTGGGAATGGATTCCTCCGTAGGAGGGAGTCTTACTTCTACAGCCACTATGCAATTTTCGATCGTTTGGAGGCGAGCATAGGCGACATCTTGAGTCTTGACTAGTCTGAAGACGGAGTAATGCGGCCAAGATTTGAATATTACCATTTCCATCGGGACTATGGACGATTACTGCACTTTCGTCATTTGTTCTGGCCATCTTGGGCTGAGTATAAGAACCGACGACGAATCAAGGCACGTTCGATAATTTGCACACTTACTCAGACAAGACTCGTGGACTAAAGAAAAAAGAAAAAGACACGTGTGTGTTACGTGAGTTGGAAGAAAGTTTGATTTTGAAATGTTTTCTTAAACAATCATTGTGTGTGATTGGAGTAGTGTTGATTTTGAAGTTTGATTTTTTTTAAATGGTTGACATATTTTGAAATTTTGACAGAGTTTCGACTTGCCTTTGTTGATTTTGAGCCAATTTGAAAGTATTTGTATTTTGAAAGATTTTTTTTTTTTTTGAAAATTTAGTCAGAGTTTTATTTATGAAAGGTGATAACATACAAGTTTTAAACACAAACATGGGCATTATAACGATATGTTGAGTGCTTTTAGAAGGTTTTCGTTTAGAGGGTGGGTTGCCATACCAAGCCAGCATACCATGCCTAATATCATACAAATCTGAAAAACACTCGTGTTCTACAAGGTTATAATCAATCATTATTTGGCCCCACTATTCTTCAAATTCCTCATGCTCAAGATAGTTGTTCCAAACACACCTATTAAGTCTCTTAAAATCATCATCTTGGAACAGTTAATAACTGACTTTTCCCTTTAGCTTCTTTATTATGTGCCACATGCATAGTCTGTGAGTTGATTCCTTAAACACTTATGGGATTACTGACTTCTTAGATTTGTCCTGATCAGTAATTATGATGATTGGGTGGTGCCCTCCCATTGCTTCCAAAAACGTATTGAACAACCATGTGTAACACTCGAGACCCCCATCAGCTAAAAATGCAGCTCCAAAGGTTATGCACCTTTTGTGATGATCGACTCCCGTGAAAGGCACAAACACCATGTCATACTTGTTTGTTCCGTACGTAGCATCTTCAGATAACACCTCACCCAACAGCAAGTAGTTCTTTATGCTTATCACATCTGCCTAAAACACTGCGGCCAATCTGTTGTTTTCATCTAGTTTAAAATCGTAGAAAGAACTGCAAGTTTCTTTCTTCTTAATAAGATTTTCAACGAACATTTGCGCAACATAATCACCAATATAGGACTTTATGTCCCTGAGAAAGTTTTTGAAATCAACTTCAGTAGCACCGACATTGTTGTAAGCTCCACACAACTCCTTCCACCCTCTAAAGGCTTTCACACCGCCTAGTTTTAGCACCTTTACCTTTGTCATAAATTGTTTTTGTACGTCTATCATTTCTCGGTTTCCTTTCATGAAACTTGTAGATGCTGGCGAAGCGAGAGGATAGTTGTGGGCTTCATCGAATCTGGTAACAATATTGATACGTGCAATTTATATAGTCTTTTTAGCCTTTTATTGCATGCATTTCTATGCCTTTTTGTACCATTATGTATTGCAAAATGCCCCGAATTGGCTACTTTATTTTGTTTTGTCTAATTTGCAGAAATGAACCTGAAAGTAGTGGAACCGCGCCTTATTCGTCCTATTCAGCATGCAATGTAAGGAGACGGGAATATTGGAGCAAGAGTCATACCTTGGAGTGCGTGAAGGAAGGTCAAGGAAGCTGCCAAAGACGAGTTAGAGTCTGATATGATGGACATCCACTCGATCGAGAGGATTTTTGGTTCAATCGAGTGGTTTGGCTGAATGAGTGGTCGATCGAGTGATTCCAAAGAGCTCGATCGAAATGGCATTTTTGGGAGTTACTCGATCGAGAACTTTGACTGCTCGCTCGAGTATAATGGCTTGGGAAGACCTCGATCGAGTGAACTGAAAGTGCTCCATCGAGAGGTTTGCTGTTTTACACGGGTTGACTTAATCTATGATTGGTTTAGCTTTGTTAATTATCGCTCCCCTATATAAGGGAGTCAAGATTAGGTTAATAAACACACTTTTTACTACCTCTTAAACTTCTGAATGTCTTAATTACTCTTTCTTTACTGCTTAATCTCTCAACCCTTTGTTTTGCTTTGTGGATTGATCTTTACGCCGGATTCTTAAGATTGTAATCATTCTTCTACTCTTAATCTTAATACTTTGGTTGCATTAATCTTTTGTTCTTTCATTATTACTCTTGCCCTAGTCTTGTTTATGCTTGATTGTTATTGTTTCATTATGCCCCTAATTAGCATGCTTGTTGTTATTATTGTTGACACCTCTAAGAACATGAGTAGCTAATTCTCTTTATGTTAAGATTAGGGAATCCATGGTAGGATTAGATGATGTAGCGAATAGGCTAGATAATTTACATGTGAGAATCTGTTCCCATAGCAATATAACTATAACACCAATTTAGTTGAGTGCACGCTTCTAAATTACAATAATCTGGTTAACTTTACTCCTGGATCGGAAGATTGGAATAAATAGACCTGCTATGAACAGTAGACTACCTAATGAGGACGGAAGTTAAGTTAGTGGAAATCTAGGATAGAAAGTGGGCCGGAAGGACCTTTCCCTTATCCATCTCACAATAGATTGTCTAGGCTATTTGCAACTGAGTCGATAGACTACCATGGTGAACCGAAATCCTAGCATACTTCTTCTTATTTGATCACCCTTATCGTATTTTCTCACTTTTATTGCTCTTACTTTATTTCTCTTCCCTTTAAACCTTTAGTATTTTAGAAATCAAATTAAAAACCTCCATATTGTGACTTAGATAGACGGACCTTTAGATAGAAATCTTGCCTTCCCGTGGATAATCGACCCTACTTATCAGTAGTTTCCGTTAGTATATTTAGGTTTATTTTTGGCACACAAACAACAGTATCAAATATAGGTTCCGTTTGCTTGATATTTGAACTGCATCGTGGCAGGACATTTGATTCTTATACTCGGCCTCATACGGGTTATTTTGATACATCAGATTGGGCATCAGTAACAGCAATATCAGCCCTCTTCCTTTTTCCATCTTCCTTTTTGCATTTCCTATTGCACAAAACATTCCTTAATGCAAAATTCTTTACATACTGACTGCCTTTAATTAAATTTGTTGTTCCGAGTCTTGGGGTAAACCCACATATTGAACCGTAGTCTTTGTAAAATAACTCTGCTCGTGTTAATGTTTGTAATACTTGTCCTAGTTTTGGTTTTTTTTCCTCTGGGCTAAACGGAATATAGAAGAGGACATTTGAGGGTATTATAGATGTTCTTGGAGTGATAACAATGTTATTTGAAGAAGAAGAAGCAGTGGTTACATCACTTGTACTCATTGTCCCCTACAACAAAAGTTAGTAAATAAATTATGACTACAGATAATGCACATTACAATTAAACAGGTATGACATTTCTTTACATAGTGTTTTCTCCATAAGACTACAGATAATGCACATTACAATTACATGCACATTAAGACTTTAGATAATGCACATTACAATTAAACTCATAAGACATTTCTTCACATAGTGTTTTTTCCATAAGACTACAGATAATGCACATTATAATTACATGCACATTATGACTACAGATAATGCACATTACAATTAAACTGATAGGACATTTCTTGACATAGTGTTTTTTCCATAAGATTACAGATGATGCACATTATAATTACATGCACATTATGACTTCAGATAATACACATTACAATTAAACTGATAGGACATTTCTAAAGGTGCTGATCAGGGGGACAATTCTGGAAATTCTGCATAGGGTAATAAGCACAAGCAATTTTACTTCTAACTAATTAAGGCTTATAAAATGATGTATTCCTGCAGATGTCCATTGTCATGCTTTGCATGCAGTATTCATGTGGATTTCGATTTAGCTTATATAAAATGCATTGAATGTTTGATACAAAGTAGTAAACAAAGAAATAAACCATATAATAATACTTGATTAATAATAACAATATTTACAAAAGCCATTGTAGGCTTTCAAAACAAAGCTAACACGGATGTCGCAACCTATCAAAAATAAACCTAACCGGCCTAAACTTATGCAGTAGAGGTAAGCAGGGTATCGTATTCACATGGAGGCGGTCACTATATACTTGTTATCTAGTCTGTCTCCGGTCACAAATTGGGGGTTTTGGTTGATTTGATTTAACTAAACTAAATAAACTAAATTTAAAGCAATAAAAGAGATAACAATTAAAACTAGCAAGTATGAAAAAGAGTGTTATCAAATAGAGAGAAAGATGCTAGGATGTCGGTTCACCATGATATTACGCAATTCAGCTAAAGGTAAGGTCAGTCGGTCTGTAGTGAGAAGGGTAGTGGAAAGGTCCTTCCGGTCCGCTATCCGCCCTAGATTCTTGCTAAATAGCTTCCGCTCTGATTAGGGTACTCTATTGTTCATAAGAAGTCTATTCATTCTAATGTTCCGATCTAGGTCTGAATTTAACTAGATTAATTAAAATAGTCACGTGCACTTAACCAAGTAATTACTGTTATATTGTTATAAAACAATTCTCACATTAAAACCTCCTAAAACTAATTATAGCGTCATTGTTTCACTATCATGGCTCCCCTAATCCCAGCAATTAAGATTTAGTTACTGATAACGTTAATAAAACTAATCACGATAGATAGAACTATATTCAACATGGTTTAAAGATGAATAATAGAAATTGCATAAACTAAATATTAATTCTAATAACCTAAACAGTAATTAAGAGACAAGAAAATTAAATGTTGCAGAAAAGAATTAATACTACGAATTGAATTGAATAAGAAGAGAGTAAGGAATTACACAAATTAAGATCCGAGAAATAGAAAGGCAAGCGTCAAACAAGAGTCTCCTAATCTCGATGCAAAATGATAATTAAAACTAAATGATGAATGAATAATACAAAATAATGAATAATGAATAATGCTGAATACCTAAACCTAATTAGGTCTCTACGTTTTATAAGAGAGATATTTATTCCCTAAATAAGATAACTAATATAATAAGTAAATAAGTTTACGCAATAAAATCTTGCGTCAGATCACAAGCTATTCGATCGAGCATATTGAAACTACTCGATCGAATAACTCCAGCAAAAATCCTCTCGATAGAGCATATAACCTACTCGATCGAGGAACACCATAAACCCTCTTCTCGATCGAACATAGCAGGAGTTCGATCGAGGAAGCTTCAGCATCAAAAGGGGTTCGATCGAGCAATTAAGTCAGCAACATGCTCGATCGAGTTAGCTACCACTAAATCAGCATACAAGATGTTGATTAGCTTCCGAGACGACGTCACGCATCGCAAGGCAGAAGTATTCTCGCTCCAATTCCATCCGTCTCCTAAATGCAAGCTATAGGGGCAGTTCGAAGCTCAGTTTTGCTCTTTCTGGGTCCATTCCTGCAATTAAAGCCAAACAAACCAAAGTAGACCATTCAGGGCATTTCGTAGCCTAAAACTACGGGAATCACATAGAAATGCGTGCAAAATAAGCACAAAGAGTCTATATAAATAGCACGCATCAAACTTCCCCAAACCAAACCTTTGTTTGTCCCCAAGCAAACTATATGCAACTAAACTAGAAACTACTGGAAAGGAGTAAAACTTTGGCTAGTTCCAAATCGCCTATTTAAATCATTTAATGCATGAAAATTAGCAACCATTAGCAATACGTCAAAGCAAACGAATTTATAACTGTTTTAGAAATAGTTGAACCTTAGACCTTGTAAGACTTTCAAAGATGGACTCTCACGGGTCACTCTCTCCCAATGAAGCAAAGGGTAAGCATATAAATATACGAGAGAAAGAGAAATAGTCGGTCACCTAAACTACGACCGACATAAACATGCATGCAAAATAGTATGATAGACAATTCTAGCTACCGTACACATACATTCCATCCAATCAAGGTCCTATCATATGCCGAGTTCTTACAATAGTTTGGAAAAGTGAGGTAATGGGTAAGAAGAGGCAAAATATTTTGCGAATGAGAGGGTATAGGCCAAGCTAGTATCCTAACAAAACCAAATAAAGTGTACACAATTCTAATCCAACTCCAAAACTAAACACAATGCCTTTATTTGGCATAAAACTCACTAAACCAAATATAAACGACTCCTCATAAGATAAAATGAGAGCATAGGAGTAAAACTGATATTATTCAAATTCTTTTTCCATTTTTTCCTTTCTTTTTTCGGTTTTTTGTTTTTTTCTTCTTCTTTTCATTTTTTTCCGAATTTTTTTTCCTTCAATTCTCCCTTCTCCTTTCATTCATTCTACCAACAACTTTCAATGTGAACTAAAATAGCAATAGAACATACCTCAACCAATAACTACTACACTAGCTTGACTAGGGTAGGCTTAAGATTTGGAATGTAGTTAAAGGGGGTCAAAATAAGCTATTTTGGCTAACTGAAGCTTATGGGTAAAAATGAAATAAAGGGGAACTACAAGTACTCTCCTACATGTGATACCGACCACTAACCCGAATGTATGCATGCAAAAAGCAATTGAATTTCATACTTATGCATTTGATAATACATGCTATGCAGGGAGTAACTACTCACAAACCTTCATAAAACTGGTCATGGATGACACCAGTTTTAAAAAGCTCTACTTCCTTAGAAATTATAAGTAGTTTGCCAAAGTTTCAAGTCAAGTCTATTCGTTCAACTAAATTTTAAAATAAAAATTCGTAAAATGCAAAGATTTCGCTAAAAAGTAATAATTTATGCAAGGCTTAAGCAAATTGACTATTTACAGTTCAATATCATCACAGAAAAACTCCATTACGACTCAACCTATATGCAAAAATTTAAACGTGTATTTTTTTTTATGTTTTCGAAATTTTCTAATTTTTTGATGATTTTTATCTTTTTTGAAATAAAAAACAATGCAAGCTAAAATGTGATAAACGTGAAATCAAAACAAATGCAAATGCAAACTCAAAGTGTGCATTATCCTCCCCAAACTAATTTCACAACCCTAATTCGTATAAGAGAAGGGGACAAATTGCAATTAAACATTAAAGAAGGGGAAAGGAACTTACTTAGTAGATTACCCAGCAAAAAAAAGACAATTAAAACAAAAGAAAACTTCAAATAATCGAATTAAATCGATTATCGCAACCCTAGCTTCGAAAATCCCAATTAAATCAAAAATTTATGATGCAAATAAGGGTATTTTGGTTTAATTGATGCTTAAAATATATTTGGGTGATTAGATTGACAAATTTGGGGAAAAAATTGAGAGATTAGGTCAAGGCATTAAGAGGTCGAAAAAAATTTGGGGAAGAACTAAGGCAAGTGAATGAAAATAGAGTGAGGGAAAAGAAGACTCCCTCGTCTGATATGCGCCAAAACAGCTCAATCGAGTGGAATGGAGTTGCTCGATAGAGAACAATCTTCCTCAATTTGATCGATCGAGTATTTTGAAAATACTCGTTCGATGACTTCTTACTTGTTCTTGGATTTTTCTCGATCGAGTGGTTAAAACTGCTCGATCAAGAATCCCTTAAATACTCTTGCTCGATCGAGTGGGTGGAACAACTCGATCGCGAACTTTCCATTTGGGCATTTGCTCGATCGAGTACATAAAGTGGTTGATCGAGGACTTCCTCCTTAGCACGCATCCCAATGATTCGTAATTCTACCAAGACCTGCAATATACGCAATAATACTTCCGGCAAAATACCAAAAACAAAAATACGCAGTCTATATTCGTCCTAAGCTAAGTAAATATGTCTAAGCTAATGCTAAAGTCTAAGGCCAATAACTAATTAGATGTCTAGCGAAAATTCAAATTAAAAAATATTTACAAATGGGATAGCGTCTCGAATAATCCTTTGAAGCAATTAAATAGCCCAAAGCTGGGCTTCTGGCTCGACGAGGTCCCTTCAGCATTAGTGACCTCCGTCTTTAATTTCCAAACAACTGAGCCATCGGAAGAAGAATAGCATATCTCATAATACGCAGCCTTCCTCTTTGCTTTATCAGGCTTCTTCTTTTCATGGCCCCCATGATCTTTAATGCCATAAGTGCTAGGCTCCAATTGCAATGCACGAAGTCCGGCAACGTGATCTCCACTATCCATTTCGCCAAGTCCTGCAGAAGCAAAAACAGCAGAATGGTCTTCTAATTCACTCCCAGACTGGGGCGGAAGTGTCATAACAGCAGTATATGACTCGATACTAGTAGTAAAAAGATCCTCGTCGGGGTCTACTGAGGGAATAGCGGTGCATGGCATGACTTGCATGGGCGCCCTGTGAACACTGGACGGGGTGAATGTCAAATCCTCCCCACCCACCTAAAAGGTCAAAGTCTTAGCCCCGACATCAATTATTGCATGAGCAGTATGCAAAAATGGTCTTCCCAAAATAATGGGAGTGTATGACTCCTTGTGGGATTTATCTGTATGCATCCCTTTAAATTTAAGGATTATAAAAAATAATAAAGTGATTATTATGAGTCATAAAACTAAATTGCATAAACAAAAGCATAAAGGATTAAGAAATAACATTCGGTCCTAGCAAAAACGGCCTAAGAACAATATCAAAGTTGATATTCGCCTATCAGTTGCACCCAATACGATATGAGATATGCCCTTAACTTGTTTCTAGAATCGATCCCTCAAATTTTCTGTAAAATTAATTAGGGTTTATGTTTTTTTGTGTTTTTTTATGAGAGGCAAGAATGGGAAAAGAATTAGGTTAGAAAAATTCCCCTTCCTTCACCCTTTAATCGTGTAAAACATTAGTGAATAGGGTAGCTTTTTCTACTTAATTCTCGGCCCATAATACCGAAATAATAAGGAGTATAATTTCCTTATTTTCGGTTATTCCAAAAATGTATAAAATGTGTTAAATATAAATTGTCATCTAGTGAGGATCGATCCCATAACCTCTTGGTTTGAGTACCCTTACTATTACCACTATGACACATTCATCTTGTTGATTAAATATAACCGATTACATTTAAGTACGAATTAACATATTAATTCTTCCAAGCTAACATTATATACATTAATTAAATATAACTTATTATATTCAATTTTACGAATTGACAGTTAATTCGTCTCAACTAATATTATTTAATCTTCATTAAATAATTGTCTCATCAATACATTGACTAACTGTTTAGTCATATAAGACATCAATGTGATTAGATTTCCATAACCACATCTTTCAAACACATCCTATAGGTGTGACATTTAGGGACCAGTTGATCACCGCCATCTGTATGATAATAACGTCAAACTTTCTAGCAAGCCAACCGTTATTAGGTAATCGTTAATCAACTGATTAAAATACGAAGTATACCCTTGTGAACCTGTAAGAGATTTACAAATGTTATCACACTAATTTGATGAGGACACAAGCTCCAACAAACTCCCACTTGTCCTCACAAGTGTATGTGCGATAACCGATTCTCATATCCTAAAATTTCTCCCACTCAATGTAAAACAATTTGCAAAATCTGTATTCACAAAGGTCATATTTTACAAGTGATCTGCATCAAGAGTGGTTTCCCCGACTAGAGAGTAACTTAACTGATAAACGAATCAACATTCGAGCATGGCCATGCATTTCAGTTACAACTCCTCGAGTGGCCCTGAGAAATAACTATACCTGATAAGGGTTGGATATTTTCCTCAACAAGAATCTTACAGATGTAAGCACAGTATGAAATGACCCAGAAAAAATCTACTTAGCCTCCAGTTACGGCAGACCGTGAGAAAGAAACCAAAGACACCCAAAAACTGCCTTTATCTCAAGAGACAGTCGATAGTCAAAAGAATTGACTCTAGGAACACAATGGATGTCCTATCCACGACCTGGCACCGAATATTTTTAAACATTTAGGACTCCATTACGTTGTCACAAAAATTTGTACTACGAGGTATCGTTATAATCTCGCATTTGTGATCGATCAGTCAACAGTTTGACTTATGGCTCGTTGAAACCACCATCAATTGACTGCACAATATAATAGCCAGAGTTATCAGCCCAAATGGGCGATTACGGACCAAATAAATATAATGTAATTCAGTTCACTTTGTGGCGTTCAATGTTGTCAACACAATCCACATGAAAAACAAAATATTATAATAAAACGATGAAGTTGTAAATAGTATATGAAAAAGATAATGTATCAAATCCATAATCAACTAATATAACTTAGGAACACGTTTAATTCCCATGTAAATAACGTGTCCTTCATGCTTATCAAAATTCAACGGTTTAGTGAGAGGGTCCGCGATGTTATCATCCGTCGCAATCTTGTCAATCACTATCTCTTCTTGCTCCACGTAATCACGGATCAGGTGAGCTTTCCGATGTACATGTCTAGATTTGTTGCTAGACTTAGGCTCCTTAGCCTGGAAGATGGCACCTCTATTATCACAATAGATGGTGATCGGGTCATTTGAACTAGGAACTATCGTAAGTCCTTGTAAGAATTGACGCATCCATATCGCTTCCTTAGCTGCTTCTGAAGCGGCATAGTACTCGAATTCAGTGGTAGAATCTGCTACAACACTCTGTTTGGAACTCTTCCAGTTGACCGCAACACCATTAAAAGTGAAGATGAATCCGGACTGAGATTTTGAATCATCTCGATCCGTTTGGAAGCTAGCATCTGCGTAACCGATTGCGCATAGCTTAGAATCGCCTCCATAAGTCAATACCCTATCCTTAGTCCTCCGTAGGTACTTGAGGATATTTTTAATAGCTATCTAGTGTGTTTCACCTAGATTCTTTTGGTACCGACGCGTCATACTCAATGCATATGCCACGTCTGGACGTGTGCATATCATGGCATACATGATTGATCCTATTGCAGATGCATAAGGAACACGACTCATGCGCTCAATCCCTTCAGGTGCCGTGGGTGACTGAGACTTGCTCAACTGCATCCCAGACGTCATTGGAAGGTTCCCCTTCTTGGAGTTGGTCATGCTGAACTTCTCAAAAATTTTATTCAAATAAGACTCCTGACTAAGTGATAACGTCCGTCGTGATCTATCTCGGTAGATACGGATTCCCAAAATGCGCTGTGCCTCACCCAGATCTTTCATCTGGAAATGGTTCTTCAACCATTCTTTAACCGAAGATAGGAGAGGAATGTCATTCCCAATCAAGAGTATGTCATCGACATACAATATCAAGAATACAATCTTGCTCCCACTCGACTTGATATATAAGCATGGTTCTTCGACCGATCGAGTGAAACCATACTCTTTTATCACCTGGTCGAAACGATGATTGCAACTCCGAGAAGCTTGCTTAAGTCCATAAATGGAACGCTTAAGCTTGCATACTTTCTTAGGATGTTCAGGATCTATGAAACCTTCGGGTTGCACCATGTACAACTCTTCCTCCAAATAACCGTTTAAGATGGCGGTTTTCACATCATTTGCCAAATTTCATAATCATGAAAAGCGGCAATCGCTAAGATTATCCGAATGGAAAGTAGCATGACTACAGGTGCAAAAAACTCATCATAATGCAATCCGTGCACTTGAGTGAAACCTTTTGCCACTAGTCGTGCCTTATAGGTATCTGGTTGCGTGTCTACAGAACACTTTATTTTGTAAAGCCATTTGCACTGTAGAGGTTTTACCTTATTAGATAAATCAACTAGATCCCATAAGTTATTCTCATACATGAAGTCCATCTCGGATTGCATGGCTTTCAGCCATAGCTTTGAGTCGGAATAGGCCATAGCACTTTTATAGGTAGCGGGTTCATTACTTTCTAGAAGTAAAACGTCATTCTCCTCGACCATACCAATGTATCTGTCCGGAGGATTAGAGCCTCTACCTGACCTCCTGGGTTCCTCAGGAATATTAACCGTATCATCTGTTGGAGGAACAACTTCCTCCATCCGTTTCTTGGTTGTTGGTTCTGGAATCTCCGACAGCTCGAAGGTTCTATTACTCGTCTTGTTCTCGAGAAATTCTTTCTCTAAGAACGTCGCACTAGCCGCAACAAAAACTCGATGTTCGGTAGGCGAATAGAAGTAATGACCAAATGTTCCTTTTGGATAACCTATAAAGTATGTCTTGACCGAGCGCGGGCCGAGCTTATCCTGGTGTCTCCACTTGACATAAGCCTCGCAACCCCAAACCTGAATAAAGGACAAATTAGGGACCGTTCCCTTCCACATTTCATATGGAGTCTTGTCGACAGCTTTAGTCGGACTTCGGTTAAGTATAAAAGCAGCTGATAAAAGAGCAAAACCCCGTGATTAATCAGGCACTACCGTGTGACTCGTCATGGATTGAACCATATCAAGTAAGGTTCGATTTCTCCGTTCGGACACACCATTTAATTGAGGTGTTCCAGATGGAGTTAACTGTAGAACGATTCCACAGTCTTTAAGGTGTTGATCAAACTCATTTGAAAGATATTCGCCACCCCGATCTGAACGGAGTGCTTTAACCTTTCTACCAAGTTGGTTCTCAACCCTGTTCTGGTATTCCTTGAATTTCTCAAAGGACTCACTTTTATGCTTCATTAAGTAGACATATCCGTATCTACTCAAATCGTCCGTGAAAGTGATAAAATATCTATAGCCATCTCTAGCGGTAATTGACATAGGTCCACAAACATCAGTATGTATGAGTCCTAATAGGTCACTAGCGTGCATTCCAACACTTTTGAAGGAAATTCGAGTCATTTTGCCAATGAGACATGATTCACACGTGCCATATGTAGAAAAATCGAATGCGAAAATAGTCCCATTATCGACGAGTTTCTTTACGCGTTTCTCATTTATGTGTCCCATTCGACAATGCCATAGATAGGTTTTATCTTTGTCACCAACCTTTAATTTCTTATTATTCATGTGTAATACTTCCGTGGTTTGATCTAAGATGTAAATTCCATTCATGGAAACTACTTTGCCATAAATCATTTCATTGAAAGATAAAATACAGCTATTATCCTTTATTGAAAATGCAAAACCGTCTTTAGCAAGTACGGAAACAGAAATAATGTTCTTAGACAAACTGGTTACATAGTAACAGTTATTTAAAAATAACTCAAAACCACTAGGGAGTTGGATTACATATGTTCCCTTTGAGACAGCAGCAACTCGTGCTCCATTCCCGACTCGCAGGTCCACATCACCTTTTTCGAGAGGTATGATGTTCTTTAGGCCCTGCAAATGATTACACAGATGAGAACCATAACCAGTATCAAGTACCCAAGTTCCGAAACTTGCATGGTTAATTTCTATCATATGAATATAAGACGACATACCAACAGGAACGACGCGGCCTGCTTTGATGTCCTCATGGTAGACGGGACAGTTCCTCCTCCAATGTCCAGTCATGTGACAATGGTGGCACTCAATGTCACCACCCTTACTCTTTGCCTTGTCCTGTGAGCCACTAGTCTCACCGGGCCCACTTTTACCGTTTCCTGGCTTTTTAAACTTTGGCTTACCTACAGCTAGGTCGCCATGAGCCTTGCCCTTACCTTTACCCTTGTTGGAAATCGTGAGAACATCCTGCATCATGCTCCCACTCAATTTCATATCCTTCTCGGTCTGTACGAGAAGGGAGGGTAGCTCATGAGGACTCTTTTTCAAGTCATTCATGTAGTAGTTTGCCCTGAAAAGGGCAAAACCATCATGAAGAGAATGAAGCATTCGGTTAATGACAATGCTCTCACTGATTTTGAAATCAAGTACCTCCAGCTTCTCGACATTCTCAATCATGTGAAGAATGTGTGGGCTAACCGGTTGGCCCTTCTGGAGTTTCGCATCAAAGAAGCGACATGTATGCTCATATGTAACGATTCTCGGTGCTTTTGAGAACTCGTTAGTGAGCGTGGTGAAAATCTTGTTCGCACCTTGGGCAATGAAGCGTCTCTGCAAATTGGTTTCCATTGCAAAGATGAGTACGTTCTTTATCGCACCCGCTTCCATAACGAAGTCACTATAAGCGAGTGACTCGTTGACTCCTGCATTGGGGCCTGGGTTTATCGGTATTGGCTCAGTTAAGTACCTGAGCTTACCGTCAGCAATGGCAGCATTCCGTAGTGCTGCCTCCCAGTCCGCAAAGTTGGACCCGTCGTTTTTCAGACGTGTGAACTGATTCATTTGGTCCATGAATATTTTTAGCCAGGACTCGCGTCCAAGTGTGGCACTAGGCATTTGGATTGCGTTATTTCCAAACTTTTTGTTGTAACAGTATTATCAAAATAAACGTGTTCTACACTGCGAGAAGAAGAATAAAAATAATAAGCATGTGCATCGTTTATATTTTTAAGTCTAATGAACTACTGTAATAACGCGAAGACTCAAAACATTTATACAATTGACCTCCCTCAAGAATTATATAAATGATCCCAAGACTCAATTCTTTGTAAATTGATAAGCTAACCTTTTAGCTAATTCTACCGTTAGAATTCTTGGTCGATAAATTTCTGTAAATTCTATCTTTAGTCCATCATAATCACGAGAAACTCTTCGGACTGATGTTGAGGTAAACTAAGTCAATACAAACTACTTACCCAACGTAGAAGGGGTCATATTATGCCTACCGACGAAGAAGGGATTCATAATTGTTTGCCCTTATAAAGACTAGTCTCAATTTCCGTTTTAGAGGAAGATCCCATCAACTTTATTTTAATTCATTTTAAGTGAACTAATATCTAGCATGCGAGAATGAATAAACTAAGGTGATGGCTTAAAAATATGTGACATATGTATCTCCATGAAAACTAACATACAATCTATATGAGTCAATTTTCATGCATTTTAGTAGGTGGTGGTTTGGTTTTAGGCGGAAAAATGATGCATAACTATCATGTGAATGAAAAGCAATAGTAATGAAAAACGTAAATACAATAAAAGGTCCTAGTGTGGCCTATCCTATCAAAATGAACATTAAATACAAATTTGGAATCCATCTTTGGACCCGAGAAACTTGTCTCGATGTTCCATCTTGATCCATGTAGCGGGAGTGAGCTCCAATCTCCATCTTTAGTTTTCTTTGAAAGTTACAATATATAAATTTACATAATAAACCCATTTATTACATTCTAATTTCAAAACCCAAAACTAAAGGAAAAATAAAGGAGATTCGAGATCTCATAATTACATAAAAATTATGTTTCCTTCATTAAGAAAACATAATTAACTAAGGCCACACTAAGTATTACAAATTACAACCGATTGCAAAATACGTAAATAAATTTATTCAACAATTCATTCAACAAAAGAAAAGCATCAACTAAAAAAAATTAAACATGCAAGACATAATTCTTTAATTATGTTGATTATTTTTTATCCAAACCACCTATTTAAATGATCAAATTAATTGACAATTCCTCAATTAATCACATTAATTTTAATCTTAATTCATATTAAACTTGTAATATGAATTTAATCCATCAATATTTTAAACTGCTTTAAAATAATTAGGTATCTTTTAAATATGAACCGCTTCACAATAATTAATCATACATTAAAATGTATAATTATAATCATTGGCCAAAAACAACAAAGAGAAAAAAAAAAACAGAAATTTTTTTTCATAAAATGCTCTCGGCATAACCAAAGAAAAAAAAAACAAGCCTTTTTTTTTCTTTTCGGCAAAAAAAAAAAAAAACAGCCCGTTTTATTTTCCTTTTATACTCGGTTTTTCTGTAAAAACCGAAAAAAACAATTTGTTTTTTTTTTTTTTTTTATAATCTGCCCTCTGTGAACAGTAACCGTAACAAAAAAAATTTCACGGCTCAAAATTAAAACAAGAACCCTAATGCCTCCTTTTTTTTCTTTTGCGGCAAAAATGCCCTAAAACAAAAATCGATGAAGAAAATCGTTTATAGTTCCTATTTAGAACATGATTAGCATATGAATTAATAAAACATGATTAATCGTATATGCCAAAAACTATATAGCAAAATCAAATTTTTATATCATCGACATTACGATTCCATTTATAATTTAACTTAATCTTCATTAAATAAAAAAAACTACCAGTTTATCATATGTTAATTTTAACTGATTAAACAACAATATGAAAAATCAAAATGGAAATAATCATCAAAACAAAGAAGAAAAAAAAACAGAAAACAGGCGGCTAAAAAAAATTTCAGCCGAGACCCTTTTTTTTTTCTTTTCGAAATTCCTAAAAATCGTTTACATCCAATTTTATGAAAATCATCAAAATTAAAATTCGTGGCTTTGGCTCTGATACCACTTGTGGGATTTATCTGTATGCATCCCTTTAAATTTAAGGATTATAAAGAATAATAAAGTGATGATTACGAGTCATAAAACTAAATTGCATAAACAAAAGCATAAAGGATTAAGAAATAACCTTCGGTCCTAGCAAAAACGATATGAGATATGCTCTTAACTTGTTGCTAGAATCGATCCCTCAAATTTTCTGTAAAATTAATTAGGGTTTATGTTTTTTTTGTGTTTTTTTTTGTTGAGATGCAAGAATGGGAAAAGAATTAGGTTAGAAAAATTCCCCTTCCTTCACCCTTTAACCGTGTAAAACATTAGTGAATAGGGTAGATTTTTATACTTAATTCTCGGCCCATAATACCGAAATAATGAGTATAATTTCCTTATTTTCGGTTATTCCAAAAATGTATAAAATGTGTTAAATATAAATTGTCATCTAGTGAGGATCGATCCCATAACCTCTTGGTTTGAGTACCCTTAATATTACCACTATGACACATACATCTTGTTGATTAAATATAACCGATTACATTTAAGTACGAATTAACATATTAATTCGTCCAAGCTAACATTATATACATTAATTAAATATAACTTATTATATTCAATTTTACGAATTGACAGTTAATTCGTCTCAACTAATATAATTTAATCTTCGTTAAATAATTGTCTCATCAACACATTGACTAACTGTTTAGTCATATAAGGCATCAATGTGATTACATTTCCATAACCACATCTCTCAAACACATCCTATCGGTGTGACCTTTAGGGACCAGTTGATCACCGCCATCTGTATGATAATAACGTCAAACTTTCTAGCAAGCCAACCGTTATTAGGTAATCGTTAATCAACTAATTAAAATACGAAGTATACCCTTGTGAACCTGTAAGAGATTTACAAATGTTAT
The DNA here is from genome assembly GCF_048544455.1 of Silene latifolia. NCBI lineage: Eukaryota > Viridiplantae > Streptophyta > Magnoliopsida > Caryophyllales > Caryophyllaceae > Silene > Silene latifolia. Next base: position 373,823,842 of record NC_133538.1, read on the forward strand.
CACACTAATTTGTGGAGGACACAAGCTCCAACAGTCCTCAGGTATGTCTACAATAACAACAACATCAGAGCCTTAATCCCAAAATAATTTGGGGTCGGCTGACATAAATCATCCCTTAGAACCGTCCGCAGGTGAACGCACACCTCAAAATACGAATAGAAAAAGGAAAATGTAATGGAAAGTCAAGGTAAACTTAGAGGTTTTAAAATCGAAATCCGGATTTCTTTTATAAAAACTTAAAATTTAAATCGAGATAAAAGATTAAAACGATTTTGAAAACCGAAATAGAAGTAAGGATCTGGAATGCCTTAAAAGTAAACCAAGTAAAATATATAAGAAAGTGGTTGGTAAAAAAGTGTAATAAAGGAGAGAAGAAGAAATAATTTAATTTTTTAAATTAAATAAAAACACTAAATACATCAAATACTAAAAATCCACATGTATCTTTTCCCTCCATTGTGCCCTCTCCGTCACCATACTCTCCTCAAGCCCCAGGAATCTCATAGTGTATCTTTTCCTCAGGTATGTTTAAGACTACAAAATCAACGGGAATAAAGAATTTCCCGATCCTAACAGGGATGTCCGCTATGACTCCTAACGGCCGTGATAATGAGCGATCGGCCATCTGTACGGTCATGTTTGTGCATTGAAATTTTGTCAAACCAAGTCTATTTGCAAGAGAATGAGGTAAGACGCTTACGCTAGCTCCGAAATCGCAAAGCGCATTATCAATCAAGTAAGTCCCAATATGACAAGGAATTGAAAAACTACCTGGGTCAGCTAATTTTGGTGGAGTCTTATTCTGAAAATGTACGGAGCACTACTCAGTAAAAGCCACCATTTCAAATTCATCTATATTCCTCTTACGTAAAAGAATTTCTTTCATAAATTTTGAGTAAGGGGGTACCTGGGTGAGTAACTCGGCAAACGGCACGTTAACTTTAAGACTTCGCAGAAGATCGGCATATCTGCCAAATTGTTGTTCCGTCTTTGTCCTTTGTAGCCTCCCTGGAAATGGAACTTGGGGCTTATAAGAATTATCTGCATTCATAGATTTATCATCCAAATTAGATTTAGATGATAAATCACCATTCTCAGCAGTAATGCTACTCGATCGAGCAACTTCACTTCTCGCTCGAGAGGTTTTCTCAGAATTATTGCTCGATCGAGCAGTTTCGGATGCTCGATCGAACATTTCTTCAGTAAACTTGCTCGATCGATCATCAGAAACCGATCGATCGAGTACCCACGTGAATCAGTCACTCTTTCGTCAAAAGACGCCTTCCCATGAACAGTTGCTTCAACCTCCGAGTCTGAAAATTCAGCATTTTCCTTTGGCATTTTGGGTCCCTCGTAAGAAAGACCACTCCTTACACTTATCATATTTACCGTCTCATGTGGTTTCTTGTCGGGTTGTGATGGTAATTGGCCCGGTTGTCTTGAGGCTTGCTTAGTAGCCAATTAAGCTAACTGGGACTCAAGAAATTTAATAGAAGCATCCTTTGCTTGGTCACTTTTCTACATTTGAAGTGCAAGTGATTGCACCATTGACTTTAACTCGGCTATGTCATTATTACCACTAGAAGAGGTACCTTGTTGATGCGGCGGTGGGAAGGAATGAGGCTTTTGAAAGCCTTGTTGTTGAGTTCGATGGGGCGGAACATAAGTTTGTTGTTGCTGCGGTGGAAGTGTAGGATTCAAAACATTTTGGCTAGACCACCTCAAATTAGGGTGAACTCCAACTTGAGTGTTAAAGTAGGAGCCTCCTTGCCTAAATTGTTGAAAGGCGTAGACTTGCTCCTTCTCATCTAAATACTCCACTGCAGTATGGCCATCAGCACCACATCTCTCACATGAGACGGTCTTCTGTCTAGACAACAAGTGAACCGTCTATTGATTTCCCGCAACCTGCATCTCTAGCTTATCAAATCTTGCATTCATGGCTTCCAGTTGAGCCACAAGTGCACTATTATCTCCAGCGACTGTTCTAGTACCACTCCTTGGATTCCCATATTCAGCACATTGGATAACCATCTCCTCTATAATGTGCCAGCCCTTATCATCATCGATATTCTTCTGAAATCTTCCATTGGCTGCAGCATCTAAAACGGCACGATGGTCATCATACAACCCATTGTAGAACTGGTTAAACAAAAACCACTGGCCAAACCCGTGATGTGGGACAGACCTAACCAGCTTCTTAAACCTACTTCATGCTTCATAAATTTCTCAGTCGGATTCTATTTAAAACTTGTAATCTTCCCTCGCAATGCATTAGTTCTCAGCGAAGGGTAGTATCTCTTGTAGAAAGCATGAGCTAGGGTATTACAATCAGTAATCACTGCTGAAGTCTTATCCAAGTCAGTCAACCACTCCCGGGCTCAATCAGTAAGAGAAAAAGGAAACAAGACTTCCTTAATCTTCTCTTGGGTCACTCCCTTAGTAGCAGGAATAGTAGAACAATAATCCGTGAAGATCTCCATATGCTTTCTTGGATCCTCACCAGCTACTCCTCTGAACAGGTTTCTCTCCACCAAATTAATATAAGAAGGACAAATATCAAAGGTACTCTCCTCAACAGTTGAGAGCTTGAAACCCTTAGGAATAGAATCAGCTGTCGGCTCAGAATGACTAGCAATGTTAGGCATCTTCGCAGATTTAGTAACGGTTGCAGAAATAGATTTCTCTTCCTCTATGGACTGAGCTTCTGCAAAAGTGAAATTTTCTAGAACTGGGTCAAGAGTACTCAAGACTTCCTCTCGACGAATCTCCCTCAATCAGTTGTGTCTCCGGCGAAATTTCCTCTCTGGTTCAGGATTAGCTGGTACTAACTCTAACCTGTTTGACCTGGGCATAAACAAAACTAAGAGAAAAGAATAAGAACTATCTCAAGGAATTAAAAATCCCTTGAGACTAAAACAAACT